>NC_133415.1:53894500-54526833 GCF_049350105.2 Macaca mulatta | reverse complement strand
GTTCTGTTAATTCATCTCACAGAGTTACATCTGTATTTCGTGGATCTCTTTGCTAGCCTTATTTCTGTGGAATCTGAGAACAGATATTTCGGATCCCTTTGAAGACTATAGGGCCAAGGAAATATCCTCCGATTACAAAGAGATAGAAGATGTCTGAAAAACTTCTTTGTGTTCTGTGAAATCATCTCACAGAATTACAGCTTTCCCCTCAAGAAGCCTTTCGCTACGACAGTTCTTGTGGAATTGACAAAGTGATATTTGGAAGCCCATAGAGGGCTATGGTGAAAACGGAAATGTCCCCAGATGAAATCTGGAAAGAAGCTTTCGGAGAAACTGCTTAGTATTCTGTTAATTCATCTCACAGAGTTACATCTGTATTTCGTGGATCTCTTTGCTAGCATTATTTCTGTGGAATCTGAGAACAGATATTTCGGATCCCTTTGAAGACTATAGGGCCAAGGAAATATCCTCCGATTACAAAGAGATAGAAGCTGTCTGAGAAACTTCTTTGTGTTCTGTGAAATCAACTCACAGAGTTACAGCTTTCGCCTCAAGAAGACTTTCGCTACGACAGTTCTTGTGGAACTGGCAAAGTGATATTTGGAAGCCCATAGAGGGCTATGGTGAAAAAGGAAATATCCTAAGATGAAATCTGGAAAGAAGCTTTCTGAGAAACTGCTCAGTGTTCTTTTAATTCATCTCACAGAGTTACATCTGTATTTCGTGGATCTCTTTGCTAGCCTTATTTCTGTGGAATCTGAGAACAGATATTTCTTATCCCTTTGAAGACTATAGGGCCAAGGAAATATCCTCCGATTACAAAGAGATAGAAGCTGTCTGAGAAACTTCTTTGTGTTCTGTGAAATCATCTCAAAGTGTTACAGCTTTCCCCTCAAGAAGCCTTTCGCTACGACAGTTCTTGTGGAATTGGCAAAGTGATATTTGGAAGCCCATAGATGGCTATGGTGAAAAAGGAAATATCCTCAGAGGAAATCTGGAAAGAAGCTTTCTGAGAAACTGCTTAGTGTTCTGTTAATTCATCTCACAGAGTTACATGTGTATTTCGTGGATCTCTTTCCTAGCCTTATTTCTGTGGAATCTGCTAACAGATAATTTGGATCCTTTGAAGACTATAGGACCAAAGGAAATATCCTCCGATTACAAAGAGAAAGAAGCTTTCTGAGAAACTTCTTTGTGTTCTGTGAAATCATCTCACAGAGTTACAGCTCTCCCCTCAAGAAGCCTTTCGCTAAGACAGTTCTTGTGGAATTGACAAAGTGATATTTGGCAGCCCCTAGAGGGATAGGGTGAAAAAGTAAATATCCTCAGATGGAATCTGGAAAGAAGCTTTCTGAGAAACTGCTTGGTGTTCTGTTAATTCATCTCACAGAGTTACATCTGTATTTCCTGGATCTCTTTGCTAGCCTTATTTCTGTGGAATCTGAGAACAGATATTTCGGATCCCTTTGAAGGCTATAGGGCCAAAGGAAATATCCTCCGATAACAAAGAGAAAGAAGCTTTCTGAGAAACATCTTTGCGTTCTGTGAAATCATCTCACAGAGTTACAGCTTTCCCCTCAAGAAGCCTTTCGCTAAGACAGTTCTTGTGGAATTGGCAAAGTGATATTTGGAAGCCCATAGAGGGCTATGGTGAAAAAGGAAATATCCTCCGTTGAAATCTGGAAAGAAGCTTTCTGAGAAACTGCTTGGTGTTCTGTTAATTCATCTCACAGAGTTACATCTGTATTTCGTGGATGTCTTTGCTAGCCTTATTTCTGTGGAATCTGAGAACACATATTTCGGATCCCTTTGAAGACTGTAGGGCCAAAGGAAATATCCTCCGATAACAAAGAGAAAGAAGATTTCTGAGAAACTTCTTTGCGTTCTGTGAAATCATCTCACAGAGTTACAGCTTTCCCCTCAAGAAGCCTTTCGCTAAGACAGTTCTTGTGGAATTGGCAAAGTGATATTTGGAAGCCCATAGAGGGCTCTGGTGAAAAAGGAAATATCCTCAGATGAAATCTGGAAAGAAGCTTTCTGAGAAACTGCTTAGTGTTCTGTTAATTCATCTCATAGAGGTACATCTGTATTTCGTGGATCTCTTTGCTAGCCTTATTTCTGTGGAATCTGAGAACAGATATTTCGGATCCCTTTGAAGACTATAGGGCCAAGGAAATATCCTCCGATTACAAAGAGATAGAAGCTGTCTGAGAAACTTCTTTGTGTTCTGTGAAATCATCTCACAGAGTTACAGCTTTCCCCTCAAGAAGCCTTTTGGTACGACAGTTCTTGTGGAATTGGCAAAGTGATATTTGGAAGCCCATAGAGGGCTATGGTGAAAAAGGAAATATCCTCAGATGAAATCTGGAAAGAAGCTTTCTGAGAAACTGCTTAGTGTTCTGTTAATTCATCTCACAGAGTTTCATCTGTATTTCGTGGATCTCTTTGCTAGCCTTATTTCTGTGGTATCTGCGAACAGATATTTTGGATCCTTTGAAGACTATAGGGCTAAAGGAAATATCCTCCGATTACAAAGAGAAAGAAGCTTTCTGAGAAACTTCTTTGTGTTCTGTGAAATCATCTCACAGAGTTACAGCTCTCCCCTCAAGAAGCCTTTCGCTAAGACAGTTCTTGTGGAATTGGCAAAGTGATATTTGGAAGCCCCTAGAGGGCTAGGGTGAAAAAGTAAATATCCTCAGATGGAATCTGGAAAGAAGCTTTCTGAGAAACTGCTTGGTGTTCTGTTAATTCATCTCACTGAGTTACATCTGTATTTCGTGGATCTCTTTTCTAGCCTTATTTCTGTGGAATCTCAGAACATATATTTCGGATCCCTTTGAAGACTATAGGGCCAAGGAAATATCCTCCGATTACAAAGAGAGAGAAGCTGTCTGAGAAACTTCTTTGTGTTCTGTGAAATCATCTCACAGAGTTACAGCTTTCCCCTCAAGAAGCCTTTCGCTACGACAGTTCTTGTGGAATTGGCAAAGTGATATTTGGAAGCCCATGGAGGGCTATGGTGAAAAAGGTAATATCCTCAGATGAAATCTGGAAAGAAGCTTTCTGAGAAACTCCTTTGTGTTCTGTTAATTCATCTCACAGAGTTACTTCTGTATTTCGTGGATCTTTTTGCTAGCCTTATTTCTGTGGAATCTGAGAACAGATATTTCGGATCCCTTTGAAGTCTATAGAGCCAAAGGAAATATCCTCCGATAACAAAGAGAAAGAAGCTTTCTGAGAAACTTCTTTGTGTTCTGTGAAATCATATCACAGAGTTACAGCTTTTCCCTCAAGAAGCCTTTCGCTAAGACAGTTCTTGTGGAATTGGCAAAGTGATATTTGGAAACCCATAGAGGGCTATGGTGAAAAAGGAAATATCCTCAGATGAAATCTGGAAAGAAGCTTTCTGAGAAACTGCTTAGTGTTCTGTTAATTCATCTCACAGAGTTACATCTGTATTTCGTGGATCTCTTTGCTAGCCTTATTTCTGTGGAATCTGAGAACAGATATTTCGGTTCCCTTTGAAGAGTATAGGGCCAAGGAAATATACTCCGATTACAAAGAGATAGAAGCTGTCTGAGAAACTTCTTTGCGTTCTGTGAAATCATCTCACAGAGTTACAGCTTTCCCCTCAAGAAGCCTTTCGCTAAGACAGTTCTTGTGGAATTGGCAAAGTGATATTTGGAAGCCCATAGAGGGCTCTGGTGAAAAAGGAAATATCCTCAGATGAAATCTGGAAAGAAGCTTTTTGAGAAACTGCTCAGTGTTCTGTTAATTCATCTCACAGAGTTACATCTGTATTTCGTGGATCTCTTTGCTAGCCTTATTTCTGTGGAATCTGAGAACAGATATTTCGGATCCCTTTGAAGACTATAGGGCCAAAGGAAATATCCTCCGATTACAAAGAGATAGAAGCTGTCTGAGAAACTTCTTTGTGTTTTGTGAAATCATCTCACAGAGTTACAGCTTTCCCCTCAAGAAGCCTTTTGCTACGACAGTTCTTGTGGAATTGGCAAAGTGATATTTGGAAGCCCATAGAGGTCTATGGTGAAAAAGGAAATATCCTCAGATGAAATCTGGAAAGAAGCTTTCTGAGAAACTGCTTAGTGTTCTGTTAATTCATCTCACAGAGTTTCATCTGTATTTCGTGGATCTCTTTCCAGGCCTTATTTCTGTGGAATCTGCGAACAGATATTTTGGATCCTTTGAAGACTATAGGGCCAAAGGATATATCCTCCGATTACAAAGAGAAAGAAGCTTTCTGAGAAACTTCTTTGTGTTCTGTGAAATCATCTCACAGAGTTACAGCTCTCCCCTCAAGAAGCCTTTCGCTAAGACAGTTCTTGTGGAATTGGCAAAGTGATATTTGGAAGCCCCTAGAGGGCTAGGGTGAAAAAGTAAATATTCTCAGATGAAATCTGGAAAGAAGCTTTCTGAGAAACTGCTTGGTGTTCTGTTAATTCATCTCACTGAGTTACATCTGTATTTCGTGGATCTCTTTGCTAGCCTTATTTCTGTGGAATCTGAGAACAGATATTTCGGATCCTTTTGAAGACTATAGGGCCAAGGAAATATCCTCCGATTACAAAGAGATAGAAGCTGTCTGAGAAACTTCTTTGTGTTCTGTGAAATCATCTCACAGAGTTACAGCTTTCACCTCAAGAAGCCTTTCGCTACGACAGTTCTTGTGGAATTGGCAAAGTGATATTTGGAAGCCCATGGAGGGCTATGGTGATAAAGGTAATATCCTCAGATGAAATCTGGAAAGAAGCTTTCTGAGAAACTCCTTTGTGTTCTGTTAATTCATCTCACAGAGTTACTTCTGTATTTTGTGGATCTTTTTGCAAGCCTTATTTCTGTGGAATCTGAGAACAGATATTTCGGATCCCTTTGAAGTCTATAGGGCCAAAGGAAATATCCTCCGATAACAAAGAGAAAGAAGCTTTCTGAGAAACTTCTTTGTGTTCTGTGAAATCATATCACAGAGTTACAGCTTTTCCCTCAAGAAGCCTTTCGCTAAGACAGTTCTTGTGGAATTGGCAAAGTGATATTTGGAAGCCCATAGAGGGCTATGGTGAAAAAGGAAATATCCTCAGATGAAATCTGGAGAGAAGCTTTCAGAGAAACTGCTTAGTGTTCTGTTAATTCATCTCACAGAGTTACATCTGTATTTCATGGATCTCTTTGCTAGCCTTATTTCTGTGGAATCTGAGAACAGATATTTCGGATCCCTTTGAAGACTATAGGGCCAAGGAAATATCCTCCGATTACAAAGAGATAGAAGATGTCTGAAAAACTTCTTTGTGTTCTGTGAAATCATCTCACAGAATTACAGCTTTCCCCTCAAGAAGCCTTTCGCTACGACAGTTCTTGTGGAATTGACAAAGTGATATTTGGAAGCCCATAGAGGGCTATGGTGAAAAAGGAAATGTCCCCAGATGAAATCTGGAAAGAAGCTTTCGGAGAAACTGCTTAGTATTCTGTTAATTCATCTCACAGAGTTACATCTGCATTTCGTGGATCTCTTTGCTAGCCTTATTTCTGTGGAATCTGAGAACAGATATTTCGGATCCCTTTGAAGACTATAGGGCCAAGGAAATATCCTCCGATTACAAAGAGATAGAAGCTGTCTGAGAAACTTCTTTATGTTCTGTGAAATCATCTCACAGAGTTACAGCTTTCGCCTCAAGAAGCCTTTCGCTACGACAGTTCTTGTGGAATTGGCAAAGTGATATTTGGAAGCCCATAGAGGGCTTTGGTGAAAAAGGAAATATCCTTAGATGAAATCTGGGAAGAAGCTTTCTGAGAAACTGCTCAGTGTTCTGTTAATTCATCTCACAGAGTTACATCTGTATTTCGTGGATCTCTTTGCTAGCCTTATTTCTGTGGAATCTGAGAACAGATATTTCGGATCCCTTTGAAGACTATAGGGCCAAGGAAATATCCTCCGATTACAAAGAGATAGAAACTGTCTGAGAAACTTCTTTGTGTTCTGTGAAATCATCTCACAGTGTTACAGCTTTCCCCTCAAGAAGCCTTTCGCTACGACAGTTCTTGTGGAATTGGCAAAGTGATATTTGGAAGCCCATAGAGGGCTATGGTGAAAAAGGAAATATCCTCAGAGGAAATCTGCAAAGAAGCTTTCTGAGAAACTGCTTAGTGTTCTGTTAATTCATCTCACAGAGTTACATCTGTTTTTCGTGGATCTCTTTCCTAGCCTTATTTCTGTGGAATCTGAGGACAGATATTTCGGATCCCTTTGAAGACTATAGGGCCAAAGGGAATATCCTCCGATAACAAAAAGAAAGAAGCTTTCTGAGAAAATTCTTTGTGTTCTGTGAAATCATCTCACAGAGTTACAGCTTTCCCCTCAAGAAGCCTTTCGCTAAGACAGTTCTTGTGGAATTGGCAAAGTGATATTTGGAAGCCCATAGAGGGCTATGGTGAAAAAGGAAATATCCTCAGATGAAATCTGGAGAGAAGCTTTCTGAGAAACTGCTTAGTATTCTGTTAATTCATCTCACAGAGTTACATCTGTATTTCGTGGATCTCTTTGCTAGCCTTATTTCTGTGGAATCTGAGAACAGATATTTCGGATCCCTTTGAAGACTATAGGGCCAAGGAAATACCCTCCGATTACAAAGAGATAGAAGCTGTCTGAGAAACTTCTTTGTGTTCTGTGAAATCATCTCACAGAGTTACAGCTTTCCCCTCAAGAAGCCTTTCGCTACGACAGTTCTTGTGGAATTGGCAAAGTGATATTTGGAAGCCCATAGAGGGCTATGGTGAAAAAGGAAATATCCTTTGATGAAATCTGGAAAGAAGCTTTCTGAGAAACTGCTTGGTGTTCTGTTAATTCATCTCACAGAGTTACCTCTGTATTTCGTGGATCTCTTTGCTAGCCTTATTTCTGTGGAATCTGAGAACAGACATTTCGGATCCCTTTGAAGACTATAGGGCCAAAGGAAATATCCTCCGATAACAAAAAGAAAGAAGCTTCCTGAGAAACTTCTTTGTGTTCTGTGAAATCATCTCACAGAGTTACAGCTTTCCCCTCAAGAAGCCTTTCGCTAAGACAGTTCTTGTGGAATTGGCAAAGTGATATTTGGAAGCCCATAGAGGGCTATGGTGAAAAAGGAAATATCCTCAGATGAAATCTGGAGAGAAGCTTTCTGAGAAACTGCTTAGTGTTTTGTTAATTCATCTCACAGAGTTACATCTGTATTTCGTGGATGTCTTTGCTTGCCTTATTTCTGTGTAATCTGAGAACCGATATTTCGCATCCCTTTGAAGTCTATAGGGACAAAGGAAATATCCTCCGATAACAAAAAGAAAGAAGCTTTCTGAAAAACTTCTTTGCGTTCTGTGAAATCATCTCAGAGAATTACAGCTCTCCCCTCAAGAAGCCTTTCGCTAAGACAGTTCCTGTGGAATTGGCAAAGTGATATTTGGAAGCCCATAGAGTGCTAGGGTGAAAAAGGAAATATCCTCAGATGAAATCTGGAAAGAAACTTTCTGAGAAACTGCTTAGTGTTCTGTTAATTCATCTCACAGAGTTACATCTGTATTTCGTGGATCTCTTTCCTAGCCTTATTTCTGTGGAATCTGCGAAGAGATATTTTGGATCCTTTGAAGACTATAGGGCCAAAGGAAATATCCTCCAATTACAAAGAGAAAGAAGGTTTCTGAGAAACTTCTTTGTGTTCTGTGAAATCATCTCACAGAGTTACAGCTTTCCCCTCAAGAAGCCTTTCGCTAAGACAGTTCTTGTGGAATTGGCAAAGTGATATTTGGAAGCCCATAGAGGGCTATGGTGAAAAAGGAAATATCCTCAGATGAAATCTGGAACGAAGCTTTCTGAGAAACTGCTTAGTGTTCTGTTAATTCATCTCACAGAGTTTCATCTGTATTTCGTGGATCTCTTTGCTAGCCTTATTTCTGTGGTATCTGCGAACAGATATTTTGGATCCTTTGAAGACTATAGGGCCAAAGGAAATATCCTCCGATTACAAAGAGAAAGAAGCTTTCTGAGAAACTTCTTTGTGTTCTGTGAAATCATCTCACAGAGTTACAGCTCTCCCCTCAAGAAGCCTTTCGCTAAGACAGTTCTTGTGGAATTTGCAAAGTGATATTTGGAAGCCCCTAGAGGGCTAGGGTGAAAAAGTAAATATCCTCAGATGGAATCTGGAAAGAAGCTTTCTGAGAAACTGCTTGGTGTTCTGTTAATTCATCTCACTGAGTTACATCTGTATTTCGTGGATCTCTTTTCTAGCCTTATTTCTGTGGAATCTGAGAACATATATTTCGGATCCCTTTGAAGACTATAGGGCCAAGGAAATATCCTCCGATTACAAAGAGATAGAAGCTGTCTGAGAAACTTCTTTGTGTTCTGTGAAATCATCTCACAGAGTTACAGCTTTCCCCTCAAGAAGCCTTTCGCTACGACAGTTCTTGTGGAATTGGCAAAGTGATATTTGGAAGCCCATGGAGGGCTATGGTGAAAAAGGTAATATCCTCAGATGAAATCTGGAAAGAAGCTTTCTGAGAAACTCCTTTGTGTTCTGTTAATTCATCTCACAGAGTTACTTCTGTATTTCGTGGATCTTTTTGCTAGCCTTATTTCTGTGGAATCTGAGAACAGATATTTCGGATCCCTTTGAAGTCTATAGAGCCAAAGGAAATATCCTCCGATAACAAAGAGAAAGAAGCTTTCTGAGAAACTTCTTTGTGTTCTGTGAAATCATATCACAGAGTTACAGCTTTTCCCTCAAGAAGCCTTTCGCTAAGACAGTTCTTGTGGAATTGGCAAAGTGATATTTGGAAACCCATAGAGGGCAATGGTGAAAAAGGAAATATCCTCAGATGAAATCTGGAAAGAAGCTTTCTGAGAAACTGCTTAGTGTTCTGTTAATTCATCTCACAGAGTTACATCTGTATTTCGTGGATCTCTTTGCTAGCCTTATTTCTGTGGAATCTGAGAACAGATATTTCGGATCCCTTTGAAGAGTATAGGGCCAAGGAAATATCCTCCGATTACAAAGAGATAGAAGCTGTCTGAGAAACTTCTTTGTGTTCTGTGAAATCATCTCACAGAGTTACAGCTTTCCCCTCAAGAAGCCTTTCGCTAAGACAGTTCTTGTGGAATTGGCAAATTGATATTTGGAAACCCATAGAGGGCTCTGGTGAAAAAGGAAATATCCTCAGATGAAATCTGGAAAGAAGCTTTCTGAGAAACTGCTTGGTGTTCTGTTAATTCATCTCACAGAGTTACATCTGTATTTCGTGGATGTCTTTGCTAGCCTTATTTCTGTGGAATCTGAGAACACATATTTCGGATCCCTTTGAAGACTATAGGGCCAAAGGAAATATCCTCCGATAACAAAGAGAAAGAAGATTTCTGAGAAACTTCTTTGCGTTCTGTGAAATCATCTCACAGAGTTACAGCTTTCCCCTCAAGAAGCCTTTCGCTAAGACAGTTCTTGTGGAATTGGCAAAGTGATATTTGGAAGCCCATAGAGGGCTCTGGTGAAAAAGGAAATATCCTCAGATGAAATCTGGAAAGAAGCTTTCTGAGAAACTGCTCAGTGTTCTGTTAACTCATCTCACAGAGTTACATCTGTATTTCGTGGATCTCTTTGCTAGCCTTATTTCTGTGGAATCTGAGAACAGATATTTCGGATCCCTTTGAAGACTATAGGGCCAAAGGAAATATCCTCCGATTACAAAGAGATAGAAGCTGTCTGAGAAACTTCTTTGTGTTCTGTGAAATCATCTCACAGAGTTACAGCTTTCCCCTCAAGAAGCGTTTTGCTACGACAGTTCTTGTGGAATTGGCAAAGTGATATTTGGAAGCCCATAGAGGTCTATGGTGAAAAAGGAAATATCCTCAGATGAAATCTGGAAAGAAGCTTTCTGAGAAACTGCTTAGTGTTCTGTTAATTCATCTCACAGAGTTTCATCTGTATTTCGTGGATCTCTTTGCTAGCCTTATTTCTGTGGAATCTGAGAACAGATATTTCGGATCCTTTTGAAGACTATAGAGCCAAGGAAATATCCTCCGATTACAAAGAGATAGAAACTGTCTGAGAAACTTCTTTGTGTTCTGTGAAATCATCTCACAGTGTTACAGCTTTCCCCTCAAGAAGCCTTTCGCTACGACAGTTCTTGTGGAATTGGCAAAGTGATATTTGGAAGCCCATAGAGGGCTATGGTGAAAAAGGAAATATCCTCAGAGGAAATCTGCAAAGAAGCTTTCTGAGAAACTGCTTAGTGTTCTGTTAATTCATCTCACAGAGTTACATCTGTTTTTCGTGGATCACTTTCCTAGCCTTATTTCTGTGGAATCTGAGGACAGATATTTCGGATCCCTTTGAAGACTATAGGGCCAAAGGAAATATCCTCCGATAACAAAAAGAAAGAAGCTTTCTGAGAAAATTCTTTGTGTTCTGTGAAATCATCTCACAGAGTTACAGCTTTCCCCTCAAGAAGCCTTTCGCTAAGACAGTTCTTGTGGAATTGGCAAAGTGATATTTGGAAGCCCATAGAGGGCTATGGTGAAAAAGGAAATATCCTCAGATGAAATCTGGAGAGAAGCTTTCAGAGAAACTGCTTAGTATTCTGTTAATTCATCTCACAGAGTTACATCTGTATTTCGTGGATCTCTTTGCTAGCCTTATTTCTGTGGAATCTGAGAACAGATATTTCGGATCCCTTTGAGGACTATAGAGCCAAGGAAATACCCTCCGATTACAAAGAGATAGAAGCTGTCTGAGAAACTTCTTTGTGTTCTGTGAAATCATCTCACAGTGTTACAGCTTTCCCCTCAAGAAGCCTTTCGCTACGACAGTTCTTGTGGAATTGGCAAAGTGATATTTGGAAGCCCATAGAGGGCTATGGTGAAAAAGGAAATATCCTTTGATGAAATCTGGAAAGAAGCTTTCTGAGAAACTGCTTGGTGTTCTGTTAATTCATCTCACAGAGTTACCTCTGTATTTCGTGGATCTCTTTGCTAGCCTTATTTCTGTGGAATCTGAGAACAGACATTTCGGATCCCTTTGAAGACTATAGGGCCAAAGGAAATATCCTCCGATAACAAAAAGAAAGAAGCTTCCTGAGAAACTTCTTTGTGTTCTGTGAAATCATCTCACAGAGTTACAGCTTTCCCCTCAAGAAGCCTTCCGCTAAGACAGTTCTTGTGGAATTGGCAAAGTGATATTTGGAAGCCCATAGAGGGCTATGGTGAAAAAGGAAATATCCTCAGATGAAATCTGGAGAGAAGCTTTCTGAGAAACTGCTTAGTGTTTTGTTAATTCATCTCACAGAGTTACATCTGTATTTCGTGGATGTCTTTGCTTGCCTTATTTCTGTGTAATCTGAGAACCGATATTTCGCATCCCTTTGAAGTCTATAGGGACAAAGGAAATATCCTCCGATAACAAAAAGAAAGAAGCTTTCTGAAAAACTTCTTTGCGTTCTGTGAAATCATCTCAGAGAGTTACAGCTCTCCCCTCAAGAAGCCTTTCGCTAAGACAGTTCTTGTGGAATTGGCAAAGTGATATTTGGAAGCCCATAGAGTGCTAGGGTGAAAAAGGAAATATCCTCAGATGAAATCTGGAAAGAAACTTTCTGAGAAACTGCTTAGTGTTCTGTTGATTCATCTCACAGAGTTACATCTGTATTTCGTGGATCTCTTTCCTAGCCTTATTTCTGTGGAATCTGCGAAGAGATATTTTGGATCCTTTGAAGACTATAGGGCCAAAGGAAATATCCTCCGATTACAAAGAGAAAGAAGGTTTCTGAGAAACTTCTTTGTGTTCTGTGAAATCATCTCACAGAGTTACAGCTCTCCCCTCAAGAAGCCTTTCGCTAAGACAGTTCTTGTAGAATTGGCAAACTGATATTTGGAAGCCCCTAGAGGGCTAGGGTGAAAAGGTAAATATCCTCAGATGAAATCTGGAAAGAAGCTTTCTGAGAAACTGCTTGGTGTTCTGTTAATTCATCTCACAGAGTTACATCTGTATTTCGTGGATGTCTTTGCTAGCCTTATTTCTGTGGAATCTGAGAACATATATTTCGGATCCCTTTGAAGACTATAGGGCAAAGGAAATATCCTCCGATAACAAAGAGAAAGAAGATTTCTGAGAAACTTCTTTGTGTTCTGTGAAATCATCTCACAGAGTTACAGCTTTCCCCTCAAGAAGCCTTTCGCTAAGACAGTTCTTGTGGAATTGGCAAAGTGATATTTGGAAGCCCATAGAGGTCTCTGGTGAAAAAGGAAATATCCTCAGATGAAATCTGGAAAGAAGCTTTCTGAGAAACTGCTCAGTGTTCTGTTAATTCATCTCACAGAGTTACATCTGTATTTCGTGGATCTCTTTGCTAGCCTTATTTCTGTGTAATATGAGAACAGATATTTCGGATCCCTTTGAAGACTATAGGGCCAAGGAAATATCCTCCGATTACAAAGAGATAGAAGCTGTCTGAGAAACTTCTTTGTGTTCTGTGAAATCAACTCACATAGTTACAGCTTTCCCCCTCAAGAAGGCTTTCGATACGACAGTTCTTGTGGAATTGGTAAAGTGATATTTGGAAGCCCATAGAGGGCTATGGTGAAAAAGGAAATATCCTCAGATGAAATCTGGAAAGAAGCTTTCTGAGAAACTGCTCAGTGTTCTGTTAATTCATCTCACAGAGTTTCATCTGTATTTCGTGGATCTCTTTCCTAGCCTTATTTCTGTGGAATCTGCGAACAGATATTTTGGATCCATTGAAGACTATAGGGCCAAAGTAAATATCCTCCGATTACAAAGAGAAAGAAGCTTTCTGAGAAACTTCTTTGTGTTCTGTGAAATCATCTCACAGAGTTACAGCTCTCCCCTCAAGAAGCCTTTCGCTAAGACAGTTCTTGTGGAATTGGCCGAGTGATATTTGGAAGCCCATAGAGGGCTATGGTGAAAAAGGAAATATCCTTAGATGAAATCTGGAAAGAAGCTTTCTGAGAAACTGCTCAGTGTTCTGTTAATTCATCTCACAGAGTTACATCTGTATTTCGTGGATCTCTTTGCTAGCCTTATTTCTGTGGAATCTGGGAACAGATATTTCTTATCCCTTTGAAGACTATAGGGCCAAGGAAATATCCTCCGATTACAAAGAGATAGAAGCTGTCTGAGAAACTTCTTTGTGTACTGTGAAATCATCTCACAGTGTTACAGCTTTCCCCTCAAGAAGCCTTTCGCTGCGACAGTTCTTGTGGAATTGGCAAAGTGATATTTGGAAGCCCATAGAGGGCTATGGTGAAAAAGGAAATATCCTCAGAGGAAATCTGGAAAGAAGCTTTCTGAGAAACTGCTTGGTGTTCTGTTAATTCATCTCACAGAGTTACATCTGTATTTCGTGGATGTCTTTGCTAGCCTTATTTCTGTGGAATCTGAGAACACATATTTCGGATTCCTTTGAAGACTGTAGGGCCAAAGGAAATATCCTCCGATAACAAAGAGAAAGAAGATTTCTGAGAAACTTCTTGGCGTTCTGTGAAATCATCTCACAGAGTTACAGCTTTCCCCTCAAGAAGCCTTTCGCTAAGACAGTTCTTGTGGAATTGGCAAAGTGATATTTGGAAGCCCATAGAGGGCTCTGGTGAAAAAGGAAATATCCTCAGATGAAATCTGGAAAGAAGCTTTCTGAGAAACTGCTTAGTGTTCTGTTAATTCATCTCATAGAGGTACATCTGTATTTCGTGGATCTCTTTGCTAGCCTTATTTCTGTGGAATCTGAGAACAGATAGTTCGGATCCCTTTGAAGACTATAGGGCCAAGGAAATATCCTCCGATTACAAAGAGATAGAAGATTTCTGAGAAACTACTTTGTGTTCTGTGAAATCAACTCACAGAGTTACAGGTTTCCCCTCAAGAAGGCTTTCGATACGACAGTTCTTGTGGAATTGGTAAGGTGATATTTGGAAGCCCATAGAGGGATATGGTGAAAAAGGAAATATCCTCAGATGAAATCTGGAAAGATGCTTTCTGAGAAACTGCTTAGTGTTCTGTTAATTCATCTCACAGAGTTACATCTGTATTTCGTGGATCTCTTTGCCAGCCTTATTTCTGTGGAATCTGAGAACAGATATTTCGGATCCCTTTGAAGACTATAGGGCCAAGGAAATATCCTCCGATTACAAAGAGATAGAAGCTGTCTGAGAAACTTCTTTGTGTTCTGTGAAATCATCTCACAGAGTTACAGCTTTCCCCTCAAGAAGCCTTTTGCTACGACAGTTCTTGTGGAATTGGCAAAGTGATATTTGGAAGCCCATAGAGGGCTATGGTGAAAAAGGAAATATCCTCAGATGAAATCTGGAAAGAAGCTTTCTGAGAAACTGCTTAGTGTTCTGTTAATTCATCTCACAGAGTTTCATCTGTATTTCGTGGATCTCTTTGCTAGCCTTATTTCTGTGGAATCTGCGAACAGATATTTTGGATCCTTTGAAGACTATAGGGCTAAAGGAAATATCCTCCGATTACAAAGAGAAAGAAGCTTTCTGAGAAACTTCTTTGTGTTCTGTGAAATCATCTCACAGAGTTACAGCTCTCCCCTCAAGAAGCCTTTCGCTAAGACAGTTCTTGTGGAATTGGCAAAGTGATATTTGGAAGCCCCTAGAGGGCTAGGGTGAAAAAGTAAATATCCTCAGATGGAATCTGGAAAGAAGCTTTCTGAGAAACTGCTTGGTGTTCTGTTAATTCATCTCACAGAGTTACATCTGTATTTCGTGGATCTCTTTGCTAGCCTTATTTCTGTGGAATCTGAGAACAGATATTTCGGATCCCTTTGAAGACTATAGGGCCAAAGGAAATATCCTCCGATAACAAAGAGAAAGAAGCTTTCTGAGAAACTTCTTTGCGGTCTGTGAAATCATCTCACAGAGTTACAGCTTTCCCCTCAAGAAGCCTTTCGCTAAGACAGTTCTTGTGGAATTGGCAAAGTGATATTTGGAAGCCCATAGAGGGCTCTCGTGAAAAAGGAAATATCCTCAGATGAAATCTGGAACGAAGCTTTCTGAGAAACTGCTTAGTGTTCTGTTAATTCATCTCATAGAGTTACATCTGTATTTCGTGGATCTCTTTGCTAGCCTTATTTCTGTGGAATCTGAGAACAGATATTTCGGATCCCTTTGAAGACTATAGGTCCAAGGAAATATCCTCCGATTACAAAGAGATAGAAGCTGTCTGAGAAACTTCTTTGTGTTCTGTGAAATCATCTCACAGAATTACAGCCTTTCCCTCAAGAAGCCTTTCGCTATGACAGTTCTTGTAGAATTGACAAAGTGATATTTGGAAGCCCATAGAGGGCTATGGTGAAAAAGGAAATGTCCCCAGATGAAATCTGGAAAGAAGCTTTCTGAGAAACTGCTTAGTATTCTGTTAATTCATCTCACAGAGTTACATCTGTATTTCGTGGATCTCTTTGCTAGCCTTATTTCTGTGGAATCTGAGAACAGATATTTCGGATCCCTTTGAAGACTATAGGGCCAAGGAAATATCCTCCGATTACAAAGAGATAGAAGCTGTCTGAGAAACTTCTTTGTGTTCTGTGAAATCATCTCACAGAGTTACAGCTTTCCCCTCAAGAAGCCTTTTGCTACGACAGTTCTTGTGGAATTGGCAAAGTGATATTTGGAAGCCCATAGAGGGCTATGGTGAAAAAGGAAATATCCTCAGATGAAATCTGAAAAGAAGCTTTCTGTGAAACTGCTTAGTGTTGTGTTAATTCATCTCACAGAGTTTCATCTGTATTTCGTGGATCTCTTTCCTAGCCTTATTTCTGTGGAATCTGCGAACAGATATTTTGGATCCTTTGAAGACTATAGGGCCAAAGGAAATATCCTCCGATTACAAAGAGAAAGAAGCTTTCTGAGAAACTTCTTTGTGTTCTGTGAAATCATCTCACAGAGTTACAGCTCTCCCCTCAAGAAGCCTTTCGCTAAGACAGTTCTTGTGGAATTGGCAAAGTGATATTTGGAAGCCCCTAGAGGGCGTGGGTGAAAAAGTAAATATTCTCAGATGAAATCTGGAAAGAAGCTTTCTGAGAAACTGCTTAGTGTTCTGTTAATTCATCTCACTGAGTTACATCTGTATTTCGTGGATCTCTTTACTAGCCTTATTTCTGTGGAATCTGAGAACATATATTTCGGATCCCTTTGAAGACTATAGGGCCAAGGAAATATCCTCCGATTACAAAGAGATAGAAGCTGTCTGATAAACTTCTTTGTGTTCTGTGAAATCATCTCACAGAGTTACAGCTTTCCCCTCAAGAAGCCTTTCGCTACGACAGTTCTTGTGGAATTGGCAAAGTGATATTTGGAAGCCCATGGAGGGCTATGGTGAAAAAGGTAATATCCTCAGATGAAATCTGGAAAGAAGCTTTCTGAGAAACTCCTTTGTGTTCTGTTAATTCATCTCACAGAGTTACTTCTGTATTTCGTGGGTCTTTTTGCTAGCCTTATTTCTGTGGAATCTGAGAACAGATATTTCGGATCCCTTTGAAGTCTATAGAGCCAAAGGAAATATCCTCCGATAACAAAGAGAAAGAAGCTTTCTGAGAAACTTCATTGTGTTCTGTGAAATCATATCACAGAGTTACAGCTTTTCCCTCAAGAAGCCTTTCGCTAAGACAGTTCTTGTGGAATTGGCAAAGTGATATTTGGAAACCCATAGAGGGCTATGGTGAAAAAGGAAATATCCTCAGATGAAATCTGGAAAGAAGCTTTCTGAGAAACTGCTTAGTGTTCTGTTAATTCATCTCACAGAGTTACATCTGTATTTCGTGGATCTCTTTGCTAGCCTTATTTCTGTGGAATCTGAGAACAGATATTTCGGATCCCTTTGAAGAGTATAGGGCCAAGGGAATATCCTCCGATTACAAAGAGATAGAAGCTGTCTGAGAAACTTCTTTGTGTTCTGTGAAATCATCTCACAGAGTTACAGCTTTCCCCTCAAGAAGCCTTTCGCTAAGACAGTTATTGTGGAATTGGCAAATTGATATTTGGAAACCCATAGAGGGCTCTGGTGAAAAAGGAAATATCCTCAGATGAAATCTGGAAAGAAGCTTTCTGAGAAACTGCTTGGTGTTCTGTTAATTCATCTCACAGAGTTACATCTGTATTTCGTGGATGTCTTTGCTAGCCTCATTTCTGTGGAATCTGAGAACACATATTTCGGATCCCTTTGAAGACTATAGGGCCAAAGGAAATATCCTCCGATAACAAAGAGAAAGAAGATTTCTGAGAAACTTCTTTGCGTTCTGTGAAATCATCTCACAGAGTTACAGCTTTCCCCTCAAGAAGCCTTTCGCTAAGACAGTTCTTGTGAAATTGGCAAAGTGATATTTGGAAGCCCATAGAGGGCTCTGGTGAAAAAGGAAATATCCTCAGATGAAATCTGGAAAGAAGCTTTCTGAGAAACTGCTCAGTGTTCTGTTAATTCATCTCACAGAGTTACATCTGTATTTCGTGGATCTCTTTGCTAGCCTTATTTCTGTGGAATCTGAGAACAGATATTTCGGATCCCTTTGAAGACTATAGGGCCAAAGGAAATATCCTCCGATTACAAAGAGATAGAAGCTGTCTGAGAAACTTCTTTGTGTTCTGTGAAATCATCTCACAGAGTTACAGCTTTCCCCTCAAGAAGCCTTTTGCTACGACAGTTCTTGTGGAATTGGCAAAGTGATATTTGGAAGCCCATAGAGGGCTATGGTGAAAAAGGAAATATCCTCAGATGAAATCTGGAAAGAAGCTTTCTGAGAAACTGCTTAGTGTTCTGTTAATTCATCTCACAGAGTTTCATCTGTATTTCGTGGATCTCTTTCCTAGCCTTATTTCTGTGGAATCTGCGAACAGATATTTTGGATCCTTTGAAGACTATAGGGCCAAAGGAAATATCCTCCGATTACAAAGAGAAAGAAGCTTTCTGAGAAACTTCTTTGTGTTCTGTGAAATCATCTCACAGAGTTACAGCTCTCCCCTCAAGAAGTCTTTCGCTAAGACAGTTCTTGTGGAATTGGCAAAGTGATATTTGGAAGCCCCTAGAGGGCTAGGGTGAAAAAGTAAATATTCTCAGATGAAATCTGGAAAGAAGCTTTCGGAGAAACTGCTTATTATTCTGTTAATTCATCTCACAGAGTTACATCTGTATTTCGTGGATCTCTTTGCTAGCCTTATTTCTGTGGAATCTGAGAACAGATATTTCGGATCCCTTTGAAGACTATCGGGCCAAGGAAATATCCTCCGATTACAAAGAGATAGAAGCTGTCTGAGAAACTTCTTTGTGTTCTGTGAAATCATCTCACAGAGTTACAGCTTTCGCCTCAAGAAGCCTTTCGCTACGACAGTTCTTGTGGAATTGGCAAAGTGATATTTGGAAGCCCATAGAGGGCTATGGTGAAAAAGGAAATATCCTTAGATGAAATCTGGGAAGAAGCTTTCTGAGAAACTGCTCAGTGTTCTGTTAATTCATCTCAGAGAGTTACATCTGTATTTCGTGGATCTCTTTGCTAGCCTTATTTCTGTGGAATCTGAGAACAGATATTTCGGATCCCTTTGAAGACTATAGGGCCAAGGAAATATCCTCCGATTACAAAGAGATAGAAACTGTCTGAGAAACTTCTTTGTGTTCTGTGAAATCATCTCACAGTGTTACAGCTTTCCCCTCAAGAAGCCTTTCGTTACGACAGTTCTTGTGGAATTGGCAAAGTGATATTTGGAAGCCCATAGAGTGCTATGGTGAAAAAGGAAATATCCTCAGAGGAAATCTGGAAAGAAGCTTTCTGAGAAACTGCTTAGTGTTCTGTTAATTCATCTCACAGAGTTACATGTGTATTTCGTGGATCTCTTTCCTAGCCTTATTTCTGTGGAATCTGAGGACAGATATTTCGGATCCCTTTGAAGTCTATAGGGCCGAAGGAAATATCCTCCGATAACAAAAAGAAAGAAGCTTTCTGAGAAAATTCTTTGTGTTCTGTGAAATCATCTCACAGAGTTACAGCTTTCCCCTCAAGAAGCCTTTCGCTAAGACAGTTCTTGTGGAATTGGCAAAGTGATATTTGGAAGCCCATAGAGGGCTATGGTGAAAAAGGAAATATCCTCAGATGAAATCTGGAGAGAAGCTTTCTGAGAAACTGCTTAGTATTCTGTTAATTCATCTCACAGAGTTACATCTGTATTTCGTGGATCTCTTTGCTAGCCTTATTTCTGTGGAATCTGAGAACAGATATTTCGGATCCCTTTGAAGACTATAGGGCCAAGGAAATACCCTCCGATTACAAAGAGATAGAAGCTGTCTGAGAAACTTCTTTGTGTTCTGTGAAATCATCTCACAGAGTTACAGCTTTCCCCCCAAGAAGCCTTTTGCTACGACAGTTCTTCTGGAATTGGCAAAGTGATATTTGGAAGCCCATAGAGGGCTATGGTGAAAAAGGAAATATCCTCAGATGAAATCTGGAAAGAAGCTTTCTGTGAAACTGCTTAGTGTTCTGTTAATTCATCTCACAGAGTTTCATCTGTATTTCGTGGATCTCTTTCCTAGCCTTATTTCTGTGGAATCTGCGAACAGATATTTTGGATCCTTTGAAGACTATAGGGCCAAAGGAAATATCCTCCGATTACAAAGAGAAAGAAGCTTTCTGAGAAACTTCTTTGTGTTCTGTGAAATCATCTCACAGAGTTACAGCTCTCCCCTCAAGAAGCCTTTCGCTAAGACAGTTCTTGTGGAATTGGCAAAGTGATATTTGGAAGCCCCTAGAGGGCGTGGGTGAAAAAGTAAATATTCTCAGATGAAATCTGGAAAGAAGCTTTCTGAGAAACTGCTTAGTGTTCTGTTAATTCATCTCACTGAGTTACATCTGTATTTCGTGGATCTCTTTTCTAGCTTTATTTCTGTGGAATCTGAGAACATATATTTCGGATCCCTTTGAAGACTATAGGGCCAAGGAAATATCCTCCGATTACAAAGAGATAGAAGCTGTCTGATAAACTTCTTTGTGTTCTGTGAAATCATCTCACAGAGTTACAGCTTTCCCCTCAAGAAGCCTTTCGCTACGACAGTTCTTGTGGAATTGGCAAAGTGATATTTGGAAGCCCATGGAGGGCTATGGTGAAAAAGGTAATATCCTCAGATGAAATCTGGAAAGAAGCTTTCTGAGAAACTGCTTTGTGTTCTGTTAATTCATCTCACAGAGTTACTTCTGTATTTCGTGGATCTTTTTGCTAGCCTTATTTCTGTGGAATCTGAGAACAGATATTTCGGATCCCTTTGAAGTCTATAGAGCCAAAGGAAATATCCTCCGATAACAAAGAGAAAGAAGCTTTCTGAGAAACTTCTTTGTGTTCTGTGAAATCATATCACAGAGTTACAGCTTTTCCCTCAAGAAGCCTTTCGCTAAGACAGTTCTTGTGGAATTGGCAAAGTGATATTTGGAAACCCATAGAGGGCTATGGTGAAAAAGGAAATATCCTCAGATGAAATCTGGAAAGAAGCTTTCTGAGAAACTGCTTAGTGTTCTGTTAATTCATCTCACAGAGTTACATCTGTATTTCGTGGATCTCTTTGCTAGCCTTATTTCTGTGGAATCTGAGAACAGATATTTCGGATCCCTTTGAAGAGTATAGGGCCAAGGGAATATCCTCCGATTACAAAGAGATAGAAGCTGTCTGAGAAACTTCTTTGTGTTCTGTGAAATCATCTCACAGAGTTACAGCTTTCCCCTCAAGAAGCCTTTCGCTAAGACAGTTCTTGTGGAATTTGCAAATTGATATTTGGAAACCCATAGAGGGCTCTGGTGAAAAAGGAAATATCCTCAGATGAAATCTGGAAAGAAGCTTTCTGAGAAACTGCTTGGTGTTCTGTTAATTCATCTCACAGAGTTACATCTGTATTTCGTGGATGTCTTTGCTAGCCTTATTTCTGTGGAATATGAGAACACATATTTCGGATCCCTTTGAAGACTATAGGGCCAAAGGAAATATCCTCCGATAAAAAAGAGAAAGAAGATTTCTGAGAAACTTCTTTGCGTTCTGTGAAATCATCTCACAGAGTTACAGCTTTCCCCTCAAGAAGCCTTTCGCTAAGACAGTTCTTGTGGAATTGGCAAAGTGATATTTGGAAGCCCATAGAGGGCTCTGGTGAAAAAGGAAATATCCTCAGATGAAATCTGGAAAGAAGCTTTCTGAGAAACTGCTCAGTGTTCTGTTAATTCATCTCACAGAGTTACATCTGTATTTCGTGGATCTCTTTGCTAGCCTTATTTCTGTGGAATCTGAGAACAGATATTTCGGATCCCTTTGAAGACTATAGGGCCAAAGGAAATATCCTCCGATTACAAAGAGATAGAAGCTGTCTGAGAAACTTCTTTGTGTTCTGTGAAATCATCTCACAGAGTTACAGCTTTCCCCTCAAGAAGCCTTTTGCTACGACAGATCTTGTGGAATTGGCAAAGTGATATTTGGAAGCCCATAGAGGGCTATGGTGAAAAAGAAAATATCCTCAGATAAAATCTGGAAAGAAGCTTTCTGAGAAACTGCTTAGTGTTCTATTAATTCATCTCACAGAGTTACATCTCTATTTCGTGGATCTCTTTGCTAGCCTTATTTCTGTGGAATCTGAGAACAGATATTTCGGATCCCTTTGAAGACTATAGGGCCAAGGAAATATCCTCCGATAACAAAGAGATAGAAACTGTCTGAGAAACTTCTTTGTGTTCTGTGAAATCATCTCACAGTGTTACAGCTTTCCCCTCAAGAAGCCTTTCGCTACGACAGTTCTTGTGGAATTGGCAAAGTGATATTTGGAAGCCCCTAGAGGGCTAGGGTGAAAAAGTAAATATTCTCAGATGAAATCTGGAAAGAAGCTTTCTGAGAAACTGCTTGGTGTTCTGTTAATTCATCTCACTGAGTTACATCTGTATTTCGTGGATCTCTTTGCTAGCCTTATTTCTGTGGAATCTGAGAACAGATATTTCGGATCCTTTTGAAGACTATAGGGCCAAGGAAATATCCTCCGATTACAAAGAGATAGAAGCTGTCTGAGAAACTTCTTTGTGTTCTGTGAAATCATCTCACAGAGTTACAGCTTTCACCTCAAGAAGCCTTTCGCTACGACAGTTCTTGTGGAATTGGCAAAGTGATATTTGGAAGCCCATGAAGGGCTATGGTGAAAAAGGTAATATCCTCAGATGAAATCTGGAAAGAAGCTTTCTGAGAAACTCCTTTGTGTTCTGTTAATTCATCTCACAGAGTTACTTCTGTATTTTGTGGATCTTTTTGCAAGCCTTATTTCTATGGAATCTGAGAACAGATATTTCGGATCCCTTTGAAGTCTATAGGGCCAAAGGAAATATCCTCCGATAACAAAGAGAAAGAAGCTTTCTGAGAAACTTCTTTGTGTTCTGTGAAATCATATCACAGAGTTACAGCTTTTCCCTCAAGAAGCCTTTCGCTAAGACAGTTCTTGTGGAATTGGCAAAGTGATATTTGGAAGCCCATAGAGGGCTATGGTGAAAAAGGAAATATCCTCAGATGAAATCTGGAGAGAAGCTTTCTGAGAAACTGCTTAGTGTTCTGTTAATTCATCTCACAGAGTTACATCTGTATTTCATGGATCTCTTTGCTAGCCTTATTTCTGTGGAATCTGAGAACAGATATTTCGGATCCCTTTGAAGACTATAGGGCCAAGGAAATATCCTCCGATTACAAAGAGATAGAAGATGTCTGAAAAACTTCTTTGTGTTCTGTGAAATCATCTCACAGAATTACAGCTTTCCCCTCAAGAAGCCTTTCGCTACGACAGTTCTTGTGGAATTGACAAAGTGATATTTGGAAGCCCATAGAGGGCTATGGTGAAAAAGGAAATGTCCCCAGATGAAATCTGGAAAGAAGCTTTCGTAGAAACTGCTTATTATTCTGTTAATTCATCTCACAGAGTTACATCTGTATTTCGTGGATCTCTTTGCTAGCCTTATTTCTGTGGAATCTGAGAACAGATATTTCGGATCCCTTTGAAGACTATCGGGCCAAGGAAATATCCTCCGATTACAAAGAGACAGAAGCTGTCTGAGAAACTTCTTTGTGTTCTGTGAAATCATCTCACAGAGTTACAGCTTTCGCCTCAAGAAGCCTTTCGCTACGACAGTTCTTGTGGAATTGGCAAAGTGATATTTGGAAGCCCATAGAGTGCTATGGTGAAAAAGGAAATATCCTTAGATGAAATCTGGGAAGAAGCTTTCTGAGAAACTGCTCAGTGTTCTGTTAATTCATCTCACAGAGTTACATCTGTATTTCGTGGATCTCTTTGCTAGCCTTATTTCTGTGGAATCTGAGAACAGATATTTCGGATCCCTTTGAAGACTATAGGGCCAAGGAAATATCCTCCGATTACAAAGAGAAAGAAACTGTCTGAGAAACTTCTTTGTGTTCTGTGAAATCATCTCACAGTGTTACAGCTTTCCCTCAAGAAGCCTTTCGCTACGACAGTTCTTGTGGAATTGGCAAAGTGATATTTGGAAGCCCATAGAGTGCTATGGTGAAAAAGGAAATATCCTCAGAGGAAATCTGGAAAGAAGCTTTCTGAGAAACTGCTTAGTGTTCTGTTAATTCATCTCACAGAGTTACATCTGTATTTCGTGGATCTCTTTCCTAGCCTTATTTCTGTGGAATCTGAGGACCGATATTTCGGATCCCTTTGAAGACTATAGGGCCGAAGGAAATATCCTCCGATAACAAAAAGAAAGAAGCTTTCTGAGAAAATTCTTTGTGTTCTGTGAAATCATCTCACAGAGTTACAGCTTTCCCCTCAAGAAGCCTTTCGCTAAGACAGTTCTTGTGGAATTGGCAAAGTGATATTTGGAAGCCCATAGAGGGCTATGGTGAAAAAGGAAATATCCTCAGATGAAATCTGGAGAGAAGCTTTCTGAGAAACTGCTTAGTATTCTGTTAATTCATCTCACAGAGTTACATCTGTATTTCGTGGATCTCTTTGCTAGCCTTATTTCTGTGGAATCTGAGAACAGATATTTCGGATCCCTTTGAAGACTATAGGGCCAAGGAAATACCCTCCGATTACAAAGAGATAGAAGCTGTCTGAGAAACTTCTTTGTGTTCTGTGAAATCATCTCACAGAGTTACAGCTTTCCCCCCAAGAAGCCTTTTGCTACGACAGTTCTTCTGGAATTGGCAAAGTGATATTTGGAAGCCCATAGAGGGCTATGGTGAAAAAGGAAATATCCTCAGATGAAATCTGGAAAGAAGCTTTCTGTGAAACTGCTTAGTGTTCTGTTAATTCATCTCACAGAGTTTCATCTGTATTTCGTGGATCTCTTTCCTAGCCTTATTTCTGTGGAATCTGCGAACAGATATTTTGGATCCTTTGAAGACTATAGGGCCAAAGGAAATATCCTCCGATTACAAAGAGAAAGAAGCTTTCTGAGAAACTTCTTTGTGTTCTGTGAAATCATCTCACAGAGTTACAGCTCTCCCCTCAAGAAGCCTTTCGCTAAGACAGTTCTTGTGGAATTGGCAAAGTGATATTTGGAAGCCCCTAGAGGGCGTGGGTGAAAAAGTAAATATTTTCAGATGAAATCTGGAAAGAAGCTTTCTGAGAAACTGCTTAGTGTTCTGTTAATTCATCTCACTGAGTTACATCTGTATTTCGTGGATCTCTTTTCTAGCCTTATTTCTGTGGAATCTGAGAACATATATTTCGGATCCCTTTGAAGACTATAGGGCCAAGGAAATATCCTCCGATTACAAAGAGATAGAAGCTGTCTGATAAACTTCTTTGTGTTCTGTGAAATCATCTCACAGAGTTACAGCTTTCCCCTCAAGAAGCCTTTCGCTACGACAGTTCTTGTGGAATTGGCAAAGTGATATTTGGAAGCCCATGGAGGGCTATGGTGAAAAAGGTAATATCCTCAGATGAAATCTGGAAAGAAGCTTTCTGAGAAACTGCTTTGTGTTCTGTTAATTCATCTCACAGAGTTACTTCTGTATTTCGTGGATCTTTTTGCTAGCCTTATTTCTGTGGAATCTGAGAACAGATATTTCGGATCCCTTTGAAGTCTATAGAGCCAAAGGAAATATCCTCCGATAACAAAGAGAAAGAAGCTTTCTGAGAAACTTCTTTGTGTTCTGTGAAATCATATCACAGAGTTACAGCTTTTCCCTCAAGAAGCCTTTCGCTAAGACAGTTCTTGTGGAATTGGCAAAGTGATATTTGGAAACCCATAGAGGGCTATGGTGAAAAAGGAAATATCCTCAGATGAAATCTGGAAAGAAGCTTTCTGAGAAACTGCTTAGTGTTCTGTTAATTCATCTCACAGAGTTACATCTGTATTTCGTGGATCTCTTTGCTAGCCTTATTTCTGTGGAATCTGAGAACAGATATTTCGGATCCCTTTGAAGAGTATAGGGCCAAGGGAATATCCTCCGATTACAAAGAGATAGAAGCTGTCTGAGAAACTTCTTTGTGTTCTGTGAAATCATCTCACAGAGTTACAGCTTTCCCCTCAAGAAGCCTTTCGCTAAGACAGTTCTTGTGGAATTTGCAAATTGATATTTGGAAACCCATAGAGGGCTCTGGTGAAAAAGGAAATATCCTCAGATGAAATCTGGAAAGAAGCTTTCTGAGAAACTGCTTGGTGTTCTGTTAATTCATCTCACAGAGTTACATCTGTATTTCGTGGATGTCTTTGCTAGCCTTATTTCTGTGGAATATGAGAACACATATTTCGGATCCCTTTGAAGACTATAGGGCCAAAGGAAATATCCTCCGATAAAAAAGAGAAAGAAGATTTCTGAGAAACTTCTTTGCGTTCTGTGAAATCATCTCACAGAGTTACAGCTTTCCCCTCAAGAAGCCTTTCGCTAAGACAGTTCTTGTGGAATTGGCAAAGTGATATTTGGAAGCCCATAGAGGGCTCTGGTGAAAAAGGAAATATCCTCAGATGAAATCTGGAAAGAAGCTTTCTGAGAAACTGCTCAGTGTTCTGTTAATTCATCTCACAGAGTTACATCTGTATTTCGTGGATCTCTTTGCTAGCCTTATTTCTGTGGAATCTGAGAACAGATATTTCGGATCCCTTTGAAGACTATAGGGCCAAAGGAAATATCCTGGGATTACAAAGAGATAGAAGCTGTCTGAGAAACTTCTTTGTGTTCTGTGAAATCATCTCACAGAGTTACAGCTTTCCCCTCAAGAAGCCTTTTGCTACGACAGATCTTGTGGAATTGGCAAAGTGATATTTGGAAGCCCATAGAGGGCTATGGTGAAAAAGAAAATATCCTCAGATAAAATCTGGAAAGAAGCTTTCTGAGAAACTGCTTAGTGTTCTATTAATTCATCTCACAGAGTTACATCTCTATTTCGTGGATCTCTTTGCTAGCCTTATTTCTGTGGAATCTGAGAACAGATATTTCGGATCCCTTTGAAGACTATAGGGCCAAGGAAATATCCTCCGATAACAAAGAGATAGAAACTGTCTGAGAAACTTCTTTGTGTTCTGTGAAATCATCTCACAGTGTTACAGCTTTCCCCTCAAGAAGCCTTTCGCTACGACAGTTCTTGTGGAATTGGCAAAGTGATATTTGGAAGCCCATAGAGTGCTATGGTGAAAAAGGAAATATCCTCAGAGGAAATCTGGAAAGAAGCTTTCTGAGAAACTGCTTAGTGTTCTGTTAATTCATCTCACAGAGTTACATCTGTATTTCGTGGATCTCTTTCCTAGCCTTATTTCTGTGGAATCTGAGGACAGATATTTCGGATCCCTTTGAAGTCTATAGGGCCGAAGGAAATATCCTCCGATAACAAAAAGAAAGAAGCTTTTTGAGAAAATTCTTTGTGTTCTGTGAAATCATCTCACAGAGTTACAGCTTTCCCCTCAAGAAGCCTTTCGCTAAGACAGTTCTTGTGGAATTCGCAAAGTGATATTTGGAAGCCCATAGAGGGCTATGGTGAAAAAGGAAATATCCTCAGATGAAATCTGGAGAGAAGCTTTCTGAGAAACTGCTTAGTATTCTGTTAATTCATCTCACAGAGTTACATCTGTATTTCGTGGATCTCTTTGCTAGCCTTATTTCTGTGGAATCTGAGAACAGATATTTCGGATCCCTTTGAAGACTATAGGGCCAAGGAAATACCCTCCGATTACAAAGAGATAGAAGCTGTCTGAGAAACTTCTTTGTGTTCTGTGAAATCATCTCACAGAGTTACAGCTTTCCCCCCAAGAAGCCTTTTGCTACGACAGTTCTTCTGGAACTGGCAAAGTGATATTTGGAAGCCCATAGAGGGCTGGGTGAAAAAGGAAATATCCTCAGATGAAATCTGGAAAGAAGCTTTCTGTGAAACTGCTTAGTGTTCTGTTAATTCATCTCACAGAGTTTCATCTGTATTTCGTGGATCTCTTTCCTAGCCTTATTTCTGTGGAATCTGCGAACAGATATTTTGGATCCTTTGAAGACTATAGGGCCAAAGGAAATATCCTCCGATTACAAAGAGAAAGAAGCTTTCTGAGAAACTTCTTTGTGTTCTGTGAAATCATCTCACAGAGTTACAGCTCTCCCCTCAAGAAGCCTTTCGCTAAGACAGTTCTTGTGGAATTGGCAAAGTGATATTTGGAAGCCCCTAGAGGGCGTGGGTGAAAAAGTAAATATTCTCAGATGAAATCTGGAAAGAAGCTTTCTGAGAAACTGCTTAGTGTTCTGTTAATTCATCTCACTGAGTTACATCTGTATTTCGTGGATCTCTTTTCTAGCCTTATTTCTGTGGAATCTGAGAACATATATTTCGGATCCCTTTGAAGACTATAGGGCCAAGGAAATATCCTCCGATTACAAAGAGATAGAAGCTGTCTGATAAACTTCTTTGTGTTCTGTGAAATCATCTCACAGAGTTACAGCTTTCCCCTCAAGAAGCCTTTCGCTACGACAGTTCTTGTGGAATTGGCAAAGTGATATTTGGAAGCCCATGGAGGGCTATGGTGAAAAAGGTAATATCCTCAGATGAAATCTGGAAAGAAGCTTTCTGAGAAACTCCTTTGTGTTCTGTTAATTCATCTCACAGAGTTACTTCTGTATTTCGTGGATCTTTTTGCTAGCCTTATTTCTGTGGAATCTGAGAACAGATATTTCGGATCCCTTTGAAGTCTATAGAGCCAAAGGAAATATCCTCCGATAACAAAGAGAAAGAAGCTTTCTGAGAAACTTCTTTGTGTTCTGTGAAATCATATCACAGAGTTACAGCTTTTCCCTCAAGAAGCCTTTCGCTAAGACAGTTCTTGTGGAA
The DNA here is from genome assembly GCF_049350105.2 of Macaca mulatta. Lineage (NCBI taxonomy): Eukaryota > Metazoa > Chordata > Mammalia > Primates > Cercopithecidae > Macaca > Macaca mulatta. Next base: position 54,498,517 of record NC_133415.1, on the reverse strand, counting down.
TTGGCAAAGTGATATTTGGAAACCCATAGAGGGCTATGGTGAAAAAGGAAATTTCCTCAGATGAAATCTGGAAAGAAGCTTTCTGAGAAACTGCTTAGTGTTCTGTTAATTCATCTCACAGAGTTACATCTGTATTTCGTGGATCTCTTTGCTAGCCTTATTTCTGTGGAATCTGAGAACAGATATTTCGGATCCCTTTGAAGAGTATAGGGCCAAGGGAATATCCTCCGATTACAAAGAGATAGAAGCTGTCTGAGAAACTTCTTTGTGTTCTGTGAAATCATCTCACAGAGTTACAGCTTTCCCCTCAAGAAGCCTTTCGCTAAGACAGTTCTTGTGGAATTGGCAAATTGATATTTGGAAACCCATAGAGGGCTCTGGTGAAAAAGGAAATATCCTCAGATGAAATCTGGAAAGAAGCTTTCTGAGAAACTGCTTGGTGTTCTGTTGATTCATCTCACAGAGTTACATCTGTATTTCGTGGATGTCTTTGCTAGCCTTATTTCTGTGGAATCTGAGAACACATATTTCGGATCCCTTTGAAGACTATAGGGCCAAAGGAAATATCCTCCGATAACAAAGAGAAAGAAGATTTCTGAGAAACTTCTTTGCGTTCTGTGAAATCATCTCACAGAGTTACAGCTTTCCCCTCAAGAAGCCTTTCGCTAAGACAGTTCTTGTGGAATTGGCAAAGTGATATTTGGAAGCCCATAGAGGGCTCTGGTGAAAAAGGAAATATCCTCAGATGAAATCTGGAAAGAAGCTTTCTGAGAAACTGCTCAGTGTTCTGTTAATTCATCTCACCGAGTTACATCTGTATTTCGTGGATCTCTTTGCTAGCCTTATTTCTGTGGAATCTGAGAACAGATATTTCGGATCCCTTTGAAGACTATAGGGCCAAAGGAAATATCCTCTGATTACAAAGAGATAGAAGCTGTCTGAGAAACTTCTTTGTGTTCTGTGAAATCATCTCACAGAGTTACAGCTTTCCCCTCAAGAAGCCTTTTGCTACGACAGTTCTTGTGGAATTGGAAAGTGATATTTGGAAGCCCATAGAGGGCTATGGTGAAAAAGAAAATATCCTCAGATGAAATCTGGAAAGAAGCTTTCTGAGAAACTGCTTAGTGTTCTGTTAATTCATCTCACAGAGTTTCATCTGTATTTCGTGGATCTCTTTCCTAGCCTTATTTCTGTGGAATCTGCGAACAGATATTTTGGATCCTTTGAAGACTATAGGGCCAAAGGAAATATCCTCCGATTACAAAGAGAAAGAAGCTTTCTGAGAAACTTCTTTGTGTTCTGTGAAATCATCTCACAGAGTTACAGCTCTCCCCTCAAGAAGCCTTTCGCTAAGACAGTTCTTGTGGAATTGGCAAAGTGATATTTGGAAGCCCCTAGAGGGCTAGGGTGAAAAAGTAAATATTCTCAGATGAAATCTGGAAAGAAGCTTTCTGAGAAACTGCTTGGTGTTCTGTTAATTCATCTCACTGAGTTACATCTGTATTTCGTGGATCTCTTTGCTAGCCTTATTTCTGTGGAATCTGAGAACAGATATTTCGGATCCTTTTGAAGACTATAGGGCCAAGGAAATATCCTCCGATTACAAAGAGATAGAAGCTGTCTGAGAAACTTCTTTGTGTTCTGTGAAATCATCTCACAGAGTTACAGCTTTCACCTCAAGAAGCCTTTCGCTACGACAGTTCTTGTGGAATTGGCAAAGTGATATTTGGAAGCCCATGGAGGGCTATGGTGAAAAAGGTAATATCCTCAGATGAAATCTGGAAAGAAGCTTTCTGAGAAACTCCTTTGTGTTCTGTTAATTCATCTCACAGAGTTACTTCTGTATTTTGTGGATCTTTTTGCAAGCCTTATTTCTATGGAATCTGAGAACAGATATTTCGGATCCCTTTGAAGTCTATAGGGCCAAAGGAAATATCCTCCGATAACAAAGAGAAAGAAGCTTTCTGAGAAACTTCTTTGTGTTCTGTGAAATCATATCACAGAGTTACAGCTTTTCCCTCAAGAAGCCTTTCGCTAAGACAGTTCTTGTGGAATTGGCAAAGTGATATTTGGAAGCCCATAGAGGGCTATGGTGAAAAAGGAAATATCCTCAGATGAAATCTGGAGAGAAGCTTTCTGAGAAACTGCTTAGTGTTCTGTTAATTCATCTCACAGAGTTACATCTGTATTTCGTGGATCTCTTTGCTAGCCTTATTTCTGTGGAATCTGAGAACAGATATTTCGGATCCCTTTGAAGACTATCGGGCCAAGGAAATATCCTCCGATTACAAAGAGACAGAAGCTGTCTGAGAAACTTCTTTGTGTTCTGTGAAATCATCTCACAGAGTTACAGCTTTCGCCTCAAGAAGCCTTTCGCTACGACAGTTCTTGTGGAATTGGCAAAGTGATATTTGGAAGCCCATAGAGGGCTATGGTGAAAAAGGAAATATCCTTAGATGAAATCTGGGAAGAAGCTTTCTGAGAAACTGCTCAGTGTTCTGTTAATTCATCTCACAGAGTTACATCTGTATTTCGTGGATCTCTTTGCTAGCCTTATTTCTGTGGAATCTGAGAACAGATATTTCGGATCCCTTTGAAGACTATAGGGCCAAGGAAATATCCTCCGATTACAAAGAGAAAGAAACTGTCTGAGAAACTTCTTTGTGTTCTGTGAAATCATCTCACAGTGTTACAGCTTTCCCTCAAGAAGCCTTTCGCTACGACAGTTCTTGTGGAATTGGCAAAGTGATATTTGGAAGCCCATAGAGTGCTATGGTGAAAAAGGAAATATCCTCAGAGGAAATCTGGAAAGAAGCTTTCTGAGAAACTGCTTAGTGTTCTGTTAATTCATCTCACAGAGTTACATCTGTATTTCGTGGATCTCTTTCCTAGCCTTATTTCTGTGGAATCTGAGGACCGATATTTCGGATCCCTTTGAAGACTATAGGGCCGAAGGAAATATCCTCCGATAACAAAAAGAAAGAAGCTTTCTGAGAAAATTCTTTGTGTTCTGTGAAATCATCTCACAGAGTTACAGCTTTCCCCTCAAGAAGCCTTTCGCTAAGACAGTTCTTGTGGAATTGGCAAAGTGATATTTGGAAGCCCATAGAGGGCTATGGTGAAAAAGGAAATATCCTCAGATGAAATCTGGAGAGAAGTTTTCTGAGAAACTGCTTAGTATTCTGTTAATTCATCTCACAGAGTTACATCTGTATTTCGTGGATCTCTTTGCTAGCCTTATTTCTGTGGAATCTGAGAACATATATTTCGGATCCCTTTGAAGACTATAGGGCCAAGGAAATATCCTCCGATTACAAAGAGATAGAAGCTGTCTGATAAACTTCTTTGTGTTCTGTGAAATCATCTCACAGAGTTACAGCTTTCCCCTCAAGAAGCCTTTCGCTACGACAGTTCTTGTGGAATTGGCAAAGTGATATTTGGAAGCCCATGGAGGGCTATGGTGAAAAAGGTAATATCCTCAGATGAAATCTGGAAAGAAGCTTTCTGAGAAACTCCTTTGTGTTCTGTTAATTCATCTCACAGAGTTACTTCTGTATTTCGTGGATCTTTTTGCTAGCCTTATTTCTGTGGAATCTGAGAACAGATATTTCGGATCCCTTTGAAGTCTATAGAGCCAAAGGAAATATCCTCCGATAACAAAGAGAAAGAAGCTTTCTGAGAAACTTCTTTGTGTTCTGTGAAATCATATCACAGAGTTACAGCTTTTCCCTCAAGAAGCCTTTCGCTAAGACAGTTCTTGTGGAATTGGCAAAGTGATATTTGGAAACCCATAGAGGGCTGTGGTGAAAAAGGAAATATCCTCAGATGAAATCTGGAAAGAAGCTTTCTGAGAAACTGCTTAGTGTTCTGTTAATTCATCTCACAGAGTTACATCTGTATTTCGTGGATCTCTTTGCTAGCCTTATTTCTGTGGAATCTGAGAACAGATATTTCGGATCCCTTTGAAGAGTATAGGGCCAAGGGAATATCCTCCGATTACAAAGAGATAGAAGCTGTCTGAGAAACTTCTTTGTGTTCTGTGAAATCATCTCACAGAGTCACAGCTTTCCCCTCAAGAAGCCTTTCGCTAAGACAGTTCTTGTGGAATTGGCAAATTGATATTTGGAAACCCATAGAGGGCTCTGGTGAAAAAGGAAATATCCTCAGATGAAATCTGGAAAGAAGCTTTCTGAGAAACTGCTTGGTGTTCTGTTAATTCATCTCACAGAGTTACATCTGTATTTCGTGTATGTCTTTGCTAGCCTTATTTCTGTGGAATCTGAGAACACATATTTCGGATCCCTTTGAAGACTATAGGGCCAAAGGAAATATCCTCCGATAACAAAGAGAAAGAAGATTTCTGAGAAACTTCTTTGCGTTCTGTGAAATCATCTCACAGAGTTACAGCTTTCCCCTCAAGAAGCCTTTCGCTAAGACAGTTCTTGTGGAATTGGCAAAGTGATATTTGGAAGCCCATAGAGGGCTCGGGTGAAAAAGGAAATATCCTCAGATGAAATCTGGAAAGAAGCTTTCTGAGAAACTGCTCAGTGTTCTGTTAATTCATCTCACAGAGTTACATCTGTATTTCGTGGATCTCTTTGCTAGCCTTATTTCTGTGGAATCTGAGAACAGATATTTCGGATCCCTTTGAAGACTATAGGGCCAAAGGAAATATCCTCCGATTACAAAGAGATAGAAGCTGTCTGAGAAACTTCTTTGTGTTCTGTGAAATCATCTCACAGAGTTACAGCTTTCCCCTCAAGAAGCCTTTTGCTACGACAGTTCTTGTGGAATTGGCAAAGTGATATTTGGAAGCCCATAGAGGGCTATGGTGAAAAAGAAAATATCCTCAGATGAAATCTGGAAAGAAGCTTTCTGAGAAACTGCTTAGTGTTCTGTTAATTCATCTCACAGAGTTTCATCTGTATTTCGTGGATCTCTTTCCTAGACTTATTTCTGTGGAATCTGCGAACAGATATTTTGGATCCTTTGAAGACTATAGGGCCAAAGGAAATATCCTCCGATTACAAAGAGAAAGAAGCTTTCTGAGAAACTTCTTTGTGTTCTGTGAAATCATCTCACAGAGTTACAGCTCTCCCCTCAAGAAGCCTTTCGCTAAGACAGTTCTTGTGGAATTGGCAAAGTGATATTTGGAAGCCCCTAGAGGGGTAGGGTGAAAAAGTAAATATTCTCAGATGAAATCTGGAAAGAAGCTTTCTGAGAAACTGCTTGGTGTTCTGTTAATTCATCTCACTGAGTTACATCTGTATTTCGTGGATCTCTTTGCTAGCCTTATTTCTGTGGAATCTGAGAACATATATTTCGGATCCCTTTGAAGACTATAGGGCCAAGGAAATATCCTCCGATTACAAAGAGATAGAAGCTGTCTGATAAACTTCTTTGTGTTCTGTGAAATCATCTCACAGAGTTACAGCTTTCCCCTCAAGAAGCCTTTCGCTACGACAGTTCTTGTGGAATTGGCAAAGTGATATTTGGAAGCCCATGGAGGGCTATGGTGAAAAAGGTAATATCCTCAGATGAAATCTGGAAAGAAGCTTTCTGAGAAACTCCTTTGTGTTCTGTTAATTCATCTCACAGAGTTACTTCTGTATTTCGTGGATCTTTTTGCTAGCCTTATTTCTGTGGAATCTGAGAACAGATATTTCGGATCCCTTTGAAGTCTATAGAGCCAAAGGAAATATCCTCCGATAACAAAGAGAAAGAAGCTTTCTGAGAAACTTCTTTGTGTTCTGTGAAATCATATCACAGAGTTACAGCTTTTCCCTCAAGAAGCCTTTCGCTAAGACAGTTCTTGTGGAATTGGCAAAGTGATATTTGGAAACCCATAGAGGGCTATGGTGAAAAAGGAAATATCCTCAGATGAAATCTGGAAAGAAGCTTTCTGAGAAACTGCTTAGTGTTTTGTTAATTCATCTCACAGAGTTACATCTGTATTTCGTGGATCTCTTTGCTAGCCTTATTTCTGTGGAATCTGAGAACAGATATTTCGGATCCCTTTGAAGAGTATAGGGCCAAGGGAATATCCTCCGATTACAAAGAGATAGAAGCTGTCTGAGAAACTTCTTTGTGTTCTGTGAAATCATCTCACAGAGTTACAGCTTTCCCCTCAAGAAGCCTTTCGCTAAGACAGTTCTTGTGGAATTGGCAAATTGATATTTGGAAACCCATAGAGGGCTCTGGTGAAAAAGGAAATATCCTCAGATGAAATCTGGAAAGAAGCTTTCTGAGAAACTGCTTGGTGTTCTGTTAATTCATCTCACAGAGTTACATCTGTATTTCGTGGATGTCTTTGCTAGCCTTATTTCTGTGGAATCTGAGAACACATATTTCGGATCCCTTTGAAGACTATAGGGCCAAAGGAAATATCCTCCGATAACAAAGAGAAAGAAGATTTCTGAGAAACTTCTTTGCGTTCTGTGAAATCATCTCACAGAGTTACAGCTTTCCCCTCAAGAAGCCTTTCGCTAAGACAGTTCTTGTGGAATTGGCAAAGTGATATTTGGAAGCCCATAGAGGGCTCGGGTGAAAAAGGAAATATCCTCAGATGAAATCTGGAAAGAAGCTTTCTGAGAAACTGCTCAGTGTTCTGTTAATTCATCTCACAGAGTTACATCTGTATTTCGTGGATCTCTTTGCTAGCCTTATTTCTGTGGAATCTGAGAACAGATATTTCGGATCCCTTTGAAGACTATAGGGCCAAAGGAAATATCCTCCGATTACAAAGAGATAGAAGCTGTCTGAGAAACTTCTTTGTGTTCTGTGAAATCATCTCACAGAGTTACAGCTTTCCCCTCAAGAAGCCTTTTGCTACGACAGTTCTTGTGGAATTGGCAAAGTGATATTTGGAAGCCCATAGAGGGCTATGGTGAAAAAGAAAATATCCTCAGATGAAATCTGGAAAGAAGCTTTCTGAGAAACTGCTTAGTGTTCTGTTAATTCATCTCACAGAGTTTCATCTGTATTTCGTGGATCTCTTTCCTAGACTTATTTCTGTGGAATCTGCGAACAGATATTTTGGATCCTTTGAAGACTATAGGGCCAAAGGAAATATCCTCCGATTACAAAGAGAAAGAAGCTTTCTGAGAAACTTCTTTGTGTTCTGTGAAATCATCTCACAGAGTTACAGCTCTCCCCTCAAGAAGCCTTTCGCTAAGACAGTTCTTGTGGAATTGGCAAAGTGATATTTGGAAGCCCCTAGAGGGGTAGGGTGAAAAAGTAAATATTCTCAGATGAAATCTGGAAAGAAGCTTTCTGAGAAACTGCTTGGTGTTCTGTTAATTCATCTCACTGAGTTACATCTGTATTTCGTGGATCTCTTTGTTAGACTTATTTCTGTGGAATCTCAGAACAGATATTTCGGATCCTTTTGAAGACTATAGGGCCAAGGAAATATCCTCCGATTACAAAGAGAAAGAAGTTGTCTGAGAAACTTCTTTGTGTTCTGTGAAATCATCTCACAGAGTTACAGCTTTCACCTCAAGAAGTCTTTCGCTACGACAGTTCTTGTGGAATTGGCAAAGTGATATTTGGAAGCCCATGGAGGGCTATGGTGAAAAAGGTAATATCCTCAGATGAAATCTGGAAAGAAGCTTTCTGAGAAACTCCTTTGTGTTCTGTTAATTCATCTCACAGAGTTACTTCTGTATTTTGTGGATCTTTTTGCAAGCCTTATTTCTATGGAATCTGAGAACAGATATTTCGGATCCCTTTGAAGTCTATAGGGCCAAAGGAAATATCCTCCGATAACAAAGAGAAAGAAGCTTTCTGAGAAACTTCTTTGTGTTCTGTGAAATCATATCACAGAGTTACAGCTTTTCCCTCAAGAAGCCTTTCGCTAAGACAGTTCTTGTGGAATTGGCAAAGTGATATTTGGAAGCCCATAGAGGGCTATGGTGAAAAAGGAAATATCCTCAGATGAAATCTGGAGAGAAGCTTTCTGAGAAACTGCTTAGTGTTCTGTTAATTCATCTCACAGAGTTACATCTGTATTTCATGGATCTCTTTGCTAGCCTTATTTCTGTGGAATCTGAAAACAGATATTTCGGATCCCTTTGAAGACTATAGGGCCAAGGAAATATCCTCCGATTACAAAGAGATAGAAGATGTCTGAAAAACTTCTTTGTGTTCTGTGAAATCATCTCACAGAATTACAGCTTTCCCCTCAAGAAGCCTTTCGCTACGACAGTTCTTGTGGAATTGACAAAGTGATATTTGGAAGCCCATAGAGGGCTATGGTGAAAAAGGAAATGTCCCCAGATGAAATCTGGAAAGAAGCTTTCGTAGAAACTGCTTATTATTCTGTTAATTCATCTCACAGAGTTACATCTGTATTTCGTGGATCTCTTTGCTAGCCTTATTTCTGTGGAATCTGAGAACAGATATTTCGGATCCCTTTGAAGACTATCGGGCCAAGGAAATATCCTCCGATTACAAAGAGATAGAAGCTGTCTGAGAAACTTCTTTGTGTTCTGTGAAATCATCTCACAGAGTTACAGCTTTCGCCTCAAGAAGCCTTTCGCTAAGACAGTTCTTGTGGAATTGGCAAAGTGATATTTGGAAGCCCATAGAGTGCTATGGTGAAAAAGGAAATATCCTTAGATGAAATCTGGGAAGAAGCTTTCTGAGAAACTGCTCAGTGTTCTGTTAATTCATCTCACAGAGTTACATCTGTATTTCGTGGATCTCTTTGCTAGCCTTATTTCTGTGGAATCTGAGAACAGATATTTCGGATCCCTTTGAAGACTATAGGGCCAAGGAAATATCCTCCGATTACAAAGAGATAGAAACTGTCTGAGAAACTTCTTTGTGTTCTGTGAAATCATCTCACAGTGTTACAGCTTTCCCTCAAGAAGCCTTTCGCTACGACAGTTCTTGTGGAATTGGCAAAGTGATATTTGGAAGCCCATAGAGTGCTATGGTGAAAAAGGAAATATCCTCAGAGGAAATCTGGAAAGAAGCTTTCTGAGAAACTGCTTAGTGTTCTGTTAATTCATCTCACAGAGTTACATCTGTATTTCGTGGATCTCTTTCCTAGCCTTATTTCTGTGGATTCTGAGGACCGATATTTCGGATCCCTTTGAAGACTATAGGGCCGAAGGAAATATCCTCCGATAACAAAAAGAAAGAAGCTTTCTGAGAAAATTCTTTGTGTTCTGTGAAATCATCTCACAGAGTTACAGCTTTCCCCTCAAGAAGCCTTTCGCTAAGACAGTTCTTGTGGAATTGGCAAAGTGATATTTGGAAGCCCATAGAGGGCTATGGTGAAAAAGGAAATATCCTCAGATGAAATCTGGAGAGAAGCTTTCTGAGAAACTGCTTAGTATTCTGTTAATTCATCTCACAGAGTTACATCTGTATTTCGTGGATCTCTTTGCTAGCCTTATTTCTGTGGAATCTGAGAACAGATATTTCGGATCCCTTTGAAGACTATAGGGCCAAGGAAATACCCTCCGATTACAAAGAGATAGAAGCTGTCTGGAAACTTCTTTGTGTTCTGTGAAATCATCTCACAGAGTTACAGCTTTCCCCTCAAGAAGCCTTTCGCTACGACAGTTCTTGTGGAATTGGCAAAGTGATATTTGGAAGCCCATAGAGGGCTATGGTGAAAAAGGAAATATCCTTAGATGAAATCTGGAAAGAAGCTTTCTGAGAAACTGCTTGGTGTTCTGTTAATTCATCTCACAGAGTTACCTCTGTATTTCGTGGATCTCTTTGCTAGCCTTATTTCTGTGGAATCTGAGAACAGACATTTCGGATCCCTTTGAAGACTATAGGGCCAAAGGAAATATCCTCCGATAACAAAAAGAAAGAAGCTTCCTGAGAAACTTCTTTGTGTTCTGTGAAATCATCTCACAGAGTTACAGCTTTCCCCTCAAGAAGCCTTTCGCTAAGACAGTTCTTGTGGAATTGGCAAAGTGATATTTGGAAGCCCATAGAGGGCTATGGTGAAAAAGGAAATATCCTCAGATGAAATCTGGAGAGAAGCTTTCTGAGAAACTGCTTAGTGTTTTGTTAATTCATCTCACAGAGTTACATCTGTATTTCGTGGATGTCTTTGCTTGCCTTATTTCTGTGTAATCTGAGAACCGATATTTCGGATCCCTTTGAAGACTATAGGGACAAAGGAAATATCCTCCGATAACAAAAAGAAAGAAGCTTTCTGAAAAACTTCTTTGCGTTCTGTGAAATCATCTCAGAGAGTTACAGCTCTCCCCTCAAGAAGCCTTTCGCTAAGACAGTTCTTGTGGAATTGGCAAAGTGATATTTGGAAGCCCATAGAGTGCTAGGGTGAAAAAGGAAATATCCTCAGATGAAATCTGGAAAGAAACTTTCTGAGAAACTGCTTAGTGTTCTGTTAATTCATCTCACAGAGTTACATCTGTATTTCGTGGATCTCTTTCCTAGCCTTATTTCTGTGGAATCTGCGAAGAGATATTTTGGATCCTTTGAAGACTATAGGGCCAAAGGAAATATCCTCCGATTACAAAGAGAAAGAAGGTTTCTGAGAAACTTCTTTGTGTTCTGTGAAATCATCTCACAGAGTTACAGCTCTCTCCTCAAGAAGCCTTTCGCTAAGACAGTTCTTGTAGAATTGGCAAACTGATATTTGGAAGCCCCTAGAGGGCTAGGGTGAAAAAGTAAATATCCTCAGATGAAATCTGGAAAGAAGCTTTCTGAGAAACTGCTTGGTGTTCTGTTAATTCATCTCACAGATTTACATCTGTATTTCGTGGATGTCTTTGCTAGCCTTATTTCTGTGGAATCTGAGAACATATATTTCGGATCCCTTTGAAGACTATAGGGCAAAGGAAATATCCTCCGATAACAAAGAGAAAGAAGATTTCTGAGAAACTTCTTTGTGTTCTGTGAAATCATCTCACAGAGTTACAGCTTTCCCCTCAAGAAGCCTTTCGCTAAGACAGTTCTAGTGGAATTGGCAAAGTGATATTTGGAAGCCCATAGAGGTCTCTGGTGAAAAAGGAATATCCTCAGATGAAATCTGGAAAGAAGCTTTCTGAGAAACTGCTCAGTGTTCTGTTAATTCATCTCACAGAGTTACATCTGTATTTCGTGGATCTCTTTGCTAGCCTTATTTCTGTGTAATATGAGAACAGATATTTCGGATCCCTTTGAAGACTATAGGGCCAAGGAAATATCCTCCGATTACAAAGAGATAGAAGCTGTCTGAGAAACTTCTTTGTGTTCTGTGAAATCAACTCACAGAATTACAGCTTTCCCCCTCAAGAAGGCTTTCCATACGACAGTTCTTGTGGAATTGGTAAAGTGATATTTGGAAGCCCATAGAGGGCTAAGGTGAAAAAGGAAATATCCTCAGATGAAATCTGGAAAGAAGCTTTCTGAGAAACTGCTTAGTGTTCTGTTAATTCATCTCACAGAGTTTCATCTGTATTTCGTGTATCTCTTTCCTAGCCTTATTTCTGTGGAATCTGCGAACAGATATTTTGGATCCATTGAAGACTATAGGGCCAAAGGAAATATCCTCCGATTACAAAGAGAAAGAAGCTTTCTGAGAAACTTCTTTGTGTTCTGTGAAATCATCTCACAGAGTTACAGCTCTCCCCTCAAGAAGCCTTTCGCTAAGACAGTTCTTGTGGAATTGGCAAAGTGATATTTGGAAGCCCCTAGAGGGCTAGGGTGAAAAAGGAAATATCCTCTGATGAAATCTGGAAAGAAGCTTTCTGAGAAACTGCTTGGTGTTCTGTTAATTCATCTCACAGAGTTACATCTGTATTTCGTGGATGTCTTTGCTAGCCTTATTTCTGTGGAATCTGAGAACATATATTTCGGATCCCTTTGAAGACTATAGGGCCAAAGGAAATATCCTCCGATAACAAAGAGAAAGAAGCTTTCTGAGAAACTTCTTTGCGTTCTGTGAAAACATCTCACAGAGTTACAGCTTTCCCTTCCAGAAGACTTTCGATAAGACAGTTCTTGTGGAATTGGCAAAGTGATATTTGGAAGCTAATAGAGGGCTATGGTAAAAAAGGAAATATCCTCAGATGAAATCTGGAAAGAAGCTTTCTGAGAAACTGCTTAGTGTTCTGTTAATTCATCTCACAGAATTACATCTGTATTTCATGGATTTCTTTGCAAGCCTTATTTCTGTGGAATCTAAGAACAGATATTTCGGATCCCATTGAAGATTAAAGGGCCAAAGAAATATCCTCCGATAACAAAGAGAAAGGAGCATTCTGAGAAACTTCTTTGTGTTCTGTGAAATCATCTCACAGAGTTACAGCTTTCCCCTCAAGAAGCCTTTCGCTAAGACAGTTCTTGTGGAATTGGCAATGTGATATTTCGAAGCCCAAAGAGGGCTAAGGTGAAAAAGGAAATATCATCAGATGAAATCTGGAAAGAAGCTTTCTGAGAAACTGCTTAGTGTTCTGTTAATTCATCTCACAGAGTTACATCTGTATTTCGTGGATCTCTTTGCTAGCCTTATTTCTGTGGAATCTGAGAACAGATATTTCGGATCCCTTTGAAGACTATAGGGCCAAAGGAAATATCCTCCGATAACGAAGAGAAAAACGCATTCTGAGAAATTTCTTTGCGTTCTGTGAAATCATCTCACAGAGTTACAGCTTTGCCCTCAAGAAGCCTTTCGCTAAGACAGTTCTTGTGGAATTGGCAAAGTTATATTTTAAGCCCATAGAGGGGTATGGTGAAAAAGGATATATCCTCAGGTGAAATCTGGAAAGAAGCTTTCTGAGAAACTGCTTAGTGTTCTGTTAATTCATCTCACAGAATTACATCTGTATTTCATGGATTCCTTTGCTAGCCTTATTTCTGTGGAATCTGAGAACAGATATTTCGGATCCCTTAGAAGACTATAGGGCCAAAGGAAATATCTTCCGATAACAAAGAGAAAGAAGCTTTCTGAGAAACTTCTTTGTGTTCTGTGAAATCATCTCACAGAGTTACAGCTTTCCCCTCAAGAAGCCTTTCGCTAAGACAGTTCTTGTGGAACTGGCAAAGTGATATTTGGAAGCCCATAGAGGGCTATGGTGAAAAAGGAAATATCCTCAGAGGAAATCTGGAAAGAAGCTTTCTGAGAAACTGCTTAGTGTTCTGTTAATTCATCTCACAGAGTTACATCTGTATTTCGTGGATCTCTTTCCTAGCCTTATTTCTGTGGATTCTGAGGACCGATATTTCGGATCCCTTTGAAGACTATAGGGCCGAAGGAAATATCCTCCGATAACAAAAAGAAAGAAGCTTTCTGAGAAAATTCTTTGTGTTCTGTGAAATCATCTCACAGAGTTACAGCTTTCCCCTCAAGAAGCCTTTCGCTAAGACAGTTCTTGTGGAATTGGCAAAGTGATATTTGGAAGCCCATAGAGGGCTATGGTGAAAAAGGAAATATCCTCAGATGAAATCTGGAGAGAAGCTTTCTGAGAAACTGCTTAGTATTCTGTTAATTCATCTCACAGAGTTACATCTGTATTTCGTGGATCTCTTTGCTAGCCTTATTTCTGTGGAATCTGAGAACAGATATTTCGGATCCCTTTGAAGACTATAGGGCCAAGGAAATACCCTCCGATTACAAAGAGATAGAAGCTGTCTGGAAACTTCTTTGTGTTCTGTGAAATCATCTCACAGAGTTACAGCTTTCCCCTCAAGAAGCCTTTCGCTACGACAGTTCTTGTGGAATTGGCAAAGTGATATTTGGAAGCCCATAGAGGGCTATGGTGAAAAAGGAAATATCCTTAGATGAAATCTGGAAAGAAGCTTTCTGAGAAACTGCTTGGTGTTCTGTTAATTCATCTCACAGAGTTACCTCTGTATTTCGTGGATCTCTTTGCTAGCCTTATTTCTGTGGAATCTGAGAACAGACATTTCGGATCCCTTTGAAGACTATAGGGCCAAAGGAAATATCCTCCGATAACAAAAAGAAAGAAGCTTCCTGAGAAACTTCTTTGTGTTCTGTGAAATCATCTCACAGAGTTACAGCTTTCCCCTCAAGAAGCCTTTCGCTAAGACAGTTCTTGTGGAATTGGCAAAGTGATATTTGGAAGCCCATAGAGGGCTATGGTGAAAAAGGAAATATCCTCAGATGAAATCTGGAGAGAAGCTTTCTGAGAAACTGCTTAGTGTTTTGTTAATTCATCTCACAGAGTTACATCTGTATTTCGTGGATGTCTTTGCTTGCCTTATTTCTGTGTAATCTGAGAACCGATATTTCGGATCCCTTTGAAGACTATAGGGACAAAGGAAATATCCTCCGATAACAAAAAGAAAGAAGCTTTCTGAAAAACTTCTTTGCGTTCTGTGAAATCATCTCAGAGAGTTACAGCTCTCCCCTCAAGAAGCCTTTCGCTAAGACAGTTCTTGTGGAATTGGCAAAGTGATATTTGGAAGCCCATAGAGTGCTAGGGTGAAAAAGGAAATATCCTCAGATGAAATCTGGAAAGAAACTTTCTGAGAAACTGCTTAGTGTTCTGTTAATTCATCTCACAGAGTTACATCTGTATTTCGTGGATCTCTTTCCTAGCCTTATTTCTGTGGAATCTGCGAAGAGATATTTTGGATCCTTTGAAGACTATAGGGCCAAAGGAAATATCCTCCGATTACAAAGAGAAAGAAGGTTTCTGAGAAACTTCTTTGTGTTCTGTGAAATCATCTCACAGAGTTACAGCTCTCTCCTCAAGAAGCCTTTCGCTAAGACAGTTCTTGTAGAATTGGCAAACTGATATTTGGAAGCCCCTAGAGGGCTAGGGTGAAAAAGTAAATATCCTCAGATGAAATCTGGAAAGAAGCTTTCTGAGAAACTGCTTGGTGTTCTGTTAATTCATCTCACAGAGTTACATCTGTATTTCGTGGATGTCTTTGCTAGCCTTATTTCTGTGGAATCTGAGAACATATATTTCGGATCCCTTTGAAGACTATAGGGCAAAGGAAATATCCTCCGATAACAAAGAGAAAGAAGATTTCTGAGAAACTTCTTTGTGTTCTGTGAAATCATCTCACAGAGTTACAGCTTTCCCCTCAAGAAGCCTTTCGCTAAGACAGTTCTAGTGGAATTGGCAAAGTGATATTTGGAAGCCCATAGAGGTCTCTGGTGAAAAAGGAATATCCTCAGATGAAATCTGGAAAGAAGCTTTCTGAGAAACTGCTCAGTGTTCTGTTAATTCATCTCACAGAGTTACATCTGTATTTCGTGGATCTCTTTGCTAGCCTTATTTCTGTGTAATATGAGAACAGATATTTCGGATCCCTTTGAAGACTATAGGGCCAAGGAAATATCCTCCGATTACAAAGAGATAGAAGCTGTCTGAGAAACTTCTTTGTGTTCTGTGAAATCAACTCACAGAATTACAGCTTTCCCCCTCAAGAAGGCTTTCCATACGACAGTTCTTGTGGAATTGGTAAAGTGATATTTGGAAGCCCATAGAGGGCTAAGGTGAAAAAGGAAATATCCTCAGATGAAATCTGGAAAGAAGCTTTCTGAGAAACTGCTTAGTGTTCTGTTAATTCATCTCACAGAGTTTCATCTGTATTTCGTGGATCTCTTTCCTAGCCTTATTTCTGTGGAATCTGCGAACAGATATTTTGGATCCATTGAAGACTATAGGGCCAAAGGAAATATCCTCCGATTACAAAGAGAAAGAAGCTTTCTGAGAAACTTCTTTGTGTTCTGTGAAATCATCTCACAGAGTTACAGCTCTCCCCTCAAGAAGCCTTTCGCTAAGACAGTTCTTGTGGAATTGGCAAAGTGATATTTGGAAGCCCCTAGAGGGCTAGGGTGAAAAAGGAAATATCCTCTGATGAAATCTGGAAAGAAGCTTTCTGAGAAACTGCTTGGTGTTCTGTTAATTCATCTCACAGAGTTACATCTGTATTTCGTGGATGTCTTTGCTAGCCTTATTTCTGTGGAATCTGAGAACATATATTTCGGATCCCTTTGAAGACAATAGGGCCAAAGGAAATATCCTCCGATAACAAAGAGAAAGAAGCTTTCTGAGAAACTTCTTTGCGTTCTGTGAAAACATCTCACAGAGTTACAGCTTTCCCTTCCAGAAGACTTTCGATAAGACAGTTCTTGTGGAATTGGCAAAGTGATATTTGGAAGCTAATAGAGGGCTACGGTAAAAAAGGAAATATCCTCAGATGAAATCTGGAAAGAAGCTTTCTGAGAAACTGCTTAGTGTTCTGTTAATTCATCTCACAGAATTACATCTGTATTTCATGGATTTCTTTGCAAGCCTTATTTCTGTGGAATCTAAGAACAGATATTTCGGATCCCATTGAAGATTAAAGGGCCAAAGAAATATCCTCCGATAACAAAGAGAAAGGAGCATTCTGAGAAACTTCTTTGTGTTCTGTGAAATCATCTCACAGAGTTACAGCTTTCCCCTCAAGAAGCCTTTCGCTAAGACAGTTCTTGTGGAATTGGCAATGTGATATTTCGAAGCCCAAAGAGGGCTAAGGTGAAAAAGGAAATATCATCAGATGAAATCTGGAAAGAAGCTTTCTGAGAAACTGCTTAGTGTTCTGTTAATTCATCTCACAGAGTTACATCTGTATTTCGTGGATCTCTTTGCTAGCCTTATTTCTGTGGAATCTGAGAACAGATATTTCGGATCCCTTTGAAGACTATAGGGCCAAAGGAAATATCCTCCGATAACGAAGAGAAAAACGCATTCTGAGAAATTTCTTTGCGTTCTGTGAAATCATCTCACAGAGTTACAGCTTTGCCCTCAAGAAGCCTTTCGCTAAGACAGTTCTTGTGGAATTGGCAAAGTTATATTTTAAGCCCATAGAGGGGTATGGTGAAAAAGGATATATCCTCAGGTGAAATCTGGAAAGAAGCTTTCTGAGAAACTGCTTAGTGTTCTGTTAATTCATCTCACAGAATTACATCTGTATTTCATGGATTCCTTTGCTAGCCTTATTTCTGTGGAATCTGAGAACAGATATTTCGGATCCCTTAGAAGACTATAGGGCCAAAGGAAATATCTTCCGATAACAAAGAGAAAGAAGCTTTCTGAGAAACTTCTTTGTGTTCTGTGAAATCATCTCACAGAGTTACAGCTTTCCCCTCAAGAAGCCTTTCGCTAAGACAGTTCTTGTGGAACTGGCAAAGTGATATTTGGAAGCCCATAGAGGGCTATGGTGAAAAAGGAAATATCCTCAGATGAAATCTGGAAAGAAGCTTTCTGAGAAACTGCTTAGTGTTCTGTTAATTCATCTCACAGAGTTACATCTGTATTTCGTGGATCTCTTTGCTAGCCTTATTTCTGTGGAATCTGAGAACAGATATTTCGGATCGCTTTGAAGACTATAGGGCCAAAGGAAATATCCTCCGATTACAAAGAGAAAGAAGCTTTCTGAGAAACTTCTTTGTGTTCTGTGAAATCATCTCACGGAGTTACAGCTTTCCCCTCAAGAAGCCTTTCGCTAAGACAGTTCTTGTGGAATTGGCAAAGTGATATTTGGAAGGCCATAGAGGGCTATGGTGAAAAAGGAAATATCCTCAGATGAAATCTGGAAAGAAGCTTTCTGAGAAACTGCTTAGGGTTCGGTTAATTCATCTCACAGAGTTACATCTGTATTTCGTGGATCTCTTTGCTAGCCTTATTTCTGTGGAATCTGAGAACAGATATTTCGGATCCCTTTGAAGACTATAGGGCCAAAGGAAATATCCTCCGATTACAAAGAGAAAGAAGCTTTCTGAGAAACTTCTTTGTGTTCTGTGAAATCATCTCACAGAGTTACAGCTTTCCCCTCAAGAAGCCTTTCGCTAAGACAGTTCTTGTGGAATTGGCAAAATTATATTTGGAATCCCATAGAGGTCTTTGGTGAAAAACGAAATATCCTCAGATGAAATCTGGAAAGAAGTTTTCTGAGAAACTGCTTAGTGTTCTGTTAATTCATCTCACAGAGTTACATCTGTGTTTCGTGGATCCCTTTGCTAGCCTTATTTCTGTGGAATCTGAGAACAGATATTTCGGATCCCTTTGAAGACTATAGGGCCAAAGGAAATATCCTCCGATAACAAAGAGAAAGAAGCTTTCTGAGAAACTTATTTGTGTTCTGTGAAATCATCTCACAGAGTTACAGCTTTCCCCTCAAGAAGCCTTTCGCTAAGACACTTCTTGTGGAATTGGCAAAGTGATATTTGGAAGCCCATAGAGGGCTATGGTGAAAAAGGAAATATCCTCAGATGAAATCTGGAAAGAAGCTTTCTGAGAAACTGCTTAGTGTTCTGTTCATTCATCTCACAGAGTTACATCTGTATTTCCTGGATCTCTTTGCTAGCCTTATTTCTGGGGAATCTGAGAACAGATATTTCGGATCCCTTTGAAGACTATAGGGCCAAAGGAAATATCCTCCGATAATAATGAGAAAGAAGCTTTCGGAGAAACTTCTTTGTGTTCTGTGAAATCATCTCACAGAGTTACAGCTTTCTCCTCAAGAAGCCTTTCGGTAAGACAGTTTTTGTGGAATTGGCAAAGTGATATTTGGAAGGCCATAGAGGGCTATGGTGAAAAAGGAAATATCCTCAGATGAAATCTGGAAAGAAGCTTTCTGAGAAACTGCTTAGTGTTCGTTTAATTCATCTCACAGAGTTACATCTGTATTTCGTGGATCTCTTTGCTAGACTTATTTCTGTGGAATCTGAGAACAAATATTTCGGATCACTTTGAAGACTATAGGGCCAAAGGAAATATCCTCCGATTAAAAAGAGAAAGAAGCTTTCTGAGAAAATTCTTTGTGTTCTGTGAAATCATCTCACAGAGTTACAGCTTTCCCCTCAAGAAGCCTTTCGCTAAGACAGTTCTTGTGGAATTGGCAAAGTGATATTTGGAAGCCCATAGAGGGCTATGGTGAAAAAGGAAATATCCTCAGATGAAATCTGGAAAGAAGCTTTCTGAGAAACTGCTTAGTGTTCTGTTCATTCATCTCACAGAGTTACATCTGTATTTCCTGGATCCCTTTGCCATCCTTATTTCTGTGGAATCTGAGAATAGATATTTCGGATCCCTTTGAAGACTATAGGGCCAAAGGAAATATCCTGCGATTACAAAGAGAAAGAAGTTTTCTTAGAAACTTCTTAGTGTTCTGTGAAATCATCTCACAGAGTTACAGCTTTCCCCTCAAGAATCCTTTCGCTAAGACAGTTCTTGTGGAATTGGCAAAGTGATATTTGGAAGGCGATAGAGGGCTATGGTGAAAAAGGAAATATCCTCAGATGAAATCTGGAAAGAAGCTTTCTGAGAAACTGCTTAGTGTTCGGTTAATTCATCTCACAGAGTTACATCTGTATTTCGTGGATCTCTTTGCTGGCCTTATTTCTGTGGAATCTGAGAACGGATATTTGGGATCCCTTTGAAGACTATAGGGCCAAAGGAAATATCCTCCGATTACAAAGAGAAAGAAGCTTTCTTAGAAACTTCTTTGTGTTCTGTGAAATTATCTCACAGAGTTACAGCTTTCCCCTCAAGAAGCCTTTCGCTAAGACAGTTCTTGTGGATTTGGCAAAATTATATTTGGAAGCCCATAGAGGTCTTTGGTGAAAAAGGAAATATCCTCAGATGAAATCTGGAAAGAAGCTTTCTGAGAAACTGCTTAGTGTTCTGTTAATTCATCTCACAGAGTTACATCTGTATTTCGTGGATCTCTTTGCTAGCCTTATTTCTGTGGAATCTGAGAACAGATATTTCGGATCCCTTTGAAGACTATGGGGCCAAAGGAAATATCTTCCGATAACAAAGAGAAAGTAGCTTTCAGAGAAACTTTTTTGCGTTCTGTGAAATCATCTCACAGAGTTACAGCTTTCCTCTCAAGAAGCCTTTCGCTAAGACAGTTCTTATGGAATTGGCAAAGTGATATTTGGAAGCCCATAGAGGGCTATGGTGAAAAAGGAAATATCCTCAGATGAAATCTGGAAAGAAGCTTTCTGAGAAACTGCTTAGTGTTCTGTTAACTCATCTCACAGAGTTACATCTGTATTTCCTGGATCTCTTTGCTAGCCTTATTTCTGTGGAATCTGAGAACAGATATTTCGGATCCCTTTGAAGACTATAGGGCCAAAGGAAATATCCTCCGATAACAAAGAGAAAGAAGCTTTCTGAGAAACTTCTTTGTGTTCTGTGAAATCATCTCACAGAGTTACAGCTTTCCCCTCAAGAAGCCTTTCGATAAGACAGTTCTTGTGGAACTGGCAAAGTGATATTTGGAAGCCCTTAGAGGGCTATGGTGAAAAAGGAAATATCCTCAATGAAATCTGGAAAGAAGCTTTCTGAGAAACTACTTAGTGTTCTGTTAATTCATCTCACAGAGTTACATCTGTATTTCGTGGATCTCTTTGCTAGCCTTATTTCTGTGGAATCTGAGAACAGATATTTCGGATCGCTTTGAAGACTAAAGGGCCAAAGGAAATATCCTCCGATTACAAAGAGAAAGAAGCTTTCTGAGAAACTTCTTTGTGTTCTGTGAAATCATCTCACAGAGTTACAGCTTTCCCCTCAAGAAGCCTTTCGCTAAGACAGTCTTTGTGGAATTGGCAAAGTGATATTTGGAAGCCAATAGAGGGCTATGGTGAAAAAGGAAATATCCTCAGATGAAATCTGGAAAGAAGCTTTCTGAGAAACTGCTTAGTGTTCGTTTAATTCATCTCACAGAGTTACATCTGTATTTCCTGGATCTCTTTGCTAGCCTTATTTCTGTGGAATCTGGGAACAGATATTTCGGATCCCATTGAAGACTATAGGGCCAAAGGAAATATCCTCCGATTAAAAAGAGAAAGAAGCTTTCTTAGAAAATTCTTTGTGTTCTGTGAAATCATCTCACAGAGTTACAGCTTTCCCCTCAAGAAGCCTTTCGCTAAGACAGTTCTTGTGGAATTGGCAAAGTGATATTTGGAAGCCCATAGAGGGCTATGGTGAAAAAGGAAATATCCTCTGATGAAATCTGAAAAGAAGCTTTCTGAGAAAGTGCTTAGTGTTTTGTTAATTCATCTCACAGAGTTACATCTGTATTTCGTGGATCTCTTTGCTAGCCTTATTTCTGTGGAATCTGAGAACAGGTATTTCAGATCCCATTGAAGACTATAGGGACAAAGGAAATATCCTCCGATTACAAAGAGAAAGAAGCTTTCTTAGAAACATCTTTGTGTTCTGTGAAATCATCTCACAGAGTTACAGCTTTCCCCTCAAGAAGCCTTTCGCTAAGACAGTTCTTGTGGAACTGGCCAAGTGATATTTGGAAGCCCATAGAGGGCTATGGTGAAAAAGGAAGTATCCTCAGATGAAATCTGGAAAGAAGCTTTCTGAGAAACTGCTTAGTGTTCTGTTAATTCATCTCACAGAATTACATCTGTATTTCATGGTTTTCTTTGCTAGCCTTATTTCTGTGTAATCTGAGAACAGATATTTCGGATCCCTTTGCAGACTATAGGGCCAAAGGAAATATCCTCCGAATACAAAGAGAAAGAAGCTTTCTGAGAAACTTCTTTGTGTTCTGTGAAATCATCTCACAGAGTTACAGTTTTCCCCTCAAGAAGCCTTTCGCTAAGACAGTTCTTGTGGAACTGGCAAAGTGATATTTGGAAGCCCATAGAGGGTTATGGTGAAAAAGGAAATATCCTCAGATGAAATCTGGAAAGAAGCTTTCTGAGAAACTGCTTAGTGTTCTGTTAATTCATCTCACAGAGTTACATCTGTATTTCGTGGATCCCTTTGCTAGCCTTATTTCTGTGGAATCTGAGAGCAGATATTTCGGATCCCTTTGAAGAATATAGGGCCAAAGGAAATATCCTACGATAACAAAGAGAAAGAAGCTTTCTGAGAAACTTCTTTGTGTTCTGTGAAATCATCTCACAGAGTTACAGCTTTCCCCTCAAGAAGCCTTTCGCTAAGACACTTCTTGTGGAATTGGCAAAGTGATATTTGGAAGCCTATAGGGGGCTATGGTGAAAAAGGAAATATCCTCAGATGAAATCTGGAAAGAAGCTTTCTGAGAAACTGCTTAGTGTTCTGTTAATTCATCTCACAGAGTTACATCTGCATTTCGTGGATCTCTTTGCTAGCCTTATTTCTGTGGAATCTGAGAACAGATATTTCGGATCCCTTTGAAGACTATAGGGCCAAAGGAAATATCCTCCGATAACAAAGAGAAAAAAGCTTTCTGAGAAATTTCTTTGCATTCTGTGAAATCATCTCAAAGAGTTACAGCTTTCCCCTCAAGAAGCTTTTCGCTAAGACAGTTCTTGTGGAATTGGCAAAGTGATATTTGGAAGCTAATAGAGGGCTATGGTGAAAAAGGAAATATCCTCATATGAAATCTGGAAAGAAGTTTTCTGAGAAACTGCTTAGTGTTCTGTTAATTCATCTCACAGAATTACATCTGTATTTCATGGATTTCTTTGCTAGCCTTATTTCTGTGGAATCTGAGAACAGATATTTCGGTTCCCATTGAAGATTATAGGGCCAAAGAAATATCCTCCGATAACAAAGAGAAAGAAGCTTTCTGAGAAACTTCTTTGTGTTCTGTGAAATCATCTCACAGAGTTACAGCTTCCCTCTCAAGAAGCCTTTCGCTAAGACAGTTCTTGTGGAATTGGCAATGTGATATTTCGAAGCCCATAGAGGGCTATGGTGAAAAAGGAAATATCATCAGATGAAATCTGGAAAGAAGCTTTCTGAGAAACTGCTTAGTGTTCTGTTAATTCATCTCACAGAGTTACATCTGTATTTCGTGGATCTCTTTGCTAGCGTTATTTCTGTGGAATCTGAGAACATATATTTCGGATCCCTTTGAAGACTATAGGGCCAAAGGAAATATCCTCCGATAACAAAGAGAAAGAAGCTTTCTGAGAAACTTCTTTGCGTTCTGTGAAATCATCTCACAGAGTTACAGCTTTTCCCTCAAGAAGCATTTCGCTAAGACAGTTCTTGTGGAATTGGCAAAGTGATATTTGGAAGCCCATAGAGGGCTATGGTGAAAAAGGAAATATCCTCAGATGAAATCTGGAAAGAAGTTTTCTGCGAAACAGCTTAGTGTTCTGTTAATTAATCTCACAGAGGTACATCTGTATTTCCTGGATCCCTTTGCTATCCTTATTTCTGTGGAATCTGAGAACAGATATTTCGGATCCCTTTGAAGACTATAGGGCCAAAGGAAATATCCTCCGATTACAAAGAGAAAGAAGTTTTCTTAGAAACTTCCTTGGGTTCTTTGAAATCATCTCACAGAGTTACAGCTTTCCCCTCAAGAAGCCTTTCGCTAAGACAGTTCTTGTGGAATTGGCAAAGTGATATTTGGAAGCCCATACAGGGCTATGGTGAAAAAGGATATATCCTCAGTTGAAATCTGGAAAGAATCTTTCTGAGAAACTGCTTAGTGTTCGGTAATTCATCTCACAGAGTTACATCTGTATTTCGTGGATCTCTTTGCTAGCCTTATTTCTGTGGAATCTGAGAACAGATATTTCGGATCCCTTTGAAGACTATGGGGCCAAAGAAAATATCCTCCGATAACAAAGAGAAAGAAGATTTCTGAGAAACTACTTTGCGTTCTGTGAAATCATCTCAGAGAGTTACAGCTTTCCCCTCAAGAAGCCTTTCGCTAAGACAGTTTTTGTGGAATTGGCAAAGTGATATTTGGAAGCCAATAGAGGGCTATGGTGAAAAAGGAAATATCCTCTGACGAAATCTGGAAAGAAGCTTTCTGAGAAACTGCTTAGTGTTCTGTTCATTCATCTCACAGAGTTACATCTGTATTTCGTGGATCTCTTTGCTAGCCTTATTTCTGTGGAATCTCAGAAGAGATATTTTGGATCCCTTTGAAGACTATAGGGCCAAAGAAAATATCCTCCGATAACAAAGAGAAAGAAGCTTTCTGAGAAAATACTTTGCGTTCTGTGAAATCATCTCACAGAGTTACAGCTTTCCCCTCAAGAAGACTTTCGCTAAGACAGTTCTTGTGGAATTGGCAAAGTGATATTTGGAAGCCCATAGAGGGCTAAGGTGAAAAAGGAAATATCCTCAGATTAAATCTGGAACGAAGCTTTCTGAGAAACTGCTTAGTGTTCTGTTAATTCATCTCACAGAATTATATCTGTATTTCATGGATTTCTTTGCTAGCCTTATTTCTGTGGAATCTGAGAACACATATTTCGGATCCCATTGAAGACTATAGGGCCAAAGGAAATATCCTCCGATAACAAAGAGAAAGAAGCTTTCTGAGAAACTTCTTTGCGTTCTGTGAAATAATCTCACAGAGTTACAGCTTTCCACTCAAGAAGCCTTTCGCTAAGACAGTTCTTGTGGAACTGGCAAAGTGATATTTGGAAGCCCATAGAGGGCTATGGTGAAAAAGGAAATATCCTCAGATGAAATCTGGAAAGAAGCTTTCTGAGAAACTGCTTAGTGTTCTGTTAATTCATCTCACAGAGTTACATCTGTATTTCGTGGATCCCTTTGCTAGACTTATTTCTGTGGAATCTGAGAACAGATATTGCGGATCCCTTTGAAGACTATAGGGCCAAAGGAAATATCCTCCTATTACAAAGAGAAAGAAGTTTTCTTAGAAACTACTTTGTGTTCTGTGAAATCATCTCACAGAGTTACAGCTTTCCCCTCAAGAAGCCTTTCGCTAATACAGTTCTGTGGAATTGGCAAAGTGATATTTGGAAGCCTATAGAGGGCTATGGTGAAAAAGGAAATATCCTCAGATGAAATCTGGAAAGAAGCTTTCTGAGAAACTGCTTGGTGTTCTGTTAATTCATCTCACAGAGTTACATCTGTATATCGTGGATCTCTTTGCTAGCCTTATTTCTGTGGAATCTGAGAACAGATATTTCGGATCCCTTTGAAGACTATAGGGCCAAAGGAAATATCCTCCGATAACAAAGAGAAAGAAACTTTCTTAGAAACTTCTTTGTGTTCTGTGAAATCATCTCACAGAGTTACAGCTTTCCCCTCAAGAAGCCTTTCGCTAAGACAGTTCTTGTGGAATTGGCAAAGTGATATTTGGAAGCCCATAGAGGGCTATGGTGAAAAAGGAAATATCCTCAGATGAAATCTGGAAAGAAGCGTTCTGAGAAACTGCTTAGTGTTCTGTTAATTCATCTCACAGAGTTACATCTGTATTTCCTGGATCCCTTTGCTATCCTTATTTCTGTGGAATCTGAGAACAGATATTTCGGGTCCCTTTGAAGACTATAGGGTCAAAGGAAATATCCTCCTATTACAAAGAGAAAGAAGTTTTCTTAGAAACTTCTTTGTGTTCTGTGAAATCATCTCACAGAGTTACAGTTTTCTCTCAAGAAGCCTTTCGCTAAGACAGTTCTTGTGGAATTGGCAAAGTGATATTTGGAAGCCCATACAGGGCTAAGGTGAAAAAGGATGTATCCTCAGATGAAATCTGGAAAGAATCTTTCTGAGAAACTGCTTAGTGTTCGGTTAATTCATCTCACAGAGTTACATCTGTATTTCGTGGATCTCTTTGCTAGCCTTATTTCTGTGAAATCTGAGAACAGATATTTCGGATCCCTTTGAAGACTATAGGGCCAAAGAAAATATCCTCCAATTACAAAGAGAAAGAAGGTTTCTTAGAAACTACTTTGTGTTCTGTGAAATCATCTCACGGAGTTACAGCTTTCCCCTCAAGAAGCCTTTCGCTAAGACAGTACTTGTGGAATTGGCAAAGTGATATTTGGAAGCCCATAGAGGGCTATGGTGAAAAAGGAAATATCCTCAGATGAAATCTGGAAAGAAGCTTTCTGAGAAATTGCTTAGTGTTCTGTTAATTCATCTCACAGAGTTACATCTGTATATCGTGGATCTCTTTGCTAGCCTTATTTCTGTGGAATCTGAGAACACATATTTCGGATCCCTTTGAAGACTATAGGGCCAAAGGAAATATCCTCCGATAACATAGAGAAAGAAACTTTCTGAGAAACTTCTTTGTGTTCTGTGAAATATTCTCACAGAGTTACAGCTTTCCCCTCAAGAAGCCTTTCGCTAAGACAGTTCTTGTGGAATTGGCAAAGTGATATTTGGAAGGCCATAGAGGGCTATGGTGAAAAAGGAAATATCCTCAGATGAAATCTGGAAAGAAGCTTTCTGAGAAACTGCTTAGTGTTCGGTTAATTCATCTCACAGAGTTACATCTATATTTCCTGGATCTCTTTGCTAGCCTTATTTCTGTGGAATCTGAGAACAGATATTTCGGATCCCTTTGAAGACTATAGTGCCAAAGGAAATATCCTCCCTTTAAAAAGAGAAAGAAGCTTTCTTAGCAACTTCTTTGGGTTCTGTGAAATCATCTCACAGAGTTACAGCTTTCCCCTCAAGAAGCCTTTCGCTAAGACAGTTCTTGTGGAATTGGCAAAGTGATATTTGGAAGCCCAGAGAGGGCTATGGAGAAAAAAGAAATATCCTCAGATGAAATCTGGAATGAAGCTTTCTGAGAAACTGCTTAGTGTTCTGTTAATTCATCTGACAGAGTTACATCTGTATTTCGTGGATCTCTTTGCTAGCCTTATTTCTGTGGAATCTCAGAAGAGATATTTTGGATCCTTTGAAGACTATAGGGCCAAAGAAAATATCCTCTGATAACAAAGAGAAAGAAGCTTTCTGAGAAAATACTTTGCGTTCTGTGAAATCATCTCACAGAGTTACAGCTTTCCCCTCAAGAAGACTTTCGCTAAGACAGTTCTTGTGGAATTGGCAAAGTGATATTTGGAAGCCCATAGAGGGCTAAGGTGAAAAAGGAAATATCCTCAGATGAAATCTGGAACGAAGCTTTCTGAGAAACTGCTTAGTGTTCTGTTAATTCATCTCACAGAATTATATCTGTATTTCATGGATTTCTTTGCTAGCCTTATTTCTGTGGAATCTGAGAACACATATTTCGGATCCCATTGAAGACTATAGGGCCAAAGGAAATATCCTCCGATAACAAAGAGAAAGAAGCTTTCTGAGAAACTTCTTTGCGTTCTGTGAAATAATCTCACAATGTTACAGCTTTCCACTCAAGAAGCCTTTCGCTAAGACAGTTCTTGTGGAACTGGCAAAGTGATATTTGGAAGCCCAAAGAGGGCTATGGTGAAAAAGGAAATATCCTCAGATGAAATCTGGAAAGAAGCTTTCTGAGAAACTGCTTAGTGTTCTGTTAATTCATCTCACAGAGTTACATCTGTATTTCGTGGATCCCTTTGCTAGACTTATTTCTGTGGAATCTGAGAACAGATATTGCGGATCCCTTTGAAGACTATAGTGCCAAAGGAAATATCCTCCCTTTAAAAAGAGAAAGAAGCTTTCTTAGCAACTTCTTTGGGTTCTGTGAAATCATCTCACAGAGTTACAGCTTTCCCCTCAAGAAGCCTTTCGCTAAGACAGTTCTTGTGGAATTGGCAAAGTGATATTTGGAAGCCCATAGAGGGCTATGGTGAAAAAGGAAATATCCTCAGATGAAATTTGGAAAGAAGCTTTCTGAGAAACTGCTTAGTGTTCTGTTAATTCATCTGACAGAGTTACATCTGTATTTCGTGCATCTCTTTGCTAGCCTTATTTCTGTGGAATCTAAGAACAGATATTTCCGTTCCCATTGAAGACTATAGGGCTAAAGGACATATCTACCGATAACAAAGGGAAAGAAGCTTCCTGAGAAACTTTTTTGCATTCTGTGAAATCATCTCACAGAGTTACAGCTTTCCTCTCAAGAAGCCTTTCGCTGAGACAGTTCTTGTGGAATAGGCAAAGTGATATTTGGAAGCCCATAGAGGGCTATGTTGAAAAAGGAAATATCCTCAGATGAAATCTGTAAACAAGCTTTCTGAGAAACTTCTTAGTGTTCTGTTAATTCATCTCACAGAGTTACATCTGTATTTCCTGGATCTCTTTGCTAGCCTTATTTCTGTGGAATCTGAGAACAGATATTTCGGATCCCTTTGAAGACTATAGGGCCAAAGGAACTATCCTCCGATAACAAAGAGAAAGAAGCTTTCTGAGAAACTTCTTTGTGTTCTGTGAAATCATCTCACAGAGTTACAACTTTCCCCTCAAGAACCCTTTCGCTAAGACAGTTCTTGTGAAACTGGCAAAGTGATATTTGGAAGCCCATAGAGGGCTATGGTGAAAAAGGAAATATCCTAAGATGAAATCTGGAAAGAAGCTTTCTGAGAAACTGCTTAGTGTTCTGTTCATTCATCACACAGAGTTACATCTGTATTTCGTGGATCTCTTTGCTAGCCTTATTTCTCGGAATCTGAGAACAGATATATCGGATCCCTTTGAAGACTATAGGGCCAAAGGAAATATCCTCCGATAACAAAGAGAAAGAAACTTTCTGAGAAACTTCTTTGTGTTCTGTGAAATCATCTCACAGAGTTACAGCTTTCCCCTCAAGAAGCCTTTGGCTACGACAGTACTTGTGGAATTGCAAAGTGATATTTGGAAGCCCATAGAGGGCTATGGTGTAAAAGGAAATATCCTCAGATGA
This sequence comes from Macaca mulatta, assembly GCF_049350105.2. Lineage (NCBI taxonomy): Eukaryota > Metazoa > Chordata > Mammalia > Primates > Cercopithecidae > Macaca > Macaca mulatta. Next base: position 54,470,026 of record NC_133415.1, on the reverse strand, counting down.
AATCTGGAAAGAAGCTCTCTGAGAAACTGCTTAGTGTTCGCTTAATTCATCTCACAGAGTTACATCTGTATTTCGTGGATCTCTTTGCTAGCCTTATTTCTGTGGAATCTCAGAAGAGATATTTTGGATCCCTTTGAAGACTATAGGGCCAAAGAAAATATCCTCCGATAACAAAGAGAAAGAAGCTTTCTGAGAAAATACTTTGCGTTCTGTGAAATCATCTCACAGAGTTACAGCTTTCCCCTCAAGAAGACTTTCGCTAAGACAGTTCTTGTGGAATTGGCAAAGTGATATTTGGAAGCCCATAGAGGGCTAAGGTGAAAAAGGAAATATCCTCAGATTAAATCTGGAACGAAGCTTTCTGAGAAACTGCTTAGTGTTCTGTTAATTCATCTCACAGAATTATATCTGTATTTCATGGATTTCTTTGCTAGCCTTATTTCTGTGGAATCTGAGAACACATATTTCGGATCCCATTGAAGACTATAGGGCCAAAGGAAATATCCTCCGATAACAAAGAGAAAGAAGTTTTCTGAGAAACTTCTTTGCGTTCTGTGAAATAAACTCACACTGTTACAGCTTTCCCCTCAAGAAGCCTTTCGTTAAGACAGTTCTTGTGGAACTGGCAAAGTGATATTTGGAAGCCCATAGAGGGCTATGGTGAAAAAGGAAATATCCTCAGATGAAATCTGGAAAGAAGCTTTCTGAGAAACTGCTTAGTGTTCTGTTAATTCATCTCACAGAGTTACATCTGTATTTCGTGGATCCCTTTGCTAGACTTATTTCTGTGGAATCTGAGAACAGATATTGCGGATCCCTTTGAAGACTATAGGGCCAAAGGAAATATCCTCCGATTACAAAGAGAAAGAAGTTTTCTTAGAAACTACTTTGTGTTCTGTGAAATCATCTCACAGAGTTACAGCTTTCCCCTCAAGAAGCCTTTCGCTAATACAGTTCTGTGGAATTGGCAAAGTGATATTAGGAAGCCCATAGAGGGCTATGGTGAAAAAGGAAATATCCTCAGATGAAATCTGGAAAGAAGCTTTCTGAGAAACTGCTTAGTGTTCTGTTAATTCATCTCACAGAGTTACATCTATATTTCCTGGATCTCTTTGCTAGCCTTATTTCTGTGGAATCTGAGAACAGATATTTCGGATCCCTTTGAAGACTATAGTGCCAAAGGAAATATCCTCCCTTTAAAAAGAGAAAGAAACTTTCTTAGCAACTTCTTTGGGTTCTGTGAAATCATCTCACAGAGTTACAGCTTTCCCCTCAAGAAGCCTTTCGCTAAGACAGTTCTTGTGGAATTGGCAAAGTGATATTTGGAAGCCCATAGAGGGCTATGGTGAAAAAGGAAATATCCTCAGATGAAATCTGGAAAGAAGCTTTCTGAGAAACTGCTTAGTGTTCTGTAAATTCATCTGACAGAGTTACATCTGTATTTCGTGCATCTCTTTGCTAGCCTTATTTCTGTGGAATCTAAGAACAGATATTTCCGTTCCCATTGAAGACTATAGGGTAAAAGGACATATCTACCGATAACAAAGGGAAAGAAGCTTCCTGAGAAACTTTTTTGCATTCTGTGAAATCATCTCACAGAGTTACAGCTTTCCTCTCAAGAAGCCTTTCGCTGAGACAGTTCTTGTGGAATAGGCAAAGTGATATTTGGAAGCCCATAGAGGGCTATGTTGAAAAAGGAAATATCCTCAGATGAAATCTGTAAACAAGCTTTCTGAGAAACTTCTTAGTGTTCTGTTAATTCATCTCACAGAGTTACATCTGTATTTCCTGGATCTCTTTGCTAGCCTTATTTCTGTGGAATCTGAAAACAGATATTTCTGATCCCTTTGAAGACTATAGGGCCAAAGGAACTATCCTCCGATAACAAAGAGAAAGAAGCTTTCTGAGAAACTTCTTTGTGTTCTGTGAAACCATCTCACAGAGTTACAACTTTCCCCTCAAGAACCCGTTCTCTAAGACAGTTCTTGTGAAACTGGCAAAGTGATATTTGGAAGCCCATAGAGGGCTATGGTGTAAAAGGAAATATCCTCAGATGAAATCTGGAAAGAAGCTCTCTGAGAAACTGCTTAGTGTTCGCTTAATTCATCTCACAGAGTTACATCTGTATTTCGTGGATCTCTTTGCTAGCCTTATTTCTGTGGAATCTGTGAACAGATATTTCGCATCCCTTTGTAGATTATAGGGCCAAAGGAAATATCCTCCGATTACAAAGAGAAACAAGCTTTCTTAGAAACTTCTTTATGTTCTGTGAAATCATCTCACAGAGTTACAGCTTTCCCCTCAAGAAGCCTTTCGCTAAGACACTTCTTGTGGAATTGGCAAAGTGATATTTGGAGGTCCATAGAGGGCTATTGTGAAAAAGGAAATATCCTCAGATGAAATCTGGAAAGAAGCTTTCTGAGAAACTGCTTAGTGTTCTGTTAATTCATCCCACAGAGTTACATCTGTATTTCGTGGATCTCCTTGCTAGCGTTATTTCTGTGGAATCTGAAAACAGATATTTCTGATCCCTTTGAAGACTATAGGGCCAAAGGAAATATACTCCGATAACAAAGAGAAAGAAGCTTTCTGAGAAACTTCTTTGTGTTCTGTGAAATCATCTCACAGAGTTACAGCTTTCCCCTCAAGAAGCCTTTCGCTAAGACAGTTTTTGTGGAATTGGCAAAGTGATATTTGGAAGCCAATAGAGGGCTATGGTGAAAAAGGAAATACCCTCTGACGAAATCTGGAAAGAAGCTTTCTGAGAAACTGCTTAGTGTTCTGTTCATTCATCTCACAGAGTTACATCTGTATTTCGTGGATCTCTTTGCTAGCCTTATTTCTGTGGAATCTCAGAAGAGATATTTTGGATCCCTTTGAAGACTATAGGGCCAAAGAAAATATCCTCCGATAACAAAGAGAAAGAAGCTTTCTGAGAAAATACTTTGCGTTCTGTGAAATCATCTCACAGAGTTACAGCTTTCCCCTCAAGAAGACTTTCGCTAAGACAGTTCTTGTGGAATTGGCAAAGTGATATTTGGAAGCCCATAGAGGGCTAAGGTGAAAAAGGAAATATCCTCAGATTAAATCTGGAACGAAGCTTTCTGAGAAACTGCTTAGTGTTCTGTTACTTCATCTCACAGAATTATATCTGTATTTCATGGATTTCTTTGCTATCCTTATTTCTGTGGAATCTGAGAACACATATTTCGGATCCCATTGAAGACTATAGGGCCAAAGGAAATATCCTCCGATAACAAAGAGAAAGAAGCTTTCTGAGAAACTTCTTTGCGTTCTGTGAAATAATCTCACAGTGTTACAGCTTTCCACTCAAGAAGCCTTTCGCTAAGACAGTTCTTGTGGAACTGGCAAAGTGATATTTGGAAGCCCATAGAGGGCTATGGTAAAAAAGGAAATATCCTCAGATGAAATCTGGAAAGAAGCTTTCTGAGAAACTGCTTAGTGTTCTGTTAATTCATCTCACAGAGTTACATCTGTATATCGTGGATCTCTTTGCTAGCCTTATTTCTGTGGAATCTGAGAACAGATATTTCGGATCCCTTTGAAGACTATAGGACCAAAGGAAATATCCTCCGATAACAAAGAGAAAGAAACTTTCTTAGAAACTTCTTTGTGTTCTGTGAAATCATCTCACAGAGTTACAGCTTTCCCCTCAAGAAGCCTTTCGCTAAGACAGTTCTTGTGGAATTGGCAAAGTGATATTTGGAAGCCCATAGAGGGCTATGGTGAAAAAGGAAATATCCTCAGATGAAATCTGGAAAGAAGCGTTCTGAGAAACTGCTTAGTGTTCTGTTAATTCATCTCACAGAGTTACATCTGTATTTCCTGGATCCCTTTGCTATCCTTATTTCTGTGGAATCTGAGAACAGATATTTCGTGTCCCTTTGAAGACTATAGGGCCAAATGAAATATCCTCCTATTACAAAGAGAAAGAAGTTTTCTTAGAAACTTCTTTGTGTTCTGTGAAATCATCTCACAGAGTTACAGTTTTCTCTCAAGAAGCCTTTCGCTAAGACAGTTCTTGTGGAATTGGCAAAGTGATATTTGGAAGCCCAAAGAGGTCTATGGTGAAAAAGGAAATATCCTCAGATGAAATGTGGAAAGAAGCTTTCTGAGAAACTGCTTAGTGTTTGCTTAATTCATCTCACAGAGTTACATCTGTATTTCGTGGATCTCTTTGCTAGCCTTATTTCTGTGGAATCTGAGAACAGATATTTCGGATCCCTTTGAAGACTATAGGGCCAAAGGAAATATCCTCCGATAACAAAGAGAAAGAAGCTTTCTGAGAAACTTATTTGTGTTCTGTTAAATCACCTCACAGAGTTACAGCTTTCCCCTCAAGAAGCCTTTCGCTAAGACAGTTCTTGTGGAATTGGCAAAGTGATATTTGGAGGGCCATAGAGGGCTATTGTGAAAAAGGAAATATCCTCAGATGAAATCTGGAAAGAAGCTTTCTGAGAAACTGCTTAGTGTTCTGTTAATTCATCCCACAGAGTTACATCTGTATTTCGTGGATCTCTTTGCTAGCGTTATTTCTGTGGAATCTGAAAACAGATATTTCTGATCCCTTTGAAGACTATAGGGCCAAAGGAAATATCCTCCGATAACAAAGAGAAAGAAGCTTTCTGAGAAACTTCTTTGTGTTCTGTGAAATCATCTCACAGAGTTACAGCTTTCCCCTCAAGAAGCCTTTCGCTAAGACACTTCTTGTGGAATTGGCAAAGTGATATTTGGAAGCCCATAGAGGGCTATGGTGAAAAAGTAAATATCCTCAGATGAAATCTGGAAAGAAGCTTTCTGAGAAACTGCTTAGTGTTCTGTTAATTCATCTCACAGAGTTACATCTGTATTTCGTGGATCTCTTTGCTAGCCTTATTTCTGTGGAATCTGAGAACAGATATTTCGGATCCCTTTGAAGACTATAGGGCCAAAGGAAATATCCTCCGATAACAAAGAGAGAGAAGCTTTCTGAGAAACTTCTTTGTGTTCTGTGATATCATCTCACAGAGTTACAGATTTCCCCTCAAGAAGCCTTTCGCTAAGACAGTTCTTCTGGAATTGGCAAAGTGATATTGGGAAGCCCATAGAGGGATATGGTGAAAAAGGAAATATACTCAGATGAAATCTGGAAAGAAGCTTTCTGAGAAACTGCTTAGTGTTCTGTTAATTCATCTCACAGATTTACATCTGTATTTCCTGGATCCCTTTGCTAGACTTATTTCTGTGGAATCTGAGAACAGATATTTCGGATCCCTTTGAAGACTATAGGGCCAAAGGAAATATCCTCCGTTTACAAAGAGAAAGAAGTTTTCTTAGAAACTAGTTTGTGTTCTGTGAAATCATCTCACGGAGTTACAGCTTTCCCCTCAAGAAGCCTTTCGCTAATACAGTTCTGTGGAATTGGCAAAGTGATATTTGGAAGCCCATAGAGGGCTATGGTGAAAAAGGAAATATCCTCAGATGAAATCTGGAAAGAATCTTTCTGAGAAAATGCTTAGTGTTCTGTTAATTCATCTCACAGAGTTACATCTGTATTTCGTGGATCTCTTTGCTAGCCTTATTTCTGTGGAATCTGAGAACAGGTATTTCAGATCCCTTTGAAGACTATAGGGACAAAGGAAATATCAACCGATTACAAAGAGAAAGAAGCTTTCTTAGAAACTTCTTTGTGTTCTGTGAAATCATCTCACAGAGTTACAGCTTTCCCCTCAAGAAGCCTTTCGCTAAGACAGTTCTCGTGGAATTGGCAAAGTGATATTTGGAAGCCCATAGAGGGCTATGGTGAAAAAGGAAATAATCTCAGATGAAATCTGGAAAGAACCTTTCTGAGAAACTGCTTAGTGTTCTGTGAATTCATCTCACAGAGTTACATCTGTATTTCGTGCATCTCTTTGCTAGCCTTATTTCTGTGGAATCTGAGAACAGATATTTCGGTTCCCATTGACGACTGTAGGGCCAAAGGAAATATCTACCGATAACAAAGAGAAAGAAGCTTTCTGAGAAACTTCTTTGCGTTCTGTGAAATCATCTCACAGAGTTACAGCTTTTCCCTCAAGAAGCATTTCGCTAAGACAGTTCTTGTGGAATTGGCAAAGTGATATTTGGAAGCCCATAGAGGGCTATGGTGAAAAAGGAAATATCCTCAGATGAAATCTGGAAAGAAGTTTTCTGCGAAACAGCTTAGTGTTCTGTTAATTAATCTCACAGAGGTACATCTGTATTTCCTGGATCCCTTTGCTATCCTTATTTCTGTGGAATCTGAGAACAGATATTTCGGATCCCTTTGAAGACTATAGGGCCAAAGGAAATATCCTCCGATTACAAAGAGAAAGAAGTTTTCTTAGAAACTTCCTTGGGTTCTGTGAAATCATCTCACAGAGTTACAGCTTTCCCCTCAAGAAGCCTTTCGCTAAGACAGTTCTTGTGGAATTGGCAAAGTGATATTTGGAAGCCCATACAGGGCTATGGTGAAAAAGGATATATCCTCAGATGAAATCTGGAAAGAATCTTTCTGAGAAACTGCTTAGTGTTCGGTTAATTCATCTCACAGAGTTACATCTGTATTTCGTGGATCTCTTTGCTAGCCTTATTTCTGTGGAATCTGAGAACAGATATTTCGGATCCCTTTGAAGACTATGGGGCCAAAGAAAATATCCTCCGATAACAAAGAGAAAGAAGCTTTCTGAGAAACTACTTTGCGTTCTGTGAAATCATCTCACAGAGTTACAGCTTTCCCCTCAAGAAGCCTTTCGCTAAGACAGTTTTTGTGGAATTGGCAAAGTGATATTTGGAAGCCAATAGAGGGCTATGGTGAAAAAGGAAATATCCTCTGACGAAATCTGGAAAGAAGCTTTCTGAGAAACTGCTTAGTGTTCTGTTCATTCATCTCACAGAGTTACATCTGTATTTCGTGGATCTCTTTGCTAGCCTTATTTCTGTGGAATCTCAGAAGAGATATTTTGGATCCCTTTGAAGACTATAGGGCCAAAGAAAATATCCTCCGATAACAAAGATAAAGAAGCTTTCTGAGAAAATACTTTGCGTTCTGTGAAATCATCTCACAGAGTTACAGCTTTCCCCTCAAGAAGACTTTCGCTAAGACAGTTCTTGTGGAATTGGCAAAGTGATATTTGGAAGCCCATAGAGGGCTAAGGTGAAAAAGGAAATATCCTCAGATGAAATCTGGAACGAAGCTTTCTGAGAAACTGCTTAGTGTTCTGTTAATTCATCTCACAGAATTATATCTGTATTTCATGGATTTCTTTGCTAGCCTTATTTCTGTGGAATCTGAGAACACATATTTCGGATCCCATTGAAGACTATAGGGCCAAAGGAAATATCCTCCGATAACAAAGAGAAAGAAGCTTTCTGAGAAACTTCTTTGCGTTCTGTGAAATAATCTCACAGTGTTACAGCTTTCCACTCAAGAAGCCTTTCGCTAAGACAGTTCTTGTGGAACTGGCAAAGTGATATTTGGAAGCCCATAGAGGGCTATGGTGAAAAAGGAAATATCCTCAGATGAAATCTGGAAAGAAGCTTTCTGAGAAACTGCTTAGTGTTCTGTTAATTCATCTCACAGAGTTACATCTGTATTTCGTGGATCCCTTTGCTAGACTTATTTCTGTGGAATCTGAGAACAGATATTGCGGATCCCTTTGAAGACTATAGGGCCAAAGGAAATATCCTCCGATTACAAAGAGAAAGAAGTTTTCTTAGAAACTACTTTGTGTTCTGTGAAATCATCTCACAGAGTTACAGCTTTCCCCTCAAGAAGCCTTTCGCTAATACAGTTCTGTGGAATTGGCAAAGTGATATTTGGAAGCCTATAGAGGGCTATGGTGAAAAAGGAAATATCCTCAGATGAAATCTGGAAAGAAGCTTTCTGAGAAACTGCTTAGTGTTCTGTTAATTCATCTCACAGAGTTACATCTGTATATCGTGGATCTCTTTGCTAGCCTTATTTCTGTGGAATCTGAGAACAGATATTTCGGATCCCTTTGAAGACTATAGGGCCAAAGGAAATATCCTCCGATAACAAAGAGAAAGAAACTTTCTTAGAAACTTCTTTGTGTTCTGTGAAATCATCTCACAGAGTTACAGCGTTCCCCTCAAGAAGCCTTTTGCTAAGACAGTTCTTGTGGAATTGGCAAAGTGATATTTGGAAGCCCATAGAGGGCTATGGTGAAAAAGGAAATATCCTCAGATGAAATCTGGAAAGAAGCGTTCTGAGAAACTGCTTAGTGTTCTGTTAATTCATCTCACAGAGTTACATCTGTATTTCCTGGATCCCTTTGCTATCCTTATTTCTGTGGAATCTGAGAACAGATATTTCGGGTCCCTTTGAAGACTATAGGGCCAAAGGAAATATCCTCCTATTACAAAGAGAAAGAAGTTTTCTTAGAAACTTCTTTGTGTTCTGTGAAATCATCTCACAGAGTTACACTTTTCTCTCAAGAAGCCTTTCGCTAAGACAGTTCTTGTGGAATTGGCAAAGTGATATTTGGAAGCCCATACAGGGCTAAGGTGAAAAAGGATGTATCCTCAGATGAAATCTGGAAAGAATCTTACTGAGAAACTGCTTAGTGTTCGGTTAATTCATCTCACAGAGTTACATCTGTATTTCGTGGATCTCTTTGCTAGCCTTATTTCTGTGGAATCTGAGAACAGATATTTCGGATCCCTTTGAAGACTATTGGGCCAAAGAAAATATCCTCCGATTACAAAGAGAAAGAAGGTTTCTTAGAAACTACTTTGTGTTCTGTGAAATCATCTCACGGAGTTACAGCTTTCCCCTCAAGAAACCTTTCGCTAAGACAGTACTTGTGGAATTGGCAAAGTGATATTTGGAAGCCCATAGAGGGCTATGGTGAAAAAGGAAATATCCTCAGATGAAATCTGGAAAGAAGCTTTCTGAGAAATTGCTTAGTGTTCTGTTAATTCATCTCACAGAGTTACATCTGTATATCGTGGATCTCTTTGCTAGCCTTATTTCTGTGGAATCTGAGAACACATATTTCGGATCCCTTTGAAGACTATAGGGCCAAAGGAAATATCCTCCGATAACATAGAGAAAGAAACTTTCTGAGAAACTTCTTTGTGTTCTGTGAAATCATCTCACAGAGTTACAGCTTTCCCCTCAAGAAGCCTTTCGCTAAGACAGTTCTTGTGGAATTGGCAAAGTGATATTTGGAAGGCCATAGAGGGCTATGGTGAAAAAGGAAATATCCTCAGATGAAATCTGGAAAGAAGCTTTCTGAGAAACTGCTTAGTGTTCGGTTAATTCATCTCACAGAGTTACATCTATATTTCCTGGATCTCTTTGCTAGCCTTATTTCTGTGGAATCTGAGAACAGATATTTCGGATCCCTTTGAAGACTATTGTGCCAAAGGAAATATCCTCCCTTTAAAAAGAGAAAGAAGCTTTCTTAGCAACTTCTTTGGGTTCTGTGAAATCATCTCACAGAGTTACAGCTTTCCCCTCAAGAAGCCTTTCGCTAAGACAGTTCTTGTGGAATTGGCAAAGTGATATTTGGAAGCCCATAGACGGCTATGGTGAAAAAGGAAATATCCTCAGATGAAATCTGGAAAGAAGCTTTCTGAGAAACTGCTTAGTGTTCTGTTAATTCATCTGACAGAGTTACATCTGTATTTCGTGCATCTCTTTTCTAGCCTTATTTCTGTGGAATCTAAGAACAGATATTTCCGTTCCCATTGAAGACTATCGGGCTAAAGGACATATCTACCGATAACAAAGGGAAAGAAGCTTCCTGAGAAACTTTTTTGCATTCTGTGAAATCATCTCACAGAGTAACAGCTTTCCTCTCAAGAAGCCTTTCGCTGAGACAGTTCTTGTGGAATAGGCAAAGTGATATTTGGAGCCCATAGAGGGCTATGTTGAAAAAGGAAATATCCTCAGATGAAATCTGTAAACAAGCTTTCTGAGAAACTTCTTAGTGTTCTGTTAATTCATCTCACAGAGTTACATCTGTATTTCCTGGATCTCTTTGCCAGCCTTATTTCTGTGGAATCTGAGAACAGATATTTCGAATCCCTTTGAAGACTATAGGGCCAAAGGAACTATCCTCCGATAACAAAGAGAAAGAAGCTTTCTGAGAAACTTCTTTGTTTTCTGTGAAATCATCTCACAGAGTTACAGCTTTCCCCTCAAGAACCCTTTCGCTAAGACAGTTCTTGTGAAACTGGCAAAGTGATATTTGGAAGCCCATAGAGGGCTATGGTGAAAAAGGAAATATCCTAAGATGAAATCTGGAAAGAAGCTTTCTGAGAAACTGCTTAGTGTTCTGTTCATTCATCACACAGAGTTACATCTGTATTTCGTGGATCTCTTTGCTAGCCTTATTTCTGTGGAATCTGAGAACAGATATATCGGATCCCTTTGAAGACTATAGGGCCAAAGGAAATATCCTCCGATAACAAAGAGAAAGAAACTTTCTGAGAAACTTCTTTGTGTTCTGTGAAATCATCTCACAGAGTTACAGCTTTCCCCTCAAGAAGCCTTTGGCTACGACAGTACTTGTGGAATTGGCAAAGTGATATTTGGAAGCCCATAGAGGGCTATGGTGTAAAAGGAAATATCCTCAGATGAAATCTGGAAAGAAGCTCTCTGAGAAACTGCTTAGTGTTGGCTTAATTCATCTCACAGAGTTATATCTGTATTTCGTGGATCTCTTTGCTAGCCTTATTTCTGTGGAATCTCAGAAGAGATATTTTGGATCCCTTTGAAGACTATAGGGCCAAAGAAAATATCCTCCGATAACAAAGAGAAAGAAGCTTTCTGAGAAAATACTTTGCGTTCTGTGAAATCATCTCACAGAGTTACAGCTTTCCCCTCAAGAAGACTTTCGCTAAGACAGTTCTTGTGGAATTGGCAAAGTGATATTTGGAAGCCCATAGAGGGCTAAGGTGAAAAAGGAAATATCCTCAGATGAAATCTGGAACGAAGCTTTCTGAGAAACTGCTTAGTGTTCTGTTAATTCATCTCACAGAATTATATCTGTATTTCATGGATTTCTTTGCTATCCTTATTTCTGTGGAATCTGAGAACACATATTTCGGATCCCATTGAAGACTATAGGGCCAAAGGAAATATCCTCCGATAACAAAGAGAAAGAAGCTTTCTGAGAAACTTCTTTGCGTTCTGTGAAATAATCTCACAGTGTTACAGCTTTCCACTCAAGAAGCCTTTCGCTAAGACAGTTCTTGTGGAACTGGCAAAGTGATATTTGGAAGCCCATAGAGGGCTATGGTGAAAAAGGAAATATCCTCAGATGAAATCTGGAAAGAAGCTTTCTGAGAAACTGCTTAGTGTTCTGTTAATTCATCTCACAGAGTTACATCTGTATTTCGTGGATCCCTTTGCTAGACTTATTTCTGTGGAATCTGAGAACAGATATTGCGGATCCCTTTGAAGACTATAGGGCCAAAGGAAATATCCTCCGATTACAAAGAGAAAGAAGTTTTCTTAGAAACTACTTTGTGTTCTGTGAAATCATCTCACAGAGTTACAGCTTTCCCCTCAAGAAGCCTTTCGCTAATACAGTTCTGTGGAATTGGCAAAGTGATATTTGGAAGCCTATAGAGGGCTATGGTGAAAAAGGAAATATCCTCAGATGAAATCTGGAAAGAAGCTTTCTGAGAAACTGCTTAGTGTTCTGTTAATTCATCTCACAGAGTTACATCTGTATATCGTGGATCTCTTTGCTAGCCTTATTTCTGTGGAATCTGAGAACAGATATTTCGGATCCCTTTGAAGACTATAGGGCCAAAGGAAATATCCTCCGATAACAAAGAGAAAGAAACTTTCTTAGAAACTTCTTTGTGTTCTGTGAAATCATCTCACAGAGTTACAGCGTTCCCCTCAAGAAGCCTTTTGCTAAGACAGTTCTTGTGGAATTGGCAAAGTGATATTTGGAAGCCCATACAGGGCTAAGGTGAAAAAGGATGTATCCTCAGATGAAATCTGGAAAGAATCTTACTGAGAAACTGCTTAGTGTTCGGTTAATTCATCTCACAGAGTTACATCTGTATTTCGTGGATCTCTTTGCTAGCCTTATTTCTGTGGAATCTGAGAACAGATATTTCGGATCCCTTTGAAGATTATAGGGCCAAAGAAAATATCCTCCGATTACAAAGAGAAAGAAGGTTTCTTAGAAACTACTTTGTGTTCTGTGAAATCATCTCACGGAGTTACAGCTTTCCCCTCAAGAAGCCTTTCGCTAAGACAGTACTTGTGGAATTGGCAAAGTGATATTTGGAAGCCCATAGAGGGCTATGGTGAAAAAGGAAATATCCTCAGATGAAATCTGGAAAGAAGCTTTCTGAGAAATTGCTTAGTGTTCTGTTAATTCATCTCACAGAGTTACATCTGTATATCGTGGATCTCTTTGCTAGCCTTATTTCTGTGGAATCTGAGAACACATATTTCGGATCCCTTTGAAGACTATAGGGCCAAAGGAAATATCCCCCGATAACATAGAGAAAGAAACTTTCTGAGAAACTTCTTTGTGTTCTGTGAAATCATCTCACAGAGTTACAGCTTTCCCCTCAAGAAGCCTTTCGCTAAGACAGTTCTTGTGGAATTGGCAAAGTGATATTTGGAAGGCCATAGAGGGCTATGGTGAAAAAGGAAATATCCTCAGATGAAATCTGGAAAGAAGCTTTCTGAGAAACTGCTTAGTGTTCGGTTAATTCATCTCACAGAGTTACATCTATATTTCCTGGATCTCTTTGCTAGCCTTATTTCTGTGGAATCTGAGAACAGATATTTCGGATCCCTTTGAAGACTATAGTGCCAAAGGAAATATCCTCCCTTTAAAAAGAGAAAGAAGCTTTCTTAGCAACTTCTTTGGGTTCTGTGAAATCATCTCACAGAGTTACAGCTTTCCCCTCAAGAAGCCTTTCGCTAAGACAGTTCTTGTGGAATTGGCAAAGTGATATTTGGAAGCCCATAGAGGGCTATGGTGAAAAAGGAAATATCCTCAGATGAAATCTGGAAAGAAGCTTTCTGAGAAACTGCTTAGTGTTCTGTTAATTCATCTGACAGAGTTACATCTGTATTTCGTGCATCTCTTTGCTAGCCTTATTTCTGTGGAATCTAAGAACAGATATTTCCGTTCCCATTGAAGACTATCGGGCTAAAGGACATATCTACCGATAACAAAGGGAAAGAAGCTTCCTGAGAAACTTTTTTGCATTCTGTGAAATCATCTCACAGAGTTACAGCTTTCCTCTCAAGAAGCCTTTCGCTGAGACAGTTCTTGTGGAATAGGCAAAGTGATATTTGGAGCCCATAGAGGGCTATGTTGAAAAAGGAAATATCCTCAGATGAAATCTGTAAACAAGCTTTCTGAGAAACTTCTTAGTGTTCTGTTAATTCATCTCACAGAGTTACATCTGTATTTCCTGGATCTCTTTGCTAGCCTTATTTCTGTGGAATCTGAGAACAGATATTTCGGATCCCTTTGAAGACTACAGGGCCAAAGGAACTATCCTCCGATAACAAAGAGAAAGAAGCTTTCTGAGAAACTTCTTTGTGTTCTGTGAAATCATCTCACAGAGTTACAACTTTCCCCTCAAGAACCCTTTCGCTAAGACAGTTCTTGTGAAACTGGCAAAGTGATATTTGGAAGCCCATAGAGGGCTATGGTGAAAAAGGAAATATCCTAAGATGAAATCTGGAAAGAAGCTTTCTGAGAAACTGCTTAGTGTTCTGTTCATTCATCACACAGAGTTACATCTGTATTTCGTGGATCTCTTTGCTAGCCTTATTTCTGTGGAATCTGAGAACAGATATATCGGATCCCTTTGAAGACTATAGGGCCAAAGGAAATATCCTCCGATAACAAAGAGAAAGAAACTTTCTGAGAAACTTCTTTGTGTTCTTTGAAATCATCTCACAGAGTTACAGCTTTCCCCTCAAGAAGCCTTTGGCTACGACAGTACTTGTGGAATTGGCAAAGTGATATTTGGAAGCCCATAGAGGGCTATGGTGTAAAAGGAAATATCCTCAGATGAAATCTGGAAAGAAGCTCTCTGAGAAACTGCTTAGTGTTCGCTTAATTCATCTCACAGAGTTACATCTGTATTTCGTGGATCTCTTTGCTAGCCTTATTTCTGTGGAATCTCAGAAGAGATATTTTGGATCCCTTTGAAGACTATAGGGCCAAAGAAAATATCCTCCGATAACAAAGAGAAAGAAGCTTTCTGAGAAAATACTTTGCGTTCTGTGAAATCATCTCACAGAGTTACAGCTTTCCCCTCAAGAAGACTTTCGCTAAGACAGTTCTTGTGGAATTGGCAAAGTGATATTTGGAAGCCCATAGAGGGCTAAGGTGAAAAAGGAAATATCCTCAGATTAAATCTGGAACGAAGGTTTCTGAGAAACTGCTTAGTGTTCTGTTAATTCATCTCACAGAATTATATCTGTATTTCATGGATTTCTTTGCTAGCCTTATTTCTGTGGAATCTGAGAACACATATTTCGGATCCCATTGAAGACTATAGGGCCAAAGGAAATATCCTCCGATAACAAAGAGAAAGAAGTTTTCTGAGAAACTTCTTTGCTTTCTGTGAAATAATCTCACAGTGTTACAGCTTTCCCCTCAAGAAGCCTTTCGCTAAGACAGTTCTTGTGGAACTGGCAAAGTGATATTTGGAAGCCCATAGAGGGCTATGGTGAAAAAGGAAATATCCTCAGATGAAATCTGGAAAGAAGCTTTCTGAGAAACTGCTTAGCGTTCTGTTAATTCATCTCACAGAGTTACATCTGTATTTCGTGGATCCCTTTGCTAGACTTATTTCTGTGGAATCTGAGTACAGATATTTCGGATCCCTTTGAAGACTATAGGGCCAAAGGAAATATCCTCCGATAACAAAGAGAAAGAAACTTTCTTAGAAACTTCTTTGTGTTCTGTGAAATCATCTCACAGAGTTACAGCTTTCCCCTCAAGAAGCCTTTCGCTAAGACAGTTCTTGTGGAATTGGCAAAGTGATATTTGGAAGCCCATAGAGGGCTATGGTGAAAAAGGAAATATCCTCAGATGAAATCTGGAAAGAAGCGTTCTGAGAAACTGCTTAGTGTTCTCTTAATTCATCTCACAGAGTTACATCTGTATTTCCTGGATCCCTTTGCTATCCTTATTTCTGTGGAATCTGAGAACAGATATTTCGGGTCCCTTTGAAGACTATAGGGCCAAAGGAAATATCCTCCTATTACAAAGAGAAAGAAGTTTTCTTAGAAACTTCTTTGTGTTCTGTGAAATCATCTCACAGAGTTACAGTTTTCTCTCAAGAAGCCTTTCGCTAAGACAGTTCTTGTGGAATTGGCAAAGTGATATTTGGAAGCCCATACAGGGCTAAGGTGAAAAAGGATGTATCCTCAGATGAAATCTGGAAAGAATCTTACTGAGAAACTGCTTAGTGTTCGGTTAATTCATCTCACAGAGTTACATCTGTATTTCGTGGATCACTTTGCTAGCCTTATTTCTGTGGAATCTGAGAACAGATATTGCGGATCCCTTTGAAGACTATAGGGCCAAAGGAAATATCCTCCGATTACAAAGAGAAAGAAATTTTCTTAGAAACTACTTTGTGTTCTGTGAAATCATCTCACGGAGTTACAGCTTTCCCCTCAAGAAGCCTTTCGCTAATACAGTTCTGTGGAATTGGCAAAGTGATATTTGGAAGCCCATAGAGTGCTAGGTGAAAAAGGAAATATCCTCAGATGAAATCTGGAAAGAAGCTTTCTGAGAAACTGCTTAGTGTTCTGTTAATTCATCTCACAGAGTTACATCTATATTTCCTGGATCTCTTTGCTAGCCTTATTTCTGTGGAATCTGAGAACAGATATTTCGGATCCCTTTGAAGACTATAGTGCCAAAGGAAATATCCTCCCTTTAAAAAGAGAAAGAAACTTTCTTAGCAACTTCTTTGGGTTCTGTGAAATCATCTCACAGAGTTACAGCTTTCCCCTCAAGAAGCCTTTCGCTAAGACAGTTCTTGTGGAATTGGCAAAGTGATATTTGGAAGACCATAGAGGGCTATGGTGAAAAAGGAAATATCCTCAGATGAAATCTGGAAAGAAGCTTTCTGAGAAACTGCTTAGTGTTCTGTTAATTCATCCCACAGAGTTACATCTGTATTTCGTGGATCTCTTTGCTAGCGTTATTTCTGTGGAATCTGAAAACAGATATTTCTGATCTCTTTGAAGACTATAGGGCCAAAGGAAATATCCTCCGATAACAAAGAGAAAGAAGCTTTCTGAGAAACTTCTTTGTGTTCTGTGAAATCATCTCACAGAGTTACAGCTTTCCCCTCAAGACGCCTTTCGCTAAGACAGTTTTTGTGCAATTGGCAAAGTGATATTTGGAAGCCAATAGAGGGCTATGGTGAAAAAGGAAATATCCTCTGACGAAATCTGGAAAGAAGCTTTCTGAGAAACTGCTTAGTGTTCTGTTCATTCATCTCACAGAGTTACATCTGTATTTCGTGGATCTCTTTGCTAGCCTTATTTCTGTGGAATCTCAGAAGAGATATTTTGGATCCCTTTGAAGACTATAGGGCCAAAGAAAATATCCTCCGATAACAAAGAGAAAGAAGCTTTCTGAGAAAATACTTTGCGTTCTGTGAAATCATCTCACAGAGTTACAGCTTTCCCCTCAAGAAGACTTTCGCTAAGACAGTTCTTGTGGAATTGGCAAAGTGATATTTGGAAGCCCATAGAGGGCTAAGGTGAAAAAGGAAATATCCTCAGATTAAATCTGGAACGAAGCTTTCTGAGAAACTGCTTAGTGTTCTGTTAATTCATCTCACAGAATTATATCTGTATTTCATGGATTTCTTTGCTATCCTTATTTCTGTGGAATCTGAGAACACATATTTCGGATCCCATTGAAGACTATAGGGCCAAAGGAAATATCCTCCGATAACAAAGAGAAAGAAGCTTTCTGAGAAACTTCTTTGCGTTCTGTGAAATAATCTCACAGTGTTACAGCTTTCCACTCAAGAAGCCTTTCGCTAAGACAGTTCTTGTGGAACTGGCAAAGTGATATTTGGAAGCCCATAGAGGGCTATGGTGAAAAAGGAAATATCCTCAGATGAAATCTGGAAAGAAGCTTTCTGAGAAACTGCTTAGTGTTCTGTTAATTCATCTCACAGAGTTACATCTGTATTTCGTGGATCCCTTTGCTAGACTTATTTCTGTGGAATCTGAGAACAGATATTGCGGATCCCTTTGAAGACTCTAGGGCCAAAGGAAATATCCTCCGATTACAAAGAGAAAGAAGTTTTCTTAGAAACTACTTTGTGTTCTGTGAAATCATCTCACAGAGTTACAGCTTTCCCCTCAAGAAGCCTTTCGCTAATACAGTTCTGTGGAATTGGCAAAGTGATATTTGGAAGCCTATAGAGGGCTATGGTGAAAAAGGAAATATCCTCAGATGAAATCTGGAAAGAAGCTTTCTGAGAAACTGCTTAGTGTTCTGTTAATTCATCTCACAGAGGTACATCTGTATATCGTGGATCTCTTTGCTAGCCTTATTTCTGTGGAATCTGAGAACAGATATTTCGGATCCCTTTGAAGACTATAGGGCCAAAGGAAATATCCTCCGATAACAAAGAGAAAGAAACTTTCTTAGAAACTTCTTTGTGTTCTGTGAAATCATCTCACAGAGTTACAGCTTTCCCCTCAAGAAGCCTTTCGCTAAGACAGTTCTTGTGGAATTGGCAAAGTGATATTTGGAAGCCCATAGAGGGCTATGGTGAAAAAGGAAATATCCTCAGATGAAATCTGGAAAGAAGCGTTCTGAGAAACTGCTTAGTGTTCTGTTAATCCATCTCACAGAGTTACATCTGTATTTCCTGGATCCCTTTGCTATCCTTATTTCTGTGGAATCTGAGAACAGATATTTCGGGTCCCTTTGAAGACTATAGGGCCAAAGGAAATATCCTCCTATTACAAAGAGAAAGAAGTTTTCTTAGAAACTTCTTTGTGTTCTGTGAAATCGTCTCACAGAGTTACAGTTTTCTCGCAAGAAGCCTTTCGCTAAGACAGTTCTTGTGGAATTGGCAAAGTGATATTTGGAAGCCCATACAGGGCTAAGGTGAAAAAGGATGTATCCTCAGATGAAATCTGGAAAGAATCTTTCTGAGAAACTGCTTAGTGTTCGGTTAATTCATCTCACAGAGTTACATCTGTATTTCGTGGATCTCTTTGCTAGCCTTATTTCTGTGGAATCTGAGAACAGATATTTCGGATCCCTTTGAAGACTATAGGGCCAAAGAAAATATCCTCCGATTACAAAGAGAAAGAAGGTTTCTTAGAAACTACTTTGTGTTCTGTGAAATCATCTCACGGAGTTACAGCTTTCCCCTCAAGAAGCCTTTCGCTAAGACAGTACTTGTGGAATTGGCAAAGTGATATTTGGAAGCCCATAGAGGGCTATGGTGAAAAAGGAAATATCCTCAGATGAAATCTGGAAAGAAGCTTTCTGAGAAACTGCTTAGTGTACTGTTAATTCATCTCACAGAGTTACATCTGTATATCGTGGATCTCTTTGCTAGCCTTATTTCTGTGGAATCTGAGAACACATATTTCGGATCCCTTTGAAGACTATAGTGCCAAAGGAAATATCCTCCCTTTAAAAAGAGAAAGAAGCTTTCTTAGCAACTTCTTTGTATTCTGTGAAATCATCTCACAGAGTTACACCTTTCCCCTCAAGAAGCCTTTCGCTAAGACAGTTCTTGTGGAATTGGCAAAGTGATATTTGGAAGCCCATAGAGGGCTATGGTGAAAAAGGAAATATCCGCAGATGAAATCTGGAAAGAAGCTTTCTGAGAACCTGCTTAGTGTTCTGTTAATTCATCTCACAGAGTTACATCTGTATTTCGTGCATCTCTTTGCTAGCCTTATTTCTGTGGAATCTAAGAACAGATATTTCCGTTCCCATTGAAGACTATAGGGCCAAAGGAAATATCTACCGATAACAAAGTGAAAGAAGCTTCCTGAGAAACTTTTTTGCATTCTGTGAAATCATCTCACAGAGTTACAGCTTTCCTCTCAAGAAGCCTTTCGCTAAGACAGTTCTTGTGGAATTGGCAAAGTGATATTTGGAAGCCCATAGAGGGCTATGGTGAAAAAGGAAATATCCTCAGATGAAATCTGTAAACAAGCTTTCTGAGAAACTTCTTAGTGTTCTGTTAATTCATCTCACAGAGTTACATCTGTATTTCGTGGATCTCTTTGCTAGCCTTATTTCTGTGGAATCTGAGAACAGATATTTCGGATCTCATTGAAGATTGTAGGGCCAAAGGAAATATCCTCTGATAACAAAGAGAAAGAAGCTTTCTGAGAAACTTCTTTGAGTTCTGTGAAATCCTCTCACAGAGTTACAGCTTTCCTCTCAAGAAGCCTTTCGCTAAGACAGTTCTTGTGGAATTGGCAAAGTGATATTTGGAAGCCCATAGAGGGCTATGGTGAAAAAGGAAATATCCTCAGATGAAATCTGGAAAGAAGCTTTCTGAGAAACTGCTTAGTGTTCTGTTAATTCATCTCACAGAGTTACATCTGTATTTCGTGGATCTCTTTGCTAGCCTTATTTCTGTGGAATCTGAGAACAGATATTTCGGATCCCTTTGAAGACTATAGGGCCAAAGGATATATCCTCCGATAACAAAGAGAAAGAAGCTTTCTGAGAAACTTCTTTGTGTTCTGTGAAATCATCTCACAGAGTTACAGCTTTCCCCTCAAGAAGCCTTTCGCTAAGACAGTTCTTGTGAAACTGGCAAAGTGGTATTTGGAAGCCCATAGAGGGCTATGGTGAAAAAGGAAATATCCTCAGATGAAATCAGGAAAGAAGCTTTCTGAGAAACTGCTTAATGTTCTGTTAATTCACCTCACAGAGTTACATCTGTATTTCGTGGATCTCTTTGCTAGCCTTATTTCTGTGGAATCTGAGAACAGATATTTCGGATCCCTTTGAAGACTATAGGGCCAAAGGAAATATCCTCCGATAACAAAGAGAAAGAAACTTTCTGAGAAACTTCTTTGTGTTCTGTGAAATCATCTCACAGAGTTACAGCTTTCCCCTCAAGAAGCCTTTGGCTAAGACAGTACTTGTGGAATTGGCAAAGTGATATTTGGAAGCCCATAGAGGGCTATGGTGAAAAAGGAAACATCCTCAGATGAAATCTGGAAAGAAGCTTTCTGAGAAACTGCTTAGTGTTCGGTTAATTCATCTCACAGAGTTACATCTGTATTTCGTGGATCTCTTTGCTAGCCTTATTTCTGTGGAATCTGAGAACAGATATTTCGGATCCCTTTGAAGACTATAGGGCCAAAGGAAATATCCTCCGATCACAAAGAGAAAGAAGCTTTCTTAGAAACTTCTTTGTGTTCTGTGAAATCATCTCTCAGAGTTATAGCTTTCCCCTCAAGAAGCCTTTCGCAAAGACAGTTCTTGTGGAATTGGCAAAGTGATATTTGGAAGCCCATAGAGGGCTATGGTGAAAAAGGAAATACCCTCAGATGAAATCTGGAAAGAAGCTTTCTGACAAACTGCTTAGTGTTCTGTTCATTCATCTCCCAGAGTTACATCTGTATTTAATGGATCTGTTTGCTAGCCTTATTTCTGTTTAATCTGAGAACAGATATTTCGGATACCTTTGAAGACTATAGGGCCAAAGGAAATATCCTCCGATAACAAAGAGAAAGAAGCTTTCTGAGAAACTTCTTGGCGTTCTGTGAAATCATCTCACAGAGTTACAGCTTTCCCCTCAAGAAGCCTTTCGCTAAGACAGTTCTTGTGGAATTGGCAAAGTGATATTTGGAAGCCCATAGAGGGCTATGGTGAAAAAGGAAATATCCTCAGATGAAATCTGGAAAGAAGCTATCTGAGAAACTGCTGAGTGTTCTGTTAATTCATCTCACAGAGTTACATCTGTATTTCGTGGATCTCTTTGCTAGCCTTATTTCTGTGGAAGCTGAAAAACAGATATTTCGGATCCCTTTGAAGACTATAGGGCCAAAGGAAATATCCTCCGCTTACAAAGAGATAGAAGCTTTCTGAGAAACTTCTTTGCATTCTGCGAAATCCTCTCACAGAGTTACAGCTTTCCTTTCAAGAAGCCTTTCGCTAGGACAGTTCTTGTGGAATTGGAAAAGTGATAATTGAAAGCCCATAGAGGGCTATGGTGAAAAAGGAAATATCCTGAGATGAAATCTGGAAAGAAGCTTTCTGAGAAACTGCTAAGTGTTCTCTTAATTCATCTCATAAAGTTACATCTGTATTTCCTGGATCTCTTTGCTAGCCTTATTTCTGTGGAATCTGAGAACAGATATATCGGATCCCTTTGAAGACTATAGGGCCAAAGGAAATATCCTCCGATAACAAAGAGAAAGAAGCTTTCTGAGAAACTTCTTTTTGTTCTGTGAAATCATCTCACAGAGTTACAGCTTTCCTCTCAAGAAGCCTTTCGCTAAGACAGTTCTTGTGAAACTGGCAAAGTGATATTTGGATGCCCTTAGAGGGCTAAGGTGAAAAAGGAAATATCCTCAGATGAAATCTGGAAAGAAGCTTTCTGAGAAACTTCTTAGTGTTCTGTTAATTCGTCTCACAGAGTTACATCTGTATTTCGTGGATCTCTTTAGTAGCCTTATTTCTGTGGAATCTGAGAACAGATATTTCGGATCCCTTTGAAGACTATAGGGCCAAAGGAAATATCCTCCGATAACAAAGAGAAAGAAACTTTCTGAGAAACTTCTTTGTGTTCTGTGAAATCATCTCACAGAGTTACAGCTTTCCCCTCAAGAAGCCTTTGGCTAAGACAGTACTTGTGGAATTGGCAAAGTGATATTTGGAAGCCCATAGAGGGCTATGGTGTAAAAGGAAATATCCTCAGATGAAATCTGGAAAGAAGCTCTCTGAGAAACTGCTTAGTGTTCGCTTAATTCATCTCACAGAGTTACATCTGTATTTCGTGGATCTCTTTGCTAGCCTTATTTCTGTGGAATCTGTGAACAGATATTTCGCATCCCTTTGAAGACTATAGGGCCAAAGGAAATATCCTCCGATTACAAAGAGAAACAAGCTTTCTTAGAAACTTCTTTGTGTTCTGTGAAATCATCTCACAGAGTTACAGCTTTCCCCTCAAGAAGCCTTTCGCTAAGACAGTTCTTGTGGAATTGGCAAAATGATATTTGGAGGGCCATAGAGGGCTATTGTGAAAAAGGAAATATCCTCAGATGAAATCTGAAAAGAAGCTTTCTGAGAAACTGCTTAGTGTTCTGTTAATTCATCCCACAGAGTTACATCTGTATTTCGTGGACCTCTTTGCTAGCCTTATTTCTGTGGAATCTGAAAACAGATATTTCTGATCCCTTTGAAGACTGTAGGGCCAAAGGAAATATCCTCCGATAACAAAGAGAAAGAAGCTTTCTGAGAAACTTCTTTGTGTTCTGTGAAATCATCTCACAGAGTTACAGCTTTCCCCTCAAGAAGCCTTTCGCTAAGACACTTCTTGTGGAATTGGCAAAGTGATATTTGGAAGCCCATAGAGGGCTATGGTGAAAAAGTAAATATCCTCAGATGAAATCTGGAAAGAAGCTTTCTGAGAAACTGCTTAGTGTTCTGTTAATTCATCTCACAGAGTTACATCTGTATTTCGTGGATCTCTTTGCTAGCCTTATTTCTGTGGAATCTGAGAACAGATATTTCGGATCCCTTTGAAGACTATAGGGCCAAAGGAAATATCCTCCGATAACAAAGAGAGAGAAGCTTTCTGAGAAACTTCTTTGTGTTCTGTGATATCATCTCACAGAGTTACAGATTTCCCCTCAAGAAGCCTTTCGCTAAGACACTTCTTGTGGAATTGGCAAAGTGATATTTGGAAGCCCATAGAGGGATATGGTGAAAAAGGAAATATCTTCGGATGAAATCTGGAAAGAAGCTTTCTGAGAAACTGCTCAGTGTTCTGTTAATTCATCTCACAGAGTTACATCTGTATTTCGTGTATCTCTTTGCTAGCCTTATTTCTGTTTAATCTGAGAACAGATATTTCGGATGCCTTTGAAGACTATAGGGCCAAAGGAAATATCCTCCGATAACAAAGAGAAAGAAGCTTTCTGAGAAACTTCTTGGCGTTCTGTGAAATCATCTCACAGAGTTACAGCTTTCCCCTCAAGAAGCCTTTCGCTAAGACAGTTCTTGTGAAACTGGCAAAGTGATATTTGGAAGCCCATAGAGGGCTATGGTGAAAAAGGAAACATCCTCAGATGAAATCTGGAAAGAAGCTTTCTGAGAAACTGCTTAGTGTTCGGTTAATTCATCTCACAGAGTTACATCTGTATTTCGTGGATCTCTTTGCTAGCCTTATTTCTGTGGAATCTGAGAACAGATATTTCGGATCCCTTTGAAGACTATAGGGCCAAAGGAAATATCCTCCGATCACAAAGAGAAAGAAGCTTTCTTAGAAACTTCTTTGTGTTCTGTGAAATCATCTCTCAGAGTTATAGCTTTCCCCTCAAGAAGCCTTTCGCAAAGACAGTTCTTGTGGAATTGGCAAAGTGATATTTGGAAGCCCATAGAGGGCTATGGTGAAAAAGGAAATATCCTCAGATGAAATCTGGAAAGAAGCTTTCTGAGAAACTGCTTAGTGTTCTGTTAATTCTTTTCACAGAATTACATCTGTATTTCATGGATTTCTTTGCTCGCCTTATTTCTGTGGAATATGAGAACAGATATTTCGGATCTCATTGAAGATTATAGGGCCAAAGGAAATATCCTCTGATAACAAAGAGAAAGAAGCTTTCTGAGAAACTTCTTTGATTTCTGTGAAATCCTCTCACAGAGTTACAGCTTTCCTCTCAAGAAGCCTTTCGCTAAGACAGTTCTTGTGGAATTGGCAAAGTGATATTTGGAAGCCCTAGAGGGCTATGGTGAAAAAGGAAATATCCTCAGATGAAATCTGGAAAGAAGCTTTCTGAGAAACTGCTTAGTGTTCTGTTAATTCATCTCACAGAGTTACATCTGTATTTCTTGGATCTCTTTGCTAGCCTTATTTCTGTGGAATCTGAGAACAGATATTTCGGATCCCTTTGAAGACTATAGGGCCAAAGGATATATCCTCCGATAACAAAGAGAAAGAAGCTTTCTGAGAAACTTCTTTGTGTTCTGTGAAATCATCTCACAGAGTTACAGCTTTCCCCTCAAGAATCCTTTCGCTAAGACAGTTCTTGTGAAACTGGCAAAGTGATATTTGGAAGCCCATAGAGGGCTATGGTGAAAAAGGAAATATCCTCAGATGAAATCAGGAAAGAAGCTTTCTGAGAAACTGCTTAGTGTTCTGTTCATTCATCTCACAGAGTTACATCTGTATTTCGTGGATCTCTTTGCTAGCCTTATTTCTGTGGAATCTGAGAACAGATATATCGGATCACTTTGAAGACTATAGGGCCAAAGGAAATATCCTCCGATAACAAAGAGTAAGAAACTTTCTGAGAATCTTCTTTGTGTTCTGTGAAATCATCTCACAGAGATACAGCTTTGCCCTCCAGAAGCCTATGGCTAAGACAGTACTTGTGGAATTGGCAAAGTGATATTTGGAAGCCCATAGAGGGCTATGGTGAAAAAGGAAATATCCTCAGATGAAATCTGGAAATAAGCTTTCTGAGAAACTGCTTAGTGTTCGGTTTATTCATCTCACAGAGTTACATCTTTATTTCGTGGATCTCTTTGCTAGCCTTATTTCTGTGGAATCTGAGAACAGATATTTCGGATCCCTTTGAAGACCATAGGGCCAAAGGAAATATCCTCCGATTACAAAGAGAAAGAAGCTTTCTTAGAAACTTCTTTGTGTTCTGTGAAATCAGCTCACAGAGTTACAGCTTTCCCCTCAAGAAGCCTTTCGCTAAGACAGTTCTTGTGGAATTGGCAAAATGATATTTGGAAGCCCATAGAGGGCTATGGTGAAAAAGGAAATATCCTCAGTTGAAATCTGGAAAGAAGTTTTCTGAGAAACTGCTAAGTGTTCTGTTAATTCATCTCACAGAGTTACATCTGTATTTCGTGGATCTCTTTGCTAGCCTTATTTCTGTGGAATCTGAGAACAGATATTTCGGATCCCTTTGAAGACTATAGGGCCAAAGGAAATATCCTCCGATAACAAAGAGAAAGAAGCTTTCTGAGAAACTTCTTTGTGTTCTTTGAAATCATCTCAGAGAGTTACAGCTTTCCTCTCAAGAAGCCTTTCGCTAAGACACTTCTTGTGGAATTGGCAAAGTGATACTTGGAAGCCCATAGAGGGCTATGGTGAAAAAGGAAATATCCTCAGTTGAAATCTTGAAAGAAGCTTTCTGACAAACTGCTTAGTGTTCTGTTCATTCATCTCCCAGAGTCACATCTGTATTTAGTGGATCTGTTTGCTAGCCTTATTTCTGTTTAATCTGAGAACAGATATTTCGGATACCTTTGAAGACTATAGGGCCAAAGGAAATATCCTCCGATAACAAAGAGAAAGAAGCTTTCTGAGAAACTTCTTGGTGTTCTGTGAAATCATCTCACAGAGTTACAGCTTTCCCCTCAAGAAGCCTTTCGCTAAGACAGTTCTTGTGGAATTGGCAAAGTGATATTTGGAAGCCCATAGAGGGCTATGGTGAAAAAGGAAATATCCTCAGATGAAATCTGGAAAGAAGCTATCTGAGAAACTGCTGAGTGTTCTGTTAATTCATCTCACAGAGTTACATCTGTATTTCGTGGATCTCTTTGCTAGCCTTATTTCTGTGGAAGCTGAAAAACAGATATTTCGGATCCCTTTGAAGACTATAGGGCCAAAGGAAATATCCTCCGATTACAAAGAGATAGAAGCTTTCTGAGAAACTTCTTTGCATTCTGTGAAATCCTCTCACAGAGTTACAGCTTTCCTCTCAAGAAGCCTTTCGCTAGGACAGTTCTTGTGGAATTGGAAAAGTGATATTTGGAAGCCAATAGAGGGCTATGGTGAAAAAGGAAATATCCTCAGATGAAATCTGGAAAGAAGCTTTCTGAGAAACTGCTTAGTGTTCTCTTAATTCATCTCATAAAGTTACATCTGTATTTCCTGGATCTCTTTGCTAGCCTTATTTCTGTGGAATCTGAGAACAGATATTTCTGATCCCTTTGAAGACTATAGGGCCAAAGGAAATATCCTGCGATAACGAAGAGAAAGAAGCTTTCTGAGAAACTTCTTTGTGTTCTGTGAAATCATCTCACAGAGTTACAGCTTTCCTCTCAAGGAGCCTTTCGCTAAGACAGTTCTTGTGAAACTGGCAAAGTGATATTTGGATGCCCATAGAGGGCTATGGTGAAAAAGGAAATATCCTCAGATGAAATCTGGAAAGAAGCTTTCTGAGAAACTTCTTAGTGTTCTGTTAATTCGTCTCACAGAGTTACATCTGTATTTCGTGGATCTCTTTAGTAGCCTTATTTCTGTGGAATCTGAGAACAGATATTTCGGATCCCTTTGAAGACTACAGGGCCAAAGGAAATATCCTCCGATAACAAAGAGAAAGAAACTTTCTGAGAAACTTCTTTGTGTTCTGTGAAATCATCTCACAGAGTTACAGCTTTACCCTCAAGAAGCCGTTGGCTAAGACAGTACTTGTGGAATTGGCAAAGTGATATTTGGAAGCCCATAGAGGGCTATGGTGTAAAAGGAAATATGCTCAGATGAAATCTGGAAAGAAGCTCTCTGAGAAACTGCTTAGTGTTCGCTTAATTCATCTCACAGAGTTACATCTGTATTTCGTGGATCTCTTTGCTAGCCTTATTTCTGTGGAATCTGTGAACAGATATTTCGCATCCCTTTGAAGACTATAGGGCCAAAGGAAATATCCTCCGATTACAAAGAGAAACAAGCTTTCTTAGAAACTTCTTTGTGTTCTGTGAAATCATCTCACAGAGTTACAGCTTTCCCCTCAAGAAGCCTTTCGCTAAGACAGTTCTTGTGGAATTGGCAAAATGATATTTGGAGGGACATAGAGGGCTATTGTGAAAACGGAAATATCCTCAGATGAAATCTGGAAAGAAGCTTTATGAGAAACTGCTTAGTGTTCTGTTAATTCATCCCACAGAGTTACATCTGTATTTCGTGGATCTCTTTGCTAGCCTTATTTCTGTGGAATCTGAAAACACATATTTCTGATCCCTTTGAAGACTATAGGGCCAAAGGAAATATCCTCCGATAACAAAGAGAAAGAAGCTTTCTGAGAAACTTCTTTGTGTTCTGTGAAATCATCTCACAGAGTTACAGCTTTCCCCTCAAGAAGCCTTTCGCTAAGACACTTCTTGTGGAATTGGCAAAGTGATATTTGGAAGCCCATAGAGGGCTATGGTGAAAAAGTAAATATCCTCAGATGAAATCTGGAAAGAAGCTTTCTGAGAAACTGCTTAGTGTTCTGTTAATTCATCTCACAGAGTTACATCTGTATTTCGTGGATCTCTTTGCTAGCCTTATTTCTGTGGAATCTGAGAACAGATATTTCGGATCCCTTTGAAGACTATAGGGCCAAAGGAAATATCCTCCGATAACAAAGAGAGAGAAGCTTTCTGAGAAACTTCTTTGTGTTCTGTGATATCATCTCACAGAGTTACAGATTTCCCCTCAAGAAGCCTTTCGCTAAGACACTTCTTGTGGAATTGGCAAAGTGATATTTGGAAGCCCATAGAGGGATATGGTGAAAAAGGAAATATCCTCGGATGAAATCTGGAAAGAAGCTTTCTGAGAAACTGCTCAGTGTTCTGTTAATTCATCTCACAGAGTTACATCTGTATTTCGTGTATCTCTTTGCTAGCCTTATTTCTGTTTAATCTGAGAACAGATATTTCGGATGCCTTTGAAGACTATAGGGCCAAAGGAAATATCCTCCGATAACAAAGAGAAAGAAGCTTTCTGAGAAACTTCTTGACGTTCTGTGAAATCATCTCACAGAGTTACAGCTTTCCCCTCAAGAAGCCTTTCGCTAAGACAGTTCTTGTGAAACTGGCAAAGTGATATTTGGAAGCCCATAGAGGGCTATGGTGAAAAAGGAAATATCCTCAGATGAAATCTGGAAAGAAGCTTTCTGAGAAACTCCTTAGTGTTCTGTTAATTCATCTCACAGAGTTACATCTGTATTTCGTGGATCTCTTTAGTAGCCTTATTTCTGTGGAATCTGAGAACAGATATTTCGGATCCCTTTGAAGACTATAGGGCCAAAATAAATATCCTCCGATAACAAAGAGAAAGAAACTTTCTGAGAAACTTCTTTGTGTTCTGTGAAATCATCTCACAGAGTTACAGCTTTCCCCTCAAGAAGCCTTTGGCTAAGACAGTACTTGTGGAATTGGCAAAGTGATATTTGGAAGCCCATAGAGGGCTATGGTGTAAAAGGAAATATCCTCAGATGAAATCTGGAAAGAAGCTCTCTGAGAAACTACTTAGTGTTCGCTTAATTCATCTCACAGAGTTACATCTGTATTTCGTGGATCTCTTTGCTAGCCTTATTTCTGTGGAATCTGTGAACAGATATTTCGCATCCCTTTGAAGACTATAGGGCCAAAGGAAATATCCTCTGATTACAAAGAGAAACAAGCTTTCTTAGAAACTTCTTTGTGTTCTGTGAAATCATCTCACAGAGTTACAGCTTTTCCCTCAAGAAGCCTTTCGCTAAGACACTTCTTGTGGAATTGGCAAAGTGATATTTGGAAGGCCATAGAGGGCTATGGTGAAAAAGGAAATATCCTCAGATGAAATCATGAAAGAAGCTTTCTGAGAAACTGCTTAGTGTTCTGTTCATTCATCTCACAGAGTTACATCTGTATTTCGTGGATCTCTTTGCTAGCCTTATTTCTGTGGAATCTGAGAACAGATATATCGGATCACTTTGAATACTATAGGGCCAAAGGAAATATCCTCCGATAACAAAGAGTAAGAAACTTTCTGAGAATCTTCTTTGTGTTCTGTGAAATCATCTCACAGAGTTACAGCTTTGCCCTCAAGAAGCCTATGGCTAAGACAGTACTTCTGGAATTGGCAAAGTGATATTTGGAAGCCCATAGTGGGCTATGGTGAAAAAGGAAATATCCTCAGATGAAATCTGGAAAGAAGCTTTCTGAGAAACTGCTTAGTGTTCGGTTTATTCATCTCACAGAGTTACATCTTTATTTCGTGGATCTCTTTGCTAGCCTTATTTCTGTGGAATCTGAGAACAGATATTTTGGATCCCTTTGAAGACCATAGGGCCAAAGGAAATATCCTCCGATTACAAAGAGAAAGAAGCTTTCTTAGAAACTTCTTTGTGTTCTGTGAAATCAGGTCACAGAGTTACAGCTTTCCCCTCAAGAAGCCTTTCGCTAAGACAGTTCTTGTGGAATTGGCAAAATGATATTTGGAAGCCCATAGAGCGCTATGGTGAAAAAGGAAATATCCTGAGATGAAATCTGGAAAGAAGTTTTCTGAGAAACTGCTTAGTGTTCTGTTAATTCATCTCACAGAGTTACATCTGTATTTCGTGGATCTCTTTGCTAGCCTTATTTCTGTGGAATCTGAGAACAGATATTTCGGATCCCTTTGAAGACTATAGGGCCAAAGGAAATATCCTCCGATAACAAAGAGAAAGAAGCTTTCTGAGAAACTTCTTTGTGTTCTGTGAAATCATCTCAGAGAGTTACAGCTTTCCCCTCATGAAGCCTTTCGCTAAGACACTTCTTCTGGAATTGGCAAAGTGATACCTGGAAGCCCATAGAGTTCTACGGTGAAAAAGGAAATATCCTCAGATGAAATCTGGAAAGAAGCTTTCTGAGAAACTGCTTAGTGTTCTGTTCATTCATCTCCCAGAGGTACATCTGTATTTAGTGGATCTGTTTGCTAGCCTTATTTCTGTTTATTCTGAGAACAGATATTTCGGATACCTTTGAAGACTATAGGGCCAAAGGAAATATCCTCCGATAACAAAGAGAAAGAAGCTTTCTGAGAAACTTCTTTGTGTTCTGTGAAATCATCTCACAGAGTTACAGCTTTCCTCTCAAGAAGCCTTTCGCTAAGACAGTTCTTGTGAAACTGGCAAAGTGATATTTGGATGCCCATAGAGGGCTATGGTGAAAAAGGAAATATCCTCAGATGAAATCTGGAAAGAAGCTTTCTGAGAAACTTCTTAGTGTTCTGTTAATTCATCTCACAGAGTTACATCTGTATTTCGTGGATCTCTTTAGTAGCCTTATTTCTGTGGAATCTGAGAACAGATATTTCGGATCCCTTTGAAGACTATAGGGCCAAAGGAAATATCCTCCGATAACAAAGAGAAAGAAACTTTCTGAGAAACTTATTTGTGTTCTGTGAAATCATCTCACAGAGTTACAGCTTTCCCCTCAAGAAGCCTTTGGCTAAGACAGTACTTGTGGAATTGGCAAAGTGATATTTGGAAGCCCATAGAGGGCTATGGTGTAAAAGGAAATATCCTCAGATGAAATCTGGAAAGAAGCTCTCTGAGAAACTGCTTAGTGTTCGCTTAATTCATCTCACAGAGTTACATCTGTATTTCGTGGATCTCTTTGCTAGCCTTATTTCTGTGGAATCTGTGAACAGATATTTTGCATCCCTTTGAAGACTATAGGGCCAAAGGAAATATCCTCCGATTACAAAGAGAAACAAGCTTTCTTAGAAACTTCTTTGTGTTCTGTGAAATCATCTCACAGAGTTACAGCTTTCCCCTCAAGAAGCCTTTCGCTAAGACACTTCTTGTGGAATTGGTAAAATGATATTTGGAGGGCCATAGAGGGCTATTGTGAAAAAGGAAATATCCTCAGATGAAATCTGGAAAGAAGCTTTATGAGAAACTGCTTAGTGTTCTGTTAATTCATCCCACAGAGTTACATCTGTATTTCGTGGATCTCTTTGCTAGCCTTATTTCTGTGGAATCTGAGAACAGATATTTCTGATCCCTTTGAAGACTATAGGGCCAAAGGAAATATCCTCCGATAACAAAGAGAAAGAAGCTTTCTGAGAAACTTCTTTGTGTTCTGTGAAATCATCTCACAGAGTTACAGCTTTCCCCTCAAGAAGCCTTTCGCAAAGACACTTCTTGTGGAATTGGCAAAGTGATATTTGGAAGCCCATAGAGGGCTATGGTGAAAAAGGAAATATCCTCAGATGAAATCTGGAAAGAAGCTTTCTGAGAAACTGCTTAGTGTTCTGTTAATTCATCTCACAGAGTTACATCTGTATTTAGTGGATCTGTTTGCTAGCCTTATTTCTGTGGAATCTGAGAACAGATATTTCGGATACATTTGAAGACTCTAGGGCCAAAGGAAATATCCTCCGATAACAAAGAGAAAGAAGCTTTCTGAGAAACTTCTTGGCGTTCTGTGAAATCATCTCACAGAGTTACAGCTTTCCCCTCAAGAAGCCTTTCGCTAAGACAGTTCTTGTGGAATTGGCAAAGTGATATTTGGAAGCTCATAGAGGGCTATGGTGAAAAAGGAAATATCCTCAGATGAAATCTGGAAAGAAGCTTTCTGATAAACTGCTGAGTGTTCTGTTAATTCATCTCACAGAGTTACATCTGTATTTCGTGGATCTCTTTGCTAGCCTTTTTTCTGTGGAATCTGAAAAACAGATATTTCGGATCCCTTTGAAGACTATAGGGCCAAAGGAAATATCCTCCGATTACAAAGAGAAAGAAACTTTCTGAGAAACTTCTTTGCATTCTGTGAAATCCTCTCACAGAGTTACAGCTTTCCTCTCAAGAAACCTTTCGCTAAGACAGTTTTTGTGGAATCGGAAAATTGATATTTGGAAGCCCAGATAGGGCTATGGTGAAAAAGGAAATATCGTCAGATGAAATCTGGAAAGAAGCTTTCTGAGAAACTGCTTAGTGTTCTCTTAATTCATCTCACAGAGTTACATCTGTATTTCCTGGATCTCTTTGCTAGCCTTATTTCTGTGGAATCTGAGAACAGATATTTCGGATCCCTTTGAAGACTATAGGGCCAAAGGAAATATCCTCCGATAACAAAGAGAAAGAAGCTTTCTGAGAAACTTCTTTGTGTTCTGTGAAATCATCTCACAGAGTTACAGCTTTCCCCTCAAGAAGCCTTTCGCTAAGACAGTTCTTGTGGAATTGGCAATGTGATATTTGGAAGCCCATAGAGGGCTATGGTGAAAAAGGAAATATCCTCAGATGAAATCTGGAAAGAAGATTTCTGAGAAACTGCTTAGTGTTCTGTTAATTCATCTCACAGAGTTACATCTGTATTTCCTGGATCTCTTTCCTAGCCTTATTTCTGTGGAATATGTGAACAGATATTTCGGATCTCATTGAAGACTATAGGACCAGAGGAAATATCCTCCGATTACAAAGAGAAAGAAGCTTTCTGAGAAACTTCTTGGCGTTTTGTGAAATCATCTCACAGAGTTGCAGCTTTCCCCTCAAGAAGCCTTTCGCTAAGACAGTTCTTGTGGAATTGGCAAAGTGATATTTGGAAGCCCATAGAGGACTTGGTGAAAAAGGAAATATCCTCACATGAAATCTGGAAAGAAGCTTTCTGAGAAACTGCTGAGTGTTCTGTTAATTCATCTCACAGAGTTACATCTGTATTTCCTGGATATCTTTTCTAGCCTTATTTCTGTGGAATATGAAAAACAGATATTTCGGATCCCTTTGAAGACTATGGGGCCAAAGGAAGTATCCTCCGATAACAAAGAGAAAGAAGCTTTCTGAGAAACTTCTTTGCGTTCTGTGAAATCGTCTCACAGAGTTACAGCTTTCCCCTCAAGAAACCTTTCGCTAAGACAGTTCTTGTGGAATTGGCAAAGTGATATTTGGAAGTCCATAGAGGGCTAGGGTGAAAAAGGAAATATCCCCAGATGAAATCTGGAAAGAAGATTTCTGAGAAACTGCTTAGAGTTCGGTTAATTCATCTCACAGTGTTACATCTGTATTTCGTGCATCTCTTTGCTAGCCTTATTTCTGTGGAATCTGAGAACAGATATTTCGGATCCCTTTGAAGACTATAGGGCCAAAGGAAATATCCTACGATAACAAAGAGAAAGAAGCTTTCTGAGAAACTTCTTTGTGTTCTGTGAAATCATCTCACAGAGTTAAAGTTTTCCCCTCAAGAAGCCTTTTGCTAAGACAGTTCTTGTGGAATTGGCAAAGTGATATTTGGAAGCCCATAGAGGTCTATGGTGAAAAAGGAAATATCCTCAGATGAAATCTCTAAAGAAGCTTTCTGAGAAACTGCTTAGTGTACTGTTAATTCATCTCACAGAGTTACATCTGTATTTCCTGGATCTCTTTGCTAGCCTTATTTCTGTGGAATCTGAGAACAGATATTTCGGATCCCTTTGAAGACTGTAGGGCCAAAGGAAATATCCTCCGATAACAAAGAGAAAGAAGCTTTCTGAGAAACTTCTTTGTGTTCTGTGAAATCATCTCACAGAGTTACAGCTTTCCCCTCAAGAAGCCTTTCACTAAGACAGTACTTGTGGAATTGGCAAAGTCATATTTGGAAGGCCATAGAGGGCTATGTTGAAAAAGGAAATATCCTCAGATGAAATCTGGAAAGAAGCTTTCTGAGAAACCTCTTAGTGTTCTGTTAATTCATCTCACAGAGTTACATCTGTATTTCCTGGATCTCTTTGATAGCCTTATTTCTGTGGAATTTGAGAACAGATATTTCGGATCCCTTTGAAGACTATAGGGCCAAAGGAAATATCCTCCGATAACAAAGAGAAAGAAGCTTTCTGAGAAACTTCTTTGTGTTCTGTGAAATCATCTCACAGAGTTACAGCTTTCCCCTCAAGAAGCCTTTCGCTAAGACAGTTCTTGTGGAATTGGCAAAGTGATATTTGGAAGCCCATAGAGGGCTATGGTGAAAAAGGCTATATCCTCAGATGAAATCTGGAAAGAAGCTATCTGAGAAACTGCTGAGTGTTCTGTTAATTCATCTCACAGAGTTACATCTGTATTTCGTGGATCTCTTTGCTAGCCTTATTTCTGTGGAAGCTGAAAAACAGATATTTCGGATCCCTTTGAAGACTATAGGGCCAAAGGAAATATCCTCCGATTACAAAGAGATAGAAGCTTTCTGAGAAACTTCTTTGCATTCTGTGAAATCCTCTCACAGAGTTACAGCTTTCCTCTCAAGAAGCCTTTCGCTAGGACAGTTCTTGTGGAATTGGAAAAGTGATATTTGGAAGCCAATAGAGGGCTATGGTGAAAAAGGAAATATCCTCAGATGAAATCTGGAAAGAAGCTTTCTGAGAAACTGCTTAGTGTTCTCTTAATTCATCTCATAAAGTTACATCTGTATTTCCTGGATCTCTTTGCTAGCCTTATTTCTGTGGAATCTGAGAACAGATATTTCTGATCCCTTTGAAGACTATAGGGCCAAAGGAAATATCCTGCGATAACGAAGAGAAAGAAGCTTTCTGAGAAACTTCTTTGTGTTCTGTGAAATCATCTCACAGAGTTACAGCTTTCCTCTCAAGGAGCCTTTCGCTAAGACAGTTCTTGTGAAACTGGCAAAGTGATATTTGGATGCCCATAGAGGGCTATGGTGAAAAAGGAAATATCCTCAGATGAAATCTGGAAAGAAGCTTTCTGAGAAACTTCTTAGTGTTCTGTTAATTCGTCTCACAGAGTTACATCTGTATTTCGTGGATCTCTTTAGTAGCCTTATTTCTGTGGAATCTGAGAACAGATATTTCGGATCCCTTTGAAGACTATAGGGCCAAAGGAAATATCCTCCGATAACAAAGAGAAAGAAACTTTCTGAGAAACTTCTTTGTGTTCTGTGAAATCATCTCACAGAGTTACAGCTTTACCCTCAAGAAGCCGTTGGCTAAGACAGTACTTGTGGAATTGGCAAAGTGATATTTGGAAGCCCATAGAGGGCTATGGTGTAAAAGGAAATATGCTCAGATGAAATCTGGAAAGAAGCTCTCTGAGAAACTGCTTAGTGTTCGCTTAATTCATCTCACAGAGTTACATCTGTATTTCGTGGATCTCTTTGCTAGCCTTATTTCTGTGGAATCTGTGAACAGATATTTCGCATCCCTTTGAAGACTATAGGGCCAAAGGAAATATCCTCCGATTACAAAGAGAAACAAGCTTTCTTAGAAACTTCTTTGTGTTCTGTGAAATCATCTCACAGAGTTACAGCTTTCCCCTCAAGAAGCCTTTCGCTAAGACAGTTCTTGTGGAATTGGCAAAATGATATTTGGAGGGACATAGAGGGCTATTGTGAAAACGGAAATATCCTCAGATGAAATCTGGAAAGAAGCTTTATGAGAAACTGCTTAGTGTTCTGTTAATTCATCCCACAGAGTTACATCTGTATTTCGTGGATCTCTTTGCTAGCCTTATTTCTGTGGAATCTGAAAACACATATTTCTGATCCCTTTGAAGACTATAGGGCCAAAGGAAATATCCTCCGATAACAAAGAGAAAGAAGCTTTCTGAGAAACTTCTTTGTGTTCTGTGAAATCATCTCACAGAGTTACAGCTTTCCCCTCAAGAAGCCTTTCGCTAAGACACTTCTTGTGGAATTGGCAAAGTGATATTTGGAAGCCCATAGAGGGCTATGGTGAAAAAGTAAATATCCTCAGATGAAATCTGGAAAGAAGCTTTCTGAGAAACTGCTTAGTGTTCTGTTAATTCATCTCACAGAGTTACATCTGTATTTCGTGGATCTCTTTGCTAGCCTTATTTCTGTGGAATCTGAGAACAGATATTTCGGATCCCTTTGAAGACTATAGGGCCAAAGGAAATATCCTCCGATAACAAAGAGAGAGAAGCTTTCTGAGAAACTTCTTTGTGTTCTGTGATATCATCTCACAGAGTTACAGATTTCCCCTCAAGAAGCCTTTCGCTAAGACACTTCTTGTGGAATTGGCAAAGTGATATTTGGAAGCCCATAGAGGGATATGGTGAAAAAGGAAATATCCTCGGATGAAATCTGGAAAGAAGCTTTCTGAGAAACTGCTCAGTGTTCTGTTAATTCATCTCACAGAGTTACATCTGTATTTCGTGTATCTCTTTGCTAGCCTTATTTCTGTTTAATCTGAGAACAGATATTTCGGATGCCTTTGAAGACTATAGGGCCAAAGGAAATATCCTCCGATAACAAAGAGAAAGAAGCTTTCTGAGAAACTTCTTGACGTTCTGTGAAATCATCTCACAGAGTTACAGCTTTCCCCTCAAGAAGCCTTTCGCTAAGACAGTTCTTGTGAAACTGGCAAAGTGATATTTGGAAGCCCATAGAGGGCTATGGTGAAAAAGGAAATATCCTCAGATGAAATCTGGAAAGAAGCTTTCTGAGAAACTCCTTAGTGTTCTGTTAATTCATCTCACAGAGTTACATCTGTATTTCGTGGATCTCTTTAGTAGCCTTATTTCTGTGGAATCTGAGAACAGATATTTCGGATCCCTTTGAAGACTATAGGGCCAAAATAAATATCCTCCGATAACAAAGAGAAAGAAACTTTCTGAGAAACTTCTTTGTGTTCTGTGAAATCATCTCACAGAGTTACAGCTTTCCCCTCAAGAAGCCTTTGGCTAAGACAGTACTTGTGGAATTGGCAAAGTGATATTTGGAAGCCCATAGAGGGCTATGGTGTAAAAGGAAATATCCTCAGATGAAATCTGGAAAGAAGCTCTCTGAGAAACTACTTAGTGTTCGCTTAATTCATCTCACAGAGTTACATCTGTATTTCGTGGATCTCTTTGCTAGCCTTATTTCTGTGGAATCTGTGAACAGATATTTCGCATCCCTTTGAAGACTATAGGGCCAAAGGAAATATCCTCTGATTACAAAGAGAAACAAGCTTTCTTAGAAACTTCTTTGTGTTCTGTGAAATCATCTCACAGAGTTACAGCTTTTCCCTCAAGAAGCCTTTCGCTAAGACACTTCTTGTGGAATTGGCAAAGTGATATTTGGAAGGCCATAGAGGGCTATGGTGAAAAAGGAAATATCCTCAGATGAAATCATGAAAGAAGCTTTCTGAGAAACTGCTTAGTGTTCTGTTCATTCATCTCACAGAGTTACATCTGTATTTCGTGGATCTCTTTGCTAGCCTTATTTCTGTGGAATCTGAGAACAGATATATCGGATCACTTTGAATACTATAGGGCCAAAGGAAATATCCTCCGATAACAAAGAGTAAGAAACTTTCTGAGAATCTTCTTTGTGTTCTGTGAAATCATCTCACAGAGTTACAGCTTTGCCCTCAAGAAGCCTATGGCTAAGA
The DNA here is from genome assembly GCF_049350105.2 of Macaca mulatta. Taxonomy (NCBI): domain Eukaryota; kingdom Metazoa; phylum Chordata; class Mammalia; order Primates; family Cercopithecidae; genus Macaca; species Macaca mulatta. The sequence continues at coordinate 54,432,727 of NC_133415.1, read as the reverse complement.
CAGTACTTCTGGAATTGGCAAAGTGATATTTGGAAGCCCATAGTGGGCTATGGTGAAAAAGGAAATATCCTCAGATGAAATCTGGAAAGAAGCTTTCTGAGAAACTGCTTAGTGTTCGGTTTATTCATCTCACAGAGTTACATCTTTATTTCGTGGATCTCTTTGCTAGCCTTATTTCTGTGGAATCTGAGAACAGATATTTTGGATCCCTTTGAAGACCATAGGGCCAAAGGAAATATCCTCCGATTACAAAGAGAAAGAAGCTTTCTTAGAAACTTCTTTGTGTTCTGTGAAATCAGGTCACAGAGTTACAGCTTTCCCCTCAAGAAGCCTTTCGCTAAGACAGTTCTTGTGGAATTGGCAAAATGATATTTGGAAGCCCATAGAGCGCTATGGTGAAAAAGGAAATATCCTGAGATGAAATCTGGAAAGAAGTTTTCTGAGAAACTGCTTAGTGTTCTGTTAATTCATCTCACAGAGTTACATCTGTATTTCGTGGATCTCTTTGCTAGCCTTATTTCTGTGGAATCTGAGAACAGATATTTCGGATCCCTTTGAAGACTATAGGGCCAAAGGAAATATCCTCCGATAACAAAGAGAAAGAAGCTTTCTGAGAAACTTCTTTGTGTTCTGTGAAATCATCTCAGAGAGTTACAGCTTTCCCCTCATGAAGCCTTTCGCTAAGACACTTCTTCTGGAATTGGCAAAGTGATACCTGGAAGCCCATAGAGTTCTACGGTGAAAAAGGAAATATCCTCAGATGAAATCTGGAAAGAAGCTTTCTGAGAAACTGCTTAGTGTTCTGTTCATTCATCTCCCAGAGGTACATCTGTATTTAGTGGATCTGTTTGCTAGCCTTATTTCTGTTTATTCTGAGAACAGATATTTCGGATACCTTTGAAGACTATAGGGCCAAAGGAAATATCCTCCGATAACAAAGAGAAAGAAGCTTTCTGAGAAACTTCTTTGTGTTCTGTGAAATCATCTCACAGAGTTACAGCTTTCCTCTCAAGAAGCCTTTCGCTAAGACAGTTCTTGTGAAACTGGCAAAGTGATATTTGGATGCCCATAGAGGGCTATGGTGAAAAAGGAAATATCCTCAGATGAAATCTGGAAAGAAGCTTTCTGAGAAACTTCTTAGTGTTCTGTTAATTCATCTCACAGAGTTACATCTGTATTTCGTGGATCTCTTTAGTAGCCTTATTTCTGTGGAATCTGAGAACAGATATTTCGGATCCCTTTGAAGACTATAGGGCCAAAGGAAATATCCTCCGATAACAAAGAGAAAGAAACTTTCTGAGAAACTTATTTGTGTTCTGTGAAATCATCTCACAGAGTTACAGCTTTCCCCTCAAGAAGCCTTTGGCTAAGACAGTACTTGTGGAATTGGCAAAGTGATATTTGGAAGCCCATAGAGGGCTATGGTGTAAAAGGAAATATCCTCAGATGAAATCTGGAAAGAAGCTCTCTGAGAAACTGCTTAGTGTTCGCTTAATTCATCTCACAGAGTTACATCTGTATTTCGTGGATCTCTTTGCTAGCCTTATTTCTGTGGAATCTGTGAACAGATATTTTGCATCCCTTTGAAGACTATAGGGCCAAAGGAAATATCCTCCGATTACAAAGAGAAACAAGCTTTCTTAGAAACTTCTTTGTGTTCTGTGAAATCATCTCACAGAGTTACAGCTTTCCCCTCAAGAAGCCTTTCGCTAAGACACTTCTTGTGGAATTGGTAAAATGATATTTGGAGGGCCATAGAGGGCTATTGTGAAAAAGGAAATATCCTCAGATGAAATCTGGAAAGAAGCTTTATGAGAAACTGCTTAGTGTTCTGTTAATTCATCCCACAGAGTTACATCTGTATTTCGTGGATCTCTTTGCTAGCCTTATTTCTGTGGAATCTGAGAACAGATATTTCTGATCCCTTTGAAGACTATAGGGCCAAAGGAAATATCCTCCGATAACAAAGAGAAAGAAGCTTTCTGAGAAACTTCTTTGTGTTCTGTGAAATCATCTCACAGAGTTACAGCTTTCCCCTCAAGAAGCCTTTCGCAAAGACACTTCTTGTGGAATTGGCAAAGTGATATTTGGAAGCCCATAGAGGGCTATGGTGAAAAAGGAAATATCCTCAGATGAAATCTGGAAAGAAGCTTTCTGAGAAACTGCTTAGTGTTCTGTTAATTCATCTCACAGAGTTACATCTGTATTTAGTGGATCTGTTTGCTAGCCTTATTTCTGTGGAATCTGAGAACAGATATTTCGGATACATTTGAAGACTCTAGGGCCAAAGGAAATATCCTCCGATAACAAAGAGAAAGAAGCTTTCTGAGAAACTTCTTGGCGTTCTGTGAAATCATCTCACAGAGTTACAGCTTTCCCCTCAAGAAGCCTTTCGCTAAGACAGTTCTTGTGGAATTGGCAAAGTGATATTTGGAAGCTCATAGAGGGCTATGGTGAAAAAGGAAATATCCTCAGATGAAATCTGGAAAGAAGCTTTCTGATAAACTGCTGAGTGTTCTGTTAATTCATCTCACAGAGTTACATCTGTATTTCGTGGATCTCTTTGCTAGCCTTTTTTCTGTGGAATCTGAAAAACAGATATTTCGGATCCCTTTGAAGACTATAGGGCCAAAGGAAATATCCTCCGATTACAAAGAGAAAGAAACTTTCTGAGAAACTTCTTTGCATTCTGTGAAATCCTCTCACAGAGTTACAGCTTTCCTCTCAAGAAACCTTTCGCTAAGACAGTTTTTGTGGAATCGGAAAATTGATATTTGGAAGCCCAGATAGGGCTATGGTGAAAAAGGAAATATCGTCAGATGAAATCTGGAAAGAAGCTTTCTGAGAAACTGCTTAGTGTTCTCTTAATTCATCTCACAGAGTTACATCTGTATTTCCTGGATCTCTTTGCTAGCCTTATTTCTGTGGAATCTGAGAACAGATATTTCGGATCCCTTTGAAGACTATAGGGCCAAAGGAAATATCCTCCGATAACAAAGAGAAAGAAGCTTTCTGAGAAACTTCTTTGTGTTCTGTGAAATCATCTCACAGAGTTACAGCTTTCCCCTCAAGAAGCCTTTCGCTAAGACAGTTCTTGTGGAATTGGCAATGTGATATTTGGAAGCCCATAGAGGGCTATGGTGAAAAAGGAAATATCCTCAGATGAAATCTGGAAAGAAGATTTCTGAGAAACTGCTTAGTGTTCTGTTAATTCATCTCACAGAGTTACATCTGTATTTCCTGGATCTCTTTCCTAGCCTTATTTCTGTGGAATATGTGAACAGATATTTCGGATCTCATTGAAGACTATAGGACCAGAGGAAATATCCTCCGATTACAAAGAGAAAGAAGCTTTCTGAGAAACTTCTTGGCGTTTTGTGAAATCATCTCACAGAGTTGCAGCTTTCCCCTCAAGAAGCCTTTCGCTAAGACAGTTCTTGTGGAATTGGCAAAGTGATATTTGGAAGCCCATAGAGGACTTGGTGAAAAAGGAAATATCCTCACATGAAATCTGGAAAGAAGCTTTCTGAGAAACTGCTGAGTGTTCTGTTAATTCATCTCACAGAGTTACATCTGTATTTCCTGGATATCTTTTCTAGCCTTATTTCTGTGGAATATGAAAAACAGATATTTCGGATCCCTTTGAAGACTATGGGGCCAAAGGAAGTATCCTCCGATAACAAAGAGAAAGAAGCTTTCTGAGAAACTTCTTTGCGTTCTGTGAAATCGTCTCACAGAGTTACAGCTTTCCCCTCAAGAAAACTTTCGCTAAGACAGTTCTTGTGGAATTGGCAAAGTGATATTTGGAAGTCCATAGAGGGCTAGGGTGAAAAAGGAAATATCCCCAGATGAAATCTGGAAAGAAGATTTCTGAGAAACTGCTTAGAGTTCGGTTAATTCATCTCACAGTGTTACATCTGTATTTCGTGCATCTCTTTGCTAGCCTTATTTCTGTGGAATCTGAGAACAGATATTTCGGATCCCTTTGAAGACTATAGGGCCAAAGGAAATATCCTACGATAACAAAGAGAAAGAAGCTTTCTGAGAAACTTCTTTGTGTTCTGTGAAATCATCTCACAGAGTTAAAGTTTTCCCCTCAAGAAGCCTTTTGCTAAGACAGTTCTTGTGGAATTGGCAAAGTGATATTTGGAAGCCCATAGAGGTCTATGGTGAAAAAGGAAATATCCTCAGATGAAATCTCTAAAGAAGCTTTCTGAGAAACTGCTTAGTGTACTGTTAATTCATCTCACAGAGTTACATCTGTATTTCCTGGATCTCTTTGCTAGCCTTATTTCTGTGGAATCTGAGAACAGATATTTCGGATCCCTTTGAAGACTGTAGGGCCAAAGGAAATATCCTCCGATAACAAAGAGAAAGAAGCTTTCTGAGAAACTTCTTTGTGTTCTGTGAAATCATCTCACAGAGTTACAGCTTTCCCCTCAAGAAGCCTTTCACTAAGACAGTACTTGTGGAATTGGCAAAGTCATATTTGGAAGGCCATAGAGGGCTATGTTGAAAAAGGAAATATCCTCAGATGAAATCTGGAAAGAAGCTTTCTGAGAAACCTCTTAGTGTTCTGTTAATTCATCTCACAGAGTTACATCTGTATTTCCTGGATCTCTTTGATAGCCTTATTTCTGTGGAATTTGAGAACAGATATTTCGGATCCCTTTGAAGACTATAGGGCCAAAGGAAATATCCTCCGATAACAAAGAGAAAGAAGCTTTCTGAGAAACTTCTTTGTGTTCTGTGAAATCATCTCACAGAGTTACAGCTTTGCCCTCAAGAAGCTCTTCGCTAAGACAGTTCTTGTGGAATTGGCAAAGTGATATTTGGAAGCCTATAGAGGGCTATGGTGGAAAACGAACTATGCTCAGATGAAATCTGGAAAGAAGCCTTCTGAGAAACTGCTTAGTGTTCTGTTCATTCATCTCACAGAGTTACATCTGTATTTCGTGGATCTCTTTGCTAGCCTTATTTCTGTGGAATCTGAGAACAGATATTTCGGATCCCTTTGAAGACTATAGGGCCAAAGGAAATTTCCTCCGATAACAAAAAGAAAGCAGCTTTCTGAGAAACTTCTTTGTGTTCTGTGAAATCATCTCACAGAGTTACAGCTTTCCCCTCAAGAAGCCTTTCGCTAAGACAGTTCTTGTGGAATTGGCAATGTGATATTTGGAAGCCCATAGAGGGCTATGGTGAAAAAGGAAATATCCTCAGATGAAATCTAGAAAGAAGCTTTCTGAGAAACTGCTTAGTGTTCTGTTAATTCATCTAACAGAGTTACATCTGTATTTCCTGGATCTCTTTCCTAGCCTTATTTCTGTGGAATATGTGAACAGATATTTCGGATCTCATTGAAGACTGTTGGGCCAAAGGAAATATCCTCCGATAACAAAGAGAAAGAAGCTTTCTGAGAAACTTCTTTGTGTTCTGTGAAATCATCTCACAGAGTTACAGCTTTCCCCTCAAGAAGCCTTTCGCTAAGATAGTTCTTGTGGAATTGGCAAAGTGATATTTGGAAGCCCTTAGAGGGCTATGGTGAAAAAGGAAATATCCTCAGATGAAATCTGGAAAGAAGTTTCTGAGAAACTGCTTACTGTTCGTTTAATTCATCTCACAGAGTTACATCTGTATTTCGTGGATCTCTTTGCTAGCCTTATTTCTGTGGAATCTGAGAACAGATATTTTGGATCCCTTTGAAGACTATAGGGCCAAAGGAAATATCCTCCGATAACAAAGTGAAAGAAGCTTTCTGAGAAACTTCTTTATGTTCTGTGAAATCATCTCAAAGAGTTACAGCTTTCCCCTCAAGAAGCCTTTCGCTAAGACAGTTTTTGTGGAATTGGCAAAGTGATATTTGGAAGCCCGTAGAGGGCTATGGTGAAAAAGGAAATATCCTCAGATGAAATCTGGAAAGAAGCTTTCTGAGAAAATGCTTAGTGTTCTGTTCATTCATCTCACAGAGTTACATCTGTATTTCGTGGATCTCTTTGCTAGCCTTATTTCTGTGGAAACTGAGAACAGGTATTTCAGATCCCATTGAAGACTGTAGGGCCAAAGGAAATATCCTCCGATTACAAAGAGAAAGAAGCTCTCTGAGAAACTTCTTTGTCTTCTGTGAAATCATCTCACAGAGTTACAGCTTTCCCCTCAAGAAGCCTTTCGCTAAGACAGTTCTTGTGGAACTGGCAAAGTGATATTTGGAAGCCCATAGAGGGCTATGGTGAAAAAGGAAATATCCTCAGATGAAATCTGGAAAGAAGCTTTCTGAGAAATTGCTTAGTGTTCTGTTAATTCATCTCACAGAGGTACAACTGTATTTCGTGGATCCCTTTGCTAGCCTTATTTCTGTGGAATCTGACAGCAGATATTTCGGATCCTTTGAATTCTATAGGGCCAAAGGAAATATCCTCCGATTACAAAGAGAAAGAAGTTTTCTTAGAAACTACTTTGTGTTCTGTGAAATCATCTCACAGAGTTACAGTTTTCCCCTCAAGAAGCCTTTCGCTAAGACAGGTCTTGTGGAATTGGCAAAGTGATATTTGGAAGCCCATAGAGGGCTATGGTGAAAAAGGAAATATCCTCAGATGAAATCTGGAAAGAAGCTTTCTGAGAAACTGCTTAGTGTTCTGTTAATTCATCTCACAGAGTTACATCTGTATTTCGTGGATCTCTTTGCTAGCCTTATTTCTGTGGAATCTGAGAACAGATATTTCGGATCCCTTTGAAGACTATAGGGCCAAAGGAAATATCCTCCGATAACAAAAAGAAAGAAGCTTTCTGAGAAACTTCTTTGTGTTCTGTGAAATCATCTCACAGAGTTACAGTTTTCCCCTCAAGAAGTCTTTCGCTAAGACAGTTCTTGTGGAATTGGCAAAGTGATATTTGGAAGCCCATAGAGGGCTATGGTGAAAAAGGAAATGTCCTCCGATGAAATCTAGAAAGAAGCTTTCTGAGAAACTGCTTAGTGTTCTGTTAATTCATCTCACAGACTTACATCTGTATTACCTGGATCTCTTTCCTAGCCTTATTTCTGTGGAATATGTGAACAGATATTTCGGATCACATTGAAGACTATAGGGCCACAGGAAATATCCTCCGATAACAAAGAGAAAGAAGCTTTCTGAGAAACTTCTTTGTTTTCTGTGAAATCATATCACAGAGTTACAGCTTTCCCCTCAAGAAGCCTTTCGCTAAGACAGTTCTTGTGGAATTGGCAAAGTGATTTTTGGGAGCCCTTAGAGGGCTATGGTGAAAAAGGAAATATCCTCAGATGAAATCTGGAAACAAGTTTCTGAGAAACTGCTTAGTGTTCGGTTAATTCATCTCACAGAGTTACATCTGTATTTCGTGGATCTCTTTGCTAGCCTTATTTCTCTGGAATCTGAGAACAGATATTTTGGATCCCTTTGAAGACTATAGGGCCAAAGGAAATATCCTCCGATTACAAAGAGAAAGAAGTTTTCTTAGAAACTACTTTGTGTTCTGTGAAATCACCTCACAGAGTTACAGTTTTCCCCTCAAGAAGCCTTTCGCTAAGACAGGTCTTGTGGAATTGGCAAAGTGATATTTGGAAGCCCATAGAGGGCTATGGTGAAAAAGGAAATATCCTCAGATGAAATCTGGAAAGAAGCTTTCTGAGAAACTGCTTAGTGTTCTGTTAATTCACCTCACAGAGTTACATCTGTATTTCGTGGATCTCTTTGCTAGCCTTATTTCTGTGGAATCTGAGAACAGATATTTCGGATCCCTTTGAAGACTATAGGGCCAAAGGAAATATCCTCCGATAACAAAAAGAAAGAAGCTTTCTGAGAAACTTCTTTGTGTTCTGTGAAATCATCTCACAGAGTTACAGCTTTCCCCTCAAGAAGCCTTTCGCTAAGACAGTTCTTGTGGAATGGGCAAAGTGATATTTGGAAACCCATAGAGGGCTATGGTGAAAAAGGAAATATCCTCAGATGAAATCTGGAAAGAAGCTTTCTGAGAAACTGCTTAGTGTTCCGTTAATTCATCTCACAGAGTTACGTCTGTATTTCCTGGATCTCTTTCCTAGCCTTATTTCTGTGGAATATGTGAACAGATATTTCGGATCTCATTGAAGACTATAGGGCCACAGGAAATATCCTCCGATTACAAAGAGAAACAAGCTTTCTGAGAAACTTCTTTGTGTTCTGCGAAATCATCTCACAGAGTTACAGCTTTCCCCTCAACAAGCCATTCGCTAAGACAGTTCTTGTGGAATTGGCAAAGTGATATTTGGAAGCCCATAGAGGGCTATGGTGAAAAAGGAAATATCCTCAGATGAAATCTGGAAAGAAGTTTCTGAGAAACTGCTTAGTGTTCGGTTAATTCATCTCACAGAGTTACATCTGTATTTCGTAGATCTCTTTGCTAGCCTTATTTCTGTGGAATCTGAGAACAGATATTTTGGATCCCTTTGAAGACTATAGGGCCAAAGGAAATATCCTCCGATAACAAAGAGAAAGAAGCTTTCTGAGAAACTTCTTTGTGTTCTGTGAAATCATCTCACAGAGTTACAGCTTTCCCCTCAAGAAGCCTTTCGCTAAGACAGTTCTTGTGGAATTAGCAAAGTGATATTTGGAAGCCCATAGAGGGCTATGGTGAAAAGGGAAATATCCTCAGATGAAATCTGGAAAGAAGCTTTCTGAGAAATTGCTTAGTGTTCTGTTAATTCATCTCACAGAGTTACATCTGTATTTCCTGGATCTCTTTGCTAGCCTTATTTCTGTGGAATTTGAGAACAGATATTTCGGATCCCTTTGAAGACTACAGGGCCAAAGGAAATATCCTCCGATTACAAAGAGAAAGAAGCTTTCTGAGAAACTTCTTTGTGTTCTGTGAAATCATCTCACAGAGTTACAGCTTTCCCCTCAAGAAGCCTTTCGCTAAGACAGTTCTTGTGGAATTGGCAAAGTGATATTTGGAAGTCCATAGAGGGCTAGGGTGAAAAAGGAAATATCCCCAGATGAAATCTGGAAAGAAGCTTTCTGAGAAACTGCTTAGAGTTCGGTTAATTCATCTCACAGTGTTACATCTGTATTTCGTGCATCTCTTTGCTAGCCTTATTTCTGTGGAATCTGAGAACAGATATTTCGGATCCCTTTGAAGACTATAGGGCCAAAGGAAATATCCTACGATAACAAAGAGAAAGAAGCTTTCTGAGAAACTTCTTTGTGTTCTGTGAAATCATCTCACAGAGTTAAAGTTTTCCCCTCAAGAAGCCTTTTGCTAAGACAGTTCTTGTGGAATTGGCAAAGTGATATTTGGAAGCCCATAGAGGTCTATGGTGAAAAAGGAAATATCCTCAGATGAAATCTCTAAAGAAGCTTTCTGAGAAACTGCTTAGTGTACTGTTAATTCATCTCACAGAGTTACATCTGTATTTCCTGGATCTCTTTGCTAGCCTTATTTCTGTGGAATCTGAGAACAGATATTTCGGATCCCTTTGAAGACTATAGGGCCAAAGGAAATTTCCTCCGATAACAAAAAGAAAGCAGCTTTCTGAGAAACTTCTTTGTGTTCTGTGAAATCATCTCACAGAGTTACAGCTTTCCCCTCAAGAAGCCTTTCGCTAAGACAGTTCTTGTGGAATTGGCAATGTGATATTTGGAAGCCCATAGAGGGCTATGGTGAAAAAGGAAATATCCTCAGATGAAATCTAGAAAGAAGCTTTCTGAGAAACTGCTTAGTGTTCTGTTAATTCATCTAACAGAGTTACATCTGTATTTCCTGGATCTCTTTCCTAGCCTTATTTCTGTGGAATATGTGAACAGATATTTCGGATCTCATTGAAGACTGTAGGGCCAAAGGAAATATCCTCCGATAACAAAGAGAAAGAAGCTTTCTGAGAAACTTCTTTGTGTTCTGTGAAATCATCTCACAGAGTTACAGCTTTCCCCTCAAGAAGCCTTTCGCTAAGACAGTTCTTGTGGAATTGGCAAAGTGATATTTGGAAGCCCATAGAGGGCTATGGTGAAAAAGGAAATGTCCTCAGATGAAATCTAGAAAGAAGCTTTCTGAGAAACTGCTTAGTGTTCTGTTAATTCATCTCACAGAGTTACATCTGTATTACCTGGATCTCTTTCCTAGCCTTATTTCTGTGGAATATGTGAACAGATATTTCGGATCACATTGAAGACTATAGGGCCACAGGAAATATCCTCCGATAACAAAGAGAAAGAAGCTTTCTGAGAAACTTCTTTGTTTTCTGTGAAATCATATCACAGAGTTACAGCTTTCCCCTCAAGAAGCCTTTCGCTAAGACAGTTCTTGTGGAATTGGCAAAGTGATTTTTGGGAGCCCTTAGAGGGCTATGGTGAAAAAGGAAATATCCTCAGATGAAATCTGGAAAGAAGCTTTCTGAGAAATTGCTTAGTGTTCTGTTAATTCATCTCACAGAGTTACATCTGTATTTCCTGGATCTCTTTGCTAGCCTTATTTCTGTGGAATCTGACAGCAGATATTTCGGATCCTTTGAAGGCTATAGGGCCAAAGGAAATATCCTCCGATTACAAAGAGAAAGAAGTTTTCTTAGAAACTACTTTGTGTTCTGTGAAATCATCTCACAGAGTTACAGTTTTCCCCTCAAGAAGCCTTTCGCTAAGACAGGTCTTGTGGAATTGGCAAAGTGATATTTGGAAGCCCATAGAGGGCTATGGTGAAAAAGGAAATATCCTCAGATGAAATCTGGAAAGAAGCTTTCTGAGAAACTGCTTAGTGTTCTGTTAATTCACCTCACAGAGTTACATCTGTATTTCGTGGATCTCTTTGCTAGCCTTATTTCTGTGGAATCTGAGAACAGATATTTCGGATCCCTTTGAAGACTATAGGGCCAAAGGAAATATCCTCCGATAACAAAAAGAAAGAAGCTTTCTGAGAAACTTCTTTGTGTTCTGTGAAATCATCTCACAGAGTTACAGCTTTCCCCTCAAGAAGCCTTTCGCTAAGACAGTTCTTGTGGAATGGGCAAAGTGATATTTGGAAACCCATAGAGGGCTATGGTGAAAAAGGAAATATCCTCAGATGAAATCTGGAAAGAAGCTTTCTGAGAAACTGCTTAGTGTTCTGTTAATTCATCTCACAGAGTTACGTCTGTATTTCCTGGATCTTTTTCCTAGCCTTATTTCTGTGGAATATGTGAACAGATATTTCGGATCTCATTGAAGACTATAGGGCCACAGGAAATATCCTCCGATAACAAAGAGAAAGAAGCTTTCTGAGAAACTTCTTTGTGTTCTGCGAAATCATCTCACAGAGTTACAGCTTTCCCCTCAAGAAGCCATTCGCTAAGACAATTCTTGTGGAATTGGCAAAGTGATACTTGGAAGCCCATAGAGGGCTATGGTGAAAAAGGAAATATCCACAGATGAAATCTGGAAAGAAGTTTCTGAGAAACTGCTTAGTGTTCGGTTAATTCATCTCACAGAGTTACATCTGTATTTCGTAGATCTCTTTGCTAGCCTTATTTCTGTGGAATCTGAGAACAGATATTTTGGATCCCTTTGAAGACTATAGGGCCAAAGGAAATATCCTCCGATAACAAAGAGAAAGAAGCTTTCTGAGAAACTTCTTTGTGTTCTGTGAAATCATCTCACAGAGTTACAGCTTTCCCCTCAAGAAGCCTTTCGCTAAGACAGTTCTTGTGGAATTGGCAAAGTGATATTTGGAAGCCCTTAGAGGGCTATGGTGAAAAGGGAAATATCCTCAGATGAAATCTGGAAAGAAGCTTTCTGAGAAATTGCTTAGTGTTCTGTTAATTCATCTCACAGAGTTACATCTGTATTTCCTGGATCTCTTTGCTAGCCTTATTTCTGTGGAATTTGAGAACAGATATTTCGGATCCCTTTGAAGACTACAGGGCCAAAGGAAATATCCTCCGATTACAAAGAGAAAGAAGCTTTCTGAGAAACTTCTTTGTGTTCTGTGAAATCATCTCACAGAGTTACAGCTTTCCCCTCAAGAAGCCTTTCGCTAAGACAGTTCTTGTGGAATTGGCAAAGTGATATTTGGAAGCCCATAGAGGGCTATGGTGAAAAAGGAAATATCCTCAGATGAAATCTGGAAAGAAGCTTTCTGAGAAACTGCTTAGTGTTCTGTTAATTCATCTCACAGAGTTACATGTGTATTTCGTGGATCTCTTTGCTAGCCTTATTTCTGTGGAATCTGAGAACAGATATTTCGGATCCCTTTGAAGACTATAGGGCCAAAGGAAATATCCTCCGATAACAAAGAGAAAGAAGCTTTCTGAGAAACTTCTTTGTGTTCTGTGAAATCATCTCACAGAGTTACAGCTTTCCCCTCAAGAAGCCTTTCGCTAAGACAGTTCTTGTGGAATTGGCAAAGTGATATTTGGAAGCCCATAGAGGGCTATGGTGAAAAAGGATTTATTCTCAGATGAAATCTGGAAAGAAGCTTTCTGAGGAACTACTTAGTGTTCGGTTAATTCATCTCACAGAGTTACAACTGTATTTCGTGGATCTCTTTGCTAGCCTTATTTCTGTGGTGTCTGAGAACAGATATTTCGGATCCCTTTGAAGACTATAGGGCCAAAGAAAATATCCTCCGGTAACAAAGAGAAAGAAGCTTTCTGAGAAACTACTTTGCGTTCTGTGAAATCATCTCACAGAGTTACAGCTTTCCCCTCAAGATGCCTTTCGCTAAGACAGTTCTTCTGGAATTGGCAAAGTGATATTTGGAAGGCCATAGAGGGCTATGGTGAAAAAGGAAACATCCTCAGATGAAATCTGTAAAGAAGCTTTCTGAGAAACTGCTTAGTGTTCTGTTAATTCATCTCACAGAGTTACATCTGTATTTCGTGGATCTCTTTGCTAGCCTGATTTCTGTGGAATCTGAGAACAGATATTTCGGATCCCATTAAAGACTATAGAGGTAAAGGAAATATCCTCCGATTACAAAGAGAAAGAAGCTTTCTTAGAAACTTCTTTGCATTCTGTGAAATCATCTCACAGAGTTACAGCTTTTCCCTCAAGAAGCCTTTCGCTAAGACACTTCTTGTGGAATTGGCAAAGTGATATTTGGAAGCCCATAGAGGTTTATGGTGAAAAAGGAAATATCCTCAGATGAAATCTGGAAAGAAGCTTTCTGAGAAACTACTTAGTGTTCTGTTAATTCATCTCACAGAGTTACATCTGTATTTCGTGGATCTGTTTGCTAGCCTTATTTCTGTGGAATCTGAGAACAGATATTTCGGATACATTTGAAGACTCTAGGGCCAAAGGAAATATCCTCCGATAACAAAGAGAAAGAAGCTCTCTGAGAAACTTCTTTGTGTTCTGTGAAATCATCTCACAGAGTTACAGCTTTCCCATCAAGAAGCCTTTCGCTAAGACAGTTCTTGTGGAATTGGCAAAGTGATATTTGGAAGCCCATAGATGGCTATGTTGAAAAAGGAAATATCCTCAGATGAAATCTGGAAAGAAGCTTTCTGAGAAACTGCTTAGTGTTCTGTTAATTCATCTCACAGAATTATATCTGTATTTCATGGATTTCTTTGCTAGCCTTATTTCTGTGGAATCTGAGAACAGTTATTTCGGATCCCATTGAAGACTATACGGCCAAAGGAAATATCCTCCGATTACAAAGAGAAAGAAGCTTTCTGAGAAACTTCTTTGGGTTCTGTGAAATCATCTCACAGAGTTACAGCTTTCCCCTCAAGAAGCCTTTCGCTAAGACAGTTCTTGTGGAATTGGCAAAGTGATATTTTTAAGCCCATAGAGGGCTATGGTGAAAAAGGATATATTCTCTGATGAAATCTGGAAAGAAGCTTTCTGAGGAACTGCTTAGTGTTCGGTTAATTCATCTCACAGAGTTACATCTGTATTTCGTGGATCTCTTTGCTAGCCTTATTTCTGTGGAATCTGAGAACAGATATTTCGGATCCCTTTGAAGACTATTGGGCCAAAGAAAATATCCTCCGATAACAAAGAGAAAGAAGCTTTCTGAGAAACTACTTTGCGTTCTGTGATATCATCTAACAGAGTTACAGCTTTCCCCTCAAGAAGCCTTTCGCTAAGACAGTTCTTGTGGAATTGGCAAAGTGATATTTGGAAGGCCATAGAGGGCTATGGTGAAAAAGGAAATATCCTCAGATGAAATCTGGAAAGAAGCTTTCTGAGAAACTGCTTAGTGTTCTGTTAATTCATCTCACAGAGTTACATCTGTATTTCGTGGATCTCTTTGCTAGCCTTATTTCTGTGGAATCTGAGAACAGATATTTCGGATCCCATTGAAGAGTATACAGCCAAAGGAAATATCCTCCGATTACAAAGAGAAAGAAGCTTGCATAGAAACTTCTTTGCGTTCTGTGAAATCATCTCACAGAGTTACAGCTTTTCCCTCAAGAAGCCTTTCGCTAGGACAGTTCTTGTGGAATTTGCAAAATGATATTTGGAAGCCCATAGAGGGCTATGGTGAAAAAGGAAATATCCTCAGATGAAATCTGGAAAGAAGCTTTCTGAGAAACTACTTAGTGTTCTGTTAATTCATCTCACGGAGTTACATCTGTATTTCGTGGATCTCTTTGCTAGCCTTATTTCTGTGGAATCTGAGAACAGATATTTCGGATCCCTTTGAAGACTATAGGGCCAAAGGAAATTTCCTCCGATAACAAAGAGAAAAACACTTTCTGAGAAATTTCTTTGCGTTCTGTGAAATCATCTCACAGAGTTACAGCTTTCCCCTCAAGAAGCCTTTCGCTAAGACAGTTCTTGTGGAATTGGCAAAGTGATATTTGGAAGCCCATAGAGGGCTATGGTGAAAAGGGAAATATCCTCAGATGAAATCTGGAAAGAAGCTTTCTGAGAAATTGCTTAGTGTTCTGTTAATTCATCTCACAGAGTTACATCTGTATTTCCTGGATCTCTTTGCTAGCCTTATTTCTGTGGAATTTGAGAACAGATATTTCGGATCCCTTTGAAGACTACAGGGCCAAAGGAAATATCCTCCGATTACAAAGAGAAAGAAGCTTTCTGAGAAACTTCTTTGTGTTCTGTGAAATCATCTCACAGAGTTACAGCTTTCCCCTCAAGAAGCCTTTCGCTAAGACAGTTCTTGTGGAATTGGCAAAGTGATATTTGGAAGCCCATAGAGGGCTATGGTGAAAAAGGAAATATCCTCAGATGAAATCTGGAAAGAAGCTTTCTGAGAAACTGCTTAGTGTTCTGTTAATTCATCTCACAGAGTTACATGTGTATTTCGTGGATCTCTTTGCTAGCCTTATTTCTGTGGAATCTGAGAACAGATATTTCGGATCCTTTTGAAGACTATAGGGCCAAAGGAAATATCCTCCGATAACAAAGAGAAAGAAGCTTTCTGAGAAACTTCTTTGTGTTCTGTGAAATCATCTCACAGAGTTACAGCTTTCCCCTCAAGAAGCCTTTCGCTAAGACAGTTCTTGTGGAATTGGCAAAGTGATATTTGGAAGCCCATAGAGGACTATTGTGAAAAAGGAAATATCCTGAGATGAAATCTGGAAAGAAGCTTTCTGAGAAACTGCTTAGTGATCTGTTAATTCATCTCACAGAGTTACATCTGTATTTCCTGGATCCTTTGGTAGCCTTATTTCTGTGGAATCTGAGAACAGATATTTCGGATCCCTTTGAAGACTATAGGGCCAAAGGAAATATCCTCCGATTACAAAGAGAAAGAAGTTTTCATAGAAACTTCTTTGTGTTCTGTGAAATCATCTCACAGAGTTACAGCTTTCCCCTCAAGAAGCCTTTCGCTAAGACAGTTCTTGTGGAATTGGCAAAGTGATATTTGGAAGCCCATAGAGGGCTATGGTGAAAAAGGATATATTCTCAGATTAAATCTGGAAAGAAGCTTTCTGAGGAACTACTTAGTGTTCGGTTAATTCATCTCACAGAGTTACAACTGTATTTCGTGGATCTCTTTGCTAGCCTTATTTCTGTGGTGTCTGAGAACAGATATTTCGGATCCCTTTGAAGACTATAGGGCCAAAGAAAATATCCTCCGGTAACAAAGAGAAAGAAGCTTTCTGAGAAACTACTTTGCGTTCTGTGAAATCATCTCACAGAGTTACAGCTTTCCCCTCAAGAAGCCTTTCGCTAAGACAGTTCTTGTGGAATTGGCAAAGTGATATTTGGAAGGCCATAGAGGGCTATGGTGAAAAAGGAAACATCCTCAGATGAAATATGGAAAGAAGCTTTCTGAGAAACTGCTTAGTGTTCTGTTAATTCATCTCACAGAGTTACATCTGTATTTCGTGGATCTCTTTGCTAGCCTTATTTCTGTGGAATCTGAGAACAGATATCTCGGATCCCATTAAAGACTATAGAGCCAAAGGAAATATCCTCCGATTACAAAGAGAAAGAAGCTTTCTTAGAAACTTCTTTGCGTTCTGTGAAATCATATCACAGAGTTACAGCTTTTCCCTCAAGAAGCCTTTCGCTAAGACAGTTCTTGTGGAATTGGCAAAGTGATATTTGGAAGCCCATAGAGGGCTATGGTGAAAAAGGATATATTCACAGATGAAATCTGGAAAGAAGCTTTCTGAGGAACTGCTTAGTGTTCGGTTAATTCATCTCACAGAGTTTCATCTGTATTTCGTGGATCTCTTTGCTAGACTTATTTCTGTGGAATCTGAGAACAGATATATCGGATCCCTTTGAAGACTATAGGGCCAAACAAAATATCCTCCGATAACAAAGAGAAAGAAGCTTTCTGAGAAACTACTTTGCGTTCTGTGAAATCATCTACCAGAGTTACAGCTTTCCCCTCAAGAAGCCTTTCGCTAAGACAGTTCTTGTGGAATTGGCAAAGTGATATTTGGAAGCCCATAGAGGGCTATTGTGAAAAAGGAAATATCCTGAGATGAAATCTGGAAAGAAGCTTTCTGAGAAACTGCTTAGTGTTCTGTTAATTCATCTCACAGAGTTACATCTGTATTTCCTGGATACCTTTGCTAGCCTTATTGCTGTGGAATCTGAGAACAGATATTTCGGATCCCTTTGAAGACTATAGGGCCAAAGGAAATATCCTCCGATTACAAAGAGAAAGAAGTTTTCTTAGAAACTTCTTTGTGTTCTGTGAAATCATCTCACAGACTTACAGCTTTCCCCTCAAGAAGCCTTTCGCTAAGACAGTTCTAGTGGAATTGGCAAAGTGATATTTGGAAGCCCATAGAGGGCTATGGTGAAAAAGGATATATTCTCAGATGAAATCTGGAAAGAAGCTTTCTGAGGAACTACTTAGTGTTCGGTTAATTCATCTCACAGAGTTACAACTGTATTTCGTGGATCTCTTTGCTAGCCTTATTTCTGTGGAATCTGAGAACAGATATTTCGGATCCCTTTGAAGACTATAGGGCCAAAGAAAATATCCTCCGATAACAAAGAGAAAGAAGCTTTCTGAGAAACTACTTTGCGTTCTGTGAAATCATCTCACAGAGTTACAGCTTTCCCCTCAAGAAGCCTTTCGCTAAGACAGTTCTTGTGGAATTGGCAAAGTGATATTTGGAAGGCCATAGAGGGCTATGGTGAAAAAGGAAACATCCTCAGATGAAATCTGTAAAGAAGCTTTCTGAGAAACTGCTTAGTGTTCTGTTAATTCATCTCACAGAGTTACATCTGTATTTCGTGGATCTCTTTGCTAGCCTTATTTCTGTGGAATCTGAGAACAGATATTTCGGATCCCATTAAAGACTATAGAGGTAAAGGAAATATCCTCCGATTACAAAGAGAAAGAAGCTTTCTTAGAAACTTCTTTGCGTTCTGTGAAATCATCTCACAGAGTTACAGCTTTTCCCTCAAGAAGCCTTTCGCTAAGACACTTCTTGTGGAATTGGCAAAGTGATATTTGGAAGCCCATAGAGGTTTATGGTGAAAAAGGAAATATCCTCAGATGAAATCTGGAAAGAAGCTTTCTGAGAAACTACTTAGTGTTCTGTTAATTCATCTCACAGAGTTACATCTGTATTTCGTGGATCTCTTTGCTAGCCTTATTTCTGTGGAATCTGAGAACAGATATTTCGGATCCCTTTGAAGACTATAGGGCCAAAGGAAATATCCTCCGATAACAAAGAGAAAGAAGCTCTCTGAGAAACTTCTTTGTGTTCTGTGAAATCATCTCACAGAGTTACAGCTTTCCCATCAAGAAGCCTTTCGCTAAGACAGTTCTTGTGGAATTGGCAAAGTGATATTTGGAAGCCCATAGAGGGCTATGGTGAAAAAGGAAATATCCTCAGATGAAATCTGGAAAGAAGCTTTCTGAGAAACTGCTTAGTGTTCTGTTAATTCATCTCACAGAATTATATCTGTATTTCATGGATTTCTTTGCGAGCCTTATTTCTGTGGAATCTGAGAACAGTTATTTCGGATCCCATTGAAGACTATACGGCCAAAGGAAATATCCTCCGATTACAAAGAGAAAGAAGCTTTCTGAGAAACTTCTTTGTGTTCTGTGAAATCATCTCACAGAGTTACAGCTTTCCCCTCAAGAAGCCTTTCGCTAAGACAGTTCTTGTGGAATTGGCAAAGTGATATTTTTAAGCCCATAGAGGGCTATGGTGAAAAAGGATATATTCTCTGATGAAATCTGGAAAGAAGCTTTCTGAGGAACTGCTTAGTGTTCGGTTAATTCATCTCACAGAGTTACATCTGTATTTCGTGGATCTCTTTGCTAGCCTTATTTCTGTGGAATCTGAGAACAGATATTTCGGATCCCTTTGAAGACTATAGGGCCAAAGAAAATATCCTCCGATAACAAAGAGAAAGAAGCTGTCTGAGAAACTACTTTGCGTTCTGTGAAATCATCTAACAGAGTTACAGCTTTCCCCTCAAGAAGCCTTTCGCTAAGACAGTTCTTGTGGAATTGGCAAAGTGATATTTGGAAGGCCATAGAGGGCTATGGTGAAAAAGGAAATATCCTCAGATGAAATCTGGAAAGAAGCTTTCTGAGAAACTGCTTAGTGTTCTGTTAATTCATCTCACAGAGTTACATCTGTATTTCCTGGATCCCTTTGGTAGCCTTATTTCTGTGGAATCTGAGAACAGATATTTCGGATCCCTTTGAAGACTATAGGGCCAAAGGAAATGTCCTCCGATTACAAAGAGAAAGAAGTTTTCTTAGAAACTTCTTTGTGTTCTGTGAAATCATCTCACAGAGTTACAGCTTTCCCCTCAAGAAGCCTTTCGCTAAGACAGTTCTTGTGGAATTGGCAAAGTGATATTTGGAAGCCCATAGAGGGCTATGGTGAAAAAGGATATATTCTCAGATGAAATCTGGAAAGAAGCTTTCTGAGGAACTACTTAGTGTTCGGTTAATTCATCTCACAGAGTTACAACTGTATTTCGTGGATCTCTTTGCTAGCCTTACTTCTGTGGTGTCTGAGAACAGATATTTCGGATCCCTTTGAAGACTATAGGGCCAAAGAAAATATCCTCCGGTAACAAAGAGAAAGAAGCTTTCTGAGAAAGTACTTTGCGTTCTGTGAAATCATCTCACAGAGTTACAGCTTTCGCCTCAAGAAGCCTTTCGCTAAGACAGTTCTTGTGGAATTGGCAAAGTGATATTTGGAAGGCCATAGAGGGCTATGGTGAAAAAGGAAACTTCCTCAGATGAAATATGGAAAGAAGCTTTCTGAGAAACTGCTTAGTGTTCTGTTAATTCATCTCACAAAGTTACATCTGTATTTCGTGGATCTCTTTGCTAGCCTTATTTCTGTGGAATCTGAGAACAGATATTTCGGATCCCATTAAAGACTATAGAGCCAAAGGAAATATCTTCCGATTACAAAGAGAAAGAAGCTTTCTTAGAAACTTCTTTGCGTTCTGTGAAATCATCTCACAGAGTTACAGCTTTTCCCTCAAGAAGCCTTTCGCTAAGACAGTTCTTGTGGAATTGGCAAAGTGATATTTGGAAGCCCATAGAGGGCTATGGTGAAAAAGGATATATTCACAGATGAAATCTGGAAAGAAGCTTTCTGAGGAACTGCTTAGTGTTCGGTTAATTCATCTCACAGAGTTTCATCTGTATTTCGTGGATCTCTTTGCTAGACTTATTTCTGTGGAATCTGAGAACAGATATATCGGATCCCTTTGAAGACTATAGGGCCAAAAAAAATATCCTCCGATAACAAAGAGAAAGAAGCTTTCTGAGAAACTACTTTGCGTTCTGTGAAATCATCTACCAGAGTTACAGCTTTCCCCTCAAGAAGCCTTTCGCTAAGACAGTTCTTGTGGAATTGGCAAAGTGATATTTGGAAGCCCATAGAGGGCTATTGTGAAAAAGGAAATATCCTGAGATGAAATCTGGAAAGAAGCTTTCTGAGAAACTGCTTAGTGTTCTGTTAATTCATCTCACAGAGTTACATCTGTATTTCCTGGATACCTTTGCTAGCCTTATTGCTGTGGAATCTGAGAACAGATATTTCGGATCCCTTTGAAGACTATAGGGCCAAAGGAAATATCCTCCGATTACAAAGAGAAAGAAGTTTTCTTAGAAACTTCTTTGTGTTCTGTGAAATCATCTCACAGACTTACAGCTTTCCCCTCAAGAAGCCTTTCGCTAAGACAGTTCTAGTGTAATTGGCAAAGTGATATTTGGAAGCCCGTAGAGGGCTATGGTGAAAAAGGATATATTCTCAGATGAAATCTGGAAAGAAGCTTTCTGAGGAACTACTTAGTGTTCGGTTAATTCATCTCACAGAGTTACAACTGTATTTCGTGGATCTCTTTGCTAGCCTTATTTCTGTGGAATCTGAGAACAGATATTTCGGATCCCTTTGAAGACTATAGGGCCAAAGAAAATATCCTCCGATAACAAAGAGAAAGAAGCTTTCTGAGAAACTACTTTGCGTTCTGTGAAATCATCTCACAGAGTTACAGCTTTCCCCTCAAGAAGCCTTTCGCTAAGACAGTTCTTGTGGAATTGGCAAAGTGATATTTGGAAGGCCATAGAGGGCTATGGTGAAAAAGGAAACATCCTCAGATGAAATCTGTAAAGAAGCTTTCTGAGAAACTGCTTAGTGTTCTGTTAATTCATCTCACAGAGTTACATCTGTATTTCGTGGATCTCTTTGCTAGCCTGATTTCTGTGGAATCTGAGAACAGATATTTCGGATCCCATTAAAGACTATAGAGGTAAAGGAAATATCCTCCGATTACAAAGAGAAAGAAGCTTTCTTAGAAACTTCTTTGCGTTCTGTGAAATCATCTCACAGAGTTACAGCTTTTCCCTCAAGAAGCCTTTCGCTAAGACACTTCTTGTGGAATTGGCAAAGTGATATTTGGAAGCCCATAGAGGTTTATGGTGAAAAAGGAAATATCCTCAGATGAAATCTGGAAAGAAGCTTTCTGAGAAACTACTTAGTGTTCTGTTAATTCATCTCACAGAGTTACATCTGTATTTCGTGGATCTCTTTGCTAGCCTTATTTCTGTGGAATCTGAGAACAGATATTTCGGATCCCTTTGAAGTCTATAGGGCCAAAGGAAATATCCTCCGATAACAAAGAGAAAGAAGCTCTCTGAGGAACTTCTTTGTGTTCTGTGAAATCATCTAACAGAGTTACAGCTTTCCCCTCAAGAAGCCTTTCGCTAAGACAGTTCTTGTGGAATTGGCAAAGTGATATTTGGAAGGCCATAGAGGGCTATGGTGAAAAAGGAAATATCCTCAGATGAAATCTGGAAAGAAGCTTTCTGAGAAACTGCTTAGTGTTCTGTTAATTCATCTCACAGAGTTACATCTGTATTTCGTGGATCTCTTTGCTAGCCTTATTTCTGTGGAATCTGAGAACAGATATTTCGGATCCCATTGAAGAGTATACAGCCAAAGGAAATATCCTCCGATTACAAAGAGAAAGAAGCTTGCATAGAAACTTCTTTGCGTTCTGTGAAATCATCTCACAGAGTTACAGCTTTTCCCTCAAGAAGCCTTTCGCTAAGACAGTTCTTGTGGAATTTGCAAAATGATATTTGGAAGCCCATAGAGGGCTATGGTGAAAAAGGAAATATCCTCAGATGAAATCTGGAAAGAAGCTTTCTGAGAAACTACTTAGTGTTCTGTTAATTCATCTCACGGAGTTACATCTGTATTTCGTGGATCTCTTTGCTAGCCTTATTTCTGTGGAATATGAGAACAGATATTTCGGATCCCTTTGAAGACTATAGGGCCAAAGGAAATATCCTCCGATAACAAAGAGAAAAACACTTTCTGAGAAATTTCTTTGCGTTCTGTGAAATCATCTCACAGAGTTACAGCTTTCCCCTCAAGAAGCCTTTCGCTAAGACAGTTCTTGTGGAATTGGCAAAGTGATATTTGGAAGCCCATAGAGGGCTATGGTGAAAAGGGAAATATCCTCACATGAAATCTGGAAAGAAGCTTTCTGAGAAATTGCTTAGTGTTCTGTTAATTCATCTCACAGAGTTACATCTGTATTTCCTGGATCTCTTTGCTAGCCTTATTTCTGTGGAATTTGAGAACAGATATTTCGGATCCCTTTGAAGACTACAGGGCCAAAGGAAATATCCTCCGATTACAAAGAGAAAGAAGCTTTCTGAGAAACTTCTTTGTGTTCTGTGAAATCATCTCACAGAGTTACAGCTTTCCCCTCAAGAAGCCTTTCGCTAAGACAGTTCTTGTGGAATTCGCAAAGTGATATTTGGAAGCCCATAGAGGGCTATGGTGAAAAAGGAAATATCCTCAGATGAAATCTGGAAAGAAGCTTTCTGAGAAACTGCTTAGTGTTCTGTTAATTCATCTCACAGAGTTACATGTGTATTTCGTGGATCTCTTTGCTAGCCTTATTTCTGTGGAATCTGAGAACAGATATTTCGGATCCCTTTGAAGACTATAGGGCCAAAGGAAATATCCTCCGATAACAAAGAGAAAGAAGCTTTCTGAGAAACTTCTTTGTGTTCTGTGAAATCATCTCACAGAGTTACAGCTTTCCCCTCAAGAAGCCTTTCGCTAAGACAGTTCTTGTGGAATTGGCAAAGTGATATTTGGAAGCCCATAGAGGACTATTGTGAAAAAGGAAATATCCTGAGATGAAATCTGGAAAGAAGCTTTCTGAGAAACTGCTTAGTGTTCTGTTAATTCATCTCACAGAGTTACATCTGTATGTCCTGGATCCTTTGGTAGCCTTATTTCTGTGGAATCTGAGAACAGATATTTCGGATCCCTTTGAAGACTATAGGGCCAAAGGAAATATCCTCCGATTACAAAGAGAAAGAAGTTTTCATAGAAACTTCTTTGTGTTCTGTGAAATCATCTCACAGAGTTACAGCTTTCCCCTCAAGAAGCCTTTCGCTAAGACAGTTCTTGTGGAATTGGCAAAGTGATATTTGGAAGCCCATAGAGGGCTATGGTGAAAAAGGATATATTCTCAGATGAAATCTGGAAAGAAGCTTTTTGAGGAACTACTTAGTGTTCGGTTAATTCATCTCACAGAGTTACAACTGTATTTCGTGGATCTCTTTGCTAGCCTTATTTCTGTGGTGTCTGAGAACAGATATTTCGGATCCCTTTGAAGACTATAGGGCCAAAGAAAATATCCTCCGGTAACAAAGAGAAAGAAGCTTTCTGAGAAACTACTTTGCGTTCTGTGAAATCATCTCACAGAGTTACAGCTTTCCCCTCAAGAAGCCTTTCGCTAAGACAGTTCTTGTGGAATTGGCAAAGTGATATTTGGAAGGCCATAGAGGGCTATGGTGAAAAAGGAAACATCCTCAGATGAAATATGGAAAGAAGCTTTCTGAGAAACTGCTTAGTGTTCTGTTAATTCATCTCACAGAGTTACATCTGTATTTCGTGGATCTCTTTGCTAGCCTTATTTCTGTGGAATCTGAGAACAGATATTTCGGATCCCATTAAAGACTATAGAGCCAAAGGAAATATCCTCCGATTACAAAGAGAAAGAAGCTTTCTTAGAAACTTCTTTGCGTTCTGTGAAATCATCTCACAGAGTTACAGCTTTTCCCTCAAGAAGCCTTTCGCTAAGACAGTTCTTGTGGAATTGGCAAAGTGATATTTGGAAGCCCATAGAGGGCTATGGTGAAAAAGGATATATTCACAGATGAAATCTGGAAAGAAGCTTTCTGAGGAACTGCTTAGTGTTCGGTTAATTCATCTCACAGAGTTTCATCTGTATTTCGTGGATCTCTTTGCTAGACTTATTTCTGTGGAATCTGAGAACAGATATATCGGATCCCTTTGAAGACTATAGGGCCAAACAAAATATCCTCCGATAACAAAGAGAAAGAAGCTTTCTGAGAAACTACTTTGCGTTCTGTGAAATCATCTACCAGAGTTACAGCTTTCCCCTCAAGAAGCCTTTCGCTAAGACAGTTCTTGTGGAATTGGCAAAGTGATATTTGGAAGCCCATAGAGGGCTATTGTGAAAAAGGAAATATCCTGAGATGAAATCTGGAAAGAAGCTTTCTGAGAAACTGCTTAGTGTTCTGTTAATTCATCTCACAGAGTTACATCTGTATTTCCTGGATACCTTTGCTAGCCTTATTGCTGTGGAATCTGAGAACAGATATTTCGGATCCCTTTGAAGACTATAGGGCCAAAGGAAATATCCTCCGATTACAAAGAGAAAGAAGTTTTCTTAGAAACTTCTTTGTGTTCTGTGAAATCATCTCACAGACTTACAGCTTTCCCCTCAAGAAGCCTTTCGCTAAGACAGTTCTAGTGGAATTGGCAAAGTGATATTTGGAAGCCCTTAGAGGGCTATGGTGAAAAAGGAAATATCCTCAGATGAAATCTGTAAACAAGCTTTCTGAGAAATTTCTTAGTGTTCTGTTAATTCATCTCACATAGTTACATCTGTATTTCCTGGATCTCTTTGCTATCCTTATTTCTGTGCAATCTGAGAACAGATATTTCGAATCCCTTTCAAGAATATAGGGCCAAAGGAAATATCCTCCGATAACAAAGAGAAAGAAGCTTTCTGAGAAACTTCTTTGTCTTCTGTGAAATCATCTCACAGAGTTACAGCTTTCCCCTCAAGAAGCCTTTCGCTAAGACAGTTCTTGTGGAATTGGCAAAGTGATATTTGGAAGCCAATAGAGGGCTATGGTGAAAAAGGAAATATCCTCAGATGAAATCTGAGAAGAAGCTTTCTGAGAAACTGCTTAGTGTTCTGTTAATTCATCTCACAGAGTTACATCTGTATTTCCTGGATCTCTTTGCTAGCCTTATTTCTGTGGAATCTGAGAACAGATATTTCGGATCCCTTTGAAGACTATAGGGCCAAAGGAAATATCCTCCGATAACAAAGAGAAAAACGCTTTGTGAGAAATTTTTTTGCGTTCTGTGAAATCATCTTACATAGTTACAGCTTTCCCCTCAAGAAGCCTTTCGCTAACACAGTTCTTGTGGAATTGGCAAAGTGATATTTGGAAGCCCATAGAGGGCTATGGTGAAAAAGGAAATATCCTCAGATGAAATCTGGAAAGAAGCTTTCTGAGAAACTGCTTAGTGTTCTGTTAATTCATTTCACAGAATTATATCTGTATTTCATGGATTTCTTTGCTAGCCTTATTTCTGTGGAATCTGAGAACAGATATTTCGGATCCCTTTGAAGACTATAGGGCCAAAGGAAATATCCTCCGATAACAAAGAGAAAGAAGTTTTCGTAGAAACTACTTTGTGTTCTGTGAAATCATCTCACAGAGTTACAGCTTTCCCCTCAAGAAGCCTTTCGCTAAGACACTTCTTGTGGAATTGGCAAAGTGATATTTGGAAGCCCATAGAGGGCTATGGTGAAAAAGGAAATATCCTCAGATGAAATCTGGAAAGAAGCTTTGTGAAAAACTGCTTAGTGTTCTGTTAATTCATCTCACAGAGTTACATCTGTATTTCGTGGATCTCTTTGCTAGCCTTATTTCTGTGGAATCTGAGAACAGATATTTCGGATCCCTTTGAAGACTATAGGGCCAAAGGAAATATCCTCCAATAACAAAGAGAAAGAAGCTTTCTGAGAAACTTCTTTGTGTTCTGTGAAATCATCTCACAAAGTTACAGCTTTCCCCTCAAGAAGCCTTTCGCTAAGACAGTTCTTGTGGAATTGGCAAAGTGATATTTGGAAGCCCATTGAGGGCTATGGTGAAAACGGAAATATGCTCAGATGAAATCTGGAAAGAAGCTTTCTGAGAAACTGCTTAGTGTTCTGTTAATTCATCTCACAGAGTTACATCTGTATTTCGTGGATCTCTTTGCTAGCCTTATTTCTTTGGGATTTGAGAACAGATATTTCGGATCCCTTTGAAGACTATAGGGCCAAAGGAAATATCCTCCGATAACAAAGAGAAGAAGCTTTCTGAGAAACTTCGTTGTGTTCTGTGAAACCATCTCACAGAGTTACAGCTTTCCCCTCAAGAAGCCTTTCGCTAAGACAGTTCTTGTGGAATTGGCAAAGTGATATTTGGAAGCCCATAGAGGGCTATTGTGAAAAAGGAAATATCCTCAGATGAAATCTGGAAAGAAGCTTTCTGAGAAACTGCTTAGTGTTCTGTTAATTCATCTCACAGAGTTACATCTGTATTTCGTGGATCTCTTTGCTAGCCTTATTTCTGTGGAATCTGAGAACAGATATTTCGGATCCCTTTGAAGACTATAGGGCCAAAGGAAATATCCTTCGATTACAAAGAGAAAAAAGTTTTCTTAGAAACTTCTTTGTGTTCTGTGAAATCATCTCACAGAGTTACAGCTTTCCCCTCAAGAAGCCTTTCGCTAAGACAGTTCTTGTGGAATTGGCAAAGTGATATTTGGGAGCAAATAGAGGGCTATGGTGAAAAAGGATATATCCTCAGATAAAATCTGGAAAGAAGCTTTCTGAGAAACTGCTTAGTGTTCGGTTAATTCATCTCACAGAGTTACATCTGTTTTTCGTGGATCTCTTTGCTAGCCTTATTTCTGTGGAATCTGAGAACAGATATTTCGGATCCCTTTGAAGACTATAGGGCCAAAGGAAATATCTACCGATAACAAAGAGAAAGAAGCTTCCTGAGAAACTTTTTTGCGTTCTGTGAAATCATCTCACAGAGTTACAGCTTTCCTCTCAAGAAGCCTTTCGCTAAGACAGTTCTTGTGGAATTGGCAAAGTGATATATGGAAGCCCTTAGAGGGCTATGGTGAAAAAGGAAATATCCTCAGATTAAATCTGTAAACAAGCTTTCTGAGAAACTGCTTAGTGTTCTGTTAATTCATCTCACAGAGTTACATCTGTATTTCCTGGATCTCTTTGCTAGCCTTATTTCTGTGGAATCTGAGAACAGATATTTCGGATCCCTTTGAAGACTATAGGGCCAAAGGAAATATCCTCCGATAACAAAGAGAAAGAACCTTTCTGAGAAACTTCTTTGTCTTCTGTGAAATCATCTCACAGAGTTACAGCTTTCCCCTCAAGAAGCCTTTCGCTAAGACAGTTCTTGTGGAATTGGCAAAGTGATATTTGGAAGCCAATAGAGGGCTATGGTGAAAAACGAAATATCCTCAGATGAAATCTGGGAAGAAGCTTTCTGAGAAACTGCTTAGTGTTCTGTTAATTCATCTCACAGAGTTACATCTGTATTTCGTGGATCTCTTTGCTAGCCTTATTTCTGTGGAATCTGAGAACAGATAATTCGGATCTCTTTGAAGACTTTAGTGCAAAAGGAAATATCCTCCGATAACAGAGAGAAAAAAGCTTTCTGAGAAATTTTTTTGCGTTCTGTGAAATCATCTCACAGAGTTACAGCTTTCCCCTCAAGAAGCCTTTCGCTAAGACAGTTCTTGTGGTATTGGCAAAGTGATATTTGGAAGCCCTTAGAGGGCTATGGTGAAAAAGGAAATATCCTCAGATGAAATCTGGGAAGAAGCTTTCTGAGAAACTGCTTAGTGTTCTGTTAATTCATTTCACAGAATTATATCTGTATTTCATGGATTTCTTTGCTAGCCTTATTTCTGTGGAATCTGAGAACAGATATTTCGGATCCCATTGAAGATTATAGGGCCAAAGGAAATATCCTCTGATAACAAAGAGAAAGAAGCTTTCTGAGAAACTTCTTTGCGTTCTGTGAAATCCTCTCACAGAGTTACAGCTTTCCCCTCAAGAAGCCTTTCGCTAAGACAGTTCTTGTGGAATTAGCAAAGTGATATTTGGAAGCCCATAGAGGGCTATGGTGAAAAAGGAAATATCCTCAGATGAA
Source organism: Macaca mulatta (assembly GCF_049350105.2). Lineage (NCBI taxonomy): Eukaryota > Metazoa > Chordata > Mammalia > Primates > Cercopithecidae > Macaca > Macaca mulatta. Next base: position 54,404,530 of record NC_133415.1, on the reverse strand, counting down.
ATCTGGAAAGAAGCTTTCTGAGAAACTGCTTAGTTTTCTGTTAATTCATCTCACAGTGTTTCATCTGTATATCGTGGATCCCTTTGCTAGCCTTATTTCTGTGGAATCTGAGAGCAGATATTTCGGATCCTTTTGAAGACTATAGGGCCAAAGGAAATATCCTCCGATTACAAGGAGAAAGAAGTTTTCGTAGAAACTACTTTGTGTTCTGTGAAATCATCTCACAGAGTTACAGCTTTCCCCTCAAGAAGCCTTTCGCTAAGACACTTCTTGTGGAATTGGCAAAGTGATATTTGGAAGCCCATAGAGGGCTATGGTGAAAAAGGAAATATCCTCAGATGAAATCTGGAAAGAAGCTTTCTGAGAAACTGCTTAGTGTTCTGTTAATTCCTCTCACAGAGTTACATCTGTATTTCGTGGATCTCTTTGCTAGCCTTATTTCTGTGGAATCTGAGAACAGATAATTCGGATCTCTTTGAAGACTTTAGTGCAAAAGGAACTATCCTCCGATAACAAAGAGAAAAAAGCTTTCTGAGAAATTTTTTTGCGTTCTGTGAAATCATCTCACAGAGTTACAGCTTTCCCCTCAAGAAGCCTTTCGCTAAGACAGTTCTTGTGGTATTGGCAAAGTGATATTTGGAAGCCCTTAGAGGGCTATGGTGAAAAAGGAAATATCCTCAGAAGAAATCTGGAAAGAAGCTTTCTGAGAAACTGCTTAGTGTTCTGTTAATTCATTTCACAGAATTATATCTGTATTTCATGGATTTCTTTGCTAGCCTTATTTCTGTGGAATCTGAGAACAGATATTTCAGATCCCATTGAAGATTATAGGGCCAAAGGAAATATCCTCTGATAACAAAGAGAAAGAAGCTTTCTGAGAAACTTCTTTGCGTTCTGTGAAATACTCTCACAGAGTTACAGCTTTCCCCTCAAGAAGCCTTTCGCTAAGACAGTTCTTGTGGAATTAGCAAAGTGATATTTGGAAGCCCATAGAGGGCTATGGTGAAAAAGGAAATATCCTCAGATGAAATCTGAAAAGAAGCTTTCTGAGAAACTGCTTAGTGTTCTGTTAATTCATCTCACAGAGTTACATCTGTATTTCGTGCATCTCTTTGCTAGCCTTATTTCTGTGGAATCTGAGAACAGATATTTCGGATCCCATTGAAGACTAAAGGTCCAAAGGAAATATCTACCGATAACAAAGAGAAAGAAGCTTCCTGAGAAACTTTTTTGCGTTCTGTGAAATCATCTCACAGAGTTACAGCTTTCCTCTCAAGAAGCCTTTCGCTAAGACAGTTCTTGTGGTATTGGCAAAGTGATATTTGGAAGCCCTTAGAGGGCTATGGTGAAAAAGGAAATATCCTCAGATGAAATCTGTAAAGAAGCTTTCTGAGAAACTTCATAGTGTTCTGTTAATTCATCTCACAGAGTTACATCTGTATTTCGTGGATCTCTTTGCTAGCCTTATTTCTGTGGAATCTGAGAACAGATATTTCGGATCCCTTTGAAGACTATAGGGCCAAAGGAAATATCCTCCGATAACAAAGAGAAAAACGCTTTCTGAGAAATTTTTTTGCGTTCTGTGAAATCATCTCACAGAGTTACAGCTTTCCACTCAAGAAGCCTTTCGCTAAGACAGTTCTTGTGGAATTGGCAAAGTGATATTTGGAAGCCCATAGAGGGCTATGGTGAAAAAGGAAATATCCTCAGATGAAATCTGGAAAGAAGCTTTCTGAGAAACTGCTTAGTGTTCTGTTAATTCATTTCACAGAATTATATCTGTATTTCATGGATTTCTTTGCTAGCCTTATTTCTGTGGAATCTGAGAACAGATATTTCGGATCCCTTTGAAGACTATAGGGCCAAAGGAAATATCCTCCGATTACAAGGAGAAAGAAGTTTTCGTAGAAACTACTTTGTATTCTGTGAAATCATCTCACAGAGTTACAGCTTTCCCCTCAAGAAGCCTTTCACTAAGACACTTCTTGTGGAATTGGCAAAGTGATATTTGGAAGCCCATAGAGGGCTATGGTGAAAAAGGAAATATCCTCAGATGAAATCTGGAAAGAAGCTTTCTGAGAAACTGCTTAGTGTTCTGTTAATTCATCTCACAGAGTTACATCTGTATTTCGTGTATCTCTTTGCTAGCCTTATTTCTGTGGGATCTGAGAACAGATATTTCGGATCCCTTTGAAGACTATAGGGCCAAAGGAAATATCCTCCGATAACAAAGAGAAAGAAGCTTTCTGAGAAACGTCTTTGTGTTCTGTGAAATCATCTCACAGAGTTACAGCTTTCCCCTCAAGAAGCCTTTCGCTAAGACAGTTCTTGTGGAATTGGCAAAGTGATATTTGGAAGCCCATAGAGGGCTACGGTGAAAAAGGAAATATCCTCAGATGAAATCTGGAAAGAAGCTTTCGGAGATACTGCTTAGTGTTCTGTTCATTCATCTCACAGAGTTACATCTGTATTTCGTGGATCTCTTTGCTAGCCTTATTTCTGTGGAATCTGAGAACAGATATTTCGGATCCCTTTGAAGACTATAGGGCCAAAGGAAATATCCTCCGATTACAAAGAGAAAGAAGTTTTCTGAGAAACTTCTTTGTGTTCTGTGAAATCATCTCACAGAGTTACAGCTTTCCCCTCAAGAAGCCTTTCGCTAAGACAGTTCTTGTGGAATTGGCAAAGTGATATTTGGAAGCCCATAGAGGGCTATGGTGAAAAAGGAAATATCCTCAGATGAAATCTGCAAAGAATCTTTCTGAGAAACTGCTTAGTGTTCGGTTAATTCATCTCACAGAGTTACATCTGTTTTCGTGGATCTCTTTGCTAGCCTTATTTCTGTGGAATCTGAGAACAGATATTTCGGATCCCTTTGAAGACTATAGGGCCAAAGAAAATATCCTCCGATAAAAAAGAGAAAGAAGCTTTCTGAGAAACTACTTGGCGTTCTGTGAAATCATCTCACAGAGTTACAGCTTTCCCCTCAAGAAGCCTTTCGCTAAGACACTTCTTGTGGAATTGGCAAAGTGATATTTGGAAGCCAATAGAGGGCTATGGTGAAAAAGGAAATATCCTCAGATGAAATCTGGAAAGAAGATTTCTGAGAAACTGCTTAGTGTTCTGTTAATTCATCTCACAGAGTTACATCTGTGTTTCGTGGATCTCTTTTCTAGCCTTATTTCTGTGGAATCTGAGAACAGATATTTCGGATCCCTTTGAAGACTATAGGGCCAAAGGAAATATCCTCCGATAACAAAGAGAAAGAAGCTTTCTGAGAAACTTCTTTGTGTTCTGTGAAATCATCTCACAGAGTTACAGCTTTCCCCTCAAGAAGCCTTTCGCTAAGACAGTTTTTGTGGAATTGGCAAAGTGATATTTGGAAGTCCATAGAGCGCTATGGTGAAAAAGGAAATATGCTCAGATGAAATCTGGAAAGAAGCTTTCTGAGAAACTGCTTAGTGTTCGTTTAATTCATCTCACAGAGTTACATCTGTATTTCGTGGATCTCTTTGCTAGCCTTATTTCTGTGGAATCTGAGAACAGATATTTCGGATCCCTTTGAAGACTAAAGGGCCAAAGGAAATATCTACCGATAACAAAGAGAAAGAAGCTTCCTGAGAAACTTTTTTGCGTTCTGTGAAATCATCTCACAGAGTTACAGCTTTCCTCTCAAGAAACCTTTCGCTAAGACAGTTCTTGTGGAATTGGCAAAGTGATATTTGGAAGCCCTTAGAGGGCTATGGTGAAAAAGGAAATAACCTCAGATGAAATCTGTAAACAAGCTTTCTGAGAAACTTCATAGTGTTCTGTTAATTCATCTCACAGAGTTACATCTTTATTTCCTGGATCTCTTTGCTAGCCTTATTTCTTTGGAATCTGAGAAGAGATATTTCGGATCCCTTTGAAGACTATAGGGCCAAAGGAAATATTCTCCGATAATAAAGAGAAAAATGCTTTCTGAGAAATTTTTTTGCGTTCTGTGAAATCATCTCAAAGAGTTACAGCTTTCCCCTCAAGAAGCCTTTCGCTAAGACAGTTCTTGTGGATTTGGCAAAGTGATATTTGGAAGCCCATAGAGGGCTATGGTGAAAAAGGAAATATCCTCAGATGAAATCTGGAAAGAAGCTTTCTGAGAAACTGCTTAGTGTTCTGTTAATTCATTTCACAGAATTATATCTGTATTTCATGGATTTCTTTGCTAGCCTTATTTCTGTGGAATCTGAGAACAGATATTTCGGATCCCTTTGAAGATTATAGGGCCAAAGGAAATATCCTCCGCTAACAAAGAGAAAGAAGCTTTCTGAGAAACTTCTTTGCGTTCTGTGAAATACTCTCACAGAGTTACAGCTTTCCCCTCAAGAAGCCTTTCGCTAAGAGAGTTCTTGTGGAATTGGCAAAGTGATATTTGGAAGCCCATAGAGGGCTATGGTGAAAAAGGAAATATCCTCAGATGAAATCTGGAAAGAAGCTTTCTGAGAAACTGCTTAGTGTTCTGTTAATTCATCTCACAGAATTATATCTGTATTTCATGGATTTCTTTGGTAGCCTTATTTCTGTGGAATCAGAGAACAGATATTTCGGATCCCTTTGAAGACTATAGGGCCAAAGGAAATATCCTCCGATAACAAAGAGAAAGAAGCTTTCTGAGAAACTTCTTTGCGTTCTGTGAAATCATCTCACAGAGTTACAGCTTTCCTCTCAAGAAGCCTTTCGCTAAGACAGTTCTTGTGGAATTGGCAAAGTGATATTTGGAAGCCCATAGAGGGCTATGGGGAAAAAGGAAATATCCTCAGATGAAATCTGGAAAGAAGCTTTCTGAGAAACTGCTTAGTGTTCTGTTAATTCATCTCACAGAGTTACATCTGTATTTCCTGGATCTCTTTGCTAGCCTTATTTCTGTGGAATCTGAGAACAGATATTTCGGATCCCTTTGAAGACTATAGGGCCAAAGGAAATATCCTCCGATAACAAAGAGAAAGAAGTTTTCGTAGAAACTACTTTGTGTTCTGTGAAATCATCTCACAGAGTTACAGCTTTCCCCTCAAGAAGCCTTTCGCTAAGACACTTCTTGTGGAATTGGCAAAGTGATATTTGGAAGCCCATAGAGGGCTATGGTGAAAAAGGAAATATCCTCAGATGAAATCTGGAAAGAAGCTTTCTGAAAAACTGCTTAGTGTTCTGTTAATTCATCTCACAGAGTTACATCTGTATTTCGTGGATCTCTTTGCTAGCCTTATTTCTGTGGAATCTCAGAACAGATATTTCGGATCCCTTTGAAGACTATAGGGCCAAAGGAAATATCCTCCGATAACAAAGAGAAAGAAGCTTTCTGAGAAACTTCTTTGTGTTCTGTGAAATCATCTCACAAAGTTACAGCTTTCCCCTCAAGAAGCCTTTCGCTAAGACAGTTCTTGTGGAATTGGCAAAGTGATATTTGGAAGCCCATTGAGGGCTATGGTGAAAAAGGAAATATCCTCAGATGAAATCTGGAAAGAAGTTTTCTGAGAAACTGCTTAGTGTTCTGTTAATTCATCTCACAGAGTTACATCTGTATTTCGTGGATCTCTTTGCTAGCCTCATTTCTTTGGGATTTGAGAACAGATATTTCGGATCCCTTTGAAGACTATAGGGCCAAAGGAAATATCCTCCGATAACAAAGAGAAAGAAGTTTTGTGTTCTGTGAAATCATCTCACAGAGTTACAGCTTTCCCCTCAAGAAGCCTTTCGCTAAGACACTTCTTGTGGAATTGGCAAAGTGATATTTGGAAGCCCATAGAGGGCTATGGTGAAAAAGGAAATATCCTCAGATGAAATCTGGAAAGAAGCTTTCTGAAAAACTGCTTAGTGTTCTGTTAATTCATCTCACAGAGTTACATCTGTATTTCGTGGATCTCTTTGCTAGCCTTATTTCTGTGGAATCTGAGAACAGATATTTCGGATCCCTTTGAAGACTATAGGGCCAAAGGAAATATCCTCCGATAACAAAGAGAAAGAAGCTTTCTGAGAAACTTCTTTGTGTTCTGTGAAATCATCTCACAAAGTTACAGCTTTCCCCTCAAGAAGCCTTTCGCTAAGACAGTTCTTGTGGAATTGGCAAAGTTATATTTGGAAGCCCATTGAGGGCTATGGTGAAAAAGGAAATATCCTCAGATGAAATCTGGAAAGAAGCTTTCTGAGAAACTGCTTAGTGTTCTGTTAATTCATCTCACAGAGTTACATCTGTATTTCGTGGATCTCTTTGCTAGCCTTATTTCTTTGGGATTTGAGAACAGATATTTCGGATCCCTTTGAAGACTATAGGGCCAAAAGAAATATCCTCCGATAACAAAGAGAAAGAAGCTTTCTGAGAAACTTCTTTGTGTTCTGTGAAATCATCTCACAGAGTTACAGCTTTCCCCTCAAGAAGCCTTTCGCTAAGACAGTTCTTGTGGAATTGGCAAAGTGATATTTGGAAGCCCATAGAGGGCTATTGTGAAAAAGGAAATATCCTCAGATGAAATCTGGAAAGAAGCTTTCTGAGAAACTGCTTAGTGTTCTGTTAATTCATCTCACAGAGTTACATCTGTATTTCGTGGATCTCTTTGCTAGCCTTATTTTTGTGGAATCTGAGAACAGATATTTCGGATCCCTTTGAAGACTATAGGGCCAAAGGAAATATCCTTCGATTACAAAGAGAAAGAAGTTTTCTTAGAAACTTCTTTGTGTTCTGTGAAATCATCTCACAGAGTTACAGCTTTCCCCTCAAGAAGCCTTTCTCTAAGACAGTTCTTGTGGAATTGGCAAAGTGATATTTGGAAGCAAATAGAGGGCTATGGTGAAAAAGGATATATCCTCAGATGAAATCTGGAAAGAAGCTTTCTGAGAAACTGCTTGGTGTTCGGTTAATTCATCTCACAGAGTTACATCTGTTTTTCGTGGATCTCTTTGCTAGCCTTATTTCTGTGGAATCTGAGAACAGATATTTCGGATCCCTTTGAAGACTATAGGGCCAAAGGAAATATCTACCGATAACAAAGAGAAAGAAGCTTCCTGAGAAACTTTTTTGCGTTCTGTGAAATCATCTCACAGAGTTACAGCTTTCCTCTCAAGAAGCCTTTCGCTAAGACAGTTCTTGTGGAATTGGCAAAGTGATATATGGAAGCCATTAGAGGGCTATGGTGAAAAAGGAAATATCCTCAGATGAAATCTGTAAACAAGCTTTCTGAGAAACTTCTTAGTGTTCTGTTAATTCATCTCACAGAGTTACATCTGTATTTCCTGGATCTCTTTGCTAGCCTTATTTCTGTGGAATCTGAGAACAGATATTTCGGATCCCTTTGAAGACTATAGGGCCAAAGGAAATATCCTCCGATAACAAAGAGAAAGAAGCTTTCTGAGAAACTTCTTTGTCTTCTGTGAAATCATCTCACAGAGTTACAGCTTTCCCCTCAAGAAGCCTTTCGCTAAGACAGTTCTTGTGGAATTGGCAAAGTGATATTTGGAAGCCAATAGAGGGCTATGGTGAAAAACGAAATATCATCAGATGAAATCTGGCAAGAAGCTTTCTGAGAAACTGCTTAGTGTTCTGTTAATTCATCTCACAGAGTTACATCTGTATTTCGTGGATCTCTTTGCTAGCCTTATTTCTGTGGAATCTGAGAACAGATAATTCGGATCTCTTTGAAGACTTTAGTGCAAAAGGAAATATCCTCCGATAACAAAGAGAAAAAAGCTTTCTGAGAAATTTTTTTGCGTTCTGTGAAATCATCTCACAGAGTTACAGCTTTCCCCTCAAGAAGCCTTTCGCTAAGACAGTTCTTGTGGTATTGGCAAAGTGATATTTGGAAGCCCTTAGAGGGCTATGGTGAAAAAGGAAATATCCTCAGATGAAATCTGGAAAGAAGCTTTCTGAGAAACTGCTTAGTGTTCTGTTAATTCATTTCACAGAATTATATCTGTATTTCATGGATTTCTTTGCTAGCCTTATTTCTGTGGAATCTGAGAACAGATATTTCGGATCCCATTGAAGATTATAGGGCCAAAGGAAATATACTCTGATAACAAAGAGAAAGAAGCTTTCTGAGAAACTTCTTTGCGTTCTGTGAAATACTCTCACAGAGTTACAGCTTTCCCCTCAAGAAGCCTTTCGCTAAGACAGTTCTTGTGGAATTAGCAAAGTGATATTTGGAAGCCCATAGAGGGCTATGGTGAAAAAGGAAATATCCTCAGAGGAAATCTGGAAAGAAGCTTTCTGAGAAACTGCTTAGTGTTCTGTTAATTCATCTCACAGAGTTACATCTGTATTTCGTGCATCTCTTTGCTAGCCTTATTTCTGTGGAATCTGAGAACAGATATTTTGGATCCCATTGAAGACTATAGGGCCAAAGGAAATATCCTTCGATAACAAAGAGAAAAACGCTTTCTGAGAAATTTTTTTGCGTTCTGTGAAATCATCTCACAGAGTTACAGCTTTCCACTCAAGAAGCCTTTCGCTAAGACAGTTCTTGTGGAATTGGCAAAGTGATATTTGGAAGCCCATAGAGGGCTATGGTGAAAAAGGAAATATCCTCAGATGAAATCTGGAAAGAAGCTTTCTGAGAAACTGCTTAGTGTTCTGTTAATTCATTTCACAGAATTATATCTGTATTTCATGGATTTCTTTGCTAGCCTTATTTCTGTGGAATCTGAGAACAGATATTTCGGATCCCATTGAAGACTATAGGGCCAAAGGAAATATCCTCTGATTACAAGGAGAAAGAGGTTTTCGTAGAAACTACTTTGTATTCTGTGAAATCATCTCACAGAGTTACAGCTTTCCCCTCAAGAAGCCTTTCGCTAAGACACTTCTTGTGGAATTGGCAAAGTGATATTTGGAAGCCCGTAGAGGGCTATGGTGAAAAAGGAAATATCCTCAGATGAAATCTGGAGAGAAGCTTTCTGAGAAACGGCTTAGTGTTCTCTTAATTCATCTCACAGAGTTACATCTGTATTTCGTGTATCTCTTTGCTAGCCTTATTTCTGTGGGATCTGAGAACAGATATTTCGGATCCCTTTGAAGACTATAGGGCCAAAGGAAATATCCTCCGATAACAAAGAGAAAGAAGCTTTCTGAGAAACTTCTTTGTGTTCTGTGAAATCATCTCACAGAGTTACAGCTTTCCCCTCAAGAAGCCTTTCGCTAAGACAGTTCTTGTGGAATTGGCAAAGTGATATTTGGAAGCCCATAGAGGGCTACGGTGAAAAAGGAAATATCCTCAGATGAAATCTGGAAAGAAGCTTTCTGAGAAACTGCTTAGTGTTCTGTTAATTCATCTCACAGAGTTACATCTGTATTTCGTGGATCTCTTTGCTAGCCTTATTTCTGTGGAATCTGAGAACAGATATTTCGGATCCCTTTGAAGACTATAGGGCCAAAGGAAATATCCTCCGATTACAAAGAGAAAGAAGTTTTCTGAGAAACTTCTTTGTGTTCTGTGAAATCATCTCACAGAGTTACAGCTTTCCCCTCAAGAAGCCTTTCGCTAAGACAGTTCTTGTGGAATTGGCAAAGTGATATTTGGAAGCCCATAGAGGGCTATGGTGAAAAAGGAAATATCCTCAGATGAAATCTGCAAAGAAGCTTTCTGAGAAACTGCTTAGTGTTCGGTTAATTCATCTCACAGAGTTACATCTGTTTTTCGTGGATCTCTTTGCTAGCCTTATTTCTGTGGAATCTGAGAACAGATATTTCGGATCCCTTTGAAGACTATAGGGCCAAAGAAAATATCCTCCGATAAAAAAGAGAAAGAAGCTTTCTGAGAAACTACTTGGCGTTCTGTGAAATCATCTCACAGAGTTACAGCTTTCCCCTCAAGAAGCCTTTCGCTAAGACAGTTCTTGTGGAATTGGCAAAGTGATATTTGGAAGACCATAGAGGGCTATGGTGAAAAAGGAAATATCCTCAGATGAAATCTGGAAAGAAGCTTTCTGAGAAACTGCTTAGTGTTCTGTTAATTCATCTCACAGAGTTACATCTGTATTTCGTGGATCTCTTTGCTAGCCTTATTTCTGTGGAATCTGAGAACACATATTTCGGATCCCTTTGAAGACTATAGGGCCAAAGGAAATATCCTCCGATAACAAAGAGAAAGAAGCTTTCTGAGAAACTTCTTTGTCTTCTGTGAAATCATCTCACAGAGTTACAGCTTTCCCCTCAAGAAGCCTTTCGCTAAGACAGTTCTTGTGGAATTGGCAAAGTGATATTTGGAAGCCAATAGAGGGCTATGGTGAAAAAGGAAATATCCTCAGATGAAATCTGGGAAGAAGCTTTCTGAGAAACTGCTTAGTGTTCTGTTAATTCATCTCACAGAGTTACATCTGTATTTCGTGGATCTCTTTGCTAGCCTTATTTCTGTGGAATCTGAGAACAGATAATTCGGATCCCTTTGAAGACTTTAGTGCCAAAGGAAATATCCTCCGATAACAAAGAGAAAGAAGCTTTCTGAGAAACTTCTTTGCGTTCTGTGAAATCCTCTCACAGAGTTACAGCTTTCCCCTCAAGAAGCCTTTCGCTAAGACAGTTCTTGTGGAATTGGCAAAGTGATATTTGGAAGCCCATAGAGGGCTATGGTGAAAAAGGAAATATCCTCAGATGAAATCTGGAAAGAAGCTTTCTGAGAAACTGCTTAGTGTTCTGTTAATTCATCTCACAGAGTTACATCTGTATTTCGTGGATCTCTTTGCTAGCCTTATTTCTGTGGAATCTGAGAACAGATATTTCGGATCCCTTTGAAGACTCTAGGGCCAAAGGAAATATCCTCCGATAACAAAGAGAAAGAAGCTTTCTGATAAACTTCTTTGTGTCCTGTGAAATCATCTCACAGAGTTACAGCTTTCCCCTCAATAGCCTTTCGCTAAGACAGTTCTTGTGGAATTGGCAAAGTGATATTTGGAAGACCATAGAGGGCTATGGTGAAAAAGGAAATATCCTCAGATGAAATCTGGAAAGAAGCTTTCTGAGAAACTGCTTAGTGTTCTGTTAATTCATCTCACAGAGTTACATCTGTATTTCGTGGATCTCTTTGCTAGCCTTATTTCTGTGGAATCTGAGAACACATATTTCGGATCCCTTTGAAGACTATAGGGCCAAAGGAAATATCCTCCGATAACAAAGAGAAAGAAGCTTTCTGAGAAACTTCTTTGTCTTCTGTGAAATCATCTCACAGAGTTACAGCTTTCCCCTCAAGAAGCCTTTCGCTAAGACAGTTCTTGTGGAATTGGCAAAGTGATATTTGGAAGCCAATAGAGGGCTATGGTGAAAAAGGAAATATCCTCAGATGAAATCTGGGAAGAAGCTTTCTGAGAAACTGCTTAGTGTTCTGTTAATTCATCTCACAGAGTTACATCTGTATTTCGTGGATCTCTTTGCTAGCCTTATTTCTGTGGAATCTGAGAACAGATAATTCGGATCCCTTTGAAGACTTTAGTGCCAAAGGAAATATCCTCCGATAACAAAGAGAAAGAAGCTTTCTGAGAAACTTCTTTGCGTTCTGTGAAATCCTCTCACAGAGTTACAGCTTTCCCCTCAAGAAGCCTTTCGCTAAGACAGTTCTTGTGGAATTGGCAAAGTGATATTTGGAAGCCCATAGAGGGCTATGGTGAAAAAGGAAATATCCTCAGATGAAATCTGGAAAGAAGCTTTCTGAGAAACTGCTTAGTGTTCTGTAAATTCATCTCACAGAGTTACATCTGTATTTCGTGGATCTCTTTGCTAGCCTTATTTCTGTGGAATCTGAGAACAGATATTTCGGATCCCTTTGAAGACTCTAGGGCCAAAGGAAATATCCTCCGATAACAAAGAGAAAGAAGCTTTCTGATAAACTTCTTTGTGTCCTGTGAAATCATCTCACAGAGTTATAGCTTTCCCCTCAATAGCCTTTCGCTAAGACAGTTCTTGTGGAATTGGCAAAGTGATATTTGGAAGCCCATAGAGGGCTATGGTGAAAAAGGATATATCCTCAGATGAAATCTGGAAAGAAGCTTTCTGAGAAACTGCTTAGTGTTCGGTTAATTCATCTCACAGAGTTACATCTGTATTTCGTGGGTCTCTTTGCTAGCCTTATTTCTGTGGAATCTGAGAACAGATATTTCGGATCCCTTTGAAGTCTATAGGGCCAAAGAAAATATCCTCCGATAACAAAGAGAAAGAAGCTTTCTGAGTAACTACTTTGCATTCTGTGAAATCATCTCACAGAGTTACAGCTTTCCCCTCAAGAAGCCTTTCGCTAAGACAGTTCTTGTGGAATTGCCAAAGTGATATTTGGAAGCCCATAGAGGGCTATGGTGAAAAAGGAAATATCCTCAGATGAAATCTGGAAAGAAACTTTATGAGAAACTGCTTAGTGTACTGTTAATTCATCTCACAGAGTTACATCTGTATTTCGTGGATCTCTTTGCTAGCCTTATTTCTGTGGAATCTGAGAACAGGTATTTCGGATCCCATTGAAGACTACAGGGCCAAAGGAAATATCCTCCGATAACAAAGAGACAGAAGCTTTCTGAGAAACTACTTTGCGTCTGTGAAATCATCGCACAGAGTTACAGCTTTCCCCTCAAGAAGCCTTTCGCTAAGGCAATTCTTGTGGAATTGGCAAAGTGATATTTGGAAGCCCATAGAGGGCTCTGGTGAAGAAGGAAATATCCTCAGATGAAATCTGGAAAGAAGTTTTCTGAGAAACTGCTTAGTGTTCTGTTCATTCATCTCACAGTTACATCTGTATTTCGTGGATCTCTTTGCTAGCCTTATTTCTGTGGAATCTGAGAACAGGTATTTCAGATCCCAATAAAGACTATAGGGCCAAAGGAAATATCCTCCGATTACAAATAGAAAGAAGCTGTCTGAGAAACTACTTTGTTTTCTGTGAAATCATCTCACAGAGTTACAGCTTTCCCCTCAAGAAGCCTTTCTCTAAGACAGTTCTTGTGGAATTGGCAAAGTGATATTTGGAAGCCCATAGTGGGCTATGGTGAAAAAGGAAATATCCTCAGATCAAATCTGGAAAGAAGCTTTCTGAGAAACGGCTTAGTGTTCTGTTAATTCATCTCACAGAGTTACATCTGTATTTCGTGGATCTCTTTGCTAGCCTTATTTCTGTGGAATCTGAGAACAGGTATTTCAGATCCCATTGAAGAATATAGGGCCAAAGGAAATATCCTCCGATTACAAAGAGAAAGAAGCTTTGTGAGAAACATCTTTGTGTTCTGTGAAATCATCTCACAGATTTACAGCTTTCCCCTCAAGAAGCCTTTCGCTAAGACAGTTCTTGTGGAATTGGCAAAGTGATATTTGGAAGCCCATAGAGGGCTATGGTGAAAAAGGAAATATCCTCAGATGAAATCTGGAAAGAAGCTTTCAGAGAAACTGCTTAGTGTTCCCTTCATTCATTTCACAGAGTTACTTTTGTATTTCGTGGATCTCTTTGCTAGCCTTATTTCTGTGGAATCTGAGAACAGATATTTCGGATCCCTTTGAAGACTATAGGGCCAAAGGAAATATCCTCCGATAACAAAGAGAAAGAAGCTTTCTGAGAAACTTCTTTGTGTTCTGTGAAATCATCTCACCAAGTTACAGCTTTCCCCTCAAGAAGCCTTTCGCTAAGACAGTTCTTGTGGAATTGGCAAAGTGATATTTGGAAGCCCATTGAGGGCTATGGTGAAAAAGGAAATATCCTCAGATGAAATCTGGAAAGAAGCTTTCTGAGAAACTGCTTAGTGTTCTGTTAATTCATCTCACAGAGTTACATCTGTATATCGTGGATCTCTTTGCTAGCCTTATTTCTTTGGGATTTGAGAACAGATATTTCGGATCCCTTTGAAGACTATAGGGCCAAAGGAAATATCCTCCGATAACAAAGAGATAGAAGCTTTCTGAGAAACTTCTTTGTGTTCTGTGAAATCATCTCACTGAGTTACAGCTTTCCCCTCAAGAAGCCTTTCGCTAAGACAGTTCTTGTGGAATTGGCAAAGTGATATTTGGAAGCCCATAGAGGGCTATGGTGAAAAAGGAAATATCCTCAGATGAAATCTGGAAAGAAGCTTTCTGAGAAACTGCTTAGTGTTCTGTTAATTCATCTCACAGAGTTACATCTGTATTTCGTGGATCTCTTTGCTAGCCTTATTTTTGTGGAATCTGAGAACAGATATTTCGGATCCCTTTGAAGACTATAGGGCCAAAGGAAATATCCTTCGATTACAAAGAGAAAGAAGTTTTCTTAGAAACTTCTTTGTGTTCTGTGAAATCATCTCACAGAGTTACAGCTTTCCCCTCAAGAAGCCTTTCTCTAAGACAGTTCTTGTGGAATTGGCAAAGTGATATTTGGAAGCAAATAGAGGGCTATGGTGAAAAAGGATATATCCTCAGATGAAATCTGGAAAGAAGCTTTCTGAGAAACTGCTTGGTGTTCGGTTAATTCATCTCACAGAGTTACATCTGTTTTTCGTGTATCTCTTTGCTAGCCTTATTTCTGTGGAATCTGAGAACAGATATTTCGGATCCCTTTGAAGACTATAGGGCCAAAGGAGATATCTACCGATAACAAAGAGAAAGAAGCTTCCTGAGAAACTTTTTTGCGTTCTGTGAAATCATCTCACAGAGTTACAGCTTTCCTCTCAAGAAGCCTTTCGCTAAGACAGTTCTTGTGGAATTGGCAAAGTGATATATGGAAGCCCTTAGAGGGCTATGGTGAAAAAGGAAATATCCTCACATGAAATCTGGAAAGAAGCTTTCTGAGAAACTTCTTAGTGTTCTGTTAATTCATCTCACAGAGTTACATCTGTATTTCCTGGATCTCTTTGCTAGCCTTATTTCTGTGGAATCTGAGAACAGATATTTCGGATCCCTTTGAAGACTATAGGGCCAAAGGAAATATCCTCCGATAACAAAGAGAAAGAAGCTTTCTGAGAAACTTCTTTGTCTTCTGTGAAATCACCTCACAGAGTTACAGCTTTCCCCTCAAGAAGCCTTTCGCTAAGACAGTTCTTGTGGAATTGGCAAAGTGATATTTGGAAGCCAATAGAGGGCTATGGTGAAAAACGAAATATCCTCAGATGAAATCTGGCAAGAAGCTTTCTGAGAAACTGCTTAGTGTTCTGTTAATTCATCTCACAGAGTTACATCTGTATTTCGTGGATCTCTTTGCTAGCCTTATTTCTGTGGAATCTGAGAACAGATAATTCGGATCTCTTTGAAGACTTTAGTGCAAAAGGAAATATCCTCCGATAACAAAGAGAAAAAAGCTTTCTGAGAAATTTTTTTGCGTTCTGTGAAATCATCTCACAGAGTTACAGCTTTCCCCTCTAGAAGCCTTTCGCTAAGACAGTTCTTGTGGTATTGGCAAAGTGATATTTGGAAGCCCATAGAGGGCTATGGTGAAAAAGGAAATATCCTCAGATGAAATCTGGAAAGAAGGTTTCTGAGAAACTGCTTAGTGTTCTGTTAATTCATTTCACAGAATTATACCTGTATTTCATGGATTTCTTTGCTAGCCTTATTTCTGTGGAATCTGAGAACAGATATTTCGGATCCCATTGAAGATTATAGGGCCAAAGGAAATATCCTGTGATAACAAAGAGAAAGAAGCTTTCTGAGAAACTTCTTTGCGTTCTGTGAAATACTCTCACAGAGTTACAGCTTTCCCCTCAAGAAGCCTTTCGCTAAGACAGTTCTTGTGGAATTAGCAAAGTGATATTTGGAAGCCCATAGAGGGCTATGGTGAAAAAGGAAATATCGTCAGAGGAAATCTGGAAAGAAGCTTTCTGAGAAACTGCTTAGTGTTCTGTTAATTCATCTCACAGAGTTACATCTGTATTTCGTGCATCTCTTTGCTAGCCTTATTTCTGTGGAATCTGAGAACAGATATTTTGGATCCCATTGAAGACTAAAGGTCCAAAGGAAAATCTACCGATAACAAAGAGAAAGAAGCTTCCTGAGAAACTTTTTTGCGTTCTGTGAAATCATCTCACAGAGTTACAGCTTTCCTCTCAAGAAGCCTTTCGCTAAGACAGTTCTTGTGGTATTGGCAAAGTGATATTTGGAAGCCCTTAGAGGGCTATGGTGAAAAAGGAAATATCCTCAGATGAAATCTGTAAACAAGCTTTCTGAGAAACTTCATAGTGTTCTGTTAATTCATCTCACAGAGTTACATCTGTATTTCCTGCATCTCTTTGCTAGCCTTATTTCTGTGGAATCTGAGAACAGATATTTCGGATCCCTTTGAAGACTATAGGGCCAAAGGAAATATCCTCCGATAACAAAGAGAAAAACGCTTTCTCAGAAATTTTTTTGCGTTCTGTGAAATCATCTCACAGAGTTACAGCTTTCCACTCAAGAAGCCTTTCGCTAAGACAGTTCTTGTGGAATTGGCAAAGTGATATTTGGAAGCCCATAGAGGGCTATGGTGAAAAAGGAAATATCCTCAGATGAAATCTGGAAAGAAGCTTTCTGAGAAACTGCTTAGTGTTCTGTTAATTCATTTCACAGAATTATATCTGTATTTCATGGATTTCTTTGCTAGCCTTATTTCTGTGGAATCTGAGAACAGATATTTCGGATCCCATTGAAGACTATAGGGCCAAAGGAAATATCCTCCGATTACAAGGAGAAAGAGGTTTTCGTAGAAACTACTTTGTATTCTGTGAAATCATCTCACAGAGTTACAGCTTTCCCCTCAAGAAGCCTTTCGCTAAGACACTTCTTGTGGAATTGGCAAAGTGATATTTGGAAGCCCATAGAGGGCTATGGTGAAAAAGGAAATATCCTCAGATGAAATCTGGAGAGAAGCTTTCTGAGAAACGGCTTAGTGTTCTGTTAATTCATCTCACAGAGTTACATCTGTATTTCGTGTATCTCTTTGCTAGCCTTATTTCTGTGGGATCTGAGAACAGATATTTCGGATCCCTTTGAAGACTATAGGGCCAAAGGAAATATCCTCCGATAACAAGGAGAAAGAAGCTTTCTGAGAAACTTCTTTGTGTTCTGTGAAATCATCTCACAGAGTTACAGCTTTCCCCTCAAGAAGCCTTTCCCTAAGACAGTTCTGTGGAATTGGCAAAGTGATATTTGGAAGCCCATAGAGGGCTACGGTGAAAAAGGAAATATCCTCAGATGAAATCTGGAAAGAAGCTTTCTGAGAAACTGCTTAGTGTTCTGTTAATTCACCTCACAGAGTTACATCTGTATTTCGTGGATCTCTTTGCTAGCCTTATTTCTGTGGAATCTGAGAACAGATATTTCGGATCCCTTTGAAGACTATAGGGCCAAAGGAAATATCCTCCGATTACAAAGAGAAAGAAGTTTTCTGAGAAACTTCTTTGTGTTCTGTGAAATCATCTCACAGAGTTACAGCTTTCCCCTCAAGAAGCCTTTCGCTAAGACAGTTCTTGTGGAATTGGCAAAGTGATATTTGGAAGCCCATAGAGGGCTATGGTGAAAAAGGAAATATCCTCAGATGAAATCTGCAAAGAAGCTTTCTGAGAAACTGCTTAGTGTTCGCTTAATTCATCTCACAGAGTTACATCTGTTTTTCGTGGATCTCTTTGCTAGCCTTATTTCTGTGGAATCTGAGAACAGATATTTCGGATCCCTTTGAAGACTATAGGGCCAAAGAAAATATCCTCCGATAAAAAAGAGAAAGAAGCTTTCTGAGAAACTACTTGGCGTTCTGTGAAATCATCTCACAGAGTTACAGCTTTCCCCTCAAGAAGCCTTTCGCTAAGACAGTTCTTGTGGAATTGGCAAAGTGATATTTGGAAGACCATAGAGGGCTATGGTGAAAAAGGAAATATCCTCAGATGAAATCTGGAAAGAAGCTTTCTGAGAAACTGCTTAGTGTTCTGTTAATTCATCTCACAGAGTTACATCTGTATTTCGTGGATCTCTTTGCTAGCCTTATTTCTGTGGAATCTGAGAACACATATTTCGGATCCCTTTGAAGACTATAGGGCCAAAGGAAATATCCTCCGATAACAAAGAGAAAGAAGCTTTCTGAGAAACTTCTTTGTCTTCTGTGAAATCATCTCACAGAGTTACAGCTTTCCCCTCAAGAAGCCTTTCGCTAAGACAGTTCTTGTGGAATTGGCAAAGTGATATTTGGAAGCCAATAGAGGGCTATGGTGAAAAAGGAAATATCCTCAGATGAAATCTGGGAAGAAGCTTTCTGAGAAACTGCTTAGTGTTCTGTTAATTCATCTCACAGAGTTACATCTGTATTTCGTGGATCTCTTTGCTAGCCTTATTTCTGTGGAATCTGAGAACAGATAATTCGGATCCCTTTGAAGACTTTAGTGCCAAAGGAAATATCCTCCGATAGCAAAGAGAAAGAAGCTTTCTGAGAAACTTCTTTGCGTTCTGTGAAATCCTCTCACAGAGTTACAGTTTTCCCCTCAAGAAGCCTTTCGCTAAGACAGTTCTTGTGGAATTGGCAAAGTGATATTTGGAAGCCCATAGAGGGCTATGGTGAAAAAGGAAATATCCTCAGATGAAATGTGGAAAGAAGCTTTCTGAGAAACTGCTTAGTGTTCTGTTAATTCATCTCACAGAGTTACATCTGTATTTCCAGGACCTCTTTGCTAGCCTTATTTCTGTGGAATCTGAGAACAGATATTTCGGATCCCTTTGAAGACTATAGGGCCAAAGGAAATATCCTCCGATAACAAAGAGAAAGAAGCTTTCTGAGAAACTTCTTTGTCTTCTGTGAAATCATCTCACAGAGTTACAGCTTTCCCCTCAAGAAGCCTTTCGCTAAGACAGTTCTTGTGGAATTGGCAAAGTGATATTTGGAAGCCAATAGAGGGCTATGGTGAAAAACGAAATATCCTCAGATGAAATCTGGCAAGAAGCTTTCTGAGAAACTGCTTAGTGTTCTGTTAATTCATCTCACAGAGTTACATCTGTATTTCGTGGATCTCTTTGCTAGCCTTATTTCTGTGGAATCTGAGAACAGATAATTCGGATCTCTTTGAAGACTTTAGTGCAAAAGGAAATATCCTCCGATAACAAAGAGAAAAAAGCTTTCTGAGAAATTTTTTTGCGTTCTGTGAAATCATCTCACAGAGTTACAGCTTTCCCCTCAAGAAGCCTTTCGCTAAGACAGTTCTTGTGGTATTGGCAAAGTGATATTTGGAAGCCCTTAGAGGGCTATGGTGAAAAAGGAAATATCCTCAGATGAAATCTGGAAAGAAGCTTTCTGAGAAACTGCTTAGTGTTCTGCTAATTCATTTCACAGAATTATATTTGTATTTCATGGATTTCTTTGCTAGCCTTATTTCTGTGGAATCTGAGAACAGATATTTCGGATCCCATTGAAGATTATAGGGCCAAAGGAAATATCCTCTGATAACAAAGAGAAAGAAGCTTTCTGAGAAACTTCTTTGCGTCCTGTGAAATCATCTCACAGAGTTACAGCTTTCCCCTCAATAGCCTTTCGCTAAGACAGTTCTTGTGGAATTGGCAAAGTGATATTTGGAAGCCCATAGAGGGCTATGGTGAAAAAGGATATATCCTCAGATGAAATCTGGAAAGAAGCTTTCTGAGAAACTGCTTAGTGTTCGGTTAATTCATCTCACAGAGTTACATCTGTATTTCGTGGGTCTCTTTGCTAGCCTTATTTCTGTGGAATCTGAGAACAGATATTTCGGATCCCTTTGAAGTCTATAGGGCCAAAGAAAATATCCTCCGATAACAAAGAGAAAGAAGCTTTCTGAGTAACTACTTTGCGTTCTGTGAAATCATCTCACAGAGTTACAGCTTTCCCCTCAAGAAGCCTTTCGCTAAGACAGTTCTTGTGGAATTGCCAAAGTGATATTTGGAAGCCCATAGAGGGCTATGGTGAAAAAGGAAATATCCTCAGATGAAATCTGGAAAGAAACGTTATGAGAAACTGCTTAGTGTACTGTTAATTCATCTCACAGAGTTACATCTGTATTTCGTGGATCTCTTTGCTAGCCTTATTTCTGTGGAATCTGAGAACAGGTATTTCGTATCCCATTGAAGACTACAGGGCCAAAGGAAATATCCTCCGATAACAAAGAGACAGAAGCTTTCTGAGAAACTACTTTGCGTCTGTGAAATCATCGCACAGAGTTACAGCTTTCCCCTCAAGAAGCCTTTCGCTAAGACAATTCTTGTGGAATTGGCAAAGTGATATTTGGAAGCCCATAGAGGGCTCTGGTGAAGAAGGAAATATCCTCAGATGAAATCTGGAAAGAAGTTTTCTGAGAAACTGCTTAGTGTTCTGTTCATTCATCTCACAGTTACATCTGTATTTCGTGGATCTCTTTGCTAGCCTTATTTCTGTGGAATCTGAGAACAGGTATTTCAGATCCCATTAAAGACTATAGGGCCAAAGGAAATATCCTCCGATTACAAATAGAAAGAAGCTCTCTGAGAAACTACTTTGTTTTCTGTGAAATCATCTCACAGAGTTACAGCTTTCCCCTCAAGAAGCCTTTCGCTAAGACAGTTCTTGTGGAATTGGCAAAGTGATATTTGGAAGCCCATAGTGGGCTATGGTGAAAAAGGAAATATCCTCAGATGAAATGTGGAAAGAAGCTTTCTGAGAAACGGCTTAGTGTTCTGTTAATTCATCTCACAGAGTTACATCTGTATTTCGTGGATCTCTTTGCTAGCCTTATTTCTGTGGAATCTGAGAACAGGTATTTCAGATCCCATTGAAGAATATAGGGCCAAAGGAAATATCCTCCGATTACAAAGAGAAAGAAGCTTTGTGAGAAACATCTTTGTGTTCTGTGAAATCATCTCACAGATTTACAGCTTTCCCCTCAAGAAGCCTTTCGCTAAGACAGTTCTTGTGGAATTGGCAAAGTGATATTTGGAAGCCCATAGAGGGCTATGGTGAAAAAGGAAATATCCTCAGATGAAATCTGGATAGAAGCTTTCAGAGAAACTGCTTATTGTTCCCTTCATTCATTTCACAGAGTTACTTTTGTATTTCGTGGATCTCTTTGCTAGCCTTATTTCTGTGGAATCTGAGAACAGGTATTTCAGATCCCATTGAAGACTATAAGGCCAAAGGAAATATCCTCCTAAAACAAAGAGAAAGAAGCTTTCTTAGAAACTTCTTTGTGTTCTGTGAAATCATCTCACAGAGTTACAGCTTTCCCCTCAAGAAGCCTTTCGCTAAGACAGTTCTTGTGGAATTGGCAAAGTGATATTTGGAAGCCCATAGAGGGCTATGGTGAAAAAGGCTATATCCTCAGATGAAATCTGGAAAGAAGCTTTTTGAGAAACTGCTTAGTTCGGTTAATTCGTCTCACAGAGTTACATCTGTATTTCGTGGATCTCTTTGCTAGCCTTATTTCTGTGGAATCTGAGAACAGATATTTCGGATCCCTTTGAAGACTATAGGGCCAAAGGAAATATCCTCCGATAACAAAGAGAAAGAAGCTTTCTGAGAAACTACTTTGTGTTCTGTGAAATCATCTCACAGAGTTACAGCTTTCCCCTCAAGAAGCCTTTCGCTAAGACACTTCTTGTGGAATTGGCAAAGTGATATTTGGAAGCCCATAGAGGGCTATGGTGAAAAAGGAAATATCCTCAGATGAAATCTGGAAAGAAGCTTTCTGAGAAACTGCTTAGTGTTCGGTTAATTCATCTCCCAGAGTTACATCTGTATTTCGTTGATCTCTTTGCTAGCCCTATTTCTGTGGAATCTGAGAACAGATATTTCGGATCCCATTGAAGACTATTTTGCCAAAGGAAATATCCTCCGATTACAAAGAGAAAGAAGCTTTCTGAGAAACTTCTTTGTGTTCTTTGAAATTATCTCACAGAGTTACAGCTTTCCCCTCAAGAAGCCATTCGCTAAGACAGTTCTTGTGGAATTGGCAAAGTGATATTTGGAAGCCCCTAGGGGGCTATGGTGAAAAAGGAAATATCATCAGTTCAAATCTGGAAAGAAGCTTTCTGAGAAACTGCTTAGTGTTCTGTTCATTCATCTAACAGCGTTACATCTGTATTTCGTGGATCTCTTTGCTAGCCTTATTTCTGTGGAATCTGAGAACAGGTATTTCAGATCCCATTAAAGACTACAGGGCCAAAGGAAATATCCTCCGATTACAAACAGAAAGAAACTCTCTGAGAAACTTCTTTGTGTTCTGTGAAATCATGTCACAGAGTTACAGCTTTCCCCTCAAGAAGTTTTCGCTAAGACAGTTCTGGTGGAATTGGCAAAGTGATATTTGGAAGCCGATAGAGGGCTCTGGTGAAGAAGGAAATATCCTCAGTTGAAATCTGGAAAGAAGCTTTCTGAGAAACTGCTTAGTGTTCTGTTCATTCATCTCACAGAGTTACATCTGTATTTCGTGGATCTCTTTGCTACCCTTATTTCTGTGGAATCTGAGAACAGGTATTTCAGACCTCATTAAAGACTAAAGGGCCAAAGGAAATATCCTCTGATTACAAATAGAAAGAAGCTCTCTGAGAAACTACTTTGTGTTCTGTGAAATCATCTCAGAGAGTTACAGCTTTCCCCTCAAGAAGCCTTTCGCTAAGACAGTTCTTGTGGAATTGGCAAAGTGATATTTGGAAGCCCATAGAGGGCTATGGTGAAAAAGGAAATATCCTCAGATCAAATCTGGAAAGAAGCTTTCTGAGAAACTGCTTAGTGTTCTGGTAATTCATCTCACAGAGTTACATCGGTATTTCGTGGATCTCTTTGCTAGCCTTATTTCTGTGGAATGTGAGAACAGGTATTTCAGATCCCATTGAAAACTATAGGGCCAAAGGAAATATCCTCCGATTACAAAGTGAAAGAAGCTTTCTGAGAAACTTCTTTGTGTTCTGCGAAATCATCTCACAGAGTTACAGCTTTCCCCTCAATAAGCCTTTGGCTAAGACAGTTCTTGTGGAATTGGCAAAGTGATATTTGGAAGCCCATAGAGGGCTATGGTGAAAAAGGAAATATTCTCAGATGAAATCTGGAAAGAAGCTTTCTGAGAAACTGCTTAGTGTTCCGTTCATTCATTTCACAGAGTTTCTTTTGTATTTCGTGGATCTCTTTGATAGCCTTATTTCTGTGGAATCTGAGAACAGGTATTTCAGATCCCATTGAAGACTATAGGGCCAAAGGAAATATCCTCCGATAACAAAGAGAAAGAAGCTTTCTGAGAAACTTCTTTGTGTTCTGTGAAATCAACTCACAGAGTTACAGCTTTCCCCTCAAGAAGCCTTTCGCCAAGACACTTCTTGAGAATTGGCAAAGTGATATTTGGAAGCCTTAGAGGGCTATGGTGAAAAAGGAAATATCCTCAGATGAAATCTGGAAAGAAGCTTTCTGAGAAACTGCTGAGTGTTCTGTTCATTCATCTCACAGAGTTACATCTGTATTTCGTGGATCTCTTTGCTAGCCTTATTTCTGTGGAATCTGAGAACAGATATTTCGGATCCCATTGAAGAATATACGGCCAAAGGAAATATCCTCCTATAACAAAGAGAAAGAAGCTTTCTTAGAAACTTCTTTGTGTTCTGTGAAATCATCTCACAGAGTTACAGCTTTCCCCTCAAGAAGCCTTTCGCTAAGACAGTTCTTGTGGAATTGGCAATGTGATATTTGGAAGCCCATAGAGGGCTATGGTGAAAAAGGATATATCCTCAGATGAAATCTGGAAAGAAGCTTTCTGAGAAACTGCTTAGTGTTCTGTTAATTCATCTCACAGAGTTACATCTGTATTTCGTGGATCTCTTTGCTAGCCTTATTTCTGTGGAATCTGAGAACAGATATTTCGGATACCTTTGAAGACTATAGGGTCAAAGGAAATATCCTCCGATAACAAAGAGAAAGAAGCTTTCTGAGAAACTACTTTGCGTTCTGTGAAATCATCTCACAGAGTTACAGCTTTCCCCTCAAGAAGCCTTTCGCTAAGACAGTTCTTGTGGAATTGGCAAAGTGATATTTGGAAGCCCATAGAGGGCTATGGTGAAATAGGAAATATCCTCAGATGAAATCTGAAAAGAAGCTTTCTGAGAAACTGCTTAGTGTTCGGTTAATTCATCTCCCAGAGTTGCATCTGTACTTCGTGGATCTCTTTGCTAGCCCTATTTCTGTGGAATCTGAGAACAGATATTTCGGATCCCATTGAAGACTATAGGGCCAAAGGAAATATCCTCTGATTACAAAGAGAAAGAAGCTTTCTAAGAAACTTCTCTGTGTTCTGTGAAATCATCTCACAGAGTTACAGCTTTCCCCTCAAGAAACCATTCGGTAAGACAGTTCTTGTGTAATTGGCAAAGTGATATTTGGAAGCCCATAGAGGGCTATGGTGAAAAAGGAAATATCATCAGATCAAATCTGGAAAGAAGCTTTCTGAGAAACTGCTTAGTGTTCTGTTCATTCATCTCACAGAGTTACATCTGTATTTCGTGGATCTCTTTGCTAGCCTTGTTTCTGTGGAATGTGAGAACAGGTATTTCGGATCCCATTGAAGACTATAGGGCCAAAGGAAATATCCTTCGATTACAAAGAGAAAGAAGCTTTCTGAGAAACTTCTTTGTGTTCTGTGAAATCATCTCACAGAGTTACAGCTTTCCCCTCAATAAGCCTTTGGCTAAGACAGTTCTTGTGGAATTGGCAAAGTGATATTTGGAAGCCCATAGAGGGCTATGGTGAAAAAGGAAATATTCTCAGATGAAGTCTGGAAAGAAGCTTTCTGAAAAACTGCTTAGTGTTCTGTTAATTCATCTCACAGAGTTACATCTGTATTTCGTGGATCTCTTTGCTAGCCTTATTTCTGTGGAATCTGAGAACAGATATTTCGGATCCCTTTGAAGACTATAGGGCCAAAGGAAATATCCTCCGATAACAAAGAGAAAGAAGCTTTCTGAGAAACTTCTTTGTGTTCTGTGAAATCATCTCACAAACTTACAGCTTTCCCCTCAATAGCCTTTCGCTAAGACAGTTCTTGTGGAATTGGCAAAGTGATATTTGGAAGCCCATAGAGGGCTCTGGTGAAGAAGGAAATATCCTCAGATGAAATCTGGAAAGAAGTTTTCTGAGAAACTGCTTAGTGTTCTGTTCATTCATCTCACAGAGTTACATCTGTATTTCGTGGATCTCTTTGCTAGCCTTATTTCTGTGGAATCTGAGAGCAGGTATTTCAGATTCCATTAAAGACTATAGGGCCAAAGGAAATATCCTCCGATTACAAAGAGAAAGAAGCTTTGTGAGAAACTTATTTGTGTTCTGTGAAATCATCTCACAGAGTTACAGCTTTCCCCTCAAGAAGCCTTTCGCTAAGACAGTTCTTGTGGAATTGGCAAAGTGATATTTGGAAGCCCATAGAGGGCTATGGTGAAAAAGGAAATATCCTCAGATCAAATCTGGAAAGAAGCTTTCTGAGAAACTGCTTAGTGTTCTGGTAATTCATCTCACAGAGTTACATCGGTATTTCGTGGATCTCTTTGCTAGCCTTATTTCTGTGGAATGTGAGAACAGGTATTTCAGATCCCATTGAAAACTATAGGGCCAAAGGAAATATCCTCCGATTACAAAGAGAAAGAAGCTTTCTGAGAAACTTCTTTGTGTTCTGTGAAATCATCTCACAGAGTTACAGCTTTCCCCTCAATAAGCCTTTGGCTAAGACAGTTCTTGGGGAATTGGCAAAGTGATATTTGGAAGCCCATAGAGGGCTATGGTGAAAAAGGAAATATTCTCAGATGAAATCTGGAAAGAAGCTTTCTGAGAAACTGCTTAGTGTTCCGTTCATTCATGTCACAGAGTTTCTTTTGTATTTCGTGGATCTCTTTGCTAGCCTTATTTCTGTGGAATCTGAGAACAGGTATTTCAGATCCCATTGAAGACTATAGGGCCAAAGGAAATATCCTCCGATAACAAAGAGAAAGAAGCTTTCTGAGAAACTTCTTTGTGTTCTGTGAAATCAACTCACAGAGTTACAGCTTTCCCCTCAAGAAGCCTTTCGCCAAGACAGTTCTTGTGGAATTGGCAAAGTGATATTTGGAAGCCTTAGAGGGCTATGGTGAAAATGGAAATATCCTCAGATGAAATCTGGAAAGAAGCTTTCTGAGAAACTGCTTACTCTTCGGTGAATTCATCTCACAGAGTTACATCTGTATTTCGTGGATCTCTTTGCTAGCCTTATTTCTGTGGAATCTGAGAACAGATATTTCGGATCCCTTTGAAGACTATAGGGCCAAAGGAAATATCCTCCGATCACAAAGAGAAAGAAGCTTTCTGAGAAACTTCTTTGTGTTCTGTGAAATCATCTCACAGAGTTACAGCTTTCCCCTCAAGAAGCCTTTCGCTAAGACAGTTCTTGTGGAAATGGCAAGGTGATATTTGGAAGCCCATAGTGGGCTATGGTTATAAAGTAAATATCCTCAGATGAAATCTGGAAAGAAGCTTTCTGAGAAACTACTTAGTGTTCTGTTAATTCATCTCACAGAGTTACATATGTATTTCGTGGATCTCTTTGCTAGCCTTATTTCTGTGGAATCTGAGAACATGTATTTCAGATCCCATTGAAGACTATAGGGCCAAAGGAAATATCCTCCGATTACAAAGAGAAAGAAGCCTTCTTAGAAACTTCTTTGTATTCTGTGAAATCATCTCAGAGAGTTACAGCTTTCCCCTCAAGAAGACTTTCGCTAAGACAGTTCTTGTGGAATTGGCAAAGTGATATTTGGAAGCCCATAGAGGGCGATGGTGAAAAAGGATATATCCTCAGATGAAATCTGGAAAGAAGCTTTCTGAGAAACTGCTTAGTGTTCGGTGCATTCATCTCACAGAGTTACATCTGTATTTCGTGGATCTCTTTGCTAGCCTTATTTCTGTGGAATCTGAGAACAGATATTTCGGATCCCTTTGAAGACTATAGGGCCAAAGGAAATATCCTCCGATAACAAAGACAAGCAGCTTTCTGAGAAACTTCTTGTGTTCTGTGAAATCATCTCACAGAGTTACAGCTTTACCCTCAAGAAGCCTTTCGCTAGGACAGTTCTTGTGGAATTGGCAAAGTGATATTTGGAAGCCTATAGAGGGCTATGGTGAAAAAGGAAATATCCTCAGATGAAATCTGAAAAGAAGCTTTCTGAGAAACTGCTTAGTGTTCTCTTCATTCATCTCACGGAGTTACAACTGTATTTCGTGGATCTCTTTCTAGCCTTATTTCTGTGGAATCTGAGAACAGATATTTCGGATCCCTTTGAAGACTACAGGGCCAAAGGAAATATCCTCCGATAACAAAGAGAAAGAAGCTTTCTGAGAAACTACTTTGCGTTCTGTGAAATCATCTCACAGAGTTACAGCTTTCCCCTCAAGAAGCCTTTCGCTAAGACAGTTCTTGTGGAATTGGCAAAGTGATATTTGGAAGCCCATAGAGGGCTATGGTGAAATAGGAAATATCCTCAGAAGAAATCTGGAAAGAAGCTTTCTGAGAAACTGCTTAGTGTTCGGTTAATTCATCTCCCAGAGTTGCATCTGTACTTCGTTGATCTCTTTGCTAGCCCTATTTCTGTGGAATCTGAGAACAGATATTTCGGATCCCATTGAAGACTATAGGGCCAAAGGAAATATCCTCCGATTACAAAGAGAAAGAAGCTTTCTAAGAAACTTCTCTGTGTTCTGTGAAATCATCTCACAGAGTTACAGCTTTCCCCTCAAGAAGCCATTCGGTAAGACAGTTCTTGTGGAATTGGCAAAGTGATATTTGGAAGCCCATAGAGAGCTATGGTGAAAAAGGAAATATCCTCAGATCAAATCTGGAAAGAAGCTTTCTGAGAAACTGCTTAGTGTTCTGTTAATTCATCTCACAGAGTTACATCTGTATTTCGTGGATCTCTTTGCTAGCCTTATTTCTGTGGAATGTGAGAACAGGTATTTCAGATCCCATTGAAAACTATAGGGCCAAAGGAAATATCCTCCGATTACAAAGAGAAAGAAGCTTTCTGGGAAACTTCTTTATGTTCTGTGAAATCATCTCACAGAGTTACAGCTTTCCCCTCAATAAGCCTTTGGCTAAGACAGTTCTTGTGGAATTGGCAAAGTGATATTTGGAAGCCCTTAGAGGGCTATGGTGAAAAAGGAAATATTCTCAGATGAAATCTGGAAAGAAGCTTTCTGAGAAACTGCTTAGTGTTCCGTTCATTCATTTCACAGAGTTTCTTTTGTATTTCGTGGATCTCTTTGCTAGCCTTATTTCTGTGGAATCTGAGAACAGGTATTTCAGATCCCATTAAAGACTATAGGGCCAAAGGAAATATCCTCCGATTACAAATAGAAAGAAGCTCTCTGAGTAACTTCTTTGTGTTCTGTGAAATCATCTCACAGAGTT
The DNA here is from genome assembly GCF_049350105.2 of Macaca mulatta. Lineage (NCBI taxonomy): Eukaryota > Metazoa > Chordata > Mammalia > Primates > Cercopithecidae > Macaca > Macaca mulatta. The sequence goes on along the minus strand of NC_133415.1, from coordinate 54,376,210 downwards.
ACAGCTTTCCCCTCAAGAAGCCTTTCGCTAAGACAGTTCTTGTGGAAATGGCAAGGTGATATTTGGAAGCCCATAGTGGGCTATGGTTATAAAGTAAATATCCTCAGATGAAATCTGGAAAGAAGCTTTCTGAGAAACTACTTAGTGTTCTGTTAATTCATCTCACAGAGTTACATATGTATTTCGTGGATCTCTTTGCTAGCCTTATTTCTGTGGAATCTGAGAACATGTATTTCAGATCCCATTGAAGACTATAGGGCCAAAGGAAATATCCTCCGATTACAAAGAGAAAGAAGCCTTCTTAGAAACTTCTTTGTATTCTGTGAAATCATCTCAGAGAGTTACAGCTTTCCCCTCAAGAAGACTTTCGCTAAGACAGTTCTTGTGGAATTGGCAAAGTGATATTTGGAAGCCCATAGAGGGCGATGGTGAAAAAGGATATATCCTCAGATGAAATCTGGAAAGAAGCTTTCTGAGAAACTGCTTAGTGTTCGGTGCATTCATCTCACAGAGTTACATCTGTATTTCGTGGATCTCTTTGCTAGCCTTATTTCTGTGGAATCTGAGAACAGATATTTCGGATCCCTTTGAAGACTATAGGGCCAAAGGAAATATCCTCCGATAACAAAGACAAGCAGCTTTCTGAGAAACTTCTTGTGTTCTGTGAAATCATCTCACAGAGTTACAGCTTTACCCTCAAGAAGCCTTTCGCTAGGACAGTTCTTGTGGAATTGGCAAAGTGATATTTGGAAGCCTATAGAGGGCTATGGTGAAAAAGGAAATATCCTCAGATGAAATCTGAAAAGAAGCTTTCTGAGAAACTGCTTAGTGTTCTCTTCATTCATCTCACGGAGTTACAACTGTATTTCGTGGATCTCTTTCTAGCCTTATTTCTGTGGAATCTGAGAACAGATATTTCGGATCCCTTTGAAGACTACAGGGCCAAAGGAAATATCCTCCGATAACAAAGAGTAAGAAGCTTTCTGAGAAACTACTTTGCGTTCTGTGAAATCATCTCACAGAGTTACAGCTTTCCCCTCAAGAAGCCTTTCGCTAAGACAGTTCTTGTGGAATTGGCAAAGTGATATTTGGAAGCCCATAGAGGGCTATGGTGAAATAGGAAATATCCTCAGAAGAAATCTGGAAAGAAGCTTTCTGAGAAACTGCTTAGTGTTCGGTTAATTCATCTCCCAGAGTTGCATCTGTACTTCGTTGATCTCTTTGCTAGCCCTATTTCTGTGGAATCTGAGAACAGATATTTCGGATCCCATTGAAGACTATAGGGCCAAAGGAAATATCCTCCGATTACAAAGAGAAAGAAGCTTTCTAAGAAACTTCTCTGTGTTCTGTGAAATCATCTCACAGAGTTACAGCTTTCCCCTCAAGAAGCCATTCGGTAAGACAGTTCTTGTGGAATTGGCAAAGTGATATTTGGAAGCCCATAGAGAGCTATGGTGAAAAAGGAAATATCCTCAGATCAAATCTGGAAAGAAGCTTTCTGAGAAACTGCTTAGTGTTCTGTTAATTCATCTCACAGAGTTACATCTGTATTTCGTGGATCTCTTTGCTAGCCTTATTTCTGTGGAATGTGAGAACAGGTATTTCAGATCCCATTGAAAACTATAGGGCCAAAGGAAATATCCTCCGATTACAAAGAGAAAGAAGCTTTCTGGGAAACTTCTTTATGTTCTGTGAAATCATCTCACAGAGTTACAGCTTTCCCCTCAATAAGCCTTTGGCTAAGACAGTTCTTGTGGAATTGGCAAAGTGATATTTGGAAGCCCTTAGAGGGCTATGGTGAAAAAGGAAATATTCTCAGATGAAATCTGGAAAGAAGCTTTCTGAGAAACTGCTTAGTGTTCCGTTCATTCATTTCACAGAGTTTCTTTTGTATTTCGTGGATCTCTTTGCTAGCCTTATTTCTGTGGAATCTGAGAACAGGTATTTCAGATCCCATTAAAGACTATAGGGCCAAAGGAAATATCCTCCGATTACAAATAGAAAGAAGCTCTCTGAGTAACTTCTTTGTGTTCTGTGAAATCATCTCACAGAGTTACAGCTTTCCCCTCAAGAAGCCTTTCGCTAAGACAGTTCTTGTGGAATTGGCAAAGTGATATTTGGAAGCCCATAGAGGGCTCTGGTGAAGAAGGAAATATCCTCAGTTGAAATCTGGAAAGAAGCTTTCTGAGAAACTGCTTAGTGTTCTGTTCATTCATCTAACAGCGTTACATCTGTATTTCGTGGATCTCTTTGCTAGCCTTATTTCTGTGGAATCTGAGAACAGATATTTCGGATCTCATTGAAGAATATAGGGCCAAAGGAAATATCTTCCGATAACAAAGATAAAGAAGCTTTCTGAGAAACTTCTTTGCGTTCTGTGAAATCATCTCACAGAGTTACATCTTTCTTCTCAAGAAGCCTTTCGTTAAGACAGTTCTTTTGGAATTGGCAAAGTGATATTTGGAAGCCCATAGAGGGCTATGGTGAAAAAGGAAATATCCTCAGATGAAATCTGGAAAGAAGCTTTCTGAGAAACTGCTTAGTGTTCTGTTCATTCATCTCACAGAGTTACATCTGTATTTCCTGGATCTCTTTGCTAGCCTTATTTCTGTGGAATCTGAGAACAGATATTTCGGATCCCTTTGAAGACTATAGGGCCAAAGGAAATATCCTCCGATATCAAAGAGAAAGAAGCTTTCTGAGAAACTTCTTTGTGTTCTGTGAAATCATCTCACAGAGTTACAGATTTCCCCTCAATAGCCTTTCGCTAAGACAGTTCTTGTGGAATTGGCAAAGTGATATTTGGAAGCCCATAGAGGGCTATGGTGAAAAAGGATATATCCTCAGATGAAATCTGGAAAGAAGCTGTCTGAGAAACTGCTTAGTGTTCGGTTAATTCATCTCACAGAGTTACATCTGTATTTCCTGGATCTCTTTGCTAGCCTTATTTCTGTGGAATCTGAGAACAGATATTTCGGATCCCTTTGAAGTCTATAGGGCCAAAGAAAATATCCTCCGATAACAAAGAGAAAGAAGCGTTCTGAGAAACTACTTTGCGTTCTGTGAAATCATCTCACAGAGTTACAGCTTTCCCCTCAAGAAGCCTTTCGCTAAGACAATTCTTGTGGAATTGGCAAAGTGATATTTGGAAGCCCATAGAGGGCTATGGTGAAAAAGGAAATATCCTCAGATGAAATCTGGAAAGAAGCTTTCTGAGAAGCTGCTTAGTGTTCTGTTAATTCATCTCACAGAGTTACATCTGTATTTCCTGGATCTCTTTGCTAGCCTTATTTCTGTGGAACCTGAGAACAGGTATTTCAGATCCCATTGAAGACTATAGGGCCAAAGGAAATATCCTCCGATTACAAAGAGAAAGAAGCTCTCTGAGAAACTTCTTTGTGTTTTGTGAAAAAATCTCACAGAGTTACAGCTTTCCCCTCAAAAAGCCTTTCGCTAAGATAGTTCTTTTGGAATTGGCAAAGTGATATTTGGAAGCCCATAGAGGGCTCTGGTGAAGAAGGAAATATCCTCAGATGAAATCTGGAAAGAAGCTTTCTGAGAAACTGCTTAGTGTTCTGTTCATTCATCTCACAGAGTTTCATCTGTATTTCGTGGATCTCTTTCTAGCCTTATTTCTGTGGAATCTGAGAACAGGTATTTCAGATCCCATTAAAGACTACAGGGCCAAAGGAAATATCCTCCGATTACAAATAGAAAGAAGCTCTCTGAGAAACTTCTTTGTGTTCTGTGAAATCATCTCACAGAGTTACAGCTTTCCCCTAAAGAAGCCTTTCGCTAAGACAGTTCTTGTGGAATTGGCAAAGTGATATTTGGAAGCCCATAGAGGGCTCTGGTGAAGAAGGAAATATCCTCAGTTGAAATCTGGAAAGAAGCTTTCTGAGAAACTGCTTAGTGTTCTGTTCATTCATCTCACAGAGTTACATCTGTATTTCGTGGATCTCTTTGCTACCCTTATTTCTGTGGAATCTGAGAACAGGTATTTCAGATCCCATTAAAGACTAAAGGGCCAAAGGAAATATCCTCCGATTACAAATAGAAAGAAGCTCTCTGAGAAACTTCTTTGTGTTCTGTGAAATCATCTCACAGAGTTACAGCTTTCCCCTCAAGAAGCCTTTCGCTAAGACAGTTCTTGAGGAATTGGCAAAGTGATATTTGGAAGCCCATAGAGGGCTATGGGGAAAAGGGAAATATCCTCAGATCAAATCTGGAAAGAAGCTTGCTGAGAAACTGCTTAGTGTTCTGTTAATTCATCTCACAGAGTTACATCTGTATTTCGTGGATCTCTTTGCCAGCCTTATTTCTGTGGAATGTGAGAACAGGTATTTCAGATCCCATTGAAAACTATAGGGCCAAAGGAAATATCCTCCGATTACAAAGAGAAAGAAGCTTTCTGAGAAACTTCTTTGTGTTCTGTGAAATCATCTCACAGAGTTACAGCTTTCCCCTCAATAAGCCTTTGGCTAAGACAGTTCTTGTGGAATTGGCAAAGTGATATTTGGAAGCCCATAGAGGGTTATGGTGAAAAAGGAAATATTCTCAGATGAAATCTGGAAAGAAGCTTTCTGAGAAACTGCTTAGTGTTCCGTTCATTCATTTCACAGAGTTTCTTTTGTATTTCGTGGATCTCTTTGCTAGCCTTATTTCTGTGGAATCTGAGAACAGGTATTTCAGATCCCATTGAAGACTATAGGGCCAAAGGAAATATCCTCCGATAACAAAGAGAAAGAAGCTTTCTTAGAAACTTCTTTGTGTTCTGTGAAATCATCTCACAGAGTTACAGCTTTCCCCTCAAGAAGCCTTTCGCTAAGACAGTTCTTGTGGAATTGGCAATGTGATATTTTGAAGCCCCTAGAGGGCTATGGTGAAAAAGGATATATTCTCAGATGAAATCTGGAAAGAAGCCTTCTGAGAAACTGCTTAGTGTTCGGTTAATTCATCTCACAGAGTTACATCTGTATTTCGTGGATCTCTTTGCTAGCCTTATTTCTGTGGAATCTGAGAACAGATATTTCGGATCCCTTTGAAGACTACAGGGCCAAAGGAAATATCCTCCGATAACAAAGAGAAAGAAGCTTTCTGAGAAACTACTTTGCGTTCTGTGAAATCATCTCACAGAGTTACAGCTTTCCCCTCAAGAAGCCTTTCGCTAAGACAGTTCTTGTGGAATTGGCAAAGTGATATTTGGAAGCCCATAGAGGGCTATGGTGAAATAGGAAATATCCTCAGATGAAATCTGGAAAGAAGCTTTCTGAGAAACTGCTTAGTGTTCGGTTAATTCATCTCCCAGAGTTGCATCTGTACTTCGAGGATCTCTTTGCTAGCCCTATTTCTGTGGAATCTGAGAACAGATATTTCGGATCCCATTGAAGACTATAGGGCCAAAGGAAATATCCTCCGATTACAAAGAGAAAGAAGCTTTCTAAGAAACTTCTCTGTGTTCTGTGAAATCATCTCACAGAGTTACAGCTTTCCCCTCAAGAAGTCATTCTGTAAGACAGTTCTTGTGTAATTGGCAAAGTGATATTTGGAAGCCCATAGAGGGCTATGGTGAAAAAGGAAATATCATCAGATGAAATCTGGAAAGAAGCTCTCTGAGAAACTGCTTAGTGTTCTGTTCATTCATCTCACAGAGTTACATCTGTATTTCGTGGATCTCTTTGCTAGCCTTGTTTCTGTGGAATCTGAGAACAGATATTTCGGATCCCATTGAAGACTATAGGGTCAAAGGAAATATCTTCCGATAACAAAGAGAAAGAAGCTTTCTGAGAAACTTCTTTGTGTTCTGTGAAATCATCTCACAGAGTTACATCTTTTCTCTCAAGAAGCCTTTCGCTAAGACAGTTCTTGTGGAATTGGCAAAGTGATATTTGGAATCCCATAGAGGGCTATGGTGAAAAAGGAAATATCCTCAGATGAAGTCTGGAAAGAAGCTTTCTGAGAAATTGCTTAGTGTTCTATTAATTCATCTCACAGAGTTACATCTGTATTTCGTGGATCTCTTTGCTAGCCTTATTTCTGTGGAATCTAAGAACAGATATTTCGGATCCCTTTGAAGACTATAGGGCCAAAGGAAATATCCTCCGATAACAAAGAGGAAGAAGCTTTCTGAGAAACTTCTTTGTGTTCTGTGAAATCATCTCACAAACTTACAGCTTTCCCCTCAATAGCCTTTCGCTAAGACACTTCTTGTGGAATTGGCAAAGTGATATTTGGAAGCCCATAGAGGGCTATGGTGAAAAAGGATATATCCTCAGATGAAATCTGGAAAGAAGCTTTCTGAGAAACTGCTTAGTGTTCGGTTAATTCATCTCACAGAGTTACATCTGTATTTCGTGGATCTCTTTGCTAGCCTTATTTCTGTGGAATCTTAGAACAGGTATTTCGGATCCCATTGAAGACTATAGGGCCAAAGGAAATATCCTCCGATAACAAAGAGACAGAAGCTTTCTGAGAAACTACTTTGCGTCTGTGAAATCATCGCACAGAGTTACAGATTTCCCCTCAAGATGCCTTTCGCTAAGACAATTCTTGTGGAATTGGCAAAGTGATATTTGGAAGCCCATAGAGGGCTATGGTGAAAAAGGAAATATCCTCAGATGAAATCTGGAAAGAAGCTTTCTGAGAAACTGCTTAGTGTTCTGTTCATTCATCTCACAGAGTTACATCTGTATTTCCTGGATCTCTTTGCTAGCCTTATTTCTGTGGAATCTGAGAACAGGTATTTAAGATCCCATTGAAGACTATAAGGCCAAAGGAAATATACTCCGATTACACAGAGAAAGAAGCTCTCTGAGAAACTTCTTTGTGTTCTGTGAAATCATCTCACAGAATTACAGTTTTCCCCTCAAGAAGCCTTTCGCTAAGACCGTTCTTGTGGAATTGACAAAGTGATATTTGGAAGCCCTTAGAGGGCTCTGGTGAAGAAGGAAATATCCTCAGATGAAATCTGGAAAGAAGTTTTCTGAGAAAATGCTTAGTGTTCTGTTCATTCATCTCACAGAGTTACATCTGTATTTCGTGTATCTCTTTGCTAGCCTTTTTTCTGTGGAATCTGAGAACAGGTATTTCAGATCCCATTAACGTCTATAGGGCCTAAGGAAATATCCTCCGATTACAAATAGAAAGAAGCTCTCTGAGAAACTACTTTGTGTTTTGAGAAATCATCTCACAGAGTTACAGCTTTCCCCTCAAGAAGCCTTTCGCTAAGACAGTTCTTGTGGAATTGGCAAAGTGATATTTGGAAGCCCATAGAGGGCTATGGTGAAAAAGGAAATATCCTCAGATCAAATCTGGAAAGAAGCTTTCTGAGAAACGGCTTAGTGTTCTGTTAATTCATCTCACAGAGTTACATCTGTATTTCGTGGATCTCTTTGCTAGCCTTATTTCTGTGGAATCTGAGAACAGGTATTGCAGATCCCATTGAAGACTATAGGGCCAAAGGAAATATCCTCCGATTACAAAGAGAAAGAAGCTTTGTGAGAAACTTCTTTGTGTTCTGTGAAATCATCTCACAGATTTACAGCTTTCCCATCAAGAAGCCTTTCGCTAAGACATTTCTTGTGGAATTGGCAAAGTGATATTTGGAAGCCCATAGAGGGCTATGGTAAAAAAGGAAATATCCTCAGATGAAATCTGGAAAGAAGCTTTCTGAGAAACTGCTTAGTGTTCCCTTCATTCATTTCACAGAGTTACTTTTGTATTTCGTGGATCTCTTTGCTAGCCTTATTTCTGTGGAATCTGAGAACAGGTATTTCAGATCCCGTTGAAGACTATAAGGCCAAAGGAAATATCCTCCTAAAACAAAGAGAAAGAAGCTATCTTAGAAACTTCTTTGTGTTATGTGAAATCATCTCACAGAGTTACAGCTTTCCCCTCAAGAAGCCTTTCGCTAAGACAGTTCTTGTGGAATTGGCAAAGTGATATTTGGAAGCCCATAGAGGGCTATGGTGAAAAAGGCTATATCCTCAGATGAAATCTGGAAAGAAGCTTTCTGAGAAACTGCTTAGTGTTCTGTTAATTCATCTCACAGAGTTACATCTGTATTTCGTGTATCTCTTTGCTAGCCTTATTTCTGTGGCATCTGAGAACAGGTATTTCGGATCCCATTGAAGACTATAGGGCCAAAGGAAATATCCTCCGATAACAAAGAGACCCAAGCTTTCAGAGAAACTACTTTGCGTCTGTGAAATCATCGCACAGAGTTACAGCTTTCCCCTCAAGAAGCCTTTCGCTAAGACAATTCTTGTGGAATTGGCAAAGTGATATTTGGAAGCCCATAGAGGGCTATGGTGAAAAAGGAAATATCCTCGGATGAAATCTGGAGAGAAGCTTTCTGAGAAACTGCTTAGTGTTCTGTTAATTCATCTTCCAGAGTTACATCTGTATTTCCTGGATCTCTTTGCTAGCCTTATTTCTGTGGAATCTGAGAACAGGTATTTAAGATCCCATTGAAGACTATAGGGCCAAAGGAAATATCCTCCGATTACACAGAGAAAGAAGCTCTCTGAGAAACTTCTTTGTGTTCTGTGAAATCATCTCACAGAATTACAGATTTCCCCTCAAGAAGCCTTTCGCTAAGACGGTTCTTGTGGAATTGGCAAAGTGATATTTGGAAGCCCATAGAGGGCTCTGGTGAAGAAGGAAATATCCTCAGATGAAATCTGGAAAGAAGTTTTCTGAGAAACTGCTTAGTGTTCTGTTCATTCATCTCACAGAGTTACATCTGTATTTCGTGGATCTCTTTGCTAGCCTCATTTCTGTGGAATCTGAGAACAGGTATTTCAGATCCCATTAAAGTCTATAGGGCCAAAGGAAATATCCTCCGATTACAAATAGAAAGAAGCTCTCTGAGAAACTACTTTGTGTTCTGTGAAATCATCTCACAGAGTTACAGCTTTACACTCAAGAAGCCTTTCGCAAAGACAGTTCTTGTGGAATTGGCAAAGTGATATTTGGAAGCCCATAGAGGGCTATGGTGAAAAAGGAAATATCCTCAGATCAAATCTGGAAAGAATCTTTCTGAGAAACGGCTTAGTGTTCTGTTAATTCATCTCACAGAGTTACATCTGTATTTCGTGGATCTCTTTGCTAGCCTTATTTCTGTGGAATCTGAGAACAGGTGTTGCAGATCCCATTGAAGACTATAGGGCCAAAGGAAATATCCTCCGATTACAAAGAGAAAGAAGCTTTGTGAGAAACTTCTTTGTGTTCTGTGAAATCATCTCACAGATTTACAGCTTTCCCCTCAAGAAGCCTTTCGCTAAGACATTTCTTGTGGAATTGGCAAAGTGATATTTGGAAGCCCATAGAGGGCTATGGTAAAAAAGGAAATATCCTCAGATGAAATCTGGAAAGAAGCTTTCTGAGAAACTGCTTAGTGTTCCCTTCATTCATTTCACAGAGTTACTTTTGTATTTCGTGGATCTCTTTGCTAGCCTTATTTCTGTGGAATCTGAGAACAGGTATTTCAGATCCCGTTGAAGACTATAAGGCCAAAGGAAATATCCTCCTAAAACAAAGAGAAAGAAGCTATCTTAGAAACTTCTTTGTGTTCTGTGAAATCATCTCACAGAGTTACAGCTTTCCCCTCAAGAAGCCTTTCGCTAAGACACTTCTTGTGGAATTGGCAAAGTGATATTTGGAAGCCCATAGAGGGCTATGGTGAAAAAGGATATATCCTCAGATGAAATCTGGAAAGAAGCTTTCTGAGAAACTGCTTAGTGTTCTGTTAATTCATCTCACAGAGTTACATCTGTATTTCGTGTATCTCTTTGCTAGCCTTATTTCTGTGGAATCTGAGAACAGGTATTTCGGATCCCATTGAAGACTATAGGGCCAAAGGAAATATCCTCCGATAACAAAGAGACAGAAGCTTTCAGAGAAACTACTTTGCGTCTGTGAAATCATCGCACAGAGTTACAGCTTTCCCCTCAAGAAGCCTTTCGCTAAGAAAATTCTTGTGGAATTGGCAAAGTGATATTTGGAAGCCCATAGAGGGCTATGGTGAAAAAGGAAATATCCTCGGATGAAATCTGGAGAGAAGCTTTCTGAGAAACTGCTTAGTGTTCTGTTAATTCATCTTCCAGAGTTACATCTGTATTTCCTGGATCTCTTTGCTAGCCTTATTTCTGTGGAATCTGAGAACAGGTATTTAAGATCCCATTGAAGACTATAGGGCCAAAGGAAATATCCTCCGATTACACAGAGAAAGAAGCTCTCTGAGAAACTTCTTTGTGTTCTGTGAAATCATCTCACAGAATTACAGTTTTTCCCTCAAGAAGCCTTTCGCTAAGATAGTTCTTGTGGAATTGGCAAAGTGATATTTGGAAGCCCATAGAGGGCTCTGGTGAAGAAGGAAATATCCTCAGATGAAATCTGGAAAGAAGTTTTCTGAGAAACTGCTTAGTGTTCTGTTCATTCATCTCACAGAGTTACATCTGTATTTCGTGGATCTCTTTGCTAGCCTCATTTCTGTGGAATCTGAGAACAGGTATTTCAGATCCCATTAAAGTCTATAGGGCCAAAGGAAATATCCTCCGATTACAAATAGAAAGAAGCTCTCTGAGAAACTACTTTGTGTTCTGTGAAATCATCTCACAGAGTTACAGCTTTACACTCAAGAAGCCTTTCGCAAAGACAGTTCTTGTGGAATTGGCAAAGTGATATTTGGAAGCCCATAGAGGGCTATGGTGAAAAAGGAAATATCCTCAGATCAAATCTGGAAAGAAGCTTTCTGAGAAACGGCTTAGTGTTCTGTTAATTCATCTCACAGAGTTACATCTGTATTTCGTGGATCTCTTTGCTAGCCTTATTTCTGTGGAATCTGAGAACAGGTATTGCAGATCCCATTGAAGACTATAGGGCCAAAGGAAATATCCTCCGATTACAAAGAGAAAGAAGCTTTGTGAGAAACTTCTTTGTGTTCTGTGAAATCATCTCACAGATTTACAGCTTTCCCCTCAAGAAGCCTTTCGCTAAGACAGTTCTTGTGGAATTGGCAAAGTGATATTTGGAAGCCCATAGAGGGCTATGGTGAAAAAGGCTATATCCTCAGATGAAATCTGGAAAGAAGCTTTCTGAGAAACTGCTTAGTTCGGTTAATTCGTCTCACAGAGTTACATCTGTATTTCGTGGATCTCTTTGCTAGCCTTATTTCTGTGGAATCTGAGAACAGATATTTCGGATCCCTTTGAAGACTATAGGGCCAAAGGAAATATCCTCCGATAACAAAGAGAAAGAAGCTTTCTGAGAAACTACTTTGCGTTGTGTGAAATAATCTCACAGAGTTACAGCTTTCCCCTCAAGAAGCCTTTCGCTAAGACAGTTCTTGTGGAATTGGCAAAGTGATATTTGGAAGCCCATAGAGGGCTATGGTGAAAAAGGAAATATCCTCAGATGAAATCTGGAAAGAAGCTTTCTGAGAAACTGCTTAGTGTTCGGTTAATTCATCTCCCAGATTTACATCTGTATTTCGTGGATCTCTTTGCTAGCCCTATTTCTGTGGAATCTGAGAACAGGTATTTCGGATCCCTTTGAAGACTATTTTGCCAAAGGAAATATCCTCCGATTACAAAGAGAAAGAAGCTTTCTGAGAAACTTCTTTGTGTTCTGTGAAATTATCTCACAGAGTTACAGCTTTCCCCTCAAGAAGCCATTCGCTAAGACAGTTCTTGTGGAATTGGCAAAGTGATATTTGGAAGCCCATAGAGGGCTATGGTGAAAAAGGAAATATCATCAGTTCAAATCTGGAAAGAAGCTTTCTGAGAAACTGCTTAGTGTTCTGTTCATTCATCTAACAGCGTTACATCTGTATTTCGTGGATCTCTTTGCTAGCCTTATTTCTGTGGAATCTGAGAACAGATATTTCGGATCTCTTTGAAGAATATAGGGCCAAAGGAAATATCCTCCGATAACAAAGATAAAGAAGCTTTCTGAGAAACTTCTTTGCGTTCTGTGAAATCATCTCACAGAGTTACATCATTCCTCTCAAGAAGCCTTTCGTTAAGACAGTTCTTTTGGAATTGGCAAAGTGATATTAGGAAGCCCATAGAGGGCTATGGTGAAATAGGAAATATCCTCAGATGAAATCTGGAAAGAAGCTTTCTGAAAAACTGCTTAGTGTTCGGTTAGTTCATCTCACAGAGTTACATCTGTATTTCGTGGATCTCTTTGCTAGCCTTATTTCTGTGGAATCTGAGAACAGATATATCGGATCACTATGAAGACTATAGGGCCAAAGGAAATACCCTCTGATAACAAAGAGTAAGAAACTTTCTGAGAAACTTCTTTGTGTTCTGTGAAATCATCTCACAGAGTTACAGCTTTCCCCTCAAGAATCCTATGGCTAAGACAGTACTTGTGGAATTTGCAAAGTGATATCTGGAAGCCCATAGAGGGCTATGGTGAAAAAGGAAATATCCTCAGATGAAATCTGGAAAGAAGCTTTCTGAGAAACTGCTTAGTGTTCGGTTTATTCATCTCACAGAGTTACATCTGTATTTCGTGGATCTCTTTGCTAGCCTTATTTCTGTGGAATCTGAGAACAGATATTTCGGATCCCTTTGAAGTCTATAGGGCCAAAGAAAATATCCTCCGATAACAAAGAGAAAGAAGCTTTCTGAGAAACTACCTTGCGTTCTGTGAAATCATCTCACAGAGTTACAGCTTTCCCCTCAAGAAGCCTTTCGCTAAGACAATTCTTGTGGAATTGGCAAAGTGATATTTGGAAGCCCATAGAGGGCTATGGTGAAAAAAGAAATATCCTCAGATGAAATCTGGAAAGAAGCTGTCTGAGAAGCTTCTTAGTGTTCTGTTAATTCATCTCACAGAGTTACATCTCTATTTAGTGGATCTCTTTGCTAGCCTTATTTCTGTGGAATCTGAGAACAGGTATTTCAAATCCCATTGAAGACTACAGGGCCAAAGGAAATATCCTCCGATAACAAAGAGAAAGAAGCTTTTTTAGAAACTTCTTTGTGTTCTGTGAAATCATCTCACAGAGTTACAGCTTTCCCCTCAAGAAGCCTTTCGCTAAGACAGTTCTTGTGGAATTGGCAATGTGACATTTGGAAGACCCTAGAGGGCTATGGTGAAAAAGGATATATCCTCAGATGAAATCTGGAAAGAAGCCTTCTGAGAAACTGCTTAGTGTTCCGTTAATTCATCTCACAGAGTTACATCTGTATTTCGTGGATCCCTTTGCTAGCCTTATTTCTGTGGAATCTGAGAACAGATATTTCGGATCCCTTTGAAGACTACAGGGCCAAAGGAAATATCCTCCGATAACAAAGAGAAAGAAGCTTTCTGAGAAACTACTTTGCGTTCTGTGAAATCATCTCACAGAGTTACAGCTTTCCCCTCAAGAAGCCTTTTGCTAAGACAGTTCTTGTGGAATTGGCAAAGTGATATTTGGAAGCCCATAGAGGGCTATGGTAAAAAAGGAAATATCCTCAGATGAAATCTGGAAAGAAGCTTTCTGAGAAACTGCTTAGTGTTCCCTTCATTCATTTCACAGAGTTACTTTTGTATTTCGTGGATCTCTTTGCTAGCCTTATTTCTGTGGAATCTGAGAACAGGTATTTCAGATCCCGTTGAAGACTATAAGGCCAAAGGAAATATCCTCCTAAAACAAAGAGAAAGAAGCTATCTTAGAAACTTCTTTGTGTTCTGTGAAATTATCTCACAGAGTTACAGCTTTCCCCTCAAGAAGCCTTTCGCTAAGACACTTCTTGTGGAATTGGCAAAGTGATATTTGGAAGCCCATAGAGGGCTATGGTGAAAAAGGATATATCCTCAGATGAAATCTGGAAAGAAGCTTTCTGAGAAACTGCTTAGTGTTCTGTTAATTCATCTCACAGAGTTACATCTGTATTTCGTGTATCTCTTTGCTAGCCTTATTTCTGTGGAATCTGAGAACTGGTATTTCGGATCCCATTGAAGACTATAGGGCCAAAGGAAATATCCTCCGATAACAAAGAGACAGAAGCTTTCAGAGAAACTACTTTGCGTCTGTGAAATCATCGCACAGAGTTACAGCTTTCCCCTCAAGAAGCCTTTCGCTAAGACAATTCTTGTGGAATTGGCAAAGTGATATTTGGAAGCCCATAGAGGGCTATGGTGAAAAAGGAAATATCCTCGGATGAAATCTGGAGAGAAGCTTTCTGAGAAACTGCTTAGTGTTCTGTTAATTCATCTTCCAGAGTTACATCTGTATTTCCTGGATCTCTTTGCTAGCCTTATTTCTGTGGAATCTGAGAACAGGTATTTAAGATCCCATTGAAGACTATAGGGCCAAAGGAAATATCCTCCGATTACACAGAGAAAGAAGCTCTCTGAGAAACTTCTTTGTGTTCTGTGAAATCATCTCACAGAATTACAGTTTTCCCCTCAAGAAGCCTTTCGCTGAGATAGTTCTTGTGGAATTGGCAAAGTGATATTTGGAAGCCCATAGAGGGCTCTGGTGAAGAAGGAAATATCCTCAGATGAAATCTGGAAAGAAGTTTTCTGAGAAACTGCTTAGTGTTCTGTTCATTCATCTCACAGAGTTACATCTGTATTTCGTGGATCTCTTTGCTAGCCTCATTTCTGTGGAATCTGAGAACAGGTATTTCAGATCCCATTAAAGTCTATAGGGCCAAAGGAAATATCCTCCGATTACAAATAGAAAGAAGCTCTCTGAGAAACTACTTTGTGTTCTGTGAAATCATCTCACAGAGTTACAGCTTTACACTCAAGAAGCCTTTCGCAAAGACAGTTCTTGTGGAATTGGCAAAGTGATATTTGGAAGCCCATAGAGGGCTATGGTGAAAAAGGAAATATCCTCAGATCAAATCTGGAAAGAATCTTTCTGAGAAACGGCTTAGTGTTCTGTTAATTCATCTCACAGAGTTACATCTGTATTTCGTGGATCTCTTTGCTAGCCTTATTTCTGTGGAATCTGAGAACAGGTGTTGCAGATCCCATTGAAGACTATAGGGCCAAAGGAAATATCCTCCGATTACAAAGAGAAAGAAGCTTTGTGAGAAACTTCTTTGTGTTCTGTGAAATCATCTCACAGATTTACAGCTTTCCCCTCAAGAAGCCTTTCGCTAAGACATTTCTTGTGGAATTGGCAAAGTGATATTTGGAAGCCCATAGAGGGCTATGGTAAAAAAGGAAATATCCTCAGATGAAATCTGGAAAGAAGCTTTCTGAGAAACTGCTTAGTGTTCCCTTCATTCATTTCACAGAGTTACTTTTGTATTTCGTGGATCTCTTTGCTAGCCTTATTTCTGTGGAATCTGAGAACAGGTATTTCAGATCCCGTTGAAGACTATAAGGCCAAAGGAAATATCCTCCTAAAACAAAGAGAAAGAAGCTATCTTAGAAACTTCTTTGTGTTCTGTGAAATCATCTCACAGAGTTACAGCTTTCCCCTCAAGAAGCCTTTCGCTAAGACACTTCTTGTGGAATTGGCAAAGTGATATTTGGAAGCCCATAGAGGGCTATGGTGAAAAAGGATATATCCTCAGATGAAATCTGGAAAGAAGCTTTCTGAGAAACTGCTTAGTGTTCTGTTAATTCATCTCACAGAGTTACATCTGTATTTCGTGTATCTCTTTGCTAGCCTTATTTCTGTGGAATCTGAGAACAGGTATTTCGGATCCCATTGAAGACTATAGGGCCAAAGGAAATATCCTCCGATAACAAAGAGACAGAAGCTTTCAGAGAAACTACTTTGCGTCTGTGAAATCATCGCACAGAGTTACAGCTTTCCCCTCAAGAAGCCTTTCGCTAAGAAAATTCTTGTGGAATTGGCAAAGTGATATTTGGAAGCCCATAGAGGGCTATGGTGAAAAAGGAAATATCCTCGGATGAAATCTGGAGAGAAGCTTTCTGAGAAACTGCTTAGTGTTCTGTTAATTCATCTTCCAGAGTTACATCTGTATTTCCTGGATCTCTTTGCTAGCCTTATTTCTGTGGAATCTGAGAACAGGTATTTAAGATCCCATTGAAGACTATAGGGCCAAAGGAAATATCCTCCGATTACACAGAGAAAGAAGCTCTCTGAGAAACTTCTTTGTGTTCTGTGAAATCATCTCACAGAATTACAGTTTTTCCCTCAAGAAGCCTTTCGCTAAGATAGTTCTTGTGGAATTGGCAAAGTGATATTTGGAAGCCCATAGAGGGCTCTGGTGAAGAAGGAAATATCCTCAGATGAAATCTGGAAAGAAGTTTTCTGAGAAACTGCTTAGTGTTCTGTTCATTCATCTCACAGAGTTACATCTGTATTTCGTGGATCTCTTTGCTAGCCTCATTTCTGTGGAATCTGAGAACAGGTATTTCAGATCCCATTAAAGTCTATAGGGCCAAAGGAAATATCCTCCGATTACAAATAGAAAGAAGCTCTCTGAGAAACTACTTTGTGTTCTGTGAAATCATCTCACAGAGTTACAGCTTTACACTCAAGAAGCCTTTCGCAAAGACAGTTCTTGTGGAATTGGCAAAGTGATATTTGGAAGCCCATAGAGGGCTATGGTGAAAAAGGAAATATCCTCAGATCAAATCTGGAAAGAAGCTTTCTGAGAAACGGCTTAGTGTTCTGTTAATTCATCTCACAGAGTTACATCTGTATTTCGTGGATCTCTTTGCTAGCCTTATTTCTGTGGAATCTGAGAACAGGTATTGCAGATCCCATTGAAGACTATAGGGCCAAAGGAAATATCCTCCGATTACAAAGAGAAAGAAGCTTTGTGAGAAACTTCTTTGTGTTCTGTGAAATCATCTCACAGATTTACAGCTTTCCCCTCAAGAAGCCTTTCGCTAAGACAGTTCTTGTGGAATTGGCAAAGTGATATTTGGAAGCCCATAGAGGGCTATGGTGAAAAAGGCTATATCCTCAGATGAAATCTGGAAAGAAGCTTTCTGAGAAACTGCTTAGTTCGGTTAATTCGTCTCACAGAGTTACATCTGTATTTCGTGGATCTCTTTGCTAGCCTTATTTCTGTGGAATCTGAGAACAGATATTTCGGATCCCTTTGAAGACTATAGGGCCAAAGGAAATATCCTCCGATAACAAAGAGAAAGAAGCTTTCTGAGAAACTACTTTGCGTTGTGTGAAATAATCTCACAGAGTTACAGCTTTCCCCTCAAGAAGCCTTTCGCTAAGACAGTTCTTGTGGAATTGGCAAAGTGATATTTGGAAGCCCATAGAGGGCTATGGTGAAAAAGGAAATATCCTCAGATGAAATCTGGAAAGAAGCTTTCTGAGAAACTGCTTAGTGTTCGGTTAATTCATCTCCCAGATTTACATCTGTATTTCGTGGATCTCTTTGCTAGCCCTATTTCTGTGGAATCTGAGAACAGGTATTTCGGATCCCTTTGAAGACTATTTTGCCAAAGGAAATATCCTCCGATTACAAAGAGAAAGAAGCTTTCTGAGAAACTTCTTTGTGTTCTGTGAAATTATCTCACAGAGTTACAGCTTTCCCCTCAAGAAGCCATTCGCTAAGACAGTTCTTGTGGAATTGGCAAAGTGATATTTGGAAGCCCATAGAGGGCTATGGTGAAAAAGGAAATATCATCAGTTCAAATCTGGAAAGAAGCTTTCTGAGAAACTGCTTAGTGTTCTGTTCATTCATCTAACAGCGTTACATCTGTATTTCGTGGATCTCTTTGCTAGCCTTATTTCTGTGGAATCTGAGAACAGATATTTCGGATCTCTTTGAAGAATATAGGGCCAAAGGAAATATCCTCCGATAACAAAGATAAAGAAGCTTTCTGAGAAACTTCTTTGCGTTCTGTGAAATCATCTCACAGAGTTACATCATTCCTCTCAAGAAGCCTTTCGTTAAGACAGTTCTTTTGGAATTGGCAAAGTGATATTAGGAAGCCCATAGAGGGCTATGGTGAAATAGGAAATATCCTCAGATGAAATCTGGAAAGAAGCTTTCTGAAAAACTGCTTAGTGTTCGGTTAGTTCATCTCACAGAGTTACATCTGTATTTCGTGGATCTCTTTGCTAGCCTTATTTCTGTGGAATCTGAGAACAGATATATCGGATCACTATGAAGACTATAGGGCCAAAGGAAATACCCTCTGATAACAAAGAGTAAGAAACTTTCTGAGAAACTTCTTTGTGTTCTGTGAAATCATCTCACAGAGTTACAGCTTTCCCCTCAAGAATCCTATGGCTAAGACAGTACTTGTGGAATTTGCAAAGTGATATCTGGAAGCCCATAGAGGGCTATGGTGAAAAAGGAAATATCCTCAGATGAAATCTGGAAAGAAGCTTTCTGAGAAACTGCTTAGTGTTCGGTTTATTCATCTCACAGAGTTACATCTGTATTTCGTGGATCTCTTTGCTAGCCTTATTTCTGTGGAATCTGAGAACAGATATTTCGGATCCCTTTGAAGTCTATAGGGCCAAAGAAAATATCCTCCGATAACAAAGAGAAAGAAGCTTTCTGAGAAACTACCTTGCGTTCTGTGAAATCATCTCACAGAGTTACAGCTTTCCCCTCAAGAAGCCTTTCGCTAAGACAATTCTTGTGGAATTGGCAAAGTGATATTTGGAAGCCCATAGAGGGCTATGGTGAAAAAAGAAATATCCTCAGATGAAATCTGGAAAGAAGCTGTCTGAGAAGCTTCTTAGTGTTCTGTTAATTCATCTCACAGAGTTACATCTCTATTTAGTGGATCTCTTTGCTAGCCTTATTTCTGTGGAATCTGAGAACAGGTATTTCAAATCCCATTGAAGACTACAGGGCCAAAGGAAATATCCTCCGATAACAAAGAGAAAGAAGCTTTTTTAGAAACTTCTTTGTGTTCTGTGAAATCATCTCACAGAGTTACAGCTTTCCCCTCAAGAAGCCTTTCGCTAAGACAGTTCTTGTGGAATTGGCAATGTGACATTTGGAAGACCCTAGAGGGCTATGGTGAAAAAGGATATATCCTCAGATGAAATCTGGAAAGAAGCCTTCTGAGAAACTGCTTAGTGTTCCGTTAATTCATCTCACAGAGTTACATCTGTATTTCGTGGATCCCTTTGCTAGCCTTATTTCTGTGGAATCTGAGAACAGATATTTCGGATCCCTTTGAAGACTACAGGGCCAAAGGAAATATCCTCCGATAACAAAGAGAAAGAAGCTTTCTGAGAAACTACTTTGCGTTCTGTGAAATCATCTCACAGAGTTACAGCTTTCCCCTCAAGAAGCCTTTTGCTAAGACAGTTCTTGTGGAATTGGCAAAGTGATATTTGGAAGCCCATAGAGGGCTATGGTAAAAAAGGAAATATCCTCAGATGAAATCTGGAAAGAAGCTTTCTGAGAAACTGCTTAGTGTTCCCTTCATTCATTTCACAGAGTTACTTTTGTATTTCGTGGATCTCTTTGCTAGCCTTATTTCTGTGGAATCTGAGAACAGGTATTTCAGATCCCGTTGAAGACTATAAGGCCAAAGGAAATATCCTCCTAAAACAAAGAGAAAGAAGCTATCTTAGAAACTTCTTTGTGTTCTGTGAAATTATCTCACAGAGTTACAGCTTTCCCCTCAAGAAGCCTTTCGCTAAGACACTTCTTGTGGAATTGGCAAAGTGATATTTGGAAGCCCATAGAGGGCTATGGTGAAAAAGGATATATCCTCAGATGAAATCTGGAAAGAAGCTTTCTGAGAAACTGCTTAGTGTTCTGTTAATTCATCTCACAGAGTTACATCTGTATTTCGTGTATCTCTTTGCTAGCCTTATTTCTGTGGAATCTGAGAACTGGTATTTCGGATCCCATTGAAGACTATAGGGCCAAAGGAAATATCCTCCGATAACAAAGAGACAGAAGCTTTCAGAGAAACTACTTTGCGTCTGTGAAATCATCGCACAGAGTTACAGCTTTCCCCTCAAGAAGCCTTTCGCTAAGACAATTCTTGTGGAATTGGCAAAGTGATATTTGGAAGCCCATAGAGGGCTATGGTGAAAAAGGAAATATCCTCGGATGAAATCTGGAGAGAAGCTTTCTGAGAAACTGCTTAGTGTTCTGTTAATTCATCTTCCAGAGTTACATCTGTATTTCCTGGATCTCTTTGCTAGCCTTATTTCTGTGGAATCTGAGAACAGGTATTTAAGATCCCATTGAAGACTATAGGGCCAAAGGAAATATCCTCCGATTACACAGAGAAAGAAGCTCTCTGAGAAACTTCTTTGTGTTCTGTGAAATCATCTCACAGAATTACAGTTTTCCCCTCAAGAAGCCTTTCGCTGAGATAGTTCTTGTGGAATTGGCAAAGTGATATTTGGAAGCCCATAGAGGGCTCTGGTGAAGAAGGAAATATCCTCAGATGAAATCTGGAAAGAAGTTTTCTGAGAAACTGCTTAGTGTTCTGTTCATTCATCTCACAGAGTTACATCTGTATTTCGTGGATCTCTTTGCTAGCCTCATTTCTGTGGAATCTGAGAACAGGTATTTCAGATCCCATTAAAGTCTATAGGGCCAAAGGAAATATCCTCCGATTACAAATAGAAAGAAGCTCTCTGAGAAACTACTTTGTGTTCTGTGAAATCATCTCACAGAGTTACAGCTTTACACTCAAGAAGCCTTTCGCAAAGACAGTTCTTGTGGAATTGGCAAAGTGATATTTGGAAGCCCATAGAGGGCTATGGTGAAAAAGGAAATATCCTCAGATCAAATCTGGAAAGAAGCTTTCTGAGAAACGGCTTAGTGTTCTGTTAATTCATCTCACAGAGTTACATCTGTATTTCGTGGATCTCTTTGCTAGCCTTATTTCTGTGGAATCTGAGAACAGGTATTGCAGATCCCATTGAAGACTATAGGGCCAAAGGAAATATCCTCCGATTACAAAGAGAAAGAAGCTTTGTGAGAAACTTCTTTGTGTTCTGTTAAATCATCTCACAGATTTACAGCTTTCCCCTCAAGAAGCCTTTCGCTAAGACAGTTCTTGTGGAATTGGCAAAGTGATATTTGGAAGCCCATAGAGGGCTATGGTGAAAAAGGCTATATCCTCAGATGAAATCTGGAAAGAAGCTTTCTGAGAAACTGCTTAGTTCGGTTAATTCGTCTCACAGAGTTACATCTGTATTTCGTGGATCTCTTTGCTAGCCTTATTTCTGTGGAATCTGAGAACAGATATTTCGGATCCCTTTGAAGACTATTTTGCCAAAGGAAATATCCTCCGATTACAAAGAGAAAGAAGCTTTCTGAGAAACTTCTTTGTGTTCTGTGAAATTATCTCACAGAGTTACAGCTTTCCCCTCAAGAAGCCATTCGCTAAGACAGTTCTTGTGGAATTGGCAAAGTGATATTTGGAAGCCCATAGAGGGCTATGGTGAAAAAGGAAATATCATCAGTTCAAATCTGGAAAGAAGCTTTCTGAGAAACTGCTTAGTGTTCTGTTCATTCATCTAACAGCGTTACATCTGTATTTCGTGGATCTCTTTGCTAGCCTTATTTCTGTGGAATCTGAGAACAGATATTTCGGATCTCATTGAAGAATATAGGGCCAAAGGAAATATCCTCCGATAACAAAGATAAAGAAGCTTTCTGAGAAACTTCTTTGCGTTCTGTGAAATCATCTCACAGAGTTACATCATTCCTCTCAAGAAGCCTTTCGTTAAGACAGTTCTTTTGGAATTGGCAAAGTGATATTAGGAAGCCCGTAGAGGGCTATGGTGAAATAGGAAATATCCTCAGATGAAATCTGGAAAGAAGCTTTCTGAAAAACTGCTTAGTGTTCGGTTAGTTCATCTCACAGAGTTACATCTGTATTTCGTGGATCTCTTTGCTAGCCTTATTTCTGAGGAATCTGAGAACAGATATATCGGATCACTATGAAGACTATAGGGCCAAAGGAAATACCCTCTGATAACAAAGAGTAAGAAACTTTCTGAGAAACTTCTTTGTGTTCTGTGAAATCATCTCACAGAGTTACAGCTTTCCCCTCAAGAATCCTATGGCTAAGACAGTACTTGTGGAATTTGCAAAGTGATATCTGGAAGCCCATAGAGGGCTATGGTGAAAAAGGAAATATCCTCAGATGAAATCTGGAAAGAAGCTTTCTGAGAAACTGCTTAGTGTTCGGATTATTCATCTCACAGAGTTACATCTGTATTTCGTGGATCTCTTTGCTAGCCTTATTTCTGTGGAATCTGAGAACAGATATTTCGGATCCCTTTGAAGTCTATAGGGCCAAAGAAAATATCCTCCGATAACAAAGAGAAAGAAGCTTTCTGAGAAACTACGTTGCGTTCTGTGAAATCATCTCACAGAGTTACAGCTTTCCCCTCAAGAAGCCTTTCGCTAAGACAATTCTTGTGGAATTGGCAAAGTGATATTTGGAAGCCCATAGAGGGCTATGGTAAAAAAGGAAATATCCTCAGATGAAATCTGGAAAGAAGCTTTCTGAGAAACTGCTTAGTGTTCCCTTCATTCATTTCACAGAGTTACTTTTGTATTTCGTGGATCTCTTTGCTAGCCTTATTTCTGTGGAATCTGAGAACAGGTATTTCAGATCCCGTTGAAGACTATAAGGCCAAAGGAAATATCCTCCTAAAACAAAGAGAAAGAAGCTATCTTAGAAACTTCTTTGTGTTCTGTGAAATCATCTCACAGAGTTACAGCTTTCCCCTCAAGAAGCCTTTCGCTAAGACAGTTCTTGTGGAATTGGCAAAGTGATATTTGGAAGCCCATAGAGGGCTATGGTGAAAAAGGCTATATCCTCAGATGAAATCTGGAAAGAAGCTTTCTGAGAAACTGCTTAGTGTTCTGTTAATTCATCTCACAGAGTTACATCTGTATTTCGTGGATCTCTTTGCTAGCCTTATTTCTGTGGAATCTGAGAACAGGTATTTCGGATCCCATTGAAGACTATAGGGCCAAAGGAAATATCCTCCGATAACAAAGAGACAGAAGCTTTCAGAGAAACTACTTTGCGTCTGTGAAATCATCGCACAGAGTTACAGCTTTCCCCTCAAGAAGCCTTTCGCTAAGACAATTCTTGTGGAATTGGCAAAGTGATATTTGGAAGCCCATAGAGGGCTATGGTGAAAAAGGAAATATCCTCGGATGAAATCTGGAGAGAAGCTTTCTGAGAAACTGCTTAGTGTTCTGTTAATTCATCTTCCAGAGTTACATCTGTATTTCCTGGATCTCTTTGCTAGCCTTACTTCTGTGTTATCTGAGAACAGGTATTTAAGATCCCATTGAAGACTATAGGGCCAAAGGAAATATCCTCCGATTACACAGAGAAAGAAGCTCTCTGAGAAACTACTTTGTGTTCTGTGAAATCATCTCACAGAGTTACAGCGTTACACTCAAGAAGCCTTTCGCAAAGACAGTTCTTGTGGAATTGGCAAAGTGATATTTGGAAGCCCATAGAGGGCTATGGTGAAAAAGGAAATATCCTCAGATCAAATCTTTAAAGAAGCTTTCTGAGAAACGGCTTAGTGTTCTGTTAATTCATCTCACAGAGTTACATCTGTATTTCGTGGATCTCTTTGCTAGCCTTATTTCTGTGGAATCTGAGAACAGGTATTTCAGATCCCATTGAAGACTATAGGGCCAAAGGAAATATCCTCCGATTACAAAGAGAAAGAAGCTTTGTGAGAAACTTCTTTGTGTTCTGTGAAATCATCTCACAGATTTACAGCTTTCCCCTCAAGAAGCCTTTCGCTAAGACAGTTCTTGTGGAATTGGCAAAGTGATATTTGGAAGCCCATAGAGGGCTATGGTGAAAAAGGCTATATCCTCAGATGAAATCTGGAAAGAAGCTTTCTGAGAAACTGCTTAGTTCGGTTAATTCGTCTCACAGAGTTACATCTGTATTTCGTGGATCTCTTTGCTAGCCTTATTTCTGTGGAATCTGAGAACAGATATTTCGGATCCCTTTGAAGACTATAGGGCCAAAGGAAATATCCTCCGATAACAAAGAGAAAGAAGCTTTCTGAGAAACTACTTTGCGTTGTGTGAAATAATCTCACAGAGTTACAGCTTTCCCCTCAAGAAGCCTTTCGCTAAGACAGTTCTTGTGGAATTGGCAAAGTGATATTTGGAAGCCCATAGAGGGCTATGGTGAAAAAGGAAATATCCTCAGATGAAATCTGGAAAGAAGCTTTCTGAGAAACTGCTTAGTGTTCGGTTAATTCATCTCCCAGATTTACATCTGTATTTCGTGGATCTCTTTGCTAGCCCTATTTCTGTGGAATCTGAGAACAGATATTTCGGATCCCATTGAAGACTATTTTGCCAAAGGAAATATCCTCCGATTACAAAGAGAAAGAAGCTTTCTGAGAAACTTCTTTGTGTTCTGTGAAATTATCTCACAGAGTTACAGCTTTCCCCTCAAGAAGCCATTCGCTAAGTCAGTTCTTGTGGAATTGGCAAAGTGATATTTGGAAGCCCATAGAGGGCTATGGTGAAAAAGGAAATATCATCAGTTCAAATCTGGAAAGAAGCTTTCTGAGAAACTGCTTAGTGTTCTGTTCATTCATCTAACAGCGTTACATCTGTATTTCGTGGATCTCTTTGCTAGCCTTATTTCTGTGGAATCTGAGAACAGATATTTCGGATCTCATTGAAGAATATAGGGCCAAAGGAAATATCTTCCGATAACAAAGATAAAGAAGCTTTCTGAGAAACTTCTTTGCGTTCTGTGAAATCATCTCACAGAGTTACATCATTCCTCTCAAGAAGCCTTTCGTTAAGACAGTTCTTTTGGAATTGGCAAAGTGATATTAGGAAGCCCATAGAGGGCTATGGTGAAATAGGAAATATCCTCAGATGAAATCTGGAAAGAAGCTTTCTGAGAAACTGCTTAGTGTTCGGTTAGTTCATCTCACAGAGTTACATCTGTATTTCGTGGATCTCTTTGCTAGCCTTATTTCTGTGGAATCTGAGAACAGATATATCGGATCACTATGAAGACTATAGGGCCAAAGGAAATACCCTCTGATAACAAAGAGTAAGAAACTTTCTGAGAAACTTCTTTGTGTTCTGTGAAATCATCTCACAGAGTTACAGCTTTCCCCTCAAGAATCCTATGGCTAAGACAGTACTTGTGGAATTGGCAAAGTGATATCTGGAAGCCCATAGAGGGCTATGGTGAAAAAGGAAATATCCTCAGATGAAATCTGGAAAGAAGCTTTCTGAGAAACTGCTTAGTGTTCTGTTCATTCATCTCACAGAGTTACATCTGTATTTCGTGGATCTCTTTGCTAGCCTCATTTCTGTGGAATCTGAGAACAGGTATTTCAGATCCCATTAAAGTCTATAGGGCCAAAGGAAATATCCTCCGATTACAAATAGAAAGAAGCTCTCTGAGAAACTACTTTGTGTTCTGTGAAATCATCTCACAGAGTTACAGCTTTACACTCAAGAAGCCTTTCGCAAAGACAGTTCTTGTGGAATTGGCAAAGTGATATTTGGAAGCCCATAGAGGGCTATGGTGAAAAAGGAAATATCCTCAGATCAAATCTGGAAAGAAGCTTTCTGAGAAACGGCTTAGTGTTCTGTTAATTCATCTCACAGAGTTACATCTGTATTTCGTGGATCTCTTTGCTAGCCTTATTTCTGTGGAATCTGAGAACAGGTATTGCAGATCCCATTGAAGACTATAGGGCCAAAGGAAATATCCTCCGATTACAAAGAGAAAGAAGCTTTGTGAGAAACTTCTTTGTGTTCTGTGAAATCATCTCACAGATTTACAGCTTTCCCCTCAAGAAGCCTTTCGCTAAGACAGTTCTTGTGGAATTGGCAAAGTGATATTTGGAAGCCCATAGAGGGCTATGGTGAAAAAGGCTATATCCTCAGATGAAATCTGGAAAGAAGCTTTCTGAGAAACTGCTTAGTTCGGTTAATTCGTCTCACAGAGTTACATCTGTATTTCGTGGATCTCTTTGCTAGCCTTATTTCTGTGGAATCTGAGAACAGATATTTCGGATCCCTTTGAAGACTATTTTGCCAAAGGAAATATCCTCCGATTACAAAGAGAAAGAAGCTTTCTGAGAAACTTCTTTGTGTTCTGTGAAATTATCTCACAGAGTTACAGCTTTCACCTCAAGAAGCCATTCGCTAAGACAGTTCTTGTGGAATTGGCAAAGTGATATTTGGAAGCCCATAGAGGGCTATGGTGAAAAAGGAAATATCATCAGTTCAAATCTGGAAAGAAGCTTTCTGAGAAACTGCTTAGTGTTCTGTTCATTCATCTAACAGCGTTACATCTGTATTTCGTGGATCTCTTTGCTAGCCTTATTTCTGTGGAATCTGAGAACAGATATTTCGGATCTCATTGAAGAATATAGGGCCAAAGGAAATATCCTCCGATAACAAAGATAAAGAAGCTTTCTGAGAAACTTCTTTGCGTTCTGTGAAATCATCTCACAGAGTTACATCATTCCTCTCAAGAAGCCTTTCGTTAAGACAGTTCTTTTGGAATTGGCAAAGTGATATTAGGAAGCCCATAGAGGGCTATGGTGAAATAGGAAATATCCTCAGATGAAATCTGGAAAGAAGCTTTCTGAAAAACTGCTTAGTGTTCGGTTAGTTCATCTCACAGAGTTACATCTGTATTTCGTGGATCTCTTTGCTAGCCTTATTTCTGAGGAATCTGAGAACAGATATATCGGATCACTATGAAGACTATAGGGCCAAAGGAAATACCCTCTGATAACAAAGAGTAAGAAACTTTCTGAGAAACTTCTTTGTGTTCTGTGAAATCATCTCACAGAGTTACAGCTTTCCCCTCAAGAATCCTATGGCTAAGACAGTACTTGTGGAATTTGCAAAGTGATATCTGGAAGCCCATAGAGGGCTATGGTGAAAAAGGAAATATCCTCAGATGAAATCTGGAAAGAAGCTTTCTGAGAAACTGCTTAGTGTTCGGATTATTCATCTCACAGAGTTACATCTGTATTTCGTGGATCTCTTTGCTAGCCTTATTTCTGTGGAATCTGAGAACAGATATTTCGGATCCCTTTGAAGTCTATAGGGCCAAAGAAAATATCCTCCGATAACAAAGAGAAAGAAGCTTTCTGAGAAACTACGTTGCGTTCTGTGAAATCATCTCACAGAGTTACAGCTTTCCCCTCAAGAAGCCTTTCGCTAAGACAATTCTTGTGGAATTGGCAAAGTGATATTTGGAAGCCCATAGAGGGCTATGGTAAAAAAGGAAATATCCTCAGATGAAATCTGGAAAGAAGCTTTCTGAGAAACTGCTTAGTGTTCCCTTCATTCATTTCACAGAGTTACTTTTGTATTTCGTGGATCTCTTTGCTAGCCTTATTTCTGTGGAATCTGAGAACAGGTATTTCAGATCCCGTTGAAGACTATAAGGCCAAAGGAAATATCCTCCTAAAACAAAGAGAAAGAAGCTATCTTAGAAACTTCTTTGTGTTCTGTGAAATCATCTCACAGAGTTACAGCTTTCCCCTCAAGAAGCCTTTCGCTAAGACAGTTCTTGTGGAATTGGCAAAGTGATATTTGGAAGCCCATAGAGGGCTATGGTGAAAAAGGCTATATCCTCAGATGAAATCTGGAAAGAAGCTTTCTGAGAAACTGCTTAGTGTTCTGTTAATTCATCTCACAGAGTTACATCTGTATTTCGTGGATCTCTTTGCTAGCCTTATTTCTGTGGAATCTGAGAACAGGTATTTCGGATCCCATTGAAGACTATAGGGCCAAAGGAAATATCCTCCGATAACAAAGAGACAGAAGCTTTCAGAGAAACTACTTTGCGTCTGTGAAATCATCGCACAGAGTTACAGCTTTCCCCTCAAGAAGCCTTTCGCTAAGACAATTCTTGTGGAATTGGCAAAGTGATATTTGGAAGCCCATAGAGGGCTATGGTGAAAAAGGAAATATCCTCGGATGAAATCTGGAGAGAAGCTTTCTGAGAAACTGCTTAGTGTTCTGTTAATTCATCTTCCAGAGTTACATCTGTATTTCCTGGATCTCTTTGCTAGCCTTACTTCTGTGTTATCTGAGAACAGGTATTTAAGATCCCATTGAAGACTATAGGGCCAAAGGAAATATCCTCCGATTACACAGAGAAAGAAGCTCTCTGAGAAACTTCTTTGTGTTCTGTGAAATCATCTCACAGAATTACAGTTTTCCCCTCAAGAAGCCTTTCGCTAAGACGGTTCTTGTGGAATTGGCAAAGTGATATTTGGAAGCCCATAGAGGGCTCTGGTGAAGAAGGAAATATCCTCAGATGAAATCTGGAAAGAAGTTTTCTGAGAAACTGCTTAGTGTTCTGTTCATTCATCTCACAGAGTTACATATGTATTTTGTGGATCTCTTTGCTAGCCTCATTTCTGTGGAATCTGAGAACAGGTATTTCAGATCCCATTAAAGTCTATAGGGCCAAAGGAAATATCCTCCGATTACAAATAGAAAGAAGCTCTCTGAGAAACTACTTTGTGTTCTGTGAAATCATCTCACAGAGTTACAGCGTTACACTCAAGAAGCCTTTCGCAAAGACAGTTCTTGTGGAATTGGCAAAGTGATATTTGGAAGCCCATAGAGGGCTATGGTGAAAAAGGAAATATCCTCAGATCAAATCTTTAAAGAAGCTTTCTGAGAAACGGCTTAGTGTTCTGTTAATTCATCTCACAGAGTTACATCTGTATTTCGTGGATCTCTTTGCTAGCCTTATTTCTGTGGAATCTGAGAACAGGTATTTCAGATCCCATTGAAGACTATAGGGCCAAAGGAAATATCCTCCGATTACAAAGAGAAAGAAGCTTTGTGAGAAACTTCTTTGTGTTCTGTGAAATCATCTCACAGATTTACAGCTTTCCCCTCAAGAAGCCTTTCGCTAAGACAGTTCTTGTGGAATTGGCAAAGTGATATTTGGAAGCCCATAGAGGGCTATGGTGAAAAAGGCTATATCCTCAGATGAAATCTGGAAAGAAGCTTTCTGAGAAACTGCTTAGTTCGGTTAATTCGTCTCACAGAGTTACATCTGTATTTCGTGGATCTCTTTGCTAGCCTTATTTCTGTGGAATCTGAGAACAGATATTTCGGATCCCTTTGAAGACTATAGGGCCAAAGGAAATATCCTCCGATAACAAAGAGAAAGAAGCTTTCTGAGAAACTACTTTGCGTTGTGTGAAATAATCTCACAGAGTTACAGCTTTCCCCTCAAGAAGCCTTTCGCTAAGACAGTTCTTGTGGAATTGGCAAAGTGATATTTGGAAGCCCATAGAGGGCTATGGTGAAAAAGGAAATATCCTCAGATGAAATCTGGAAAGAAGCTTTCTGAGAAACTGCTTAGTGTTCGGTTAATTCATCTCCCAGATTTACATCTGTATTTCGTGGATCTCTTTGCTAGCCCTATTTCTGTGGAATCTGAGAACAGATATTTCGGATCCCATTGAAGACTATTTTGCCAAAGGAAATATCCTCCGATTACAAAGAGAAAGAAGCTTTCTGAGAAACTTCTTTGTGTTCTGTGAAATTATCTCACAGAGTTACAGCTTTCCCCTCAAGAAGCCATTCGCTAAGTCAGTTCTTGTGGAATTGGCAAAGTGATATTTGGAAGCCCATAGAGGGCTATGGTGAAAAAGGAAATATCATCAGTTCAAATCTGGAAAGAAGCTTTCTGAGAAACTGCTTAGTGTTCTGTTCATTCATCTAACAGCGTTACATCTGTATTTCGTGGATCTCTTTGCTAGCCTTATTTCTGTGGAATCTGAGAACAGATATTTCGGATCTCATTGAAGAATATAGGGCCAAAGGAAATATCTTCCGATAACAAAGATAAAGAAGCTTTCTGAGAAACTTCTTTGCGTTCTGTGAAATCATCTCACAGAGTTACATCATTCCTCTCAAGAAGCCTTTCGTTAAGACAGTTCTTTTGGAATTGGCAAAGTGATATTAGGAAGCCCATAGAGGGCTATGGTGAAATAGGAAATATCCTCAGATGAAATCTGGAAAGAAGCTTTCTGAGAAACTGCTTAGTGTTCGGTTAGTTCATCTCACAGAGTTACATCTGTATTTCGTGGATCTCTTTGCTAGCCTTATTTCTGTGGAATCTGAGAACAGATATATCGGATCACTATGAAGACTATAGGGCCAAAGGAAATACCCTCTGATAACAAAGAGTAAGAAACTTTCTGAGAAACTTCTTTGTGTTCTGTGAAATCATCTCACAGAGTTACAGCTTTCCCCTCAAGAATCCTATGGCTAAGACAGTACTTGTGGAATTGGCAAAGTGATATCTGGAAGCCCATAGAGGGCTATGGTGAAAAAGGAAATATCCTCAGATGAAATCTGGAAAGAAGCTTTCTGAGAAACTGCTTAGTGTTCGGTTTATTCATCTCATAGAGTTACATCTGTATTTCGTGGATCTCTTTGCTAGCCTTATTTCTGTGGAATCTGAGAACAGATATTTCGGATCCCTTTGAAGTCTATAGGGCCAAAGAAAATATCCTCCGATAACAAAGAGAAAGAAGCTTTCTGAGAAACTACCTTGCGTTCTGTGAAATCATCTCACAGAGTTACAGCTTTCCCCTCAAGAAGCCTTTCGCTAAGACAATTCTTGTGGAATTGGCAAAGTGATATTTGGAAGCCCATAGAGGGCTATGGTGAAAAAAGAAATATCCTCAGATGAAATCTGGAAAGAAGCTGTCTGAGAAGCTTCTTAGTGTTCTGTTAATTCATCTCACAGAGTTACATCTCTATTTAGTGGATCTCTTTGTTAGCCTTATTTCTGTGGAATCTGAGAACAGGTATTTCAGATCCCATTGAAGACTACAGGGCCAAAGGAAATATCCTCCGATAACAAAGAGAAAGAAGCTTTTTTAGAAACTTCTTTGTGTTCTGTGAAATCATCTCACAGAGTTACAGCTTTCCCCTCAAGAAGCCTTTCGCTAAGACAGTTCTTGTGGAATTGGCAATGTGATATTTGGAAGCCCCTAGAGGGCTATGGTGAAAAAGGATATATCCTCAGATGAAATCTGGAAAGAAGCCTTCTGAGAAACTGCTTAGTGTTCGGTTAATTCATCTCACAGTGTTACATCTGTATTTCGTGGATCCCTTTGCTAGCCTTATTTCTGTGGAATCTGAGAAAAGATATTTCGGATCCCTTTGAAGACTACAGGGCCAAAGGAAATATCCTCCGATAACAAAGAGAAAGAAGCTTTCTGAGAAACTACTTTGCGTTCTGTGAAATCATCTCACAGAGTTACAGCTTTCCCCTCAAGAAGCCTTTCGCTAAGACTGTTCTTGTGGATTTGGCAAAGTGATATTTGGAAGCCCATAGAGGGCTATGGTGAAATAGGAAATATCCTCAGATGAAATCTGGAAAGAAGCTTTCTGAGAAACTGCTTAGTGTTCGGTTAATTCATCTCCCAGAGTTGCATCTGTACTTCGTGGATCTCTTTGCTAGCCCTATTTCTGTGGAATCTGAGAACAGATATTTCGGATCCCCTTGAAGACTATAGGGTCAAAGGAAATATCCTCCGATTACAAAGAGAAAGAAGCTTTCTAAGAAACTTCTCTGTGTTCTGTGAAATCATCTCACAGAGTGACAGCTTTCCCCTCAAGAAGCCATTCGGTAAGACAGTTCTTGTGGAATTGGCAAAGTGATATTTGGAAGCCCATAGAGGGCTATGGTGAAAAAGGAAATATCCTCAGATCAAATCTGGAAAGAAGCTTTCTGAGAAACTGCTTAGTGTTCTGTTAATTCATCTCACAGAGTTACATCTGTATTTCGTGGATCTCTTTGCTAGCCTTATTTCTGTGGAATGTGAGAACAGGTATTTCAGATTCCATTGAAAACTATAGGGCCAAAGGAAATATCCTCCGATTACAAAGAGAAAGAAGCTTTCTGAGAAACTTCTTTGTGTTCTGTGAAATCATCTCACAGAGTTACAGCTTTCCCCTCAATAAGCCTTTGGCTAAGACAGTTCTTGTGGAATTGGCAAAGTGATATTTGGAAGCCCATAGAGGGCTATGGTGAAAAAGGAAATATTCTCAGATGAAATCTGGAAAGAAGCTTTCTGAGAAACTGCTTAGTGTTCCGTTCATTCATTTCACAGAGTTTCTTTTGTATTTCGTGGATCTCTTTGCTAGCCTTATTTCTGTGGAATCTGAGAACAGGTATTTCAGATCCCTTTGAAGACTATAGGGCCAAAGGAAATATCCTCCGATTACAAAGAGAAAGAAGCTTTCTAAGAAACTTCTCTGTGTTCTGTGAAATCATCTCACAGAGTTACAGCTTTCCCCTCAAGAAGTCATTCTGTAAGACAGTTCTTGTGTAATTGGCAAAGTGATATTTGGAAGCCCTTAGAGGGCTATGGTGAAAAAGGAAATATCATCAGATGAAATCTGGAAAGAAGCTCTCTGAGAAACTGCTTAGTGTTCTGTTCATTCATCTCACAGAGTTACATCTGTATTTCGTGGATCTCTTTGCTAGCCTTGTTTCTGTGGAATCTGAGAACAGATATTTCGGATCCCATTGAAGACTATAGGGCCAAAGGAAATATCTTCCGATAACAAAGAGAAAGAAGCTTTCTGAGAAACTTCTTTGCGTTCTGTGAAATCATCTCACAGAGTTACATCTTTTCTCTCAAGAAGCCTTTCGCTAAGACAGTTCTTGTGGAATTGGCAAAGTGATATTTGGAATCCCATAGAGGGCTATGGTGAAAAAGGAAATATCCTCAGATGAAGTCTGGAAAGAAGCTTTCTGAGAAATTGCTTAGTGTTCTATTAATTCATCTCACAGAGTTACATCTGTATTTCGTGGATCTCTTTGCTAGCCTTATTTCTGTGGAATCTAAGAACAGATATTTCGGATCCCTTTGAAGACTATAGGGCCAAAGGAAATATCCTCCGATAACAAAGAGGAAGAAGCTTTCTGAGAAACTTCTTTGTGTTCTGTGATATCATCTCACAAACTTACAGCTTTCCCCTCAATAGCCTTTCGCTAAGACACTTCTTGTGGAATTGGCAAAGTGATATTAGGAAGCCCATAGAGGGCTATGGTGAAATAGGAAATATCCTCAGATGAAATCTGGAAAGAAGCTTTCTGAGAAACTGCTTAGTGTTCGGTTAGTTCATCTCACAGAGTTACATCTGTATTTCGTGGATCTCTTTGCTAGCCTTATTTCTGTGGAATCTGAGAACAGATATATCGGATCACTATGAAGACTATAGGGCCAAAGGAAATACCCTCTGATAACAAAGAGTAAGAAACTTTCTGAGAAACTTCTTTGTGTTCTGTGAAATCATCTCACAGAGTTACAGCTTTCCCCTCAAGAATCCTATGGCTAAGACAGTACTTGTGGAATTGGCAAAGTGATATCTGGAAGCCCATAGAGGGCTATGGTGAAAAAGGAAATATCCTCAGATGAAATCTGGAAAGAAGCTTTCTGAGAAACTGCTTAGTGTTCGGTTTATTCATCTCATAGAGTTACATCTGTATTTCGTGGATCTCTTTGCTAGCCTTATTTCTGTGGAATCTGAGAACAGATATTTCGGATCCCTTTGAAGTCTATAGGGCCAAAGAAAATATCCTCCGATAACAAAGAGAAAGAAGCTTTCTGAGAAACTACCTTGCGTTCTGTGAAATCATCTCACAGAGTTACAGCTTTCCCCTCAAGAAGCCTTTCGCTAAGACAATTCTTGTGGAATTGGCAAAGTGATATTTGGAAGCCCATAGAGGGCTATGGTGAAAAAAGAAATATCCTCAGATGAAATCTGGAAAGAAGCTGTCTGAGAAGCTTCTTAGTGTTCTGTTAATTCATCTCACAGAGTTACATCTCTATTTAGTGGATCTCTTTGTTAGCCTTATTTCTGTGGAATCTGAGAACAGGTATTTCAGATCCCATTGAAGACTACAGGGCCAAAGGAAATATCCTCCGATAACAAAGAGAAAGAAGCTTTTTTAGAAACTTCTTTGTGTTCTGTGAAATCATCTCACAGAGTTACAGCTTTCCCCTCAAGAAGCCTTTTGCTAAGACAGTTCTTGTGGAATTGGCAATGTGATATTTGGAAGCCCCTAGAGGGCTATGGTGAAAAAGGATATATCCTCAGATGAAATCTGGAAAGAAGCCTTCTGAGAAACTGCTTAGTGTTCGGTTAATTCATCTCACAGTGTTACATCTGTATTTCGTGGATCCCTTTGCTAGCCTTATTTCTGTGGAATCTGAGAAAAGATATTTCGGATCCCTTTGAAGACTACAGGGCCAAAGGAAATATCCTCCGATAACAAAGAGAAAGAAGCTTTCTGAGAAACTACTTTGCGTTCTGTGAAATCATCTCACAGAGTTACAGCTTTCCCCTCAAGAAGCCTTTCGCTAAGACTGTTCTTGTGGATTTGGCAAAGTGATATTTGGAAGCCCATAGAGGGCTATGGTGAAATAGGAAATATCCTCAGATGAAATCTGGAAAGAAGCTTTCTGAGAAACTGCTTAGTGTTCGGTTAATTCATCTCCCAGAGTTGCATCTGTACTTCGTGGATCTCTTTGCTAGCCCTATTTCTGTGGAATCTGAGAACAGATATTTCGGATCCCCTTGAAGACTATAGGGTCAAAGGAAATATCCTCCGATTACAAAGAGAAAGAAGCTTTCTAAGAAACTTCTCTGTGTTCTGTGAAATCATCTCACAGAGTGACAGCTTTCCCCTCAAGAAGCCATTCGGTAAGACAGTTCTTGTGGAATTGGCAAAGTGATATTTGGAAGCCCATAGAGGGCTATGGTGAAAAAGGAAATATCCTCAGATCAAATCTGGAAAGAAGCTTTCTGAGAAACTGCTTAGTGTTCTGTTAATTCATCTCACAGAGTTACATCTGTATTTCGTGGATCTCTTTGCTAGCCTTATTTCTGTGGAATGTGAGAACAGGTATTTCAGATTCCATTGAAAACTATAGGGCCAAAGGAAATATCCTCCGATTACAAAGAGAAAGAAGCTTTCTGAGAAACTTCTTTGTGTTCTGTGAAATCATCTCACAGAGTTACAGCTTTCCCCTCAATAAGCCTTTGGCTAAGACAGTTCTTGTGGAATTGGCAAAGTGATATTTGGAAGCCCATAGAGGGCTATGGTGAAAAAGGAAATATTCTCAGATGAAATCTGGAAAGAAGCTTTCTGAGAAACTGCTTAGTGTTCCGTTCATTCATTTCACAGAGTTTCTTTTGTATTTCGTGGATCTCTTTGCTAGCCTTATTTCTGTGGAATCTGAGAACAGGTATTTCAGATCCCTTTGAAGACTATAGGGCCAAAGGAAATATCCTCCGATTACAAAGAGAAAGAAGCTTTCTAAGAAACTTCTCTGTGTTCTGTGAAATCATCTCACAGAGTTACAGCTTTCCCCTCAAGAAGTCATTCTGTAAGACAGTTCTTGTGTAATTGGCAAAGTGATATTTGGAAGCCCTTAGAGGGCTATGGTGAAAAAGGAAATATCATCAGATGAAATCTGGAAAGAAGCTCTCTGAGAAACTGCTTAGTGTTCTGTTCATTCATCTCACAGAGTTACATCTGTATTTCGTGGATCTCTTTGCTAGCCTTGTTTCTGTGGAATCTGAGAACAGATATTTCGGATCCCATTGAAGACTATAGGGCCAAAGGAAATATCTTCCGATAACAAAGAGAAAGAAGCTTTCTGAGAAACTTCTTTGCGTTCTGTGAAATCATCTCACAGAGTTACATCTTTTCTCTCAAGAAGCCTTTCGCTAAGACAGTTCTTGTGGAATTGGCAAAGTGATATTTGGAATCCCATAGAGGGCTATGGTGAAAAAGGAAATATCCTCAGATGAAGTCTGGAAAGAAGCTTTCTGAGAAATTGCTTAGTGTTCTATTAATTCATCTCACAGAGTTACATCTGTATTTCGTGGATCTCTTTGCTAGCCTTATTTCTGTGGAATCTAAGAACAGATATTTCGGATCCCTTTGAAGACTATAGGGCCAAAGGAAATATCCTCCGATAACAAAGAGGAAGAAGCTTTCTGAGAAACTTCTTTGTGTTCTGTGATATCATCTCACAAACTTACAGCTTTCCCCTCAATAGCCTTTCGCTAAGACACTTCTTGTGGAATTGGCAAAGTGATATTTGGAAGCCCATAGAGGGCTATGGTGAAAAAGGATATATCCTCAGATGAAATCTGGAAAGAAGCTTTCTGAGAAACTGCTTAGTGTTCGGTTAATTCATCTCACAGAGTTACATCTGTATTTCCTGGATCTCTTTGCTAGCCTTATTTCTGTGGAATCTGAGAACAGGTATTTCGGATCCCATTGAAGACTATAGGGCCAAAGGAAATATCCTCCGATAGCAAAGAGACAGAAGCTTTCTGAGAAACTACTTTACGTCTGTGAAATCATCTCACAGAGTTACAGATTTCCCCTCAAGAAGCCTTTCGCTAAGACAATTCTTGTGGAATTGGCAAAGTGATATTTGGAAGCCCATAGAGGGCTATGGTGAAAAAGGAAATATCCTCAGATGAAATCTGGAAAGAAGCTTTCTGAGAAACTGCTTAGTGTTCTGTTCATTCATCTCACAGAGTTACATCTGTATTTCCTGGATCTCTTTGCTAGCCTTATTTCTGTGGAATCTGAGAACAGGTATTTAAGATCCCATTGAAGACTATAAGGCCAAAGGAAATATACTCCGATTACACAGAGAAAGAAGCTCTCTGAGAAACTTCTTTGTGTTCTGTGAAATCATCTCACAGAATTACAGTTTTCCCCTCAAGAAGCCTTTCGCTAAGACCGTTCTTGTGGAATTGACAAAGTGATATTTGGAAGCCCTTAGAGTTCTCTGGTGAAGAAGGAAATATCCTCAGATGAAATCTGGAAAGAAGTTTTCTGAGAAAATGCTTAGTGTTCTGTTCATTCATCTCACAGAGTTACATCTGTATTTCGTGGATCTCTTTGCTAGCCTTATTTCTGTGGAATCTGAGAACAGGTATTTCAGATCCCATTAACGTCTATAGGGCCTAAGGAAATATCCTCCGATTACAAATAGAAAGAAGCTCTCTGAGAAACTACTTTGTGTTTTGAGAAATCATCTCACAGAGTTACAGCTTTCCCCTCAAGAAGCCTTTCGCTAAGACAGTTCTTGTGGAATTGGCAAAGTGATATTTGGAAGCCCATAGAGGGCTATGGTGAAAAAGGAAATATCCTCAGATCAAATCTGGAAAGAAGCTTTCTGAGAAACGGCTTAGTGTTCTGTTAATTCATCTCACAGAGTTACATCTGTATTTCGTGGATCTCTTTGCTAGCCTTATTTCTGTGGAATCTGAGAACAGGTATTGCAGATCCCATTGAAGACTATAGGGCCAAAGGAAATATCCTCCGATTACAAAGAGAAAGAAGCTTTGTGAGAAACTTCTTTGTGTTCTGTGAAATCATCTCACAGATTTACAGCTTTCCCCTCAAGAAGCCTTTCGCTAAGACATTTCTTGTGGAATTGGCAAAGTGATATTTGGAAGCCCATAGAGGGCTATGGTAAAAAAGGAAATATCCTCAGATGAAATCTGGAAAGAAGCTTTCTGAGAAACTGCTTAGTGTTCCCTTCATTCATTTCACAGAGTTACTTTTGTATTTCGTGGATCTCTTTGCTAGCCTTATTTCTGTGGAATCTGAGAACAGGTATTTCAGATCCCGTTGAAGACTATAAGGCCAAAGGAAATATCCTCCTAAAACAAAGAGAAAGAAGCTATCTTAGAAACTTCTTTGTGTTCTGTGAAATCATCTCACAGAGTTACAGCTTTCCCCTTAAGAAGCCTTTCGCTAAGACAGTTCTTGTGGAATTGGCAAAGTGATATTTGGAAGCCCATAGAGGGCTATGGTGAAAAATGCTATATCCTCAGATGAAATCTGGAAAGAAGCTTTCTGAGAAACTGCTTAGTGTTCTGTTAATTCATCTCACAGAGTTACATCTGTATTTCGTGTATCTCTTTGCTAGCCTTATTTCTGTGGAATCTGAGAACAGGTATTTCGGATCCCTTTGAAGACTATAGGGCCAAAGGAAATATCCTCCGATAACAAAGAGACAGAAGCTTTCAGAGAAACTACTTTGCGTCTGTGAAATCATCGCACAGAGTTACAGCTTTCCCCTCAAGAAGCCTTTCGCTAAGACAATTCTTGTGGAATTGGCAAAGTGATATTTGGAAGCCCATAGAGGGCTATGGTGAAAAAGGAAATATCCTCGGATGAAATCTGGAGAGAAGCTTTCTGAGAAACTGCTTAGTGTTCTGTTAATTCGTCTTCCAGAGTTACATCTGTATTTCGTGGATCTCTTTGCTAGCCTTATTTCTGTGGAATCTGAGAACAGGTATTTAAGATCCCATTGAAGACTATAGGGCCAAAGGAAATATCCTCTGATTACACAGAGAAAGAAGCTCTCTGAGAAACTTCTTTGTGTTCTGTGAAATCATCTCACAGAATTACAGTTTTCCCCTCAAGAAGCCTTTCGCTAAGACGGTTCTTGTGGAATTGGCAAAGTGATATTTGGAAGCCCATAGAGGGCTCTGGTGAAGAAGGAAATATCCTCAGATGAAATCTGGAAAGAAGTTTTCTGAGAAACTGCTTAGTGTTCTGTTAATTCATCTCACAGAGTTACATCTGTATTTCGTGGATCTCTTTGCTAGCCTTATTTCTGTGGAATCTGAGAACAGGTATTTCAGATCCCATTGAAGACATAGGGCCAAAGGAAATATCCTCCGATTACAAAGAGAAAGAAGCTTTGTGAGAAACTTCTTTGTGTTCTGTGAAATCATCTCACAGATTTACAGCTTTCCCCTCAAGAAGCCTTTCGCTAAGACAGTTCTTGTGGAATTGGCAAAGTGATATTTGGAAGCCCATAGAGGGCTATGGTGAAAAAGGCTATATCCTCAGATGAAATCTGGAAAGAAGCTTTCTGAGAAACTGCTTAGTTCGGTTAATTCGTCTCACAGAGTTACATCTGTATTTCGTGGATCTCTTTGCTAGCCTTATTTCTGTGGAATCTGAGAACAGATATTTCGGATCCCTTTGAAGACTATAGGGCCAAAGGAAATATCCTCCGATCACAAAGAGAAAGAAGCTTTCTGAGAAACTACTTTGCGTTGTGTGAAATAATCTCACAGAGTTACAGCTTTCCCCTCAAGAAGCCTTTCGCTAAGACAGTTCTTGTGGAATTGGCAAAGTGATATTTGGAAGCCCATAGAGGGCTATGGTGAAAAAGGAAATATCCTCAGATGAAATCTGGAAAGAAGCTTTCTGAGAAACTGCTTAGTGTTCGGTTAATTCATCTCCCAGATTTACATCTGTATTTCGTGGATCTCTTTGCTAGCCCTATTTCTGTGGAATCTGAGAACAGATATTTCGGATCCCATTGAAGACTATTTTGCCAAAGGAAATATCCTCCGATTACAAAGAGAAAGAAGCTTTCTGAGAAACTTCTTTGTGTTCTGTGAAATTATCTCACAGAGTTACAGCTTTCCCCTCAAGAAGCCATTCGCTAAGACAGTTCTTGTGGAATTGGCAAAGTGATATTTGGAAGCCCATAGAGGGCTATGGTGAAAAAGGAAATATCATCAGTTCAAATCTGGAAAGAAGCTTTCTGAGAAACTGCTTAGTGTTCTGTTCATTCATCTAACAGCGTTACATCTGTATTTCGTGGATCTCTTTGCTAGCCTTATTTCTGTGGAATCTGAGAACAGATATTTCGGATCTCATTGAAGAATATAGGGCCAAAGGAAATAGTTTCCGATAACAAAGATAAAGAAGCTTTCTGAGAAACTTCTTTGCGTTCTGTGAAATCATCTCACAGAGTTACATCATTCCTCTCAAGAAGCCTTTCGTTAAGACAGTTCTTTTGCAATTGGCAAAGTGATATTAGGAAGCCCATAGAGGGCTATGGTGAAATAGGAAATATCCTCAGATGAAATCTGGAAAGAAGCTTTCTGAGAAACTGCTTAGTGTTCGGTTAGTTCATCTCACAGAGTTACATCTGTATTTCGTGGATCTCTTTGCTAGCCTTATTTCTGTGGAATCTGAGAGCAGATATATCGGATCACTATGAAGACTATAGGGCCAAAGGAAATACCCTCTGATAACAAAGAGTAAGAAACTTTCTGAGAAACTTCTTTGTGTTCTGTGAAATCATCTCACAGAGTTACAGCTTTCCCCTCAAGAATCCTATGGCTAAGACAGTACTTGTGGAATTGGCAAAGTGATATCTGGAAGCCCATAGAGGGCTATGGTGAAAAAGGAAATATCCTCAGATGAAATCTGGAGAGAAGCTTTCTGAGAAACTGCTTAGTATTCTGTTAATTCACCTCAGAGAGTTACATCTGTATTTCGTGGATCTCTTTGCTAGCCTTATTTCTGTGGAATCTGAGAAGAGGTATTTCGGATCCCTTTGAAGACTATAGGGCCAAAGGAAATATCCTCCGATAACAAAGAGAAAGAAGCTTTCTGAGAAACTTCTTTGTGTTCTGTGAAATTATCTCACAGAGTTACAGCTTTCCCCTCAAGAAGCCTTTCGCTAAGACAGTTCTTGTGGAAGTGGCAAAGAGATATTTGGAAGCCCATGGAGGGCTCTGGTGAAGAAGGAAATATCCTCAGTTGAAATCTGGAAAGAAGCTTTCTGAGAAACTGCTTAGTGTTCTGTTCATTCATCTCACATAGTTACATCTGTATTTCGTGGATTTCTTTGCTACCCTTATTTCTGTGGAATCTGAGAACAGGTATTTCAGATCCCATTAAAGAGTAAAGGGCCAAAGGAAATATCCTCCGATTACAAATAGAAAGAAGCTCTCTGAGAAACTTCTTTGTGTTCTGTGAAATCATCTCACAGAGTTACAGCTTTCCCCTCAAGAAGCCTTTCGCTAAGACAGTTCTTGTGGAATTGGCAAAGTGATATTTGGAAGCCCATAGAGGGCTATGGTGAAAAAGGAAATATCCTCAGATGAAATCTGGAAAGAAGCTTTCTGAGAAACTGCTTAGTGTTCGGTTAGTTCATCTCACAGAGTTACATCTGTATTTCGTGGATCTCTTTGCTAGCCTTATTTCTGTGGAATCTGAGAACAGATATTTCGGATCCCATTGAAGACTATAGGGCCAAAGGAAATATCCTCCTATAACAAAGAGAAAGAAGCATTCTTAGAAACTTCTTTGTGTTCTGTGAAATCATCTCACAGAGTTACAGCTTTTCCCTCAAGAAGCCTTTCGCTAAGACAGTTCTTGTGGAATTGGCAATGTGATATTTGGAAGCCCATAGAGGGCTATGGTGAAAAAGGAAATATCCTCAGATGAAATCTGGAAAGAAGCCTCCTGAGAAACTGCTTAGTGTTCGGTTAATTCATCTCACAGAGTTACATCTGTATTTCGTGGATCTCTTTGCTAGCCTTATTTCTGTGGAATCTGAGAACAGGTGTTTAAGATCCCATTGAAGACTATAGGGCCAAAGGAAATATCCTCCGATTACACAGAGAAAGAAGCTCTCTGAGAAACTTCTTTGTGTTCTGTGAAATCATCTCACAGAATTACAGTTTTCCCCTCAAGAAGCCTTTCGCTAAGACCGTTCTTGTGGAATTGGCAAAGTGATATTTGGAAGCCCATAGAGGGCTCTGGTGAAGAAGGAAATATCCTCAGATGAAATCTGGAAAGAAGTTTTCTAAGAAACTGCTTAGTGTTCTGTTCATTCATCCCACAGAGTTACATCTGTATTTCGTGTATCTCTTTGCTAGCCTTATTTCTGTGGAATCTGAGAACAGGTATTTCAGATCCCATTAAAGACTATAGGGCCAAAGGAAATATCCTCCGATTACAAATAGAAAGAAGCTCTCTGAGAAACTACTTTGTGTTCTGTGAAATCATCTCACAGAGTTACAGCTTTCCCCTCGAGAAGCCTTTCGCTAAGACAGTTCTTGTGGAATTGGCAAAGTGATATTTGGAAGCCCATAGAGGGGTATGGTGAAAAAGGAAATATCCTCAGATGAAATCTGGAAAGAAGCTTTCTGAGAAACTGCTTTGTGTTCGGTTAATTCATTTCCCAGAGTTGCATCTGTACTTCGTGGATCTCTTTGCTAGCCCTATTTCTGTGGAATCTGAGAACAGATATTTCGGATCCCATTGAAGACTATAAGGCCAAAGGAAATATCCTCCGATTACAAGGAGAAAGAAGCTTTCTAAGAAACTTCTCTGTGTTCTGTGAAATCATCTCACAGAGTTACAGCTTTCCCCTCAAGAAGACTTTCGCTAAGACAGTTCTTGTGGAATTGGCAAAGTGATATTTGGAAGCCCATAGAGGGCTATGGTGAAAAAGGAAATATCCTCAGATGAAATGTGGAAAGAAGCTTTCTGAGAAACTGCTTAGTGTTCTGTTAATTCATCTCACAGAGTTACATCTGTTTTTCGTGGATCTCTTTGCCAGCCTTATTTCTGTGGAATGTGAGAACCGGTATTTCATATCCCTTTGAAAACTATAGGGCCAAAGGAAATATCCTCCGATTACAAAGAGAAAGAAGCTTTCTGAGAAACTTCTCTGTGTTCTGTGAAATCATCTCATAGAGTTACAGCTTTCCCCTCAATAAGCCTTTGGCTAAGACAGTTCTTGTGGAATTGGCAAAGTGATATTTGGAAGCCCATAGAGGGCTATGGTGAAAAAGGAAATATTCTCAGATGAAATCTGGAAAGAAGCTTTCTGAGAAACTGCTTAGTGTTCCGTTCATTCATTTCACAGAGTTTCTTTTGTATTTCGTGGATCTCTTTGCTAGCCTTATTTCTGTGGAATCTGAGAACAGGTATTTCAGATCCCATTGAAGACTATAGGGCCAAAGGAAATATCCTCCGATAACAAAGAGAAAGAAGCTTTCTGAGAAACTTCTTTGTGTTCTGTGAAATCAACTCACAGAGTTACAGCTCTCCCATCAAGAAGCCTTTCGCCAAGACAGTTCTTGTGGAATTGGCAAAGTGATATTAGGAAACCTTAGAGGGCAATGGTGAAAAAGGAAATATCCTCAGATGAAATCTGGAAAGAAGCTTTCTGAGAAACTGCTGAGTGTTCTGTTCATTCATCTCACAGAGTTACATCTGTATTTCGTGGATCTCTTTCCTAGCCTTATTTCTGTGGAATCTGAGAACAGATATTTCGGATCCCATTGAAGACTATAGGGCCAAAGGAAATATCCTCCTATAACAAAGAGAAAGAAGCATTCTTAGAAACTTCTTTGTGTTCTGTGAAATCATCTCACAGAGTTACAGCTTTTCACTCAAGAAGCCTTTCGCTAAGACAGTTCTTGTGGAATCGGCAGTGTGATATTTGGAAGCCCATAGAGGGCTAAGGTGAAAAAGGATATATCCTCAGATGAAATCTGGAAAGAAGCCTCCTGAGAAACTGCTTAGTGTTCGGTTAATTCATCTCACAGAGTTACATCTGTATTTCGTGGATCTCTTTGCTAGCCTTATTTCTGTGGAATCTGAGAACAGGTGTTTAAGATCCCATTGAAGACTATAGGGCCAAAGGAAATATCCTCCGATTACACAGAGAAAGAAGCTCTCTGAGAAACTTCTTTGTGTTCTGTGAAATCATCTCACAGAATTACAGTTTTCCCCTCAAGAAGCCTTTCGCTAAGACCGTTCTTGTGGAAATGGCAAAGTGATATTTGGAAGCCCATAGAGGGCTCTGGTGAAGAAGGAAATATCCTCAGATGAAATCTGGAAAGAAGTTTTCTGAGAAAATGCTTAGTGTTCTGTTCATTCATCTCACAGAGTTACATCTGTATTTCGTGGATGTCTTTGCTAGCCTTTTTTCTGTGGAATCTGAGAACAGGTATTTCAGATCTCATTAAAGTCTATAGGGCCAAAGGAAATATCCTCCGATTACAAATAGAAAGAAGCTCTCTGAGAAACTACTTTGTGTTCTGTGAAATCATCTCACAGAGTTACAGCTTTCCCCTCAAGAAGCCTTTCGCTAAGACAGTTCTTGTGGAATTGGCAAAGTGATATTTGGAAGCCCATAGAGGGCTATGGTGAAAAAGGAAATATCCTCAGATCAAATCTTTAAAGAAGCTTTCTGAGAAACGGCTTAGTGTTCTGTTAATTCATCTCACAGAGTTACATCTGTATTTCGTGGATCTCTTTGCTAGCCTTATTTCTGTGGAATCTGAGAACAGGTATTGCAGATCCCATTGAAGACTATAGGGCCGAAGGAAATATCCTCCGATTACAAAGGGAAAGAAGCTTTGTGAGAAACTTCTTTGTGTTCTGTGAAATCATCTCACAGATTTACAGCTTTCACCTCAAGAAGCCTTTCGCTAAGACAATTCTTGTGGAATTCGCAAAGTGATATTTGGAAGCCCATAGAGGGCTATAGTGAAAAAGGAAATATCCTCAGATGAAATCTGGAAAGAAGTTTTCTGAGAAACTGCTGAGTGTTCTGTTCATTCATCTCACAGATTTACATCTGTATTTCGTGGATCTCTTTGCAAGCCTTATTTCTGTGGAATCTGAGAACAGATATTTCGGATCCCATTGAAGACTATAGGGCCAAAGGAAATATCCTCCTATAACAAAGAGAAAGAAGCTTTCTTAGAAAATTCTTTGTGTTCTGTGAAATCATCTCACAGAGTTACAGCTTTCCCCTCAAGAAGCCTTTCGCTAAGACAGTTCTTGTGGAATTGGCAATGTGATATTTGGAAGCCCATAGAGGGCTATGGTAAAAAAGGATATATCCTCAGATGAAATATGGAAAGAAGCCTTCTGAGAAACTGCTTAGGGTTCGGTTAATTCATCTCACAGAGTTACATCTGTATTTCGTGGATCTCTTTGCTAGCCTTATTTCTGTGGAATCTGAGAACAGATATTTCGGATCCCTTTGAAGACTATAGGGCCAAAGGAAATATCCTCCGATAACAAAGAGAAAGAAGCTTTCTGAGAAACTACTTTGTGTTCTGTGAAATCATCT
Source organism: Macaca mulatta (assembly GCF_049350105.2). NCBI lineage: Eukaryota > Metazoa > Chordata > Mammalia > Primates > Cercopithecidae > Macaca > Macaca mulatta. The sequence goes on along the minus strand of NC_133415.1, from coordinate 54,331,320 downwards.
CACAGAGTTACAGCTTTCCCCTCAAGAAGCCTTTCGCTAAGACAGTTCTTGTGGAATTGGCAACGTGATATTTGGAAGCCCTTAGAGGGCTATGGCGAAATAGGAAATATCCTCAGATGAAATCTGGAAAGGAGCTTTCTGAGAAACTGATTAGTGTTCGGTTAATTCATCTCCCAGAGTTGCATCTGTACTTCGTGGATCTCTTTGCTCCCCCTATTTCTGTGGAATCTGAGAACAGATATTTCGGATCCCATTGAAGACTATAGGGCCAAAGGAAATATCCTCTGATTACAAAGAGAAAGAAGCTTTCTAAGAAACTTCTCTGTGTTCTGTGAAATCATCTCACAGAGTTACAGCTTTCCCCTCAAGAAGCCATTCCGTAAGACAGTTCTTGTGTAATTGGCAAAGTGATATTTGGAAGCCCATAGAGGGCTATGGTGAAAAAGGAAATATCATCAGATGAAATCTGGAAAGAAGCTTTCTGAGAAACTGCTTAGTGTTCTGTTCATTCATCTCACAGAGTTACATCTATATTTCGTGGATCTCTTTGCTAGCCTTGTTTCTGTGGAATGTGAGAACAGATATTTCGGATCCCACTGAAGACTATAGGGCCAAAGGAAATATCTTCCGATAACAAAGAGAAAGAAGCTTTCTGAGAAACTTCTTTGCGTTCTGTGAAATCATCTCACAGAGTTACATCTTTCCTCTCAAGAAGCCTTTCGATAAGACAGTTCTTGTGGAATTGGCAAAGTGATATTTGGAATGCCATAGAGGGCTATGGTGAAAAAGGAAATATCCTCAGATGAAGTCTGGAAGGAAGATTTCTGAGAAACTGCTTAGTGTTCTGTTCATTCATCTCACAGAGTTACATCTGTATTCCGTGGATCTTTTTGCTAGCCTTATTTCTGTGGAATCTGAGAACAGATATTTCGGTTCCCTTTGAAGACTATAGGGCCAAAGGAAATATCCTCCGATAACAAAGAGAAAGAAGCTTTCTGAGAAACTTCTTTGTGTTCTGTGAAATCATCTCACAGAGTTACAGCTTTTCCCTCAATAGCCTTTCGCTAAGATAGTTGTTGTGTAATTGGCAAAGTGATATTTGGAAGCCCATAGAGGGCTATGGTGAAAAAGGATATATCCTCAGATGAAATCTGGAAAGAAGCTTTCTGAGAAACTGCTTAGTGTTCGGTTAATTCATCTCACAGAGTTACATCTGTATTTCGTCGGTCTCTTTGCTAGCCTTATTTCTGTGGAATCTGAGAACAGATATTTCGGATCCCTTTGAAGTCTATAGGGCCAAAGAAAATATCCTCCGATAACAAAGAGAAAGAAGCTTTCTGAGAAACTACTTTGCGTTCTATGAAATCATCTCACAGAGTTACAGCTTTCCCCTCAAGAAGCCTTTCGCTAAGACAGTTCTTGTGGAATTGGCAAAGTGATAATTGGAAGCCCATAGAGGGATATAGTGAAAAAGGAAATATCCTCAGATGAAATCTGGAAAGAAACTTTATGAGAAACTGCTTAGTGTTCTGTTAATTCATCTCACAGAGTTACATCTGTATTTCGTGGATCTCTTTGCTAGCCTTATTTCTGTGGAATCTGAGAACAGGTATTTCGGATCCCATTGAAGACTATAGGGCCAAAGGAAATATCCTCCGATAAGAAAGAGACAGAAGCTTTCTGAGAAACTACTTTGCGTCTGTGAAATCATCGCACAGAGTTACAGCTTTCCCCTCAAGAAGCCTTTCGCTAAGACAATTCTTGTGCAATTGGCAAAGTGATATTTGGAAGCCCATAGAGGGATATGGTGAAAAAGGAAATATCCTCAGATGAAATCTGGAAAGAAGCTTTCTGAGAAACTGCTTAGTGTTCTGTTCATTCATCTCACAGTGTTACATCTGTATTTCCTGGATCTCTTTGCTAGCCTTATTTCTGTGGAATCTGAGAACAGGTATTTCAGATCCCATTGAAAACTATAGGGCCAAAGGAAATATCCTCCGATTACACAGAGAAAGAAGCTCTCTGAGAAACTTCTTTGTGTTCTGTGAAATCATCTCACAGAATTACAGTTTTCCCCTCAAGAAGCCTTTCGCTAAGACCGTTCTTGTGGAATTGGCAAAGTGATATTTGGAAGCCCATAGAGGGCTCTGGTGAAGAAGGAAATATCCTCAGATGAAATCTGGAAAGAAGTTTTCTAAGAAACTGCTTAGTGTTCTGTTCATTCATCCCACAGAGTTACATCTGTATTTCGTGGATCTCTTTGCTAGCCTTATTTCTGTGGAATCTGAGAACAGGTATTTCAGATCCCATTAAAGACTATAGGGCCAAAGGAAATATCCTCCGATTACAAATAGAAAGAAGCTCTCTGAGAAACTACTTTGTGTTCTGTGAAATCATCTCACAGAGTTACAGCTTTCCCCTCAAGAAGCCTTTCGCTAAGACAGTTCTTGTGGAATTGGCAAAGTGATATTTGGAAGCCCATAGAGGGCTATGGTGAAAAAGGAAATATCCTCAGATGAAATCTGGAAAGAAGCTTTCTGAGAAACTGCTTAGTGTTCGGTTAATTCATCTCCCAGAGTTACATCTGTATTTCGTGGATCTCTTTGCTAGCCCTATTTCTGTGGAATCTGAGAACAGATATTTCGGATCTCATTGAAGACTATTTTGCCAAAGGAAATATCCTCCGATAACAAAGAGAAAGAAGCTTTCTGAGAAACTTCTTTGTGTTCTGTGAAATTATCTCACAGAGTTACAGCTTTCCCCTCAAGAAGCCATTAGCTAAGACAGTTCTTGTGGAATTGGCAAAGTGATATTTGGAAGCCCATAGAGGGCTATGGTGAAAAAGGAAATATCATCAGTTCAAATCTGGAAAGAAGCTTTCTGAGAAACTGCTTAGTGTTCTCTTCATTCATCTAACAGCGTTACATCTGTATTTCGTGGATCTCTTTGCTAGCCTTATTTCTGTGGAATCTGAGAACAGATATTTCGGATCTCATTGAAGAATATAGGGCCAAAGGAAATATCTTCCGATAACAAAGATAAAGAAGCTTTCTGAGAAACTTCTTTGCATTCTGTGAAATCATCTCACAGAGTTACAGCTTTACCCTCAAGAAGCCTTTCGCTAACAGTTCTTGTGGAATTGGCAAAGTGATATTTGGAAGCCTATAGAGGGCTATGGTGAAAAAGGAAATACCCTCAGATGAAATCTGAAAAGAAGCCTCTGAGAAACTGCTTAGTGTTCTGTTCATTCACCTCATGGAGTTACAACTGTATTTCGTGGATCTCTTTCTAGTCTTATTTCTGTGGAATCTGAGAACAGGTATTTCAGATCCCATTAAAGACTATAGGGCCAAAGGAAATATCCTCCGATTACAAATAGAAAGAAGCTCTCTGAGAAACTTCTTTGTGTTCTGTGAAATCATCTCACAGAGTTACAGCTTTCCCCTCAAGAAGCCTTTCGCTAAGACAGTTCTTGTGGAATTGGCAAAGTGATATTTGGAAGCCCATAGAGGGCTCTTGTGAAGAAGGAAATATCCTCAGTTGAAATCTGGAAAGAAGCTTTCTGAGAAACTGCTTAGTGTTCTGTTCATTCATCTCACAGAGTTACATCTGTATTTCGTGGATCTCTTTGCTACCCTTATTTCTGTGGAATCTGAGAACAGGTATTTCAGATCCCATTAAAGACTAAAGGGCCAAAGGAAATATCCTCCGATTACAAATAGAAAGAAGCTCTCTGAGAAACTTCTTTGTGTTCTGTGAAATCATCTCACAGAGTTACAGCTTTCCCTTCAAGAAGTCTTTCGCTAAGACAGTTCTTGTGGAATTGGCAAAGTGATATTTGGAAGCCCATAGAGGGCTATGGTGAAAAAGGAAATATACTCAGATGAAATCTGGAAAGAAGCTTTCTGAGAAACTGCTTAGTGTTCTGTTAATTCATATCACAGAGTTACATCTGTATTTCCTGGATCTCTTTGCTAGTCTTATTTCTGTGGAATCTGAGAACAGATATTTCGGATCCCTTTGAAGACTATAGGGCCAAAGGAAATATCCTCCGATATCAATGAGAAAGAATTTTTCTGAGAAACTTCTTTGTGTTCTGTGAAATCCTCTCACAGAGTTACAGCTTTCCCCTCAATAGCCTTTCGCTAAGACAGTTCTTGTGGAATTGGCAAAGTGATATTTGGAAGCCCATAGAGGGCTATGGTGAAAAAGGATATATCCTCAGATGAAATCTGGAAAGAAGCTGTCTGAGAAACTGCTTAGTGTTCGGTTAATTCATCTCACAGAGTTACATCTGTATTTCGTGGATCTCTTTGCTAGCCTTATTTCTGTGGAATCTGAGAACAGATATTTCGGATCCATTTGAAGTCTATAGGGCCAAAGAAAATATCCTCCGATAACAAAGAGAAAGAAGCTTTCTGAGAAACTACTTTGCGTTCTGTGAAATCATCTCACAGAGTTACAGCTTTCCCCTCAAGAAGCCTTTCGCTAAGACAGTTCTTGTGGAATTGGCAAAGTGATATTTGGAAGCCCCTAGAGGGCTAGGGTGAAAAAGTAAATATTCTCAGATGAAATCTGGAAAGAAGCTTTCTGAGAAACTGCTTGGTGTTCTGTTAATTCATCTCACAGAGTTTCATCTGTATTTAGTGGATCTCTTTGCTAGCCTTATTTCTGTGGAATCTGAGAACAGGTATTTCAGATCCCATTGAAGACTATATGGCCAAAGGAAATATCCTCCGATTACAAAGAGAAAGAAGCTCTCTGAGAAACTTCTTTGTGTTCTGTGAAAAAATCTCACAGAGTTACAGCTTTCCCCTCAAGAAGCCTTTCGCTAAGATAGTTCTTGTGGAATTGGCAAAGTGATATTTGGAAGCCCATAGAGGGCTCTGGTGAAGAAGGAAATATCCTCAGATGAAATCTGGAAAGAAGCTTTCTGAGAAACTGCTTAGTGTTCTGTTCATTCATCTCACAGAGTTACATCTGTATTTCGTGGATCTCTTTCTAGCCTTATTTCTGTGGAATCTGAGAACAGGTATTTCAGATCCCATTAAAGACTACAGGGCCAAAGGAAATATCCTCCGATTACAAATAGAAAGAAGCTCTCTGAGAAACTTCTTTGTGTTCTGTGAAATCATCTCACAGGGTTACAGCTTTCCCCTCAAGAAGACTTTCGCTAAGACAGTTCTTTTGGAATTGGCAAAGTGATATTTGGAAGTCCATAGAGGGCTCTGGTGAAGAAGGAAATATCCTCAGTTGAAATCTGGAAAGAAGCTTTCTGAGAAACTGCTTAGTGTTCTGTTCATTCATCTCACAGAGTTACATCTGTATTTCGTGGATCTCTTTGCTACCCTTATATCTGTGGAATCTGAGAACAGGTATTTCAGATCCCATTAAAGACTAAAGGGCCAAAGGAAATATCCTCCGATTACAAATAGAAAGAAGCTCTCTGAGAAACTTCTTTGTGTTCTGTGAAATCATCTCACAGAGTTACAGCTTTCCCCTCAAGAAGCCTTTCGCTAAGACAGTTCTTGTGGAATTGGCAAAGTGATATTTGGAAGCCCATAGAGGGCTATGGTGAAAAAGGAAATATCCTCAGATCAAATCTGGAAAGAAGCTTTCTGAGAAAATGCTTAGTGTTCTGTTAATTCATCTCACAGAGTTACATCTGTATTTCGTGTATCTCTTTGCTAGCCTTATTTCTGTGGAATGTGAGAACAGGTATTTCAGATGCCATTGAAAACTATAGGGCCAAAGGAAATATCCTCCGATTACAAAGAGAAAGAAGCTTTCTGAGAAACTTCTTTGTGTTCTGTGAAATCATCTCACAGAGTTACAGCTTTCCCCTCAAGAAGCCTTTCGCTAAGACAGTTCTTGTGGAATTGGCAATGTGATATTTGGAAGCCCATAGAGGGCTATGGTGAAAAAGGATATATCCTCAGATGAAATCTGGAAAGAAGCCTTCTGAGAAACTGCTTAGTGTTCGGTTAATTCATCTCACAGAGTTACATCTGTATTTCGTGGATCTCTTTGCTAGCCTTATTTCTGTGGAATCTGAGAACAGATATTTCGGATCCCTTTGAAGACTATAGGGCCAAAGGAAATATCCTCCGATAACAAAGAGAAAGAAGCTTTCTGAGAAACTACTTTGCGTTCTGTGAAATCATCTCACAGATTTACAGCTTTCCCCTCAAGAAGCCTTTCGCTAAGACAGTTCTTGTGGAATTGGCAAAGTGATATTTGGAAGCCCATAGAGGGCTATCGTGAAAAAGGAAATATCATCAGATGAAATCTGGAAAAAAGCTTTCTGAGAAACTGCTTAGTGTTCTGTTCATTCATCTCACAGAGTTACAACTGTATTTCGTGGATCTCTTTGCTAGCCTTGTTTCTGTGGAATCTGAGAACAGATATTTTGGATCCCATTGAAGACCATAGGGCCAAAGGAAATATCTTCCGATAACAAAGAGAAAGAAGCTTTCTGAGAAACTACTTTGCGTTCTGTGAAATCATCTCACAGAATTACAGCTTTCCCCTCAAGAAGCCTTTCGCTAAGACAGTTCTTGTGGAATTGGCAAAGTGATATTTGGAAGCCTTAAATGGCAATGGTGAAAAAGGAAATATCCTCAGATGAAATCTGGAAAGAAACTTTATGAGAAACTGCTTAGTGTTCTGTTAATTCATCTCACAGAGTTACATCTGTATTTCGTGGATCTCTTTGCTACCCTTATTTCTGTGGAATCTGAGAACAGGTATTTCGGATCCCATTGAAGACTATAGGGCCAAAGGAAATATCCTCCGATAAAAAAGAGACAGAAGCTTTCTGAGAAACTACTTTGCGTCTGTGAAATCATCGCACAGAGTTACAGCTTTCTCCTCAAGAAGCCTTTCGCTAAGACAGTTCTTGTGGAATTGGCAAAGTGATTTTTGGAAGCGCATAGAGGGCTATGGTGAAAAAGGAAATATCCTCAGATCAAATCTGGAAAGAAGCTTTCTGAGAAACCGCTTAGTGTTCTGTTTATTCATCTCACAGAGTTACATCTGTATTTCGTGGATCTCTTTGCTAGCCTTGTCTGTGGAATCTGAGAACAGGTATTTCAGATACCATTGAAGACTATAGGGCCAAAGGAAATATCCTCCGATTAAAAAGAGAAAGAAGCCCTCTTAGAAACTTCTTTGTATTCTGTGAAATCATCTCACAGAGTTACAGCTTTCCCCTCAAGAAGCCTTTCGCTAAGACAGTTCTTGTGGAATTGGCAAAGTGATATTTGGAAGCCCATAGAGGGCGATGGTGAAAAAGGATATATCCTCAGATGAAATCTGGAAAGAAGCTTTCTGAGAAACTGCTTAGTGTTCGGTTCATTCATCTCACAGAGTTACAACTGTATTTCGTGGATCTCTTTGCTAGCCTTATTTCTGTGGAATCTGAGAACAGATATTTCGGATCCCTTTGAAACTATAGGGCCAAAGGAAATATCCTCCGATAACAAAGAAAAGAAGCTTTCTGAGAAACTTCTTTTTGTTCTGTGAAATCATCTCACTGAGTTACAGTTTTACCCTCAAGAAGCCTTTCGCTAACAGTTCTTGTGGAATTGGCAAATTGATATTTGGAAGCCTATAGAGGGCTATGGTGAAAAAGGAAATATCCTCAGATGAAATCTGGAAAGAAGCTTTCTGAGAAACTGCTGAGTGTTCTGTTCATTCATCTCACAGAGTTACATCTGTATTTCGTGGATCTCTTTGCTAGCCTTATTTCTGTGGAATCTGAGAATAGATATTTCGGATCCCATTGAAGACTATAGGGCCAAAGGAAATATCCTCCGATAACAAAGAGAAAGAAGCTTTCTTAGAAACTTCTTTGTGTTCTGTGAAATCATCTCACAGAGTTACAGCTTTCCCCTCAAGAAGCCTTTCGCTAAGACAGTTCTTGTGGAATTGGCAATGTGATATTTGGAAGCCCATAGAGGGCTATGGTGAAAAAGGATATATCCTCAGATGAAATATGGAAAGAAGCCTTCTGAGAAACTGCTTAGTGTTCGGTTAATTCATCTCACAGAGTTACATCTGTATTTCGTGGATCTCTTTGCTAGCCTTATTTCTGTGGAATCTGAGAACAGATATTTCGGACCCCTTTGAAGACTATAGGGCCAAAGGAAATATCCTCCGATAACAAAGAGAAAGAAGCTTTCTGAGAAACTACTTTGCGTTCTGTGAAATCATCTCACAGAGTTACAGCTTTCCCCTCAAGAAGCCTTTCGCTAAGACAGTTCTTGTGGAATTGGCAAAGTGATATTTGGAAGCCCATAAAGGGCTATGGTGAAATAGAAAATATCCTCAGATGAAATCTGGAAAGAAGCTTTCTGAGAAACTGCTTAGTGTTCTGTTCATTCATCTCACAGAGTTACATCTGTATTTCGTGGATCTCTTTGCTAGCCTTATTTCTGTGGAATCTGAGAACAGGTATTTCGGATCCCATTGAAGACTATAGGGCCAAAGGAAATATCCTCCGATAACAAAGAGACAGAAGCTTTCTGAGAAACTACTTTGCGTCTGTGAAATCATCGCACAGAGTTACAGCTTTCCCCTCAAGAAGCCTTTCGCTAAGACAGTTCTTGTGGAATTGGCAATGTGATATTTGGAAGCCCATAGAGGGCTATGGTGAAAAAGGAAATATCCTCAGATGAAATCTGAAAAGAAGCTTTCTGAGAAACTGCTTAGTGTTCTGTTCATTCATCTCACGGAGTAACAACTGTATTTCGTGGATCTCTTTGCTAGCCTTATTTCTGTGGAATCTGAGAACAGGTATTTCAGATCCTTTTGAAGACTATAGGGCCAAAGGAAATATCCTCCGATTACAAAGAGAAAGAAGCTTTCTGAGAAACTTCTTTGTGTTCTGTCAAATCGTATCACAGAGTTACAGGTTTCCCCTCAAGAAGCCTTTCGCTAAGACAGTTCTTGTGGAATTGGCAAAGTGATATTTGGAAGTCCATGGAGGGCTATAGTGAAAAAGGAAATATCCTCAGATGAAATCTGGAAAGAAGCTTTCTGAGAAACTGCTTTGTGTTCCGTTCATTCATTTCACAGAGTTACTTTTGTATTTCGTGGATCTCTTTGCTAGCCTTATTTCTGTGGAATCTGAGAACCGGTATTTCAGATCCCATTGAAGACTATAGGGCCAAAGGAAATATCCTCCTATAACAAAGAGAAAGGAGCTTTCTTAGAAACTTCTTTGTGTTTTGTGAAATCATCTCACAGAGTTACAGCTTTCACCTCAAGAAGCCTTTCGCTAAGACAGCTCTTGTGGAATTGGCAAAGTGATATTTGGAAGCCCATGGAGGGCTATGGTGAAAAAGGATATATCCTCAGATGAAATCTGGAAAGAAGCTTTCTGAGAAACTGCTTAGTGTTCGGTTCATTCATCTCACAGAGTTACATCTGTATTTCGTGGATCTCTCTGCTAGCCTTATTTCTGTGGAATCTGAGAACAGATATTTCGGATCCTTTTGAAGACTATAGGGCCAAAGGAAGTATCCTCCGATAACAAAGAGAAAGAAGCTTTCTGAGAAACTACTTTGCGTTCTGTGAAATCATCTCAAAGAGTTACAGCTTTCCCCTCAAGAAGACTTTCGCTAAGACAGTTCTTGTGGAATTGGCAAAGTGATATTTGGAAGCCCATAGAGGGCTATGGTGAAAAAGGAAATATCCTCAGATGAAATGTGGAAAGAAGCTTTCTGAGAAACTGCTTAGTGTTCGGTTAATTCATCTCACAGAGTTACATCTGTATTTCGTGGATCTCTTTGCTAGCCCTATTTCTGTGGAATCTGAGAACAGATATTTCGGATCCCATTGAAGACTATTTTGCCAAAGGAAATATCCTCCGATTACAAAGAGAAAGAAGCTTTCTGAGAAACTTCTTTGTGTTCTGTGACATTATCTCACAGAGTTACAGATTTCCCCTCAAGAAGCCATTCGCTAAGACAGTTCTTGTGGAATTGGCAAAGTGATATTTGGAAGCCCATTGAGGGCTATGGTGAAAAAGGAAATATCATCAGTTGAAATCTGGAAAGAAGCTTTCTGAGAAACTGCTTAGTGTTCTGTTCATTCATCTAAGAGCGTTACATCTGTATTTCGTGGATCTCTTTGCTAGCCTTATTTCTGTGGAATCTGAGAACAGATATTTCGGATCTCATTGAAGAATATAGGGCCAAAGGAAATATCTTCCGATAACAAAGATAAAGAAGCTTTCTGAGAAACTTCTTTGCGTTCTGTGATATCATCTCACAGAGTTACACCTTTCCTCTCCAGAAGCCTTTCGTTAATACAGTTCTTGTGGAATTGGCAAAGTGATATTTGGAAGCCCATAGAGGGCTATGGTGAAAAAGGAAATATCCTCAGATGAAATCTGGAAAGAAGCTTTCTGAGAAACTGCTTAGTGTTCTGTTAATTCATCTCACAGAGTTACATCTGTATTTCGTGGATCTCTTTGCTAGCCTTATTTCTGTGGAATCTGAGAACAGATATTTCGGATCCCTTTGAAGACTATAGGGCCAAAGGAAATATCCTCCGATAACAAAGAGAAAGAAGCTTTCTGAGAAACTTCTTTGTGTTCTGTGAAATCATCTAACAGAGTTACAGCTTTCCCCTCAAGAAGCCTTTCGCTAGGATAGTTCTTGTGGAATTGGCAAAGTGATATTTGGAAGCCCTTAAAGGGCTATGGTGAAAAAGGAAATATCCTCAGATGCAATCTGGAAAGAAGCTTTCTGAGAAACTGCTTACTGTTCGGTTAATTCATCTCACAGAGTTACATCTGTATTTCGTGGATCTCTTTGCTAGCCTTATTTCTGTGGAATCTGAGAACAGATATTTCGGATCCCTTTGAAGAGTATAGGGCCAAAGGAAATATCCTCCGATCACAAAGAGAAAGAAGCTTTCTGAGAAACTTCTTTGTGTTCTGTGAAATCATCTCACAGAGTTACAGCTTTCCCCTCAAGAAGCCTTTCGCTAAGACAGTTCTTGTGGAAATGACAAGGTGATATTTGGAAGCCCATAGTGGGCTAGGGTTATAAAGGAAATATCCTCAGATGAAATCTGGAAAGAAGCTTTCTGAGAAACTACTTAGTGTTCTCTTCATTCATCTCACAGTGTTACATCTGTATTTCGTGGATCTCATTGCTAGCCTTATTTCTGTGGAATCTGAGAACAGGTATTTCAGATCCCATTGAAGACTATAGGGCCAAAGGAAATATCCTCCGATTACAAAGAGAAAGAAGCCTTCTTTGAAACTTCTTTGTATTCTGTGAAATCATCTCACAGAGTTACAGCTTTCCCCTCAAGAAGACTTTCGCTAAGACAGTTCTTGTGGAATTGGCAAAGTGATATTTGGAAGCCCATAGAGGGCGATGGTGAAAAAGGATATATCCTCAGATGAAATCTGGAAAGAAGCTTTCTGAGAAACTGCTTAGTGTTCGGTTCATTCATCTCACAGAGTTACATCTGTATTTCGTGGATCTCTTTGCTAGCCTTATTTCTGTGGAATCTGAGAACAGATATTTCGGATCCCTTTGAAGTCTATAGGGCCAAAGGAAATATCCTCCGATAACAAAGAAAAGAAGCTTTCTGAGAAACTTCTTTGTGTTCTGTGAAATCATCTCACAGAGTTACAGCTTTACCCTCAAGAAGCCTTTCGCTAACAGTTCTTGTGGAGTTGGCAAGGTGATATTTGGAAGCCTATAGAGGGCTATGGTGAAAAAGGGAATATCCTCAGATGAAATCTGAAAAGAAGCTTTCTGAGAAACTGCCTAGTGTTCTGTTCATTCATCTCACGGAGTAACAACTGTATTTCGTGGATCTCTTTGCTAGCCTTATTTCTGTGGAATCTGAACAGGTATTTCAGATCCTTTTGAAGACTATAGGGCCAAAGGAAATATCCTCCGATTACAAAGAGAAAGAAGCTTTCTGAGAAACTTCTTTGTGTTCTGTGAAATCATCTCACAGAGTTACAGCTTTCCCCTCAAAAGCCTTTCGCTAAGACACTTCTTGTGGAATTGGCAAAGTGATATTTGGAAGCCCATAGAGGGCTATGGTGAAAAAGGAAATATCCTCAGATGAAATCTGGAAAGAAGCTTTCTGAGAAACTGCTTTGTGTTCCGTTCATTCATTTCACAGAGTTACTTTTGTATTTCGTGGATCACTTTGTTTGCCTTATTTCTGTGGAATCTGAGAACCGGTATTTCAGATCCCATTGAAGACTATAGGGCCAAAGGAAATATTATCCTATAACAAAGAGAAAGGAGCTTTCTTAGAAACTTCTTTGTGTTCTGTGAAATCATCTCACAGAGTTACAGCTTTCACCTCAAGAAGCCTTTCGCAAGGACATTTCTTGTGGAATTGGCAAAGTGATATTTGGAAGCCCTTAGAGGGCTATGGTGAAAAAGGAAATATCCTCAGTTGAAATCTGGAAAGAAGCTTTCTGAGAAACTGCTAAGTGTTCGGTTAATTCCTCTCCCAGAGTTACATCTGTATTTCGTGGATCTCTTTGGTAGCCCTATTTCTGTGAAATCTGAGAACAGATATTTCGGATCCCACTGAAGACTATAGGGCCAAAGGAAATATCCTCCGATTACAAAGAGAAAGAAGATTTCTTAGAAACTTCTTTGTGTTCTGTGAAATCATCTCACAGAGTTACAGCTTTCCCCTCAAGAAGCCATTCGCTAAGACAGTTCTAGTGGAATTGGCAAAGTGATATTTGGAAGCCCATAGAGGGCTATTTTGAAAAAGGAAATATCATCAGATGAAATCTGGAAAGAAGCTTTCTGAGAAACTGCTTAGTGTTCTGTTAATTCATCTCACAGAGTTACATCTGCATTTCGTGGATCACTTTGCTAGCCTTATTTCTGTGGAATCTGAGAACAGATATTTCGGATCCCTTTGAAGACTATAGAGCCAAAGGAAATATCCTCCGATAACAAAGAGAAAGAAGCTTTCTGAGAAACTTCTTTGTGTTCTGTGAAATCATCTCACAGAGTTACAGCTTTCCCCTCAAGAAGCCTTTCGCAAGGACATTTCTTGTGGAATTGGCAAAGTGATATTTGGAAGCCCTTAGAGGGCTATGGTGAAAAAGGAAATATCCTCAGATGAAATCTGGAAAGAAGCTTTCTGAGAAACTGCTTAGTGTTCTGTTAATTCTTCTCACAGAGTTACATCTGTATTTCGTGGATCTCTTTGCTAGCCTTATTTCTGTGGAATCTGAGAACACATATTTCGGATCCCTTTGAAGACTATAGGGCCAAAGGAAATATCCTCCGATTACAAAGAGAAAGAAGCTTTCTTAGAAACTTCTTTGTATTCTGTGAAATCATCTCACAGAGTTACAGCTTTCCCCTCAAGTAGCCTTTCGCTAAGACAGTTCTTGTGGAATTGGCAAAGTGATATTTGGAAGCCCATAGAGGGCTATGGTGAAAAAGGAAATATCCTCAGATGAAATCTGGAAAGAAGTTTTCTGAGAAACTGCTTAGTGTTCCGTTCATTCATTTCACAGAGTTACTTTTGTATTTCGTGGATCTCTTTGGTAGCCTTATTTCTGTGGAATCTGAGAAAAGATATTTCGGATCCCTTAGAAGTCAATAGGGCCAAAGGAAATATCCTCCGAAAACAAAGAGAAAGAATCTTTCTGAGAAACTACTTCGCGTTCTGTGAAATCATCTCACAGAGTTACAGCTTTCCCCTCAAGAAGCCTTTCGCTAAGACAGTTCTTGTGGAATTGGCAAAGTGATATTTGGAAGCCCTTAGAGGGCTATGGTGAAAAAGGAAATATCCTCAGATGAAATCTGGAAAGAAGCTTTCTGAGAAACTGCTTAGTGTTCTGTTAATTCATCTCACAGAGTTACATCTGTATTTCTTGGATCCCTTTGCTAGCCTTATTTCTGTGGAATCTGAGAACAGATATTTCGGATCCCTTTGAAGACTATAGGGCCAAAGGAAATATCCTCCGATAACAAAGAGAAAGAAGCTTTCTGTGAAACTTCTTTGTGTTCTGTTAAATCATCTCACAGAGTTACAGCTTTCCCCTCAAGAAGCCTTTCGCTAAGACAGTTCTTGAGGAATTGACAAAGTGATATTTGGAAGCCCATAGAGGGCTATGGTGAAAAAGGAAATATCCTCAGATGAAATCTGGAAAGAAGCTTTCTGAGAAACTGCTTTGTGTTCCGTTCATTCATTTCATAGAGTTACTTTTGTATTTCGTGGATCTCTTTGCTTGCCTTATTTCTGTGGAATCTGAGAACCGGTATTTCAGATCCCTTTGAAGACTATAGGGCCAAAGGAAATATCCTCTGATAACAAAGAGAAAGAAGCTTTCTGAGAAACTACTTTGCGTTCTGTGAAATCATCTCACAGAGTTACAGCTTTCCCCTCAAGAAGCCTTTCGCTAAGACAGTTCTTGTGGAATTGGCAAAGTGATATTTGGAAGCCCAAAGAGGGCTGTGGTGAAAAATGAAATATCCTCAGTTGAAATCTGGAAAGAAGCTTTCTGAGAAACTGCTTAGTGTTCGGTTAATTCCTCTCCCAGAGTTACATCTGTATTTCGTGGATCTCTTTGCTAACCTTATTTCTGTGGAGACTGAGAACAGATATTTCGGATCCCTTTGAAGACTATAGGGCCAAAGGAAATATCCTCCGATAACAAAGAGAAAGAAGCTTTCTGAGAAACTTCTTTGTGTTCTGTGAAATCATCTCACAGAGTTACAGCTTTCCCCTCAAGAAGCCTTTCGCAAGGACAGTTCTTGTGGAATTGGCAAATTGATATTTGGAAGCCCTTAGAGGGCTATGGTGAAAAAGGAAATATCCTCAGATGAAATCTGGAAAGAAGCTTTCTGAGAAACTGCTTAGTGTTCTGTTAATTCATCTCACAGAGTTACATCTGTATTTCGTGGATCTCTTTGCTAGCCTTATTTCTGTGGAATCTGAGAACACATATTTCTGATCCCTTTGAAGACTATAGGGCCAAAGGAAATATCCTCCGATAACAAAGAGAGAGAAGCTTTCTGAGAAACTTCTTTGTGTTCTGCGAAATCATCTCACAGAGTTACAGCTTCCCCCTCAGGAAGCCATTCGCTAAGACAGTTCTTGTGGTATTGGCAAAGTGATATTTGGAAGCCCATAGAGGGCTATGGTGAAAAAGGAAATATCCTCAGATGAAATCTGGAAAGAAGCTTTCTGAGAAACTGCTTAGTGTTCTGTTAATTCATCTCACAGAGTTACATCTGTATTTCGTGTATCTCTTTGCTAGCCTTATTTCTGTGGAATGTGAGAACAGGTATTTCAGATGCCATTGAAAACTATAGGGCCAAAGGAAATATCCTCCGATTACAAAGAGAAAGAAGCTTTCTGAGAAACTTCTTTGTGTTCCGTGAAATCATCTCACAGAGTTACAGCTTTCCCCTCAAGAAGCCTTTCGCTAAGACAGTTCTTGTGGAATTGGCAATGTGATATTTGGAAGCCCATAGAGGGCTATGGTGAAAAAGGATATATCCTCAGATGAAATCTGGAAAGAAGCCTTCTGAGAAACTGCTTAGTGTTCGGTTAATTCATCTCACAGAGTTACATCTGTATTTCGTGGATCTCTTTGCTAGCCTTATTTCTGTGGAATCTGAGAACAGATATTTCGGATCCCTTTGAAGACTATAGGGCCAAAGGAAATATCCTCCGATAACAAAGAGAAAGAAGCTTTCTCAGAAACTACTTTGCGTTCTGTGAAATCATCTCACAGATTTACAGCTTTCCCCTCAAGAAGCCTTTCGCTAAGACAGTTCTTGTGGAATTGGCAAAGTGATATTTGGAAGCCCATAGAGGGCTATGGTGAAAAAGGAAATATCATCAGATGAAATCTGGAAAGAAGCTTTCTGAGAAACTGCTTAGTGTTCTGTTCATTCATCTCACAGAGTTACATCTGTATTTCGTGGATCTCTTTGCTAGCCTTGTTTCTGTGGAATCTGAGAACAGATATTTTGGATCCCATTGAAGACCATAGGGCCAAAGGAAATATCTTCCGATAACAAAGAGAAAGAAGCTTTCTGAGAAACTACTTTGCGTTCTGTGAAATCATCTCACAGAATTACAGCTTTCCCCTCAAGAAGCCTTTCGCTAAGACAGTTCTTGTGGAATTGGCAAAGTGATATTTGGAAGCCTTAAAGGGCAATGGTGAAAAAGGAAATATCCTCAGATGAAATCTGGAAAGAAACTTTATGAGAAACTGCTTAGTGTTCTGTTAATTCATCTCACAGAGTTACATCTGTATTTCGTGGATCTCTTTGCTACCCTTATTTCTGTGGAATCTGAGAACAGGTATTTCGGATCCCATTGAAGACTATAGGGCCAAAGGAAATATCCTCCGATAAAAAAGAGACAGAAGCTTTCTGAGAAACTACTTTGCGTCTGTGAAATCATCGCACAGAGTTACAGCTTTCTCCTCAAGAAGCCTTTCGCTAAGACAGTTCTTGTGGAATTGGCAAAGTGATTTTTGGAAGCGCATAGAGGGCTATGGTGAAAAAGGAAATATCCTCAGATCAAATCTGGAAAGAAGCTTTCTGAGAAACCGCTTAGTGTTCTGTTAATTCATCTCACAGAGTTACATCTGTATTTCGTGGATCTCTTTGCTAGCCTTATCTGTGGAATCTGAGAACAGGTATTTCAGATACCATTGAAGACTATAGGGCCAAAGGAAATATCCTCCGATTACAAAGAGAAAGAAGCTTTGTGAGAAACTTCTTTGTGTTCTGTGAAATCATCTCACGGATTTACAGCTTTCCCCTCAAGAAGCCTTTCGCAAAGACAGTTCTTGTGGAATTGGCAAAGTGATATTAGGAAGCCCTTAGAGGGCTATGGTGAAAAAGGAAATATCCTCAGATGAAATCTGGAAAGAAGCTTTCTGAGAAACTGCTTACTGTTCGGTTAATTCATCTCACACAGTTACATCTGTATTTCGTGGATCTCTTTGCTAGCCTTATTTCTGTGGAATCTGAGAACAGATATATCGGATCCCTTTAAAGACTATAGGGCCAAAGGACATATCCTCCGATCACAAAGAGAAAGAAGCTTTCTGAGAAACTTCTTTGTGTTCTGTGAAATCATCTCACAGAGTTACAGCTTTCCCCTCAAGAAGCCTTTCGCTAAGACAGTTCTTGTGGAAATGGCAAGGTGATATTTGGAAGAGCATAGTGGGCTATGGTTATAAAGGAAATATCCTCAGATGAAATCTGGAAAGAAGATTTCTGAGAAACTACTTAGTGTTCTGTTCATTCATCTCATAGTGTTACATCTGTATTTCGTGGATCTCTTTGCTAGCCTTATTTCTGTGGAATCTGAGAACATGTATTTCAGATCCCATTGAAGACTATAGGGCCAAAGGAAATATCCTCCGATTACAAAGAGAAAGAAGTTTTCCTAGAAACTTCTTTGTGTTCTGTGAAATCATCTCTCAGAGTTACAGTTTTCCCCTCAAGAAGCCTTTCGCTAAGACAGTTCTTGTGGAATTGGCAAAGTGGTATTTCGAAGCCCATAGAGGGCTATGGTGAAAAAGGAAATATCCTCAGATGAAATCTGGAAAGAAGCTTTCTGAGAAACTGCTTTGTGTTCCGTTCATTCATTTCATAGAGTTACTTTTGTATTTCGTGGATCTCTTTGCTTGCCTTATTTCTGTGGAATCTGAGAACCGGTATTTCAGATCCCATTGAAGACTATAGGGCCAAAGGAAATATCCTCTGATAACAAAGAGAAAGAAGCTTTCTGAGAAACTACTTTGCGTTCTGTGAAATCATCTCACAGAGTTACAGCTTTCCCCTCAAGAAGCCTTTCGCTAAGACAGTTCTTGTGGAATTGGCAAAGTGATATTTGGAAGCCCAAAGAGGGCTGTGGTGAAAAATGAAATATCCTCAGTTGAAATCTGGAAAGAAGCTTTCTGAGAAACTGCTTAGTGTTCGGTTAATTCCTCTCCCAGAGTTACATCTGTATTTCATGGATCTCTTTGCTAACCTTATTTCTGTGGAGACTGAGAACAGATATTTCGGATCCCTTTGAACACTATAGGGCCAAAGGAAATATCCTCCGATAACAAAGAGAAAGAAGCTTTCTGAGAAACTTCTTTGTGTTCTGTGAAATCATCTCACAGAGTTACAGCTTTCCCCTCAAGAAGCCTTTCGCAAGGACAGTTCTTGTGGATTTGGCAAATTGATATTTGGAAGCCCTTAGAGGGCTATGGTGAAAAAGGAAATATCCTCAGATGAAATCTGGAAAGAAGCTTTCTGAGAAACTGCTTAGTGTTCTGTTAATTCATCTCACAGAGTTACATCTGTATTTCGTGGATCTCTTTGCTAGCCTTATTTCTGTGGAATCTGAGAACACATATTTCGGATCCCTTTGAAGACTATAGGGCCAAAGGAAATATCCTCCGATAACAAAGAGAAAGAAGCTTTCTGAGAAACTTCTTTGTGTTCTGCGAAATCATCTCACAGAGTTACAGCTTCCCCCTCAAGAAGCCATTCGCTAAGACAGTTCTTGTGGTATTGGCAAAGTGATATTTGGAAGCCCATAGAGGGCTATGGTGAAAAAGGAAATATCCTCAGATGAAATCTGGAAAGAAGCTTTCTGAGAAACTGCTTAGTGTTCGGTTAATTCATCTCACAGAGTTACATCTGTATTTCATGGATGTCTTTGCTAGCCTTATTTCTGTGGAATCTGAGAACAGATATTTCGGACCCCATTGAAGACTATAGGGCCAAAGGAAATATCCTCCGATAACAAAGAGAAAGAAGCTTTCTGAGAAACTTCTTGGCTTTCTGTGAAATCATCTCACAGAGTTACAGCTTTCCCCTCAAGAAGCCTTTCGCTAAGACAGTTTTGTGGAATTGGCAAAGTGATATTTGGAAGCCCATAGAGGGCTATGGTGAAAAAGGAAATATCCTCAGATGAAATCTGGAAAGAAGCTTTCTGAGAAACTGCTTAGTGTTCTGTTGATTCATCTCACAGAATTACATCTGTATTTCATGGATTTCTTTGCTAGCCTTATTTCTGTGGAATCTGAGAACAGATATTTCGGATCCCTTTGAAGACTATAGGGCCAAAGGAAATATCCTCCGATAACAAAGAGAAAGAAGCTTTCTGAGAAATTTCTTTGTGTTCTGTGAAATCATCTCACAGAGTTACAGCTTTCCCCTCAAGAAGCCTTTCGCTAGGACAGTTCTTTTGGAATTGGCAAAGTGATATTTGGAAGACAATAGAGGGCTAGGGTGAAAAACGAAATATCCTCAGATGAAACCTGGAAAGAAGCTTTCTGAGAAACTGCTTAGTGTTCTGTTAATTCATCTCATAGAATTACATCTGTATTTCGTGGATCCCTTTGCTAGCCTTATTGCTGTGGAATCTGAGAACAGATATTTCGGATCCCTTTGAAGACTATAGGGCCAAAGGAAATATCCTCCGATAACAAAGAGAAAGAAGCTTTCTGAGAAACTTCTTTGTGTTCTGTGAAATCAACTCACAGAGTTACAGCTTTCCCCTCAAGAAGCCTTTCGCTAAGACAGTTCTTGTGGAATTGGCAAAGTGATATTTGGAAGCCCATAGAGGGCTATGGTGAAAAAGGAAATATCCTCAGATGAAATCTGGAAAGAAGCTTTCTGAGAAACTGCTTAGTGTTCTGTTAATTCTTCTCACAGTGTTACATCTGTATTTCGTGGATCTCTTTGCTAGCCCTATTTCTGTGGAATCTGAGAACAGGTATTTCACATCCCAGTGAATACTAAAGGGCCAAAGGAAATATCCTCCGATTACAAAGAGAAAGAAGTTTTCCTAGAAACTTCTTTGTGTTCTGTGAAATCATCTCTTAGAGTTACAGCTTTCCCCTCAAGAAGCCTTTCGCTAAGACAGTTCTTGTGGAATTGGCAAAGTGGTATTTGGAAGCCCATAGAGGGCTATGGTGAAAAAGGAAATATCCTCAGATGAAATCTGGAAAGAAGCTTTCTAAGAAACTGCTTAGTGTTCTGTTAATTCATCTCACAGAGTTACATCTGTATTTCGTGGATCTCTTTTCTAGCCTTATTTCTATGGAATCTGAGAGCAGATATTTCGGATCCCATTGAAGACTATAGGGCCAAAGGAAATATCCTCCGATAACAAAGAGAAAGAAGCTTTCTGAGAAATTTCTTTGTGTTCCGTGAAATCATCTCACAGAATTACAGCTTTCCCCTCAAGAAGCCTTTCGCTAAGACAGTTCTTCTGGAATTGGCAAAGTGATATTTGGAAACCCATAGAGGGCTATGTTGAAAAAGGATAGATCCTCAGATGAAATCTGGAAAGAAGTTTTCTGAGAAACTACTTAGTGTTCTGTTAATTCATCTCACAGAGTTACATCTGTATTTCGTGGATCTCTTTGCTAGCCTTATTTCTGTGGAATCTGAGAACAGATATTTCGGATCCCATTGAAGAATATAGGGCCAAAGGAAATATGCTCCTATAACAAAGAGAAAGAAGCTTTCTGAGAAACTTCTTTGCGTTCTGTGAAATCATCTCACAGAGTTACAGCTTTCCCCTCAAGAAGCCTTTCGCTAAGACAGTTCTTGTGGAATTGGCAAAGTGATATTTGGAAGCCCATAGAGGGCTATGGTGAAAAAGGAAATATCCTCAGATGAAATCTGGAAAGAAGCTTTCTGAGAAACTGCTTAGTGTTCTGTTAATTCATCTCACAGAGTTACATCTGTATTTCGTGGATCCCTTTGCTAGCCTTATTTCTGTGGAATCTGAGAACAGATATTTCGGATCCCTTTGAAGACTATAGGGCCAAAGGAAATATCCTCCGATAACAAAGAGAAAGAAGCTTTCTGAGAAACTTCTTTGTGTTCTGTGAAATCACCACACAGAGTTACAGCTTTCCCCTCAAGAAGCCTTTCGCTAAGACAGTTCTTGTGGAATTGGCAAAGTGATATTTGGAAGCCCATAGAGGGCTATGGTGAAAAAGGAAATATCCTCAGATGAAATCTGGAACGAAGCATTCTGAGAAACTGCTTAGTGTTCTGTGAATTCTTCTCACAGAGTTACATCTGTATTTCATGGATCTCTATGCTAGCCCTATTTCTGTGGAATCTGATAACAGGTATTTCAGATCCCATTGAATACTAAAGGGCCAAAGGAAATATCCTCCGATTACAAAGAGAAAGAAGTTTTCCTAGAAACTTCTTTGTGTTCTGTGAAATCATCTCTCAGAGTTACAGCTTTCCCCTCAAGAAGCCTTTCGCTAAGACAGTTCTTGTGGAATTGGCAAAGTGATATTTGGAAGCCCATAGAGGGCTATGGTGAAAGAGGAAATATCCTCAGATGAAATCTGGAAAGAAGCTTTCTGAGAAAGTGCTTAGTATTCTGTTAATCCACCTCACAGAGTTACATCTGTATTTCGTGGATCTATTTGCTAGCCTTATTTCTGTGGAGTCTGAGAACAGGTATTTCAGATCCCATTGAAGACTATAGGGCCAAAGGAAATATCCTCCGATTACAAAGAGAAAGAAGCTTTCTGAGAAACTTCTTTGCGTTCTGTGAAATCATCTTACAGAGTTACAGCTTTCCCCTCAAAAAGCCTTTGGCTAAGACAGTTCTTGTGGAATTGGCAAAGTGATATTTGGAAGCCCATAGAGGGCTATGGTGAAAAAGGAAATATCCTCAGATGAAATCTGGAAAGAAGCTTTCTGAGAAACTGCTTAGTGTTCTGTTAATTCTTCTCACAGTGTTACATCTGTATTTCGTGGATCTCTTTGCTAGCCCTATTTCTGTGGAATCTGAGAACAGGTATTTCACATCCCAGTGAATACTAAAGGGCCAAAGGAAATATCCTCCGATTACAAAGAGAAAGAAGTTTTCCTAGAAACTTCTTTGTGTTCTGTGAAATCATCTCTTAGAGTTACAGCTTTCCCCTCAAGAAGCCTTTCGCTAAGACAGTTCTTGTGGAATTGGCAAAGTGGTATTTGGAAGCCCATAGAGGGCTATGGTGAAAAAGGAAATATCCTCAGATGAAATCTGGAAAGAAGCTTTCTAAGAAACTGCTTAGTGTTCTGTTAATTCATCTCACAGAGATACATCTGTATTTCGTGGATCTCTTTTCTAGCCTTATTTCTATGGAATCTGAGAGCAGATATTTCGGATCCCATTGAAGACTATAGGGCCAAAGGAAATATCCTCCGATAACAAAGAGAAAGAAGCTTTCTGAGAAATTTCTTTGTGTTCCGTGAAATCATCTCACAGAGTTACAGCTTTCCCCTCAAGAAGCCTTTCGCTAAGACAGTTCTTCTGGAATTGGCAAAGTGATATTTGGAAACCCATAGAGGGCTATGGTGAAAAAGGATATATCCTCAGATGAAATCTGGAAAGAAGTTTTCTGAGAAACTACTTAGTGTTCTGTTAATTCATCTCACAGAGTTACATCTGTATTTCGGGGATCTCTTTGCTAGCCTTATTTCTGTGGAATCTGAGAACAGATATTTCGGATTCCATTGAAGAATATAGGGCCAAAGGAAATATCCTCCTATAACAAAGAGAAAGAAGCTTTCTGAGAAACTTCTTTGCGTTCTGTGAAATCATCTCACACAGTTACAGCTTTCCCCTCAAGAATCCTTTCGCTAAGACAGTTCTTGTGGAATTGGCAAAGTGATATTTGAAAGCCCATAGAGGGATATGGTGAAAAAGGAAATATCCTCAGATGAAATCTGGAAAGAAGCTTTCTGAGAAACTGCTTAGTGTTCTGTTAATTCATCTCACAGAGTTACATCTGTATTTCGTGGATCCCTTTGCTAGCCTTATTTCTGTGGAATCTGAGAACAGATATTTCGGATCCCTTTGAAGACTATAGGGCCAAAGGAAATATCCTCCGATAACAAAGAGAAAGAAGCTTTCTGAGAAACTTCTTTGTGTTCTGTGAAATCACCTCACAGAGTTACAGCTTTCCCCTCAAGAAGCCTTTCGCTAAGACAGTTCTTGTGGAATTGGCAAAGTGATATTTGGAAGCCCATAGAGGGCTATGGTGAAAAAGGAAATATCCTCAGATGAAATCTGGAACGAAGCTTTCTGAGAAACTGCTTAGTGTTCTGTTAATTCTTCTCACAGAGTTACATCTGTATTTCATGGATCTCTATGCTAGCCCTATTTCTGTGAAATCTGATAACAGGTATTTCACATCCCATTGAATACTAAAGGGCCAAAGGAAATATCCTCCGATTACAAAGAGAAAGAAGTTTTCCTAGAAACTTCTTTGTGTTCTGTGAAATCATCTCTCAGAGTTACAGCTTTCCCCTCAAGAAGCCTTTCGCTAAGACAGTTCTTGTGGAATTGGCAAAGTGATATTTGGAAGCCCATAGAGGGCTATGGTGAAAAAGGAAATATCCTCAGATGAAATCTGGAAAGAAGCTTTCTGAGAAAGTGCTTAGTGTTCTGTTAATCCATCTCACAGTGTTACATCTGTATTTCGTGGATCTATTTGCTAGGCTTATTTCTGTGGAGTCTGAGAACAGGTATTTCAGATCCCATTGAAGACTATAGGGCCAAAGGAAATATCCTCCGATTACAAAGAGAAAGAAGCTTTCTGAGAAACTTCTTTGCGTTCTGTGAAATCATCTCACAGAGTTACAGCTTTCCCCTCAAAAAGCCTTTGGCTAAGACAGTTCTTGTGGAATTGGCAAAGTGATATTTGGAAGCCCATAGTGGGCTATGGTGAAAAAGGAAATATCCTCAGATGAAATCTGGAAAGAAGTTTTCTGCGAAACAGCTTAGTGTTCTGTTAATTCATCTCACAGAGTTACATCTGTATTTCCTGGATTTCTTTGCTCGCCTTATTTCTGTGGAATCTGAGAACAGATATTTCGGATACCTTTGTAGACTATAGGGCCAAAGGAAATATCCTCCGATAACAAAGAGAAAGAAGCTTTCTGAGAAATTTCTTTGTGTTCTGTGAAATCATCTCACAGCGTTACAGCTTTCCCCTCAAGAATCCTTTCGTTAAGACAGTTCTTGTGGAATTGGCAAAGTGATATTTGGAAGACAATAGAGGGCTATGGTGAAAAAGGAAATATCCTCAGATGAAATCTGGAAAGAAGCTTTCTGAGAAACTGCTTAGTGTTCGGTTAATTCATCTCACAGAGTTACATCTGTATTTCGTGGATCTCTTTGCTAGCCTTATTTCTGTGGAATCTGAGAACAGATACTTTGGATCCCTTTGAAGACTATAAGGCCAAAGGAAATATCCTCCGATAACAAAGAGAAAGAAGCTTTCTGAGAATCTTCCTTGTGTTCTGTGAAATCATCTCACGGAGTTACAGCTTTCCCCTCAAGAAGCCTTTCGATAAGACAGTTCTTGTGGAATTGGCAAAGTGATATTTGGAAGCACATAGAGGGCTATCGTGAAAAAGGAAATATCCTCAGATGAAATCTGGAAAGAAGCTTTCTGAGAAACTGCTTAGTGTTCTGTTAATTCATCTCTCAGAGTTACATCTGTATTTCCTGGATCTCTTTGCTAGCCTTACTTCTGTGGTATCTGAGAACAGATATTTCGGATCCCATTGAAGACTATACGGCCAAAGGAAATATCCTCCGATAACAAAGAGAAAGAAGCTTTCTGAGAAACTTCTCTGTGTTCTGTGAAATCATCTCACAGAGTTACAGCATTCCACTGAAGAAGCCTTTCGCTAGGACAGTTCTTGTGGAATTGGCAAAGTGATATTTGGAAGCCCATAGAGGGCTATGATGAAAAAGGAAATATCCTCAGATGAAAACTGAAAAGAAGCTTTCTGAGAAACTGCTTAGTGTTCGGTTAATTCATCTCACAGAGTTACATCTGTATTTCGTGGATCTCTTTGCTAGCCTTATTTCTGTGGAATCTGAGAACAGATATTTCGGATCCCATTGAAGACTATAGGGCCAAAGGCAATATCCTCCGATAACAAAGAGAAAGAAACTTTCTGAGAAACTTCTTTGCGTTCTGTGAAATCATCTCACAGAGTTACAGCTTTCCCCTCAAGAAGCCTTTCGCTAAGGCAGTTCTTGTGGAATTGGCAAAGTGATATTTGGAAGCCCAAAGAGGTCTATGGTGAAAAAGGAAATATCCTCAGATGAAATGTGGAAAGAAGCTTTCTGAGAAACTGCTTAGTGTTTGCTTAATTCATCTCACAGAGTTACATCTGTATTTCGTGGATCTCTTTGCTAGCCTTATTTCTGTGGAATCTGAGAACAGATATTTCGGATACCTTTGAAGACTATAGGGCCAAAGGAAATATCCTCCGATAACAAAGAGAAAGAAGCTTTCTGAGAAACTTATTTGTGTTCTGTTAAATCACCTCACAGAGTTACAGCTTTCCCCTCAAGAAGCCTTTCGCTAAGACAGTTCTTGTGGAATTGGCAAAGTGATATTTGGAAGCCCATAGAGGGCTATGGTGAAAAAGGAAATATCCTCAGATGAAATCTGGAACGAAGCTTTCTGAGAAACTGCTTAGTGTTCTGTTAATTCTTCTCACAGAGTTACATCTGTATTTCGTGGATCTCTTTGCTAGCCCTATTTCTGTGGAATCTGATAACAGGTATTTCAGATCCCATTGAATACTAAAGGGCCAAAGGAAATATCCTCCAATTACAAAGAGAAAGAAGTTTTCCTAGAAACTTCTTTGTGTTCTGTGAAATCATCTCTCAGAGTTACAGCTTTCCCCTCAAGAAGCCTTTCGCTAAGACAGTTCTTGTGGAATTGGCAAAGTGATATTTGGAAGCCCGTAGAGGGCTATGGTGAAAAAGGAAATATCCTCAGATGAAATCTGGAAAGAAGCTTTCTGAGAAAGTGCTTAGTGTTCTGTTAATCCATCTCACAGAGTTACATCTGTATTTCGTGGATCTCTTTGCTAGCCTTATTTCTGTGGTGTCTGAGAACAGGTATTTCAGATCCCATTGAAGACTATAGGGCCAAAGGAAATATCCTCCGATT
Organism: Macaca mulatta; assembly: GCF_049350105.2. NCBI lineage: Eukaryota > Metazoa > Chordata > Mammalia > Primates > Cercopithecidae > Macaca > Macaca mulatta. Next base: position 54,305,333 of record NC_133415.1, on the reverse strand, counting down.
ACAAAGAGAAAGATGCTTTCTTAGAGACTTCTTTGTGTTCCGTGAAATCATCTCACAGAGTTACAGCTTTGCCCTCAAGAAAACTTTCGCTAAGACAGTTCTTCTGGTATTGGCAAAGTGATATTTGGAAGCCCATAGAGGGCTATGTTGAAAAAGGAAATATCCTCAGATGAAATCTGGAAAGAAGTTTTCTGAGAAACTGCTTAGTGTTCTGTTAATTCATCTCACAGAGTTACATCTGTATTTCGTTTATCTCTTTGCTAGCCTTATTTCTGTGGAATCTGAGAACAGATATTTCGGTTCCCATTGAAGACTATAGGGCCAAAGGAAATATCCTCCGATAACAAAGAGAAAGAAGCTTTCTGAGAAACTTCTTTGCGTTCTGTGAAATCATCTCACAGAGTTACAGCTTTCCCCTCAAGAAGCCTTTCGCTAAGACAGTTCTTGTGGAATTGGTAAAGTGATATTTGGAAGCCCATAGAGGGCTATGGTGAAAAAGGAAATATCCTCAGATGAAATCTGGAAAGAAGCTTTCTGAGAAACTGCTTAGTGTTCTGTTAATTCATCTCACAGAGTTACATCTGTATTTCCTGGATCCCTTTGCTAGCCTTATTTCTGTGGAATCTGAGAACAGATATTTCGGATCCCTTTGAAGACTATAGGGCCAAAGGAAATATCCTCCGATAACAAAGAGAAAGAAACTTTCTGAGAAACTTCTTTGTGTTCTGTGAAATCACCTCACAGAGTTACAGCTTTCCCCTCAAGAAGCCTTTCGCTAAGACAGTTCTTGTGGAATTGGCAAACTGATATTTGGAAGCCCATAGAGGGCTATGGTGAAAAAGGAAATATCCTCAGATGAAATCTGGAACGAAGCTTTCTGAGAAACTGCTTAGTGTTCTGTTAATTCTTCTCACAGAGTTACATCTGTACTTCGTGGATCTCTTTGCTAGCCCTATTTCTGTGGAATCTGATAACAGGTATTTCATATCCCATTGAATACTGAAGGGCCAAAGGAAATATCCTCCGATTACAAAGAGAAAGAAGTTTTCCTAGAAACTTCTTTGTGTTCTGTGAAATCATCTCTCAGAGTTACAGCTTTCCCCTCAAGAAGCCTTTCGCTAAGACAGTTCTTGTGGAATTGGCAAAGTGATATTTGGAAGCCCATAGAGGGCTATGGTGAAAAAGGAAATATCCTCAGATGAAATCTGGAAAGAAGCTTTCTGAGAAAGTGCTTAGTGTTCTGTTAATCCATCTCACAGAGTTACATCTGTATTTCGTGGATCTCTTTGCTAGCCTTATTTCTGTGGAGTCTGAGAACAGGAATTTCAGATCCCATTGAAGACTATAGGGCCAAAGGAAATATCCTCCGATTACAAAGAGAAAGAAGCTTTCTGAGAAACTTCTTTGCGTTCTGTGAAATCATCTCACAGAGTTACAGCTTTCCCCTCAAAAAGCCTTTGGCTAAGACAGTTCTTGTGGAATTGGCAAAGTGATATTTGGAAGCCCATAGAGGGCTATGGTGAAAAAGGAAATATCCTCAGATCAAATCTGGAAAGAAGTTTTCTGCGAAACAGCATAGTGTTATGTTAATTCATCTCACAGAGTTACATCTGTATTTCATGGATCTCTTTGCTAGCCTTATTTCTGTGGAATCTGAGAACAGATATTTCGGATCCCTTTGTAGACTATAGGGCCAAAGGAAATATCCTCCGATAACAAAGAGAAAGAAGCTTTCTGAGAAATTTCTTTGTGTTCTGTGAAATCATCTCACAGAGTTACAGCTTTCCCCTCAAGAAGCCTTTCGCTAAGACAGTTCTTGTGGAATTCGCAAAGTGATATTTGGAAGCCCATAGAGGGCTATGGTGAAAAAGGAAATATCCTCAGATGAAATCTGGAAAGAAGCTTTCTGAGAAACTGCTTAGTGTTCGGTTAATTCATCTCACAGAGTTACATCTGTATTTCGTGGATCTCCTTGCTAGCCTTATTTCTGTGGAATCTGAGAACAGATACTTTGGATCCCTTTGAAGACTATAGGGCCAAAGGAAATATCCTCCGATAACAAAGAGAAAGAAGCTTTCTGAGAATCTTCTTTGTGTTCTGTGAAATCATCTCACGGAGTTACAGCTTTCCCCTCAAGAAGCCTTTCGCTAAGACAGTTCTTCTGGAATTGGCAAAGTGATATTTGGAAGCCCATAGAGGGCTATCGTGAAAAAGGAAATATCCTCAGATGAAATCTGGAAAGAAGCTTTCTGAGAAACTGCTTAGTGTTCTGTTAATTCATCTCTCAGAGTTACATCTGTATTTCCTGGATCTCTTTGCTAGCCTTACTTCTGTGGTATCTGAGAACAGATATTTCGGATCCCATTGAAGACTATAGGGCCAAAGGAAATATCCTCCGATAACAAAGAGAAAGAAGCTTTCTGATAAATTTCTTTGTGTTCTGTGAAATCATCTCACAGAGTTACAGCTTTCCCCTCAAGAATCCTTTCGCTAAGACAGTTCTTGTGGAATTGGCAAAGTGATATTTGGAAGACAATAGAGGGCTATGGTTAAAAAGGAAATATCCTCAGATGAAATCTTGAAAGAAGCTTTCTGAGAAACTGCTTAGTGTTCTGTTAATTCATCTCACCGAGTTTCATCTGTATTTCGAGGATCCCTTTGCTAACCTTATTTCTGTGGAGTCTGAGAACAGATATTTTGGATCCCTTTGAGGACTATAGGGCCAAAGGAAATATCCTCCGATTACAAAGAGAAAGAAGTTTTCTTAGAAACTTCTTTGTTTTCTGTGAAATCATCTAACAGAGTTACAGCTTTCCCCTCAAGAAGCCTTTCGCTAAGACAGTTCTTGTGGAATTGGCAAAGTGATATTTGGAAGCCCTTAGAGGGCTATGGTGAAAAAGGAAATATCCTCAGATGAAATCTGGAAAGAAGCTTTCTGAGAAACTGCTTATTGTTCTGTTCATTCATCTCACAGAGTTACATCTGTATTTCGTGGATCTCTTTGCTAGCCTTATTTCTCTGGAATCTGAGAACAGGTATTTCAGATCCCAATGAAGACTATGGGGATAAAGGAAATATCCTCCGATAACAAAGAGAAAGAAGCTTTCTGAGAAACTTATTTGTGTTCTGTGAAATCACCTCACAGAGTTACAGCTTTCCCCTCAAGAGGCCTTTCGCTAAGACAGTTCTTGTGGAATTGGCAAAGTGATATTTGGAAGCCCATAGAGGGCTATGGTGAAAAAGGAAATATCCTCAGATGAAATCTGGAAAGAAGCTTTCTGAGAAACTGCTTAGTGTTCTGTTAATTCTTCTCACAGAGTTACATCTGTATTTCGTGGATCTCTTTGCTAGCCCTATTTCTGTGGAATCTGATAACAGGTATTTCAGATCCCATTGAATACTATAGGGCCAAAAGAAATATCCTCCGATTACAAAGAGAAAGAAGTTTTCCTAGAAACTTCTTTGTGTTCTGTGAAATCATCTCTCAGAGTTACAGCTTTCCCCTCAAGAAGCCTTTCGCTAAGACAGTTCTTGTGGAATTGGCAAAGTGATATTTGGAAGCCCATAGAGGGCTATGGTGAAAAAGGAAATATCCTCAGATGAAATCTGGAAAGAAGCTTTCTGAGAAAGTGCTTAGTGTTCTGTTAATCCATCTCACAGAGTTACATCTGTATTTCGTGGATCTCTTTGCTAGCCTTATTTCTGTGGAGTCTGAGAACAGGTATTTCAGATCCCTTTGAAGACTATAGGGCCAAAGGAAATATCCTCCGATTACAAAGAGAAAGAAGCTTTCTGAGAAACTTCTCTGTGTTCTGTGAAATCATCTCACAGAGTTACAGCATTCCACTGAAGAAGCCTTTCGCTAGGACAGTTCTTGTGGAATTGGCAAAGTGATATTTGGAAGCCCATAGAGGGCTATGATGAAAAAGGAAATATCCTCAGATGAAAACTGAAAAGAAGCTTTCTGAGAAACTGCTTAGTGTTCGGTTAATTCATCTCACAGAGTTACATCTGTATTTCGTGGATCTCTTTGCTAGCCTTATTTCTGTGGAATCTGAGAACAGATATTTCGGATCCCATTGAAGACTATAGGGCCAAAGGCAATATCCTCCGATAACAAAGAGAAAGAAACTTTCTGAGAAACTTCTTTGCGTTCTGTGAAATCATCTCACAGAGTTACAGCTTTCCCCTCAAGAAGCCTTTCGCTAAGGCAGTTCTTGTGGAATTGGCAAAGTGATATTTGGAAGCCCAAAGAGGTCTATGGTGAAAAAGGAAATATCCTCAGATGAAATGTGGAAAGAAGCTTTCTGAGAAACTGCTTAGTGTTTGCTTAATTCATCTCACAGAGTTACATCTGTATTTCGTGGATCTCTTTGCTAGCCTTATTTCTGTGGAATCTGAGAACAGATATTTCGGATCCCTTTGAAGACTATAGGGCCAAAGGAAATATCCTCCGATAACAAAGAGAAAGAAGCTTTCTGAGAAACTTATTTGTGTTCTGTTAAATCACCTCACAGAGTTACAGCTTTCCCCTCAAGAAGCCTTTCGCTAAGACAGTTCTTGTGGAATTGGCAAAGTGATATTTGGAAGCCCATAGAGGGCTATGGTGAAAAAGGAAATATCCTCAGATGAAATCTGGAACGAAGCTTTCTGAGAAACTGCTTAGTGTTCTGTTAATTCTTCTCACAGAGTTACATCTGTATTTCGTGGATCTCTTTGCTAGCCCTATTTCTGTGGAATCTGATAACAGGTATTTCAGATCCCATTGAATACTAAAGGGCCAAAGGAAATATCCTCCAATTACAAAGAGAAAGAAGTTTTCCTAGAAACTTCTTTGTGTTCTGTGAAATCATCTCTCAGAGTTACAGCTTTCCCCTCAAGAAGCCTTTCGCTAAGACAGTTCTTGTGGAATTGGCAAAGTGATATTTGGAAGCCCGTAGAGGGCTATGGTGAAAAAGGAAATATCCTCAGATGAAATCTGGAAAGAAGCTTTCTGAGAAAGTGCTTAGTGTTCTGTTAATCCATCTCACAGAGTTACATCTGTATTTCGTGGATCTCTTTGCTAGCCTTATTTCTGTGGTGTCTGAGAACAGGTATTTCAGATCCCATTGAAGACTATAGGGCCAAAGGAAATATCCTCCGATTACAAAGAGAAAGATGCTTTCTTAGAGACTTCTTTGTGTTCCGTGAAATCATCTCACAGAGTTACAGCTTTGCCCTCAAGAAAACTTTCGCTAAGACAGTTCTTCTGGTATTGGCAAAGTGATATTTGGAAGCCCATAGAGGGCTATGTTGAAAAAGGAAATATCCTCAGATGAAATCTGGCAAGAAGTTTTCTGAGAAACTGCTTAGTGTTCTGTTAATTCATCTCACAGAGTTACATCTGTATTTCGTTTATCTCTTTGCTAGCCTTATTTCTGTGGAATCTGAGAACAGATATTTCGGTTCCCATTGAAGACTATAGGGCCAAAGGAAATATCCTCCGATAACAAAGAGAAAGAAGCTTTCTGAGAAACTTCTTTGCGTTCTGTGAAATCATCTCACAGAGTTACAGCTTTCCCCTCAAGAAGCCTTTCGCTAAGACAGTTCTTGTGGAATTGGTAAAGTGATATTTGGAAGCCCATAGAGGGCTATGGTGAAAAAGGAAATATCCTCAGATGAAATCTGGAAAGAAGCTTTCTGAGAAACTGCTTAGTGTTCTGTTAATTCATCTCACAGAGTTACATCTGTATTTCCTGGATCCCTTTGCTAGCCTTATTTCTGTGGAATCTGAGAACAGATATTTCGGATCCCTTTGAAGACTATAGGGCCAAAGGAAATATCCTCCGATAACAAAGAGAAAGAAGCTTTCTGAGAAACTTCTTTGTGTTCTGTGAAATCACCTCACAGAGTTACAGCTTTCCCCTCAAGAAGCCTTTCGCTAAGACAGTTCTTGTGGAATTGGCAAACTGATATTTGGAAGCCCATAGAGGGCTATGGTGAAAAAGGAAATATCCTCAGATGAAATCTGGAACGAAGCTTTCTGAGAAACTGCTTAGTGTTCTGTTAATTCTTCTCACAGAGTTACATCTGTACTTCGTGGATCTCTTTGCTAGCCCTATTTCTGTGGAATCTGATAACAGGTATTTCATATCCCATTGAATACTGAAGGGCCAAAGGAAATATCCTCCGATTACAAAGAGAAAGAAGTTTTCCTAGAAACTTCTTTGTGTTCTGTGAAATCATCTCTCAGAGTTACAGCTTTCCCCTCAAGAAGCCTTTCGCTAAGACAGTTCTTGTGGAATTGGCAAAGTGATATTTGGAAGCCCATAGAGGGCTATGGTGAAAAAGGAAATATCCTCAGATGAAATCTGGAAAGAAGCTTTCTGAGAAAGTGCTTAGTGTTCTGTTAATCCATCTCACAGAGTTACATCTGTATTTCGTGGATCTCTTTGCTAGCCTTATTTCTGTGGAGTCTGAGAACAGGAATTTCAGATCCCATTGAAGACTATAGGGCCAAAGGAAATATCCTCCGATTACAAAGAGAAAGAAGCTTTCTGAGAAACTTCTTTGCGTTCTGTGAAATCATCTCACAGAGTTACAGCTTTCCCCTCAAAAAGCCTTTGGCTAAGACAGTTCTTGTGGAATTGGCAAAGTGATATTTGGAAGCCCATAGAGGGCTATGGTGAAAAAGGAAATATCCTCAGATCAAATCTGGAAAGAAGTTTTCTGCGAAACAGCATAGTGTTATGTTAATTCATCTCACAGAGTTACATCTGTATTTCATGGATCTCTTTGCTAGCCTTATTTCTGTGGAATCTGAGAACAGATATTTCGGATCCCTTTGTAGACTATAGGGCCAAAGGAAATATCCTCCGATAACAAAGAGAAAGAAGCTTTCTGAGAAATTTCTTTGTGTTCTGTGAAATCATCTCACAGAGTTACAGCTTTCCCCTCAAGAAGCCTTTCGCTAAGACAGTTCTTGTGGAATTCGCAAAGTGATATTTGGAAGCCCATAGAGGGCTATGGTGAAAAAGGAAATATCCTCAGATGAAATCTGGAAAGAAGCTTTCTGAGAAACTGCTTAGTGTTCGGTTAATTCATCTCACAGAGTTACATCTGTATTTCGTGGATCTCCTTGCTAGCCTTATTTCTGTGGAATCTGAGAACAGATACTTTGGATCCCTTTGAAGACTATAGGGCCAAAGGAAATATCCTCCGATAACAAAGAGAAAGAAGCTTTCTGAGAATCTTCTTTGTGTTCTGTGAAATCATCTCACGGAGTTACAGCTTTCCCCTCAAGAAGCCTTTCGCTAAGACAGTTCTTCTGGAATTGGCAAAGTGATATTTGGAAGCCCATAGAGGGCTATCGTGAAAAAGGAAATATCCTCAGATGAAATCTGGAAAGAAGCTTTCTGAGAAACTGCTTAGTGTTCTGTTAATTCATCTCTCAGAGTTACATCTGTATTTCCTGGATCTCTTTGCTAGCCTTACTTCTGTGGTATCTGAGAACAGATATTTCGGATCCCATTGAAGACTATAGGGCCAAAGGAAATATCCTCCGATAACAAAGAGAAAGAAGCTTTCTGATAAATTTCTTTGTGTTCTGTGAAATCATCTCACAGAGTTACAGCTTTCCCCTCAAGAATCCTTTCGCTAAGACAGTTCTTGTGGAATTGGCAAAGTGATATTTGGAAGACAATAGAGGGCTATGGTTAAAAAGGAAATATCCTCAGATGAAATCTTGAAAGAAGCTTTCTGAGAAACTGCTTAGTGTTCTGTTAATTCATCTCACCGAATTTCATCTGTATTTCGAGGATCCCTTTGCTAACCTTATTTCTGTGGAGTCTGAGAACAGATATTTTGGATCCCTTTGAGGACTATAGGGCCAAAGGAAATATCCTCCGATTACAAAGAGAAAGAAGTTTTCTTAGAAACTTCTTTGTTTTCTGTGAAATCATCTAACAGAGTTACAGCTTTCCCCTCAAGAAGCCTTTCGCTAAGACAGTTCTTGTGGAATTGGCAAAGTGATATTTGGAAGCCCTTAGAGGGCTATGGTGAAAAAGGAAATATCCTCAGATGAAATCTGGAAAGAAGCTTTCTGAGAAACTGCTTATTGTTCTGTTCATTCATCTCACAGAGTTACATCTGTATTTCGTGGATCTCTTTGCTAGCCTTATTTCTCTGGAATCTGAGAACAGGTATTTCAGATCCCATTGAAGACTATGGGGATAAAGGAAATATCCTCCGATAACAAAGAGAAAGAAGCTTTCTGAGAAACTTATTTGTGTTCTGTGAAATCACCTCACAGAGTTACAGCTTTCCCCTCAAGAAGCCTTTCGCTAAGACAGTTCTTGTGGAATTGGCAAAGTGATATTTGGAAGCCCATAGAGGGCTATGGTGAAAAAGGAAATATCCTCAGATGAAATCTGGAAAGAAGCTTTCTGAGAAACTGCTTAGTGTTCTGTTAATTCTTCTCACAGAGTTACATCTGTATTTCGTGGATCTCTTTGCTAGCCCTATTTCTGTGGAATCTGATAACAGGTATTTCAGATCCCATTGAATACTATAGGGCCAAAAGAAATATCCTCCGATTACAAAGAGAAAGAAGTTTTCCTAGAAACTTCTTTGTGTTCTGTGAAATCATCTCTCAGAGTTACAGCTTTCCCCTCAAGAAGCCTTTCGCTAAGACAGTTCTTGTGGAATTGGCAAAGTGATATTTGGAAGCCCATAGAGGGCTATGGTGAAAAAGGAAATATCCTCAGATGAAATCTGGAAAGAAGCTTTCTGAGAAAGTGCTTAGTGTTCTGTTAATCCATCTCACAGAGTTACATCTGTATTTCGTGGATCTCTTTGCTAGCCTTATTTCTGTGGAGTCTGAGAACAGGTATTTCAGATCCCATTGAAGACTATAGGGCCAAAGGAAATATCCTCCGATTACAAAGAGAAAGAAGCTTTCTGAGAAACTTCTTTGCGTTCTGTGAAATCATCTCACAGAGTTACAGCTTTCCCCTCAAAAAGCCTTTGGCTAAGACAGTTCTTGTGGAATTGGCACAGTGATATTTGGAAGCCCATAGAGGGCTATGGTGAAAAAGGAAATATCCTCAGATGAAATCTGGAAAGAAGTTTTCTGCGAAACAGCTTAGTGTTCTGTTAATTCATCTCACAGAGTTACATCTGTATTTCATGGATCTCTTTGCTAGCCTTATTTCTGTGGAATCTGAGAACAGATATTTCGGATCCCTTTGTAGACTATAGGGCCAAAGGAAATATCCTCCGATAACAAAGAGAAAGAAGCTTTCTGAGAAATTTCTTTGTGTTCTGTGAAATCATCTCACAGAGTTACAGCTTTCCCCTCAAGAAGCCTTTCGCTAAGACAGTTCTTGTGGAATTGGCAAAGTGATATTTGGAAGCCCATAGAGGGCTATGGTGAAAAAGGAAATATCCTCAGATGAAATCTGGAAAGAAGCTTTCTGAGAAACTGCTTAGTGTTCGGTTAATTCATCTCACAGAGTTACATCTGTATTTCGTGGATCTCCTTGCTAGCCTTATTTCTGTGGAATCTGAGAACAGATACTTTGGATCCCTTTGAAGACTATAGGGCCAAAGGAAATATCCTCCGATAACAAAGAGAAAGAAGCTTTCTGAGAATCTTCTTTGTGTTCTGTGAAATCATCTCACGGAGTTACAGCTTTCCCCTCAAGAAGCCTTTCGCTAAGACAGTTCTTCTGGAATTGGCAAAGTGATATTTGGAAGCCCATAGAGGGCTATCGTGAAAAAGGAAATATCCTCAGATGAAATCTGGAAAGAAGCTTTCTGAGAAACTGCTTAGTGTTCTGTTAATTCATCTCTCAGAGTTACATCTGTATTTCCTGGATCTCTTTGCTAGCCTTACTTCTGTGGTATCTAAGAACAGATATTTCGGATCCCATTGAAGACTATAGGGCCAAAGGAAATATCCTCCGATAACAAAGAGAAAGAAGCTTTCTGATAAATTTCTTTGTGTTCTGTGAAATCATCTCACAGAGTTACAGCTTTCCCCTCAAGAATCCTTTCGCTAAGACAGTTCTTGTGGAATTGGCAAAGTGATATTTGGAAGACAATAGAGGGCTATGGTGAAAAAGGAAATATCCTCAGATGAAATCTTGAAAGAAGCTTTCTGAGAAACTGCTTAGTGTTCTGTTAATTCATCTCACCGAGTTTCATCTGTATTTCGAGGATCCCTTTGCTAACCTTATTTCTGTGGAGTCTGAGAACAGATATTTTGGATCCCTTTGAAGACTATAGGGCCAAAGGAAATATCCTCCGATTACAAAGAGAAAGAAGTTTTCTTAGAAACTTCTTTGTTTTCTGTGAAATCATCTAACAGAGTTACAGCTTTCCCCTCAAGAAGCCTTTCGCTAAGACAGTTCTTGTGGAATTGGCAAAGTGATATTTGGAAGCCCTTAGAGGGCTATGTTGAAAAAGGAAATATCCTCAGATGAAATCTGGAAAGAAGCTTTCTGAGAAACTGCTTATTTTTCTGTTCATTCATCTCACAGAGTTACATCTGTATTTCGTGGATCTCTTTGCTAGCCTTATTTCTCTGGAATCTGAGAACAGGTATTTCAGATCCCATTGAAGACTATGGGGATAAAGGAAATATCCTCCGATAACAAAGAGAAAGAAGCTTTCTGAGAAACTTATTTGTGTTCTGTGAAATCACCTCACAGAGTTACAGCTTTCCCCTCAAGAAGCCTTTCGCTAAGACAGTTCTTGTGGAATTGGCAAAGTGATATTTGGAAGCCCATAGAGGGCTATGGTGAAAAAGGAAATATCCTCAGATGAAATCTGGAAAGAAGCTTTCTGAGAAACTGCTTGGTGTTCTGTTAATTCTTCTCAGAGAGGTACATCTGTATTTCGTGGATCTCTTTGCTAGCCCTATTTCTGTGGAATCTGATAACAGGTATTTCAGATCCCATTGAATACTATAGGGCCAAAGGAAATATCCTCCGATTACAAAGAGAAAGAAGTTTTCCTAGAAACTTCTTTGTGTTCTGTGAAATCATCTCTCAGAGTTACAGCTTTCCCCTCAAGAAGCCTTTCGCTAAGACAGTTCTTGTGGAATTGGCAAAGTGATATTTGGAAGCCCATAGAGGGCTATGGTGAAAAAGGAAATATCCTCAGATGAAATCTGGAAAGAAGCTTTCTGAGAAAGTGCTTAGTGTTCTGTTAATCCATCTCACAGAGTTACATCTGTATTTCGTGGATCTCTTTGCTAGCCTTATTTCTGTGGTGTCTGAGAACAGGTATTTCAGATCCCATTGAAGACTATAGGGCCAAAGGAAATATCCTCCGATTACAAAGAGAAAGAAGCTTTCTTAGAGACTTCTTTGTGTTCCGTGAAATCATCTCACAGAGTTACAGCTTTGCCCTCGAGAAAACCTTCGCTAAGACAGTTCTTCTGGAATTGGCAAAGTGATATTTGGAAGCCCATAGAGGGCTATGGTGAAAGAGGAAATATCCTCAGATGAAATCTGGAAAGAAGTTTTCTGAGAAACTGCTTAGTGTTCTGTTAATTCATCTCACAGAGTTACATCTGTATTTCGTGGATCTCTTTGCTAGCCTTATTTCTGTGGAATCTGAGAACAGATATTTCGGATCTCATTGAAGACTATAGGGCCAAAGGAAATATCCTCCGATAACAAAGAGAAAGAAGCTTTCTGAGAAACTTCTTTGCGTTCTGTGAAATCATCTCACAGAGTTACAGCTTTCCCCTCAAGAAGCCTTTCGCTAAGACAGTTCTTGTAAAATTGGCAAAGTGATATTTGGAAGCCCATAGAGGGCTATGGTGAAAAAGGAAATATCCTCAGATGAAATCTGGAAAGAAGCTTTCTGAGAAACTGCTTAGTGTTCTGTTAATTCATCTCACAGAGTTACATCTGTATTTCGTGGATCCCTTTGCTAGCCTTATTTCTGTGGAATCTGAGAACAGATATTTCGGATCCCTTTGTAGACTATAGGGCCAAAGGAAATATCCTCCGATAACAAAGAGAAAGAAGCTTTCTGAGAAATTTCTTTGTGTTCTGTGAAATCATCTCACAGAGTTACAGCTTTCCCCTCAAGAATCCTTTCGTTAAGACAGTTTGTGGAATTGGCAAAGTGATATTTGGAAGACAATAGAGGGCTATGGTGAAAAAGGAAATATCCTCAGATGAAATCTGGAAAGAAGCTTTCTGAGAAACTGCTTAGTGTTCGGTTAATTCATCTCACAGAGTTACATCTGTATTTCGTGGATCTCCTTGCTAGCCTTATTTCTGTGGAATCTGAGAACAGATACTTTGGATCCCTTTGAAGACTATAGGACCAAAGGAAATATCCTCCGATAACAAAGAGAAAGAAGCTTTCTGAGAATCTTCTTTGTGTTCTGTGAAATCATCTCACGGAGTTACAGATTTCCCCTCAAGAAGCCTTTCGCTAAGACAGTTCTTCTGGAATTGGCAAAGTGATATTTGGAAGCCCATAGAGGGCTATCGTGAAAAAGGAAATATCCTCAGATGAAATCTGGAAAGAAGCTTTCTGAGAAACTGCTTAGTGTTCTGTTAATTCATCTCTCAGAGTTACATCTGTATTTCCTGGATCTCTTTGCTAGCCTTACTTCTGTGGTATCTGAGAACAGATATTTCGGATCCCATTGAAGACTATAGGGCCAAAGGAAATATTCTCCGATAACAAAGAGAAAGAAGCTTTCTGAGAAACTTCTCTGTGTTCTGTGAAATCATCTCACAGAGTTACAGCATTCCACTCAAGAAGCCTTTCGCTAGGACAGTTCTTGTGGAATTGGCAAAGTGATATTTGGAAGCCCATAGAAGCCTATGATGAAAAAGGAATTATCCTCAGATGAAAACTGAAAAGAAGCTTTCTGAGAAACTGCTTAGTGTTCGGTTAATTCATCTCACAGAGTTACATCTGTATTTCGTGGATCTCTTTGCTAGCCCTATTTCTGTGAAATCTGAGAACAGATATTTCGGATCCCATTGAAGACTATAGGGCCAAAGGCAATATCCTCCGATAACAAAGAGAAAGAAACTTTCTGAGAAACTTCTTTGCGTTCTGTGAAATCATCTCACAGAGTTACAGCTTTCCCCTCAAGAAGCCTTTCGCTAAGGCAGTTCTTGTGGAATTGGCAAAGTGATATTTGGAAGCCCATAGAGGGCTATGGTGAAAAAGGAAATATCCTCAGATGAAATCTGGAACGAAGCTTTCTGAGAAACTGCTTAGTGTTCTGTTAATTCTTCTCACAGAGTTACATCTGTATTTCGTGGATCTCTTTGCTAGTCCTATTTCTGTGGAATCTGATAACAGGTATTTCAGATCCCATTGAATACTATAGGGCCAAAGGAAATATCCTCCGATTACAAAGAGAAAGAAGTTTTCCTAGAAACTTCTTTGTGTTCTGTGAAATCATCTCTCAGAGTTACAGCTTTCCCCTCAAGAAGCCTTTCGCTAAGACAGTTCTTGTGGAATTGGCAAAGTGATATTTGGAAGCCCATAGAGGGCTATGGTGAAAAAGGAAATATCCTCAGATGAAATCTGGAAAGAAGCTTTCTGAGAAAGTGCTTAGTGTTCTGTTAATCCATCTCACAGAGTTACATCTGTATTTCGTGGATCTCTTTGCTAGCCTTATTTCTGTGGTGTCTGAGAACAGGTATTTCAGATCCCATTGAAGACTATAGGGCCAAAGGAAATATCCTCCGATTACAAAGAGAAAGAAGCTTTCTTAGAGACTTCTTTGTGTTCCGTGAAATCATCTCACAGAGTTACAGCTTTGCCCTCAAGAAAACTTTCGCTAAGACAGTTCTTCTGGAATTGGCAAAGTGATATTTGGAAGCCCATAGAGGGCTATGGTGAAAAAGGAAATATCCTCAGATGAAATCTGGAAAGAAGTTTTCTGAGAAACTGCTTAGTGTTCTGTTAATTCATCTCACAGAGTTACATCTGTATTTCGTGGATCTCTTTGCTAGCCTTATTTCTGTGGAATCTGAGAACAGATATTTCGGATCTCATTGAAGACTATAGGGCCAAAGGAAATATCCTCCGATAATAAAGAGAAAGAAGCTTTCTGAGAAACTTCTTTGCGTTCTGTGAAATCATCTCACAGAGTTACAGCTTTCCCCTCAAGAAGCCTTTCGCTAAGACAGTTCTTGTAAAATTGGCAAAGTGATATTTGGAAGCCCATAGAGGGCGATGGTGAAAAAGGAAATATCCTCAGATGAAATCTGGAAAGAAGCTTTCTGAGAAACTGCTTAGTGTTCGGTTAATTCATCTCACAGAGTTACATCTGTATTTCCTGGATCTCCTTGCTAGCCTTATTTCTGTGGAATCTGAGAACAGATACTTTGGATCCCTTTGAAGACTATAGGGCCAAAGGAAATATCCTCCGATAACAAAGAGAAAGAAGCTTTCTGAGAATCTTCTTTGTGTTCTGTGAAATCATCTCACGGAGTTACAGCTTTCCCCTCAAGAAGCCTTTCGCTAAGACAGTTCTTCTGGAATTGGCAAAGTGATATTTGGAAGCCCATAGAGGGCTATCGTGAAAAAGGAAATATCCTCAGATGAAATCTGGAAAGAAGCTTTCTGAGAAACTGCTTAGTGTTCTGTTAATTCATCTCTCAGAGTTACATCTGTATTTCCTGGATGTCTTTGCTAGCCTTACTTCTGTGGTATCTGAGAACAGATATTTCGGATCCCATTGAAGACTATAGGGCCAAAGGAAATATTCTCCCATAACAAAGAGAAAGAAGCTTTCTGAGAAACTTCTCTGTGTTCTGTGAAATCATCTCACAGAGTTACAGCATTCCACTCAAGAAGCCTTTCGCTAGGACAGTTCTTGTGGAATAGGCAAAGTGATATTTGGAAGCCCATAGAAGCCTATGATGAAAAAGGAATTATCCCCAGATGAAAACTGAAAAGAAGCTTTCTGAGAAAGTGCTTAGTGTTCGGTTAATTCATCTCACAGAGTTACATCTGTATTTCGTGGATCTCTTTGCTAGCCTTATTTCTGTGAAATATGAGAACAGATATTTCGGATCCCATTGAAGACTATAGGGCCAAAGGAAATATCCTCCGATAACAAAGAGAAAGAAACTTTCTGAGAAACTTCTTTGCGTTCTGTGAAATCATCCACAGAGTTACAGCTTTCCCCTCAAGAAGCCTTTCGCTAAGGCAGTTCTTGTGGAATTGGCAAAGTGATATTTGGAAGCCCATAGAGGGCTATGGTGAAAAAGGAAATATCCTCAGATGAAATCTGGAACGAAGCTTTCTGAGAAACTGTTTAGTGTTCTGTTAATTCTTCTCACAGAGTTACATCTGTATTTTGTGGATCTCTTTGCTAGCCCTATTTCTGTGGAATCTGATAACAGGTATTTCATATCCCATTGAATACTAAAGGGCCAAAGGAAATATCCTCCGATTACAAAGAGAAAGAAGTTTTCCTAGAAACTTCTTTGTGTTCTGTGAAATCATCTCTCAGAGTTACGTCTTTCCCCTCAAGAAGCCTTTCGCTAAGACAGTTCTTGTGGAATTGGCAAAGTGATATTTGGAAGCCCATAGAGGGCTATGGTGAAA
The DNA here is from genome assembly GCF_049350105.2 of Macaca mulatta. Taxonomy (NCBI): domain Eukaryota; kingdom Metazoa; phylum Chordata; class Mammalia; order Primates; family Cercopithecidae; genus Macaca; species Macaca mulatta. The sequence continues at coordinate 54,289,748 of NC_133415.1, read as the reverse complement.
AAGGAAATATCCTCAGATGAAATCTGGAAAGAAGTTTTCTGCGAAACAGCTTAGTGTTCTGTTAATTCATCTCACAGAGTTACATCTGTATTTCCTGGATCTCTTTGCTAGCCTTATTTCTGTGGAGTCTGAGAACAGGTATTTCAGATCCCATTGAAGACTATAGGGCCAAAGGAAATATCCTCCGATTACAAAGAGAAAGAAGCTTTCTGAGAAACTTCTTTGCGTTCTGTGAAATCATCTCACAGAGTTACAGCTTTCCCCTCAAAAAGCCTTTGGCTAAGACAGTTCTTGTGGAATTGGCACAGTGATATTTGGAAGCCCATAGAGGGCTATGGTGAAAAAGGAAATATCCTCAGATGAAATCTGGAAAGAAGTTTTCTGCGAAACAGCTTAGTGTTCTGTTAATTCATCTCACAGAGTTACATCTGTATTTCATGGATCTCTTTGCTAGCCTTATTTCTGTTGAATCTGAGAACAGATATTTCGGATCCCTTTGTAGACTATAGGGCCAAAGGAAATATCCTCCGATAACAAAGAGAAAGAAGCTTTCTGAGAAATTTCTTTGTGTTCTGTGAAATCATCTCACAGAGTTACAGCTTTCCCCTCAAGAAGCCTTTCGCTAAGACAGTTCTTGTGGAATTGGCAAAGTGATATTTGGAAGCCCATAGAGGGCTATGGTGAAAAAGGAAATATCCTCAGATGAAATCTGGAAAGAAGCTTTCTGAGAAACTGCTTAGTGTTCGGTTAATTCATCTCACAGAGTTACATCTGTATTTCGTGGATCTCCTTGCTAGCCTTATTTCTGTGGAATCTGAGAACAGATACTTTGGATCCCTTTGAAGACTATAGGGCCAAAGGAAATATCCTCCGATAACAAAGAGAAAGAAGCTTTCTGAGAATCTTCTTTGTGTTCTGTGAAATCATCTCACGGAGTTACAGCTTTCCCCTCAAGAAGCCTTTCGCTAAGACAGTTCTTCTGGAATTGGCAAAGTGATATTTGGAAGCCCATAGAGGGCTATCGTGAAAAAGGAAATATCCTCAGATGAAATCTGGAAAGAAGCTTTCTGAGAAACTGCTTAGTGTTCTGTTAATTCATCTCTCAGAGTTACATCTGTATTTCCTGGATCTCTTTGCTAGCCTTACTTCTGTGGTATCTAAGAACAGATATTTCGGATCCCATTGAAGACTATAGGGCCAAAGGAAATATCCTCCGATAACAAAGAGAAAGAAGCTTTCTGATAAATTTCTTTGTGTTCTGTGAAATCATCTCACAGAGTTACAGCTTTCCCCTCAAGAATCCTTTCGCTAAGACAGTTCTTGTGGAATTGGCAAAGTGATATTTGGAAGACAATAGAGGGCTATGGTGAAAAAGGAAATATCCTCAGATGAAATCTTGAAAGAAGCTTTCTGAGAAACTGCTTAGTGTTCTGTTAATTCATCTCACCGAGTTTCATCTGTATTTCGAGGATCCCTTTGCTAACCTTATTTCTGTGGAGTCTGAGAACAGATATTTTGGATCCCTTTGAAGACTATAGGGCCAAAGGAAATATCCTCCGATTACAAAGAGAAAGAAGTTTTCTTAGAAACTTCTTTGTTTTCTGTGAAATCATCTAACAGAGTTACAGCTTTCCCCTCAAGAAGCCTTTCGCTAAGACAGTTCTTGTGGAATTGGCAAAGTGATATTTGGAAGCCCTTAGAGGGCTATGTTGAAAAAGGAAATATCCTCAGATGAAATCTGGAAAGAAGCTTTCTGAGAAACTGCTTATTGTTCTGTTCATTCATCTCACAGAGTTACATCTGTATTTCGTGGATCTCTTTGCTAGCCTTATTTCTCTGGAATCTGAGAACAGGTATTTCAGATCCCATTGAAGACTATGGGGATAAAGGAAATATCCTCCGATAACAAAGAGAAAGAAGCTTTCTGAGAAACTTATTTGTGTTCTGTGAAATCACCTCACAGAGTTACAGCTTTCCCCTCAAGAAGCCTTTCGCTAAGACAGTTCTTGTGGAATTGGCAAAGTGATATTTGGAAGCCCATAGAGGGCTATGGTGAAAAAGGAAATATCCTCAGATGAAATCTGGAAAGAAGCTTTCTGAGAAACTGCTTGGTGTTCTGTTAATTCTTCTCACAGAGGTACATCTGTATTTCGTGGATCTCTTTGCTAGCCCTATTTCTGTGGAATCTGATAACAGGTATTTCAGATCCCATTGAATACTATAGGGCCAAAGGAAATATCCTCCGATTACAAAGAGAAAGAAGTTTTCCTAGAAACTTCTTTGTGTTCTGTGAAATCATCTCTCAGAGTTACAGCTTTCCCCTCAAGAAGCCTTTCGCTAAGACAGTTCTTGTGGAATTGGCAAAGTGATATTTGGAAGCCCATAGAGGGCTATGGTGAAAAAGGAAATATCCTCAGATGAAATCTGGAAAGAAGCTTTCTGAGAAAGTGCTTAGTGTTCTGTTAATCCATCTCACAGAGTTACATCTGTATTTCGTGGATCTCTTTGCTAGCCTTATTTCTGTGGTGTCTGAGAACAGGTATTTCAGATCCCATTGAAGACTATAGGGCCAAAGGAAATATCCTCCGATTACAAAGAGAAAGAAGCTTTCTTAGAGACTTCTTTGTGTTCCGTGAAATCATCTCACAGAGTTACAGCTTTGCCCTCGAGAAAACCTTCGCTAAGACAGTTCTTCTGGAATTGGCAAAGTGATATTTGGAAGCCCATAGAGGGCTATGGTGAAAGAGGAAATATCCTCAGATGAAATCTGGAAAGAAGTTTTCTGAGAAACTGCTTAGTGTTCTGTTAATTCATCTCACAGAGTTACATCTGTATTTCGTGGATCTCTTTGCTAGCCTTATTTCTGTGGAATCTGAGAACAGATATTTCGGATCTCATTGAAGACTATAGGGCCAAAGGAAATATCCTCCGATAACAAAGAGAAAGAAGCTTTCTGAGAAACTTCTTTGCGTTCTGTGAAATCATCTCACAGAGTTACAGCTTTCCCCTCAAGAAGCCTTTCGCTAAGACAGTTCTTGTAAAATTGGCAAAGTGATATTTGGAAGCCCATAGAGGGCTATGGTGAAAAAGGAAATATCCTCAGATGAAATCTGGAAAGAAGCTTTCTGAGAAACTGCTTAGTGTTCTGTTAATTCATCTCACAGAGTTACATCTGTATTTCGTGGATCCCTTTGCTAGCCTTATTTCTGTGGAATCTGAGAACAGATATTTCGGATCCCTTTGTAGACTATAGGGCCAAAGGAAATATCCTCCGATAACAAAGAGAAAGAAGCTTTCTGAGAAATTTCTTTGTGTTCTGTGAAATCATCTCACAGAGTTACAGCTTTCCCCTCAAGAATCCTTTCGTTAAGACAGTTTGTGGAATTGGCAAAGTGATATTTGGAAGACAATAGAGGGCTATGGTGAAAAAGGAAATATCCTCAGATGAAATCTGGAAAGAAGCTTTCTGAGAAACTGCTTAGTGTTCGGTTAATTCATCTCACAGAGTTACATCTGTATTTCGTGGATCTCCTTGCTAGCCTTATTTCTGTGGAATCTGAGAACAGATACTTTGGATCCCTTTGAAGACTATAGGACCAAAGGAAATATCCTCCGATAACAAAGAGAAAGAAGCTTTCTGAGAATCTTCTTTGTGTTCTGTGAAATCATCTCACGGAGTTACAGATTTCCCCTCAAGAAGCCTTTCGCTAAGACAGTTCTTCTGGAATTGGCAAAGTGATATTTGGAAGCCCATAGAGGGCTATCGTGAAAAAGGAAATATCCTCAGATGAAATCTGGAAAGAAGCTTTCTGAGAAACTGCTTAGTGTTCTGTTAATTCATCTCTCAGAGTTACATCTGTATTTCCTGGATCTCTTTGCTAGCCTTACTTCTGTGGTATCTGAGAACAGATATTTCGGATCCCATTGAAGACTATAGGGCCAAAGGAAATATTCTCCGATAACAAAGAGAAAGAAGCTTTCTGAGAAACTTCTCTGTGTTCTGTGAAATCATCTCACAGAGTTACAGCATTCCACTCAAGAAGCCTTTCGCTAGGACAGTTCTTGTGGAATTGGCAAAGTGATATTTGGAAGCCCATAGAAGCCTATGATGAAAAAGGAATTATCCTCAGATGAAAACTGAAAAGAAGCTTTCTGAGAAACTGCTTAGTGTTCGGTTAATTCATCTCACAGAGTTACATCTGTATTTCGTGGATCTCTTTGCTAGCCTTATTTCTGTGAAATCTGAGAACAGATATTTCGGATCCCATTGAAGACTATAGGGCCAAAGGCAATATCCTCCGATAACAAAGAGAAAGAAACTTTCTGAGAAACTTCTTTGTGTTCTGTGAAATCATCTCACAGAGTTACAGCTTTCCCCTCAAGAAGCCTTTCGCTAAGGCAGTTCTTGTGGAATTGGCAAAGTGATATTTGGAAGCCCATAGAGGGCTATGGTGAAAAAGGAAATATCCTCAGATGAAATCTGGAACGAAGCTTTCTGAGAAACTGCTTAGTGTTCTGTTAATTCTTCTCACAGAGTTACATCTGTATTTCGTGGATCTCTTTGCTAGTCCTATTTCTGTGGAATCTGATAACAGGTATTTCAGATCCCATTGAATACTATAGGGCCAAAGGAAATATCCTCCGATTACAAAGAGAAAGAAGTTTTCCTAGAAACTTCTTTGTGTTCTGTGAAATCATCTCTCAGAGTTACAGCTTTCCCCTCAAGAAGCCTTTCGCTAAGACAGTTCTTGTGGAATTGGCAAAGTGATATTTGGAAGCCCATAGAGGGCTATGGTGAAAAAGGAAATATCCTCAGATGAAATCTGGAAAGAAGCTTTCTGAGAAAGTGCTTAGTGTTCTGTTAATCCATCTCACAGAGTTACATCTGTATTTCGTGGATCTCTTTGCTAGCCTTATTTCTGTGGTGTCTGAGAACAGGTATTTCAGATCCCATTGAAGACTATAGGGCCAAAGGAAATATCCTCCGATTACAAAGAGAAAGAAGCTTTCTTAGAGACTTCTTTGTGTTCCGTGAAATCATCTCACAGAGTTACAGCTTTGCCCTCAAGAAAACTTTCGCTAAGACAGTTCTTCTGGAATTGGCAAAGTGATATTTGGAAGCCCATAGAGGGCTATGGTGAAAAAGGAAATATCCTCAGATGAAATCTGGAAAGAAGTTTTCTGAGAAACTGCTTAGTGTTCCGTTAATTCATCTCACAGAGTTACATCTGTATTTCGTGGATCTCTTTGCTAGCCTTATTTCTGTGGAATCTGAGAACAGATATTTCGGATCTCATTGAAGACTATAGGGCCAAAGGAAATATCCTCCGATAATAAAGAGAAAGAAGCTTTCTGAGAAACTTCTTTGCGTTCTGTGAAATCATCTCACAGAGTTACAGCTTTCCCCTCAAGAAGCCTTTCGCTAAGACAGTTCTTGTAAAATTGGCAAAGTGATATTTGGAAGCCCATAGAGGGCGATGGTGAAAAAGGAAATATCCTCAGATGAAATGTGGAAAGAAGCTTTCTGAGAAACTGCTTAGTGTTCGGTTAATTCATCTCACAGAGTTACATCTGTATTTCCTGGATCTCCTTGCTAGCCTTATTTCTGTGGAATCTGAGACCAGATACTTTGGATCCCTTTGAAGACTATAGGGCCAAAGGAAATATCCTCCGATAACAAAGAGAAAGAAGCTTTCTGAGAATCTTCTTTGTGTTCTGTGAAATCATCTCACGGAGTTACAGCTTTCCCCTCAAGAAGCCTTTCGCTAAGACAGTTCTTCTGGAATTGGCAAAGTGATATTTGGAAGCCCATAGAGGGCTATCGTGAAAAAGGAAATATCCTCAGATGAAATCTGGAAAGAAGCTTTCTGAGAAACTGCTTAGTGTTCTGTTAATTCATCTCTCAGAGTTACATCTGTATTTCCTGGATCTCTTTGCTAGCCTTACTTCTGTGGTATCTGAGAACAGATATTTCGGATCCCATTGAAGACTATAGGGCCAAAGGAAATATTCTCCCATAACAAAGAGAAAGAAGCTTTCTGAGAAACTTCTCTGTGTTCTGTGAAATCATCTCACAGAGTTACAGCATTCCACTCAAGAAGCCTTTCGCTAGGACAGTTCTTGTGGAATAGGCAAAGTGATATTTGGAAGCCCATAGAAGCCTATGATGAAAAAGGAATTATCCCCAGATGAAAACTGAAAAGAAGCTTTCTGAGAAAGTGCTTAGTGTTCGGTTAATTCATCTCACAGAGTTACATCTGTATTTCGTGGATCTCTTTGCTAGCCTTATTTCTGTGAAATCTGAGAACAGATATTTCGGATCCCATTGAAGACTATAGGGCCAAAGGAAATATCCTCCGATAACAAAGAGAAAGAAACTTTCTGAGAAACTTCTTTGCGTTCTGTGAAATCATCTCACAGAGTTACAGCTTTCCCCTCAAGAAGCCTTTCGCTAAGGCAGTTCTTGTGGAATTGGCAAAGTGATATTTGGAAGCCCATAGAGGGCTATGGTGAAAAAGGAAATATCCTCAGATGAAATCTGGAACGAAGCTTTCTGAGAAACTGTTTAGTGTTCTGTTAATTCTTCTCACAGAGTTACATCTGTATTTTGTGGATCTCTTTGCTAGCCCTATTTCTGTGGAATCTGATAACAGGTATTTCATATCCCATTGAATACTAAAGGGCCAAAGGAAATATCCTCCGATTACAAAGAGAAAGAAGTTTTCCTAGAAACTTCTTTGTGTTCTGTGAAATCATCTCTCAGAGTTACGTCTTTCCCCTCAAGAAGCCTTTCGCTAAGACAGTTCTTGTGGAATTGGCAAAGTGATATTTGGAAGCCCATAGAGGGCTATGGTGAAAAAGGAAATATCCTCAGATGAAATCTGGAAAGAAGTTTTCTGCGAAACAGCTTAGTGTTCTGTTAATTCATCTCACAGAGTTACATCTGTATTTCCTGGATCTCTTTGCTAGCCTTATTTCTGTGGAATCTGAGAACAGATATTTCGGATCCCTTTGTAGACTATAGGGCCAAAGGAAATATCCTCCGATAACAAAGAGAAAGAAGCTTTCTGAGAAATTTCTTTGTGTTCTGTGAAATCATCTCACAGAGTTACAGCTTTCCCCTCAAGAATCCTTTCGTTAAGACAGTTCTTGTGGAATTGGCAAAGTGATATTTGGAAGACAATAGAGGGCTATGGTGAAAAAGGAAATATCCTCAGATGAAATCTGGAAAGAAGCTTTCTGAGAAACTGCTTAGTGTTCGGTTAATTCATCTCACAGAGTTACATCTGTATTTCGTGGATCTCCTTGCTAGCCTTATTTCTGTGGAATCTGAGAACAGATACTTTGGATCCCTTTGAAGACTGTAGGGCCAAAGGAAATATCCTCCGATAACAAAGAGAAAGAAGCTTTCTGAGAATCTTCTTTATGTTCTGTGAAATCATCTCACGGAGTTACAGCTTTCCCCTCAAGAAGCCTTTCGCTAAGACAGTTCTTCTGGAATTGGCAAAGTGATATTTGGAAGCCCATAGAGGGCTATCGTGAAAAAGGAAATATCCTCAGAAGAAATCTGGAAAGAAACTTTCTGAGAAACTGCTTAGTGTTCTGTTAATTCATCTCACAGAGTTACATCTGTATTTCCTGGATCTCTTTGCTAGCCTTACTTCTGTGGTATCTGAGAACAGATATTTCGGATCCCATTGAAGACTATAGGGCCAAAGGAAATATTCTCCGATAACAAAGAGAAAGAAGCTTTCTGAGAAACTTCTCTGTGTTCTGTGAAATCATCTCACAGAGTTACAGCATTCCACTCAAGAAGCCTTTCGCTAGGACAGTTCTTGTGGAATTGGCAAAGTGATATTTGGAAGCCCGTAGAGGGCTATGATGAAAAAGGAATTATCCTCAGATGAAAACTGAAAAGAAGCTTTCTGAGAAACTGCTTAGTGTTCGGTTAATTCATCTCACAGAGTTACATCTGTATTTCGTGGATCTCTTTGCTAGCCTTATTTCTGTGAAATCTGAGAACAGATATTTCGGATCCCATTGAAGACTATAGGGCCAAAGGCAATATCCTCCGATAACAAAGAGAAAGAAACTTTCTGAGAAACTTCTTTGCGTTCTGTGAAATCATCTCACAGAGTTACAGCTTTCCCCTCAAGAAGCCTTTCGCTAAGGCAGTTCTTGTGGAATTGGCAAAGTGATATTTGGAAGCCCAAAGAGGTCTATGGTGAAAAAGGAAATATCCTCAGATGAAATGTGGAAAGAAGCTTTCTGAGAAACTGCTTAGTGTTTGCTTATTTCATCTCACAGAGTTACATCTGTATTTCGTGGATCTCTTTGCTAGCCTTATTTCTGTGGAATCTGAGAACAGATATTTCGGATCACTTTGCAGAGTATAGGGCCAAAGGAAATATCCTCCGATAACAAAGAGAAAGAAGCTTTCTGAGAAACTTATTTGTGTTCTGTGAAATCACCTCACAGAGTTACAGCTTTCCCCTCAAGAAGGCTTTCGCCAAGACAGTTCTTGTGGAATTGGCAAAGTGATATTTGGAAGCCCATAGAGGGCTATGGTGAAAAAGGAAATATCCTCAGATGAAATCTGGAACGAAGCTTTCTGAGAAACTGCTTAGTGTTCTGTTAATTCTTCTCACAGAGTTACATCTGTATTTCGTGGATCTCTTTGCTAGCCCTATTTCTGTGGAATCTGATAACAGGTATTTCAGATCCCATTGAATACTAAAGGGCCAAAGGAAATATCCTCCGATTACAAAGAGAAAGAAGTTTTCCTAGAAACTTCTTTGTGTTCTGTGAAATCATCTCTCAGAGTTACAGCTTTCCCCTCAAGAAGCCTTTCGCTAAGACAGTTCTTGTGGAATTGGCAAAGTGATATTTGGAAGCCCATAGAGGGCTATGGTGAAAAAGGAAATATCCTCAGATGAAATCTGGAAAGAAGCTTTCTGAGAAAGTGCTTAGTGTTCTGTTAATCCATCTCACAGAGTTACATCTGTATTTCGTGGATCTCTTTGCTAGCCTTATTTCTGAGGTGTCTGAGAACAGGTATTTCAGATCCCATTGAAGACTATAGGGCCAAAGGAAATATCCTCCGATTACAAAGAGAAAGAAGCTTTCTTAGAGACTTCTTTGTGTTCCGTGAAATCATCTCACAGAGTTACAGCTTTGCCCTCAAGAAAACTTTCGCTAAGACAGTTCTTCTGGAATTGCTAAAGTGATATTTGGAAGCCCATAGAGGGCTGTGGTGAAAAAGGAAATATCCTCAGATGAAATCTGGAAAGAAGTTTTCTGAGAAACTGCTTAGTGTTCTGTTAATTCATCTCACAGAGTTACATCTGTATTTCGTGGATCTCTTTGCTAGCCTTATTTCTGTGGAATCTGAGAACAGATATTTCGGATCCCATTGAAGACTATAGGGCCAAAGGAAATATCCTCCGATAACAAAGAGAAAGAAGCTTTCTGAGAAACTTCTTTGCGTTCTGTAAATCATCTCACAGAGTTACAGCTTTCCCTTCAAGAAGCCTTTCGCTAAGACAGTTCTTGTGGAATTGGCAAAGTGATATTTGGAAGCCCATAGAGGGCGATGGTGAAAAAGGAAATATCCTCAGATGAAATCTGGAAAGAAGCTTTCTGAGAAACTGCTTAGTGTTCTGTTAATTCATCTCACAGAGTTACATCTGTATTTCGTGGATCCCTTTGCTAGCCTTATTTCTGTGGAATCTGAGAACAGATATTTCGGATCCCTTTGAAGACTATAGGGCCAAAGGAAATATCCTCCGATAACAAAGAGAAAGAAGCTTTCTGAGAAACTTCTTTGTGTTCTGTGAAATCACCTCACAGAGTTACAGCTTTCCCCTCAAGAAGCCTTTGGCTAAGACAGTTCTTGTGGAATTGGCAAAGTGATATTTGGAAGCCCATAGAGGGCTATGGTGAAAAAGGAAATATCCTCAGATGAAATCTGGAACGAAGCTTTCTGAGAAACTGCTTAGTGTTCTGTTAATTCTTCTCACAGAGTTACATCTGTATATCGTGGATCTCTTTGCTAGCCCTATTTCTGTGGAATCTGAGAACAGGTATTTCAGATCCCATTGAATACTAAAGGTCCAAAGGAAATATCCTCTGATTACAAAGAGAAAGAAGTTTTCCTAGAAACTTCTTTGTGTTCTGTGAAATCATCTCTCAGAGTTACAGCTTTCCCCTCAAGAAGCCTTTCGCTAAGACAGTTCTTGTGGAATTGGCAAAGTGATATTTGGAAGCCCATAGAGGGCTATGGTGAAAAAGGAAATATCCTCAGATGAAATCTGGAAAGAAGCTTTCTGAGAAAGTGCTTAGTGTTCTGTTAATCCATCTCACAGAGTTACATCTGTATTTCGTGGATCTCCTTGCTAGCCTTATTTCTGTGGAGTCTGAGAACAGGTATTTCAGATCCCATTGAAGACTATAGGGCCAAAGGAAATATCCTCCGATTACCAAGAGAAAGAAGCTTTCTGAGAAACTTCTTTGCGTTCTGTGAAATCATCTCACAGAGTTACAGCTTTCCCCTCAAAAAGCCTTTGGCTAAGACAGTTCTTGTGGAATTGGCAAAGTGATATTTGGAAGCCCATAGAGGGCTATGGTGAAAAAGGAAATATCCTCAGATGAAATCTGGAAAGAAGTTTTCTGCGAAACAGCTTAGTGTTCTGTTAATTCATCTCACAGAGTTACATCTGTATTTCCTGGATCTCTTTGCTAGCCTTATTTCTGTGGAATCTGAGAACAGATACTTTGGATCCCTTTGAAGACTATAGGGCCAAAGGAAATATCCTCCGATAACAAAGAGAAAGAAGCTTTCTGAGAATCTTCTTTGTGTTCTGTGAAATCATCTCACGGAGTTACAGCTTTCCCCTCAAGAAGCCTTTCGCTAAGACAGTTCTTCTGGAATTGGCAAAGTGATATTTGGAAGCCCATAGAGGGCTATCGTGAAAAAGGAAATATCCTCAGATGAAATCTGGAAAGAAGCTTTCTGAGAAACTGCTTAGTGTTCTGTTAATTCATCTCTCAGAGTTACATCTGTATTTCCTGGATCTCTTTGCTAGCCTTACTTCTGTGGTATCTGAGAACAGATATTTCGGATCCCATTGAAGACTATAGGGCCAAAGGAAATATCCTCCGATAACAAAGAGAAAGAAGCTTTCTGATAAATTTCTTTGTGTTCTGTGAAATCATCTCACAGAGTTACAGCTTTCCCCTCAAGAATCCTTTCGCTAAGACAGTTCTTGTGGAATTGGCAAAGTGCTATTTGGAAGACAATAGAGGGCTATGGTGAAAAAGGAAATATCCTCAGATGAAATCTTGAAAGAAGCTTTCTGAGAAACTGCTTAGTGTTCTGTTAATTCATCTCACCGAGTTTCATCTGTATTTCTAGGATCCCTTTGCTAACCTTATTTCTGTGGAGTCTGAGAACAGATATTTTGGATCCCTTTGAAGACTATAGGGCCAAAGGAAATATCCTCCGATTACAAAGAGAAAGAAGTTTTCTTAGAAACTTCTTTGTTTTCTGTGAAATCATCTAACAGAGTTACAGCTTTCCCCTCAAGAAGCCTTTCGCTAAGACAGTTCTTGTGGAATTGGCAAAGTGATATTTGGAAGCCCTTAGAGGGCTATGGTGAAAAAGGAAATATCCTCAGATGAAATCTGGAAAGAAGCTTTCTGAGAAACTGCTTATTGTTCTGTTCATTCATCTCACAGAGTTACATCTGTATTTCGTGGATCTCTTTGCTAGCCTTATTTCTCTGGAATCTGAGAACAGGTATTTCAGATCCCATTGAAGACTATGGGGATAAAGGAAATATCCTCCGATAACAAAGAGAAAGAAGCTTTCTGAGAAACTTATTTGTGTTCTGTGAAATCACCTCACAGAGTTACAGCTTTCCCCTCAAGAAGCCTTTCGCTAAGACAGTTCTTGTGGAATTGGCAAAGTGATATTTGGAAGCCCATAGAGGGCTATGGTGAAAAAGGAAATATCCTCAGATGAAATCTGGAAAGAAGCTTTCTGAGAAACTGCTTAGTGTTCTGTTAATTCTTCTCACAGAGTTACATCTGTATTTCGTGGATCTCTTTGCTAGCCCTATTTCTGTGGAATCTGATAACAGGTATTTCAGATCCCATTGAATACTATAGGGCCAAAGGAAATATCCTCCGATTACAAAGAGAAAGAAGTTTTCCTAGAAACTTCTTTGTGTTCTGTGAAATCATCTCTCAGAGTTACAGCTTTCCCCTCAAGAAGCCTTTCGCTAAGACAGTTCTTGTGGAATTGGCAAAGTGATATTTGGAAGCCCATAGAGGGCTATGGTGAAAAAGGAAATATCCTCAGATGAAATCTGGAAAGAAGCTTTCTGAGAAAGTGCTTAGTGTTCTGTTAATCCATCTCACAGAGTTACATCTGTATTTCGTGGATCTCTTTGCTAGCCTTATTTCTGTGGTGTCTGAGAACAGGTATTTCAGATCCCATTGAAGACTATAGGGCCAAAGGAAATATCCTCCGATTACAAAGAGAAAGAAGCTTTCTTAGAGACTTCTTTGTGTTCCGTGAAATCATCTCACAGAGTTACAGCTTTGCCCTCAAGAAAACTTTCGCTAAGACAGTTCTTCTGGAATTGGCAAAGTGATATTTGGAAGCCCATAGAGGGCTATGGTGAAAAAGGAAATATCCTCAGATGAAATCTGGAAAGAAGTTTTCTGAGAAACTGCTTAGTGTTCTGTTAATTCATCTCACAGAGTTACATCTGTATTTCGTGGATCTCTTTGCTAGCCTTATTTCTGTGGAATCGGAGAACAGATATTTCGGTTCCCATTGAAGACTATAGGGCCAAAGGAAATATCCTCCGATAACAAAGAGAAAGAAGCTTTCTGAGAAACTTCTTTGTGTTCTGTGAAATCATCTCACAGAGTTACAGCTTTCCCCTCAAGAATCCTTTCGTTAAGACAGTTCTTGTGGAATTGGCAAAGTGATATTTGGAAGACAATAGAGGGCTACGGTGAAAAAGGAAATATCCTCAGATGAAATCTGGAAAGAAGCTTTCTGAGAAACTGCTTAGTGTTCGTTTAATTCATCTCACAGAGTTACATCTGTATTTCGTGGATCTCCTTGCTAGCCTTATTTCTGTGGAATCTGAGAACAGATAATTTGGATCCCTTTGAAGACTATAGGGCGAAAGGAAATATCCTCCGATAACAAAGAGAAAGAAGCTTTCTTAGAATCTTCTTTGTGTTCTGTGAAATCATCTCACAGAGTTACAGCTTTCCCCTCAAGAAGACTTTCGCTAAGACAGTTCTTCTGGAATTGGCAAAGTGATATTTGGAAGCCCATAGAGGGCTATCGTGAAAAAGGAAATATCCTCAGATGAAATCTGGAAAGAAGCTTTCTGAGAAACTGCTTAGTGTTCTGTTAATTCATCTCTCAGAGTTACATCTGTATTTCCTGGATCTCTTTGCTAGCCTTACTTCTGTGGTATCTGAGAACAGATATTTCGGATCCCATTGAAGACTATAGGGCCAAAGGAAATATTCTCCGATAACAAAGAGAAAGAAGCTTTCTGAGAAACTTCTCTGTGTTCTGTGAAATCATCTCACAGAGTTACAGCATTCCACTCAAGAAGCCTTTCGCTAGGACAGTTCTTGTGGAATTGGCAAAGTGATATTTGGAAGCCCGTAGAGGGCTATGATGAAAAAGGAATTATCCTCAGATGAAAACTGAAAAGAAGCTTTCTGAGAAACTGCTTAGTGTTCGGTTAATTCATCTCACAGAGTTACATCTGTATTTCGTGGATCTCTTTGCTAGCCTTATTTCTGTGAAATCTGAGAACAGATATTTCGGATCCCATTGAAGACTATAGGGCCAAAGGCAATATCCTCCGATAACAAAGAGAAAGAAACTTTCTGAGAAACTTCTTTGCGTTCTGTGAAATCATCTCACAGAGTTACAGCTTTCCCCTCAAGAAGCCTTTCGCTAAGGCAGTTCTTGTGGAATTGGCAAAGTGATATTTGGAAGCCCAAAGAGGTCTATGGTGAAAAAGGAAATATCCTCAGATGAAATGTGGAAAGAAGCTTTCTGAGAAACTGCTTAGTGTTTGCTTATTTCATCTCACAGAGTTACATCTGTATTTCGTGGATCTCTTTGCTAGCCTTATTTCTGTGGAATCTGAGAACAGATATTTCGGATCACTTTGCAGAGTATAGGGCCAAAGGAAATATCCTCCGATAACAAAGAGAAAGAAGCTTTCTGAGAAACTTATTTGTGTTCTGTGAAATCACCTCACAGAGTTACAGCTTTCCCCTCAAGAAGGCTTTCGCCAAGACAGTTCTTGTGGAATTGGCAAAGTGATATTTGGAAGCCCATAGAGGGCTATGGTGAAAAAGGAAATATCCTCAGATGAAATCTGGAACGAAGCTTTCTGAGAAACTGCTTAGTGTTCTGTTAATTCTTCTCACAGAGTTACATCTGTATTTCGTGGATCTCTTTGCTAGCCCTATTTCTGTGGAATCTGATAACAGGTATTTCAGATCCCATTGAATACTAAAGGGCCAAAGGAAATATCCTCCGATTACAAAGAGAAAGAAGTTTTCCTAGAAACTTCTTTGTGTTCTGTGAAATCATCTCTCAGAGTTACAGCTTTCCCCTCAAGAAGCCTTTCGCTAAGACAGTTCTTGTGGAATTGGCAAAGTGATATTTGGAAGCCCATAGAGGGCTATGGTGAAAAAGGAAATATCCTCAGATGAAATCTGGAAAGAAGCTTTCTGAGAAAGTGCTTAGTGTTCTGTTAATCCATCTCACAGAGTTACATCTGTATTTCGTGGATCTCTTTGCTAGCCTTATTTCTGAGGTGTCTGAGAACAGGTATTTCAGATCCCATTGAAGACTATAGGGCCAAAGGAAATATCCTCCGATTACAAAGAGAAAGAAGCTTTCTTAGAGACTTCTTTGTGTTCCGTGAAATCATCTCACAGAGTTACAGCTTTGCCCTCAAGAAAACTTTCGCTAAGACAGTTCTTCTGGAATTGCTAAAGTGATATTTGGAAGCCCATAGAGGGCTGTGGTGAAAAAGGAAATATCCTCAGATGAAATCTGGAAAGAAGTTTTCTGAGAAACTGCTTAGTGTTCTGTTAATTCATCTCACAGAGTTACATCTGTATTTCGTGGATCTCTTTGCTAGCCTTATTTCTGTGGAATCTGAGAACAGATATTTCGGATCCCATTGAAGACTATAGGGCCAAAGGAAATATCCTCCGATAACAAAGAGAAAGAAGCTTTCTGAGAAACTTCTTTGCGTTCTGTGAAATCATCTCACAGAGTTACAGCTTTCCCTTCAAGAAGCCTTTCGCTAAGACAGTTCTTGTGGAATTGGCAAAGTGATATTTGGAAGCCCATAGAGGGCGATGGTGAAAAAGGAAATATCCTCAGATGAAATCTGGAAAGAAGCTTTCTGAGAAACTGCTTAGTGTTCTGTTAATTCATCTCACAGAGTTACATCTGTATTTCGTGGATCCCTTTGCTAGCCTTATTTCTGTGGAATCTGAGAACAGATATTTCGGATCCCTTTGAAGACTATAGGGCCAAAGGAAATATCCTCCGATAACAAAGAGAAAGAAGCTTTCTGAGAAACTTCTTTGTGTTCTGTGAAATCACCTCACAGAGTTACAGCTTTCCCCTCAAGAAGCCTTTGGCTAAGACAGTTCTTGTGGAATTGGCAAAGTGATATTTGGAAGCCCATAGAGGGCTATGGTGAAAAAGGAAATATCCTCAGATGAAATCTAGAACGAAGCTTTCTGAGAAACTGCTTAGTGTTCTGTTAATTCTTCTCACAGAGTTACATCTGTATATCGTGGATCTCTTTGCTAGCCCTATTTCTGTGGAATCTGAGAACAGGTATTTCAGATCCCATTGAATACTAAAGGTCCAAAGGAAATATCCTCTGATTACAAAGAGAAAGAAGTTTTCCTAGAAACTTCTTTGTGTTCTGTGAAATCATCTCTCAGAGTTACAGCTTTCCCCTCAAGAAGCCTTTCGCTAAGACAGTTCTTGTGGAATTGGCAAAGTGATATTTGGAAGCCCATAGAGGGCTATGGTGAAAAAGGAAATATCCTCAGATGAAATCTGGAAAGAAGCTTTCTGAGAAAGTGCTTACTGTTCTGTTAATCCATCTCACAGAGTTACATCTGTATTTCGTGGATCTCCTTGCTAGCCTTATTTCTGTGGAGTCTGAGAACAGGTATTTCAGATCCCATTGAAGACTATAGGGCCAAAGGAAATATCCTCCGATTACCAAGAGAAAGAAGCTTTCTGAGAAACTTCTTTGCGTTCTGTGAAATCATCTCACAGAGTTACAGCTTTCCCCTCAAAAAGCCTTTGGCTAAGACAGTTCTTGTGGAATTGGCAAAGTGATATTTGGAAGCCCATAGAGGGCTATGGTGAAAAAGGAAATATCCTCAGATGAAATCTGGAAAGAAGTTTTCTGCGAAACAGCTTAGTGTTCTGTTAATTCATCTCACAGAGTTACATCTGTATTTCCTGGATCTCTTTGCTAGCCTTATTTCTGTGGAATCTGAGAACAGATACTTTGGATCCCTTTGAAGACTATAGGGCCAAAGGAAATATCCTCCGATAACAAAGAGAAAGAAGCTTTCTGAGAATCTTCTTTGTGTTCTGTGAAATCATCTCACGGAGTTACAGCTTTCCCCTCAAGAAGCCTTTCGCTAAGACAGTTCTTCTGGAATTGGCAAAGTGATATTTGGAAGCCCATAGAGGGCTATCGTGAAAAAGGAAATATCCTCAGATGAAATCTGGAAAGAAGCTTTCTGAGAAACTGCTTAGTGTTCTGTTAATTCATCTCTCAGAGTTACATCTGTATTTCCTGGATCTCTTTGCTAGCCTTACTTCTGTGGTATCTGAGAACAGATATTTCGGATCCCATTGAAGACTATAGGGCCAAAGGAAATATCCTCCGATAACAAAGAGAAAGAAGCTTTCTGATAAATTTCTTTGTGTTCTGTGAAATCATCTCACAGAGTTACAGCTTTCCCCTCAAGAATCCTTTCGCTAAGACAGTTCTTGTGGAATTGGCAAAGTGCTATTTGGAAGACAATAGAGGGCTATGGTGAAAAAGGAAATATCCTCAGATGAAATCTTGAAAGAAGCTTTCTGAGAAACTGCTTAGTGTTCTGTTAATTCATCTCACCGAGTTTCATCTGTATTTCTAGGATCCCTTTGCTAACCTTATTTCTGTGGAGTCTGAGAACAGATATTTTGGATCCCTTTGAAGACTATAGGGCCAAAGGAAATATCCTCCGATTACAAAGAGAAAGAAGTTTTCTTAGAAACTTCTTTGTTTTCTGTGAAATCATCTAACAGAGTTACAGCTTTCCCCTCAAGAAGCCTTTCGCTAAGACAGTTCTTGTGGAATTGGCAAAGTGATATTTGGAAGCCCTTAGAGGGCTATGGTGAAAAAGGAAATATCCTCAGATGAAATCTGGAAAGAAGCTTTCTGAGAAACTGCTTATTGTTCTGTTCATTCATCTCACAGAGTTACATCTGTATTTCGTGGATCTCTTTGCTAGCCTTATTTCTCTGGAATCTGAGAACAGGTATTTCAGATCCCATTGAAGACTATGGGGATAAAGGAAATATCCTCCGATAACAAAGAGAAAGAAGCTTTCTGAGAAACTTATTTGTGTTCTGTGAAATCACCTCACAGAGTTACAGCTTTCCCCTCAAGAAGCCTTTCGCTAAGACAGTTCTTGTGGAATTGGCAAAGTGATATTTGGAAGCCCATAGAGGGCTATGGTGAAAAAGGAAATATCCTCAGATGAAATCTGGAAAGAAGCTTTCTGAGAAACTGCTTAGTGTTCTGTTAATTCTTCTCACAGAGTTACATCTGTATTTCGTGGATCTCTTTGCTAGCCCTGTTTCTGTGGAATCTGATAACAGGTATTTCAGATCCCATTGAATACTATAGGGCCAAAGGAAATATCCTCCGATTACAAAGAGAAAGAAGTTTTCCTAGAAACTTCTTTGTGTTCTGTGAAATCATCTCTCAGAGTTACAGCTTTCCCCTCAAGAAGCCTTTCGCTAAGACAGTTCTTGTGGAATTGGCAAAGTGATATTTGGAAGCCCATAGAGGGCTATGGTGAAAAAGGAAATATCCTCAGATGAAATCTGGAAAGAAGCTTTCTGAGAAAGTGCTTAGTGTTCTGTTAATCCATCTCACAGAGTTACATCTGTATTTCGTGGATCTCTTTGCTAGCCTTATTTCTGTGGTGTCTGAGAACAGGTATTTCAGATCCCATTGAAGACTATAGGGCCAAAGGAAATATCCTCCGATTACAAAGAGAAAGAAGCTTTCTTAGAGACTTCTTTGTGTTCCGTGAAATCATCTCACAGAGTTACAGCTTTGCCCTCAAGAAAACTTTCGCTAAGACAGTTCTTCTGGAATTGGCAAAGTGATATTTGGAAGCCCATAGAGGGCTATGGTGAAAAAGGAAATATCCTCAGATGAAATCTGGAAAGAAGTTTTCTGAGAAACTGCTTAGTGTTCTGTTAATTCATCTCACAGAGTTACATCTGTATTTCGTGGATCTCTTTGCTAGCCTTATTTCTGTGGAATCGGAGAACAGATATTTCGGTTCCCATTGAAGACTATAGGGCCAAAGGAAATATCCTCCGATAACAAAGAGAAAGAAGCTTTCTGAGAAACTTCTTTGCGTTCTGTGAAATCATCTCACAAAGTTACAGCTTTCCCCTCAAGAAGCCTTTCGCTAAGACAGTTCTTGTAAAATTGGCAAAGTGATATTTGGAAGCCCATAGAGGGCAATGGTGAAAAAGGAAATATCCTCAGATGAAATCTGGAAAGAAGCTTTCTGAGAAACTGCTTAGTGTTCTGTTAATTCATCTCACAGAGTTACATCTGTATTTCGTGGATCCCTTTGCTAGCCTTATTTCTGTGGAATCTGAGAACAGATATTTCGGATCCCTTTGAAGACTATAGGGCCAAAGGAAATATCCTCCGATAACAAAGAGAAAGAAGCTTTCTGAGAAATTTCTTTGTGTTCTGTGAAATCATCTCACAGAGTTACAGCTTTCCCCTCAAGAATCCTTTCGTTAAGACAGTTCTTGTGGAATTGGCAAAGTGATATTTGGAAGACAATAGAGGGCTACGGTGAAAAAGGAAATATCCTCAGATGAAATCTGGAAAGAAGCTTTCTGAGAAACTGCTTAGTGTTCGTTTAATTCATCTCACAGAGTTACATCTGTATTTCGTGGATCTCCTTGCTAGCCTTATTTCTGTGGAATCTGAGAACAGATACTTTGGATCCCTTTGAAGACTATAGGGCCAAAGGAAATATCCTCCGATAACAAAGAGAAAGAAGCTTTCTTAGAATCTTCTTTGTGTTCTGTGAAATCATCTCACAGAGTTACAGCTTTCCCCTCAAGAAGACTTTCGCTAAGACAGTTCTTCTGGAATTGGCAAAGTGATATTTGGAAGCCCATAGAGGGCTATCGTGAAAAAGGAAATATCCTCAGATGAAATCTGGAAAGAAGCTTTCTGAGAAACTGCTTAGTGTTCTGTTAATTCATCTCTCAGAGTTACATCTGTATTTCCTGGATCTCTTTGCTAGCCTTACTTCTGTGGTATCTGAGAACAGATATTTCGGATCCCATTGAAGACTATAGGGCCAAAGGAAATATTCTCCGATAACAAAGAGAAAGAAGCTTTCTGAGAAACTTCTCTGTGTTCTGTGAAATCATCTCACAGAGTTACAGCATTCCACTCAAGAAGCCTTTCGCTAGGACAGTTCTTGTGGAATTCGCAAAGTGATATTTGGAAGCCCATAGAGGGCTATGGTGAAAAAGGAAATATCCTCAGATGAAATCTGGAACGAAGCTTTCTGAGAAACTGCTTAGTGTTCTGTTAATTCTTCTCACAGAATTACATCTGTATTTCGTGGATCTCTTTGCTAGCCCTATTTCTGTGGAATCTGATAACAGGTATTTCAGATCCCATTGAATACTAAAGGGCCAAAGGAAATATCCTCCGATTACAAAGAGAAAGAAGTTTTCCTAGAAACTTCTTTGTGTTCTGTGAAATCATCTCTCAGAGTTACAGCTTTCCCCTCAAGAAGCCTTTCGCTAAGACAGTTCTTGTGGAATTGGCAAAGTGATATTTGGAAGCCCATAGAGGGCTATGGTGAAAAAGGAAATATCCTCAGATGAAATCTGGAAAGAAGTTTCTGAGAAAGTGCTTAGTGTTCTGTTAATCCATCTCACAGAGTTACATCTGTATTTCGTGGATCTCTTTGCTAGCCTTATTTCTGTGGAGTCTGAGAACAGGTATTTCAGATCCCTTTGAAGACTATAGGGCCAAAGGAAATATCCTCCGATTACAAAGAGAAAGAAGCTTTCTGAGAAACTTCTTTGCGTTCTGTGAAATCGTCTCACAGAGTTACAGCTTTCCCCTCAAAAAGCCTTTGGCTAAGACAGTTCTTGTGGAATTGGCAAAGTGATATTTGGAAGCCCATAGAGGGCTATGGTGAAAAAGGAAATATCCTCAGATGAAATCTGGAAAGAAGTTTTCTGCGAAACAGCTTAGTGTTCTGTTAATTCATCTCACAGAGTTACATCTGTATTTCCTGGATCTCTTTGCTAGCCTTATTTCTGTGGAATCTGAGAACAGATATTTCGGATCCCTTTGAAGACTATAGGGCCAAAGGAAATATCCTCCGATAACAAAGAGAAAGAAGCTTTCTGAGAAATTTCTTTGTGTTCTGTGAAATCATCTCACAGAGTTACAGCTTTCCCCTCAAGAATCCTTTCCTTAAGACAGTTCTTGTGGAATTGGCAAAGTGATATTTGGAAGACAATAGAGTGCTATGGTGAAAAAGGAAATATCCACAGATGAAATCTGGAAAGAAGCTTTCTGAGAAACTGCTTAGTGTTCGGTTAATTCATCTCATAGAGTTACATCTGTATTTCGTGGATCTCCTTGCTAGCCTTATTTCTGTGGAATCTGAGAACAGATACTTTGGATCCCTTTGAAGACTATAGGGCCAAAGGAAATATCCTCCGATAACAAAGAGAAAGAAGCTTTCTGAGAATCTTCTTTGTGTTCTGTGAAATCATCTCACGGAGTTACAGCTTTCCCCTCAAGAAGCCTTTCGCTAAGACAGTTCTTCTGGAATTGGCAAAGTGATATTTGGAAGCCCATAGAGGGCTATCGTGAAAAAGGAAATATCCTCAGATGAAATCTGGAAAGAAGCTTTCTGAGAAACTGCTTAGTGTTCTGTTAATTCATCTCTCAGAGTTACATCTGTATTTCCTGGATCTCTTTGCTAGCCTTACTTCTGTGGTATCTGAGAACAGATATTTCGGATCCCATTGAAGACTATAGGGCCAAAGGAAATATTCTCCGATAACAAAGAGAAAGAAGCTTTCTGAGAAACTTCTCTGTGTTCTGTGAAATCATCTCACAGAGTTACAGCATTCCACTCAAGAAGCCTTTCGCTAGGACAGTTCTTGTGGAATTGGCAAAGTGATATTTGGAAGCCCATAGAAGCCTATGATGAAAAAGGAATTATCCTCAGATGAAAACTGAAAAGAAGCTTTCTGAGAAACTGCTTAGTGTTCGGTTAATTCATCTCACAGAGTTACATCTGTATTTCGTGGATCTCTTTGCTAGCCTTATTTCTGTGAAATCTGAGAACAGATATTTCGGATCCCATTGAAGACTATAGGGCCAAAGGCAATATCCTCCGATAACAAAGAGAAAGAAACTTTCTGAGAAACTTCTTTGCATTCTGTGAAATCATCTCACAGAGTTACAGCTTTCGCCTCAAGAAGCCTTTCGCTAAGGCAGTTCTTGTGGAATTGGCAAAGTGATATTTGGAAGCCCATAGAGGGCTATGGTGAAAAAGGAAATATCCTCAGATGAAATCTGGAATGAAGCTTTCTGAGAAACTGCTTAGTGTTCTGTTAATTCTTCTCACAGAGTTACATCTGTATTTCGTGGATCTCTTTGCTAGCCCTATTTCTGTGGAATCTGATAACAGGTATTTCATATCCCATTGAATTCTAAAGGGCCAAAGGAAATATCCTCCGATTACAAAGAGAAAGAAGTTTTCCTAGAAACTTCTTTGTGTTCTGTGAAATCATCTCTCAGAGTTACAGCTTTCCCCTCAAGAAGCCTTTCGCTAAGACAGTTCTTGTGGAATTGGCAAAGTGATATTTGGAAGCCCATAGAGGTCTATGGTGAAAAAGGAAATATCCTCAGATGAAATCTGGAAAGAAGTTTCTGAGAAAGTGCTTAGTGTTCTGTTAATCCATCTCACAGAGTTACATCTGTATTTCGTGGATCTCTTTGCTAGCCTTATTTCTGTGGAGTCTGAGAACAGGTATTTCAGATCCCATTGAAGACTATAGGGCCAAAGGAAATATCCTCCGATTACAAAGAGAAAGAAGCTTTCTGAGAAACTTCTTTGCGTTCTGTGAAATCATCTCACAGAGTTACAGCTTTCCCCTCAAAAAGCCTTTGGCTAAGACAGTTCTTGTGGAATTGGCAAAGTGATATTTGGAAGCCCATAGAGGGCTATGGTGAAAAAGGAAATATCCTCAGATGAAATCTGGAAAGAAGTTTTCTGCGAAACAGCTTAGTGTTCTGTTAATTCATCTCACAGAGTTACATCTGTATTTCCTGGATCTCTTTGCTAGCCTTATTTCTGTGGAATCTGAGAACAGATATTTCGGATCCCTTTGTAGACTATAGGGCCAAAGGAAATATCCTCCGATAACAAAGAGAAAGAAGCTTTCTGAGAAATTTCTTTGTGTTCTGTGAAATCATCTCACAGAGTTACAGCTTTCCCTTCAAGAATCCTTTCGTTAAGACAGTTCTTGTGGAATTGGCAAAGTGATATTTGGAAGACAATAGAGGGCTATGGTGAAAAAGGAAATATCCTCAGATGAAATCTGGAAAGAAGCTTTCTGAGAAACTGCTTAGTGTTCGGTTAATTCATCTCACAGAGTTACATCTGTATTTCGTGGATCTCCTTGCTAGCCTTATTTCTGTGGAATCTGAGAACAGATACTTTCGATCCCTTTGAAGACTATAGGGCCAAAGGAAATATCCTCCGATAACAAAGAGAAAGAAGCTTTCTGAGAATCTTCTTTGTGTTCTGTGAAATCATCTCACGGAGTTACAGCTTTCCCCTCAAGAAGCCTTTCGCTAAGACAGTTCTTCTGGAATTGGCAAAGTGATATTTGGAAGCCCATAGAGGGCTATCGTGAAAAAGGAAATATCCTCAGATGAAATCTGGAAAGAAGCTTTCTGAGAAACTGCTTAGTGTTCTGTTAATTCATCTCTCAGAGTTACATCTGTATTTCCTGGATCTCTTTGCTAGCCTTACTTCTGTGGTATCTGAGAACAGATATTTCGGATCCCATTGAAGACTATAGGGCCAAAGGAAATATTCTCCGATAACAAAGAGAAAGAAGCTTTCTGAGAAACTTCTCTGTGTTCTGTGAAATCATCTCACAGAGTTACAGCATTCCACTCAAGAAGCCTTTCGCTAGGACAGTTCTTGTGGAATTGGCAAAGTTATATTTGGAAGCCCATAGAGGGCTATGATGAAAAAGGAATTATCCTCAGATGAAAACTGAAAAGAAGCTTTCTGAGAAACTGCTTAGTGTTCGGTTAATTCATCTCACAGATTTACATCTGTATTTCGTGGATCTCTTTGCTAGCCTTATTTCTGTGAAATCTGAGAACAGATATTTCGGATCCCATTGAAGACTATAGGGCCAAAGGCAATATCCTCCGATAACAAAGAGAAAGAAACTTTCTGAGAAACTTCTTTGCGTTCTGTGAAATCATCTCACAGAGTTACAGCTTTCCCCTCAAGAAGCCTTTCGCTAAGGCAGTTCTTGTGGAATTGGCAAAGTGATATTTGGAAGCCCAAAGAGGTCTATGGTGAAAAAGGAAATATCCTCAGATGAAATGTGGAAAGAAGCTTTCTGAGAAACTGCTTAGTGTTTGCTTAATTCATCTCACAGAGTTACATCTGTATTTCGTGGATCTCTTTGCTAGCCTTATTTCCGTGGAATCTGAGAAGAGATATTTCGGATCACTTTGCAGAGTATAGGGCCAAAGGAAATATCCTCCGATAACAAAGAGAAAGAAGCTTTCTGAGAAACTTCTTTGTGTTCTGTGAAATCACCTCACAGAGTTACAGCTTTCCCCTCAAGAAGGCTTTCGCCAAGACAGTTCTTGTGGAATTGGCAAAGTGATATTTGGAAGCCCATAGAGGGCTATGGTGAAAAAGGAAATATCCTCAGATGAAATCTGGAACGAAGCTTTCTGAGAAACTGCTTAGTGTTCTGTTAATTCTTCTCACAGAGTTACATCTGTATTTCGTGGATCTCTTTGCTAGCCCTATTTCTGTGGAATCTGATAACAGGTATTTCAGATCCCATTGAATACTAAAGGGCCAAAGGAAATATCCTCCGATTACAAAGAGAAAGAAGTTTTCCTAGAAACTTCTTTGTGTTCTGTGAAATCATCTCTCAGAGTTACAGCTTTCCCCTCAAGAAGCCTTTCGCTAAGACAGTTCTTGTGGAATTGGCAAAGTGATATTTGGAAGCCCATAGAGGGCTATGGTGAAAAAGGAAATATCCTCAGATGAAATCTGGAAAGAAGCTTTCTGAGAAAGTGCTTAGTGTTCTGTTAATCCATCTCACAGAGTTACATCTGTATTTCGTGGATCTCTTTGCTAGCCTTATTTCTGTGGAGTCTGAGAACAGGTATTTCAGATCCAATTGAAGACTATAGGGCCAAAGGAAATATCCTCCGATTACCAAGAGAAAGAAGCTTTCTGAGAAACTTCTTTGCGTTCTGTGAAATCATCTCACAGAGTTACAGCTTTCCCCTCAAAAAGCCTTTGGCTAAGACAGTTCTTGTGGAATTGGCAAAGTGATATTTGGAAGCCCATAGAGGGCTATGGTGAAAAAGGAAATATCCTCAGATGAAATCTGGAAAGAAGTTTTCTGCGAAACAGCTTAGTGTTCTGTTAATTCATCTCACAGAGTTACATCTGTATTTCCTGGATCTCTTTGCTAGCCTTATTTCTGTGGAATCTGAGAACAGATACTTTGGATCCCTTTGAAGACTATAGGGCCAAAGGAAATATCCTCCGATAACAAAGAGAAAGAAGCTTTCTGAGAATCTTCTTTGTGTTCTGTGAAATCATCTCACGGAGTTACAGCTTTCCCCTCAAGAAGCCTTTCGCTAAGACAGTTCTTCTGGAATTGGCAAAGTGATATTTGGAAGCCCATAGAGGGCTATCGTGAAAAAGGAAATATCCTCAGATGAAATCTGGAAAGAAGCTTTCTGAGAAACTGCTTAGTGTTCTGTTAATTCATCTCTCAGAGTTACATCTGTATTTCCTGGATCTCTTTGCTAGCCTTACTTCTGTGGTATCTGAGAACAGATATTTCGGATCCCATTGAAGACTATAGGGCCAAAGGAAATATCCTCCGATAACAAAGAGAAAGAAGCTTTCTGATAAATTTCTTTGTGTTCTGTGAAATCATCTCACAGAGTTACAGCTTTCCCCTCAAGAATCCTTTCGCTAAGACAGTTCTTGTGGAATTGGCAAAGTGCTATTTGGAAGACAATAGAGGGCTATGGTGAAAAAGGAAATATCCTCAGATGAAATCTTGAAAGAAGCTTTCTGAGAAACTGCTTAGTGTTCTGTTAATTCATCTCACCGAGTTTCATCTGTATTTCTAGGATCCCTTTGCTAACCTTATTTCTGTGGAGTCTGAGAACAGATATTTTGGATCCCTTTGAAGACTATAGGGCCAAAGGAAATATCCTCCGATTACAAAGAGAAAGAAGTTTTCTTAGAAACTTCTTTGTTTTCTGTGAAATCATCTAACAGAGTTACAGCTTTCCCCTCAAGAAGCCTTTCGCTAAGACAGTTCTTGTGGAATTGGCAAAGTGATATTTGGAAGCCCTTAGAGGGCTATGGTGAAAAAGGAAATATCCTCAGATGAAATCTGGAAAGAAGCTTTCTGAGAAACTGCTTATTGTTCTGTTCATTCATCTCACAGAGTTACATCTGTATTTCGTGGATCTCTTTGCTAGCCTTATTTCTCTGGAATCTGAGAACAGGTATTTCAGATCCCATTGAAGACTATGGGGATAAAGGAAATATCCTCCGATAACAAAGAGAAAGAAGCTTTCTGAGAAACTTATTTGTGTTCTGTGAAATCACCTCACAGAGTTACAGCTTTCCCCTCAAGAAGCCTTTCGCTAAGACAGTTCTTGTGGAATTGGCAAAGTGATATTTGGAAGCCCATAGAGGGCTATGGTGAAAAAGGAAATATCCTCAGATGAAATCTGGAAAGAAGCTTTCTGAGAAACTGCTTAGTGTTCTGTTAATTCTTCTCACAGAGTTACATCTGTATTTCGTGGATCTCTTTGCTAGCCCTATTTCTGTGGAATCTGATAACAGGTATTTCAGATCCCATTGAATACTATAGGGCCAAAGGAAATAACCTCCGATTACAAAGAGAAAGAAGCTTTCTTAGAGACTTCTTTGTGTTCCGTGAAATCATCTCACAGAGTTACAGCTTTGCCCTCAAGAAAACTTTCGCTAAGACAGTTCTTCTGGAATTGGCAAAGTGATATTTGGAAGCCCATAGAGGGCTATGGTGAAAAAGGAAATATCCTCAGATGAAATCTGGAAAGAAGTTTTCTGAGAAACTGCTTAGTGTTCTGTTAATTCATCTCACAGAGTTACATCTGTATTTCGTGGATCTCTTTGCTAGCCTTATTTCTGTGGAATCTGAGAACAGATATTTCGGTTCCCATTGAAGACTATAGGGCCAAAGGAAATATCCTCCGATAACAAAGAGAAAGAAGGTTTCTGAGAAACTTCTTTGCGTTCTGTGAAATCATCTCACAAAGTTACAGCTTTCCCCTCAAGAAGCCTTTCGCTAAGACAGTTCTTGTAAAATTGGCAAAGTGATATTTGGAAGCCCATAGAGGGCTATGGTGAAAAAGGAAATATCCTCAGATGAAATCTGGAAAGAAGCTTTCTGAGAAACTGCTTAGTGTTCTGTTAATTCATCTCACAGAGTTACATCTGTATTTCGTGGATCCCTTTGCTAGCCTTATTTCTGTGGAATCTGAGAACAGATATTTCGGATCCCATTGAAGACTATAGGGCCAAAGGAAATATCCTCCGATAACAAAGAGAAAGAAGCTTTCTGAGAAATTTCTTTGTGTTCTGTGAAATCATCTCACAGAGTTACAGCTTTCCCCTCAAGAATCCTTTCGTTAAGACAGTTCTTGTGGAATTGGCAAAGTGATATTTGGAAGACAATAGAGGGCTACGGTGAAAAAGGAAATATCCTCAGATGAAATCTGGAAAGAAGCTTTCTGAGAAACTGCTTAGTGTTCGTTTAATTCATCTCACAGAGTTACATCTGTATTTCGTGGATCTCCTTGCTAGCCTTATTTCTGTGGAATCTGAGAACAGATACTTTGGATCCCTTTGAAGACTATAGGGCCAAAGGAAATATCCTCCGATAACAAAGAGAAAGAAGCTTTCTGAGAATCTTCTTTGTGTTCTGTGAAATCATCTCACAGAGTTACAGCTTTCCCCTCAAGAAGACTTTCGCTAAGACAGTTCTTCTGGAATTGGCAAAGTGATATTTGGAAGCCCATAGAGGGCTATCGTGAAAAAGGAAATATCCTCAGATGAAATCTGGAAAGAAGCTTTCTGAGAAACTGCTTAGTGTTCTGTTAATTCATCTCTCAGAGTTACATCTGTATTTCCTGGATCTCTTTGCTAGCCTTACTTCTGTGGTATCTGAGAACAGATATTTCGGATCCCATTGAAGACTATAGGGCCAAAGGAAATATTCTCCGATAACAAAGAGAAAGAAGCTTTCTGAGAAACTTCTCTGTGTTCTGTGAAATCATCTCACAGAGTTACAGCATTCCACTCAAGAAGCCTTTCGCTAGGACAGTTCTTGTGGAATTCGCAAAGTGATATTTGGAAGCCCATAGAGGGCTATGGTGAAAAAGGAAATATCCTCAGATGAAATCTGGAACGAAGCTTTCTGAGAAACTGCTTAGTGTTCTGTTAATTCTTCTCACAGAATTACATCTGTATTTCGTGGATCTCTTTGCTAGCCCTATTTCTGTGGAATCTGATAACAGGTATTTCATATCCCATTGAATACTAAAGGGCCAAAGGAAATATCCTCCGATTACAAAGAGAAAGAAGTTTTCCTAGAAACTTCTTTGTGTTCTGTGAAATCATCTCTCAGAGTTACAGCTTTCCGCTCAAGAAGCCTTTCGCTAAGACAGTTCTTGTGGAATTGGCAAAGTGATATTTGGAAGCCCATAGAGGGCTATGGTGAAAAAGGAAATATCCTCAGATGAAATCTGGAAAGAAGTTTCTGAGAAAGTGCTTAGTGTTCTGTTAATCCATCTCACAGAGTTACATCTGTATTTCGTGGATCTCTTTGCTAGCCTTATTTCTGTGGAATCTGAGAACAGATATTTCGGATCCCTTTGAAGACTATAGGGCCAAAGGAAATATCCTCCGATAACAAAGAGAAAGAAGCTTTCTGAGAAATTTCTTTGTGTTCTGTGAAATCATCTCACAGAGTTACAGCTTTCCCCTCAAGAATCCTTTCGTTAAGACAGTTCTTGTGGAATTGGCAAAGTGATATTTGGAAGACAATAGAGGGCTATGGTGAAAAAGGAAATATCCACAGATGAAATCTGGAAAGAAGCTTTCTGAGAAACTGCTTAGTGTTCGGTTAATTCATCTCATAGAGTTACATCTGTATTTCGTGGATCTCCTTGCTAGCCTTATTTCTGTAGAATCTGAGAACAGATACTTTGGATCCCTTTGAAGACTATAGGGCCAAAGGAAATATCCTCCGATAACAAAGAGAAAGAAGCTTTCTGAGAATCTTCTTTGTGTTCTGTGAAATCATCTCACGGAGTTACAGCTTTCCCCTCAAGAAGCCTTTCGCTAAGACAGTTCTTCTGGAATTGGCAAAGTGATATTTGGAAGCCCATAGAGGGCTATCGTGAAAAAGGAAATATCCTCAGATGAAATCTGGAAAGAAGCTTTCTGAGAAACTGCTTAGTGTTCTGTTAATTCATCTCTAAGAGTTACATCTGTATTTCCTGGATCTCTTTGCTAGCCTTACTTCTGTGGTATCTGAGAACAGATATTTCGGATCCCATTGAAGACTATAGGGCCAAAGGAAATATTCTCCGATAACAAAGAGAAAGAAGCTTTCTGAGAAACTTCTCTGTGTTCTGTGAAATCATCTCACAGAGTTACAGCATTCCACTCAAGAAGCCTTTCGCTAGGACAGTTCTTGGGGAATTGGCAAAGTGATATTTGGAAGCCCATAGAAGCCTATGATGAAAAAGGAATTATCCTCAGATGAAAACTTAAAAGAAGCTTTCTGAGAAACTGCTTAGTGTTCGGTTAATTCATCTCACAGAGTTACATCTGTATTTCGTGGATCTCTTTGCTAGCCTTATTTCTGTGAAATCTGAGAACAGATATTTCGGATCCCATTGAAGACTATAGGGCCAAAGGCAATATCCTCCGATAACAAAGAGAAAGAAACTTTCTGAGAAACTTCTTTGCGTTCTGTGAAATCATCTCACAGAGTTACAGCTTTCCCCTCAAGAAGCCTTTCGCTAAGGCAGTTCTTGTGGAATTGGCAAAGTGATATTTGAAAGCCCATAGAGGGCTATGGTGAAAAAGGAAATATCCTCAGATGAAATCTGGAATGAAGCTTTCTGAGAAACTGCTTAGTGTTCTGTTAATTCTTCTCACAGAGTTACATCTGTATTTCGTGGATCTCTTTGCTAGCCCTATTTCTGTGGAATCTGATAACAGGTATTTCATATCCCATTGAATTCTAAAGGGCCAAAGGAAATATCCTCCGATTACAAAGAGAAAGAAGTTTTCCTAGAAACTTCTTTGTGTTCTGTGAAATCATCTCTCAGAGTTACAGCTTTCCCCTCAAGAAGCCTTTCGCTAAGACAGTTCTTGTGGAATTGGCAAAGTGATATTTGGAAGCCCATAGAGGTCTATGGTGAAAAAGGAAATATCCTCAGATGAAATCTGGAAAGAAGTTTCTGAGAAAGTGCTTAGTGTTCTGTTAATCCATCTCACAGAGTTACATCTGTATTTCGTGGATCTCTTTGCTAGCCTTATTTCTGTGGAGTCTGAGAACAGGTATTTCAGATCCCATTGAAGACTATAGGGCCAAAGGAAATATCCTCCGATTACAAAGAGAAAGAAGCTTTCTGAGAAACTTCTTTGCGTTCTGTGAAATCATCTCACAGAGTTACAGCTTTCCCCTCAAAAAGCCTTTGGCTAAGACAGTTCTTGTGGAATTGGCAAAGTGATATTTGGAAGCCCATAGAGGGCTATGGTGAAAAAGGAAATATCCTCAGATGAAATCTGGAAAGAAGTTTTCTGCGAAACAGCTTAGTGTTCTGTTAATTCATCTCACAGAGTTACATCTGTATTTCCTGGATCTCTTTGCTAGCCTTATTTCTGTGGAATCTGAGAACAGATATTTCGGATCCCTTTGTAGACTATAGGGCCAAAGGAAATATCCTCCGATAACAAAGAGAAAGAAGCTTTCTGAGAAATTTCTTTGTGTTCTGTGAAATCATCTCACAGAGTTACAGCTTTCCCTTCAAGAATCCTTTCGTTAAGACAGTTCTTGTGGAATTGGCAAAGTGATATTTGGAAGACAATAGAGGGCTATGGTGAAAAAGGAAATATCCTCAGATGAAATCTGGAAAGAAGCTTTCTGAGAAACTGCTTAGTGTTCGGTTAATTCATCTCACCGAGTTTCATCTGTATTTCTAGGATCCCTTTGCTAACCTTATTTCTGTGGAGTCTGAGAACAGATATTTTGGATCCCTTTGAAGACTATAGGGCCAAAGGAAATATCCTCCGATTACAAAGAGAAAGAAGTTTTCTTAGAAACTTCTTTGTTTTCTGTGAAATCATCTAACAGAGTTACAGCTTTCCCCTCAAGAAGCCTTTCGCTAAGACAGTTCTTGTGGAATTGGCAAAGTGATATTTGGAAGCCCTTAGAGGGCTATGGTGAAAAAGGAAATATCCTCAGATGAAATCTGGAAAGAAGCTTTCTGAGAAACTGCTTATTGTTCTGTTCATTCATCTCACAGAGTTACATCTGTATTTCGTGGATCTCTTTGCTAGCCTTATTTCTCTGGAATCTGAGAACAGGTATTTCAGATCCCATTGAAGACTATGGGGATAAAGGAAATATCCTCCGATAACAAAGAGAAAGAAGCTTTCTGAGAAACTTATTTGTGTTCTGTGAAATCACCTCACAGAGTTACAGCTTTCCCCTCAAGAAGCCTTTCGCTAAGACAGTTCTTGTGGAATTGGCAAAGTGATATTTGGAAGCCCATAGAGGGCTATGGTGAAAAAGGAAATATCCTCAGATGAAATCTGGAAAGAAGCTTTCTGAGAAACTGCTTAGTGTTCTGTTAATTCTTCTCACAGAGTTACATCTGTATTTCGTGGATCTCTTTGCTAGCCCTATTTCTGTGGAATCTGATAACAGGTATTTCAGATCCCATTGAATACTATAGGGCCAAAGGAAATATCCTCCGATTACGAAGAGAAAGAAGTTTTCCTAGAAACTTCTTTGTGTTCTGTGAAATCATCTCTCAGAGTTACAGCTTTCCCCTCAAGAAGCCTTTCGCTAAGACAGTTCTTGTGGAATTGGCAAAGTGATATTTGGAAGCCCATAGAGGGCTATGGTGAAAAAGGAAATATCCTCAGATGAAATCTGGAAAGAAGCTTTCTGAGAAAGTGCTTAGTGTTCTGTTAATCCATCTCACAGAGTTACATCTGTATTTCGTGGATCTCTTTGCTAGCCTTATTTCTGTGGTGTCTGAGAACAGGTATTTCAGATCCCATTGAAGACTATAGGGCCAAAGGAAATATCCTCCGATTACAAAGAGAAAGAAGCTTTCTTAGAGACTTCTTTGTGTTCCGTGAAATCATCTCACAGAGTTACAGCTTTGCCCTCAAGAAAACTTTCGCTAAGGCAGTTCTTCTGGAATTGGCAAAGTGATATTTGGATGCCCATAGAGGGCTATGGTGAAAAAGGAAATATCCTCAGATGAAATCTGGAAAGAAGTTTTCTGAGAAACTGCTTAGTGTTCTGTTAATTCATCTCACAGAGTTACATCTGTATTTCGTGGATCTCTTTGCTAGCCTTATTTCTGTGGAATCTGAGAACAGATATTTCGGTTCCCATTGAAGACTATAGGGCCAAAGGAAATATCCTCCGATAACAAAGAGAAAGAAGCTTTCTGAGAAACTTCTTTGCGTTCTGTGAAATCATCTCACAAAGTTACAGCTTTCCCCTCAAGAAGCCTTTCGCTAAGACAGTTCTTGTAAAATTGGCAAAGTGATATTTGGAAGCCCATAGAGGGCTATGGTGAAAAAGGAAATATGCTCAGATGAAATCTGGAAAGCAGCTTTCTGAGAAACTGCTTAGTGTTCTGTTAATTCATCTCACAGAGTTACATCTGTATTTCGTGGATCCCTTTGCTAGCCTTATTTCTGTGGAATCTGAGAACAGATATTTCGGATCCCTTTGAAGACTATAGGGCCAAAGGAAATATCCTCCGATAACAAAGAGAAAGAAGCTTTCTGAGAAATTTCTTTGTGTTCTGTGAAATCATCTCACAGAGTTACAGCTTTCCCCTCAAGAATCCTTTCGTTAAGACAGTTCTTGTGGAATTGGCAAAGTGATATTTGGAAGACAATAGAGGGCTACGGTGAAAAAGGAAATATCCTCAGATGAAATCTGGAAAGAAGCTTTCTGAGAAACTGCTTAGTGTTCGTTTAATTCATCTCACAGAGTTACATCTGTATTTCGTGGATCTCCTTGCTAGCCTTATTTCTGTGGAATCTGAGAACAGATACTTTGGATCCCTTTGAAGACTATAGGGCCAAAGGAAATATCCTCCGATAACAAAGAGAAAGAAGCTTTCTGAGAATCTTCTTTGTGTTCTGTGAAATCATCTCACAGAGTTACAGCTTTCCCCTCAAGAAGACTTTCGCTAAGACAGTTCTTCTGGAATTGGCAAAGTGATATTTGGAAGCCCATAGAGGGCTATCGTGAAAAAGGAAATATCCTCAGATGAAATCTGGAAAGAAGCTTTCTGAGAAACTGCTTAGTGTTCTGTTAATTCATCTCTCAGAGTTACATCTGTATTTCGTGGATCTCTTTGCTAGCCTTACTTCTGTGGTATCTGAGAACAGATATTTCGGATCCCATTGAAGACTATAGGGCCAAAGGAAATATTCTCCGATAACAAAGAGAAAGAAGCTTTCTGAGAAACTTCTCTGTGTTCTGTGAAATCACCTCACAGAGTTACAGCATTCCACTCAAGAAGCCTTTCGCTAGGACAGTTCTTGTGGAATTCGCAAAGTGATATTTGGAAGCCCATAGAGGGCTATGGTGAAAAAGGAAATATCCTCAGATGAAATCTGGAACGAAGCTTTCTGAGAAACTGCTTAGTGTTCTGTTAATTCTTCTCACAGAATTACATCTGTATTTCGTGGATCTCTTTGCTAGCCCTATTTCTGTGGAATCTGATAACAGGTATTTCATATCCCATTGAATACTAAAGGGCCAAAGGAAATATCCTCCGATTACAAAGAGAAAGAAGTTTTCCTAGAAACTTCTTTGTGTTCTGTGAAATCATCTCTCAGAGTTACAGCTTTCCGCTCAAGAAGCCTTTCGCTAAGACAGTTCTTGTGGAATTGGCAAAGTGATATTTGGAAGCCCATAGAGGGCTACGGTGAAAAAGGAAATATCCTCAGATGAAATCTGGAAAGAAGTTTTCTGAGAAACTGCTTAGTGTTCTGTTAATTCATCTCACAGAGTTACATCTGTATTTCGTGGATCTCTTTGCTAGCCTTATTTCTGTGGAATCTGAGAACAGATATTTCGGATCCCATTGAAGACTATAGGGCCAAAGGAAATATCCTCCGATAACAAAGAGAAAGAAGCTTTCTGAGAAACTTCTTTGCGTTCTGTGAAATCATCTCACAGAGTTACAGCTTTCCCCTCAAGAAGCCTTTCGCTAAGACAGTTCTTGTGGAATTGGCAAAGTGATATTTGGAAGCCCATAGAGGGCGATGGTGAAAAAGGAAATATCCTCAGATGAAATCTGGAAAGAAGCTTTCTGAGAAACTGCTTAGTGTTCTGTTAATTCATCTCACAGAGTTACATCTGTATTTCGTGGATCCCATTGCTAGCCTTATTTCTGTGGAATCTGAGAACAGATATTTCGGATCCCTTTGAAGACTATAGGGCCAAAGGAAATATCCTCCGATAACAAAGAGAAAGAAGCTTTCTGAGAAACTTCTTTGTGTTCTGTGAAATCACCTCACAGAGTTACAGCTTTCCCCTCAAGAAGCCTTTCGCTAAGACAGTTCTTGTGGAATTGGCAAAGTGATATTTGGAAGCCCATAGAGGGCTATGGTGAAAAAGGAAATATCCTCAGATGAAATCTGGAACGAAGCTTTCTGAGAAACTGCTTAGTGTTCTGTTAATTCTTCTCACAGAGTTACATCTGTATTTCGTGGATCTCTTTGCTAGCCCTATTTCTGTGGAATCTGATAACAGGTATTTCATATCCCATTGAATACTAAAGGGCCAAAGGAAATATCCTCCGATTACAAAGAGAAAGAAGTTTTCCTAGAAACTTCTTTGTGTTCTGTGAAATCATCTCTCAGAGTTACAGCTTTCCCCTCCAGAACCCTTTCGCTAAGACAGTTCTTGTGGAATTGGCAAAGTGATATTTGGAAGCCCATAGAGGGCTATGGTGAAAAAGGAAATATCCTCAGATGAAATCTGGAAAGAAGCTTTCTGAGAAAGTGCTTAGTGTTCTGTTAATCCATCTCACAGAGTTACATCTGTATTTCGTGGATCTCTTTGCTAGCCTTATTTCTGTGGAGTCTGAGAACAGGTATTTCAGATCCCATTGAAGACTATAGGGCCAAAGGAAATATCCTCCGATTACAAAGAGAAAGAAGCTTTCTGAGAAACTTCTTTGCGTTCTGTGAAATCATCTCACAGAGTTACAGCTTTCCCCTCAAAAAGCCTTTGGCTAAGATAGTTCTTGTGGAATTGGCAAAGTGATATTTGGAAGCCCATAGAGGGCTATGGTGAAAAAGGAAATATCCTCAGATGAAATCTGGAAAGAAGTTTTCTGCGAAACAGCTTAGTGTTCTGTTAATTCATCTCACAGAGTTACATCTGTATTTCCTGGATCTCTTTGCTAGCCTTATTTCTGTGGAATCTGAGAACAGATATTTCGGATCCCTTTGTAGACTATAGGGCCAAAGGAAATATCCTCCGATAACAAAGAGAAAGAAGCTTTCTGAGAAATTTCTTTGTGTTCTGTGAAATCATCTCACAGAGTTACAGCTTTCCCCTCAAGAATCCTTTCGTTAAGACAGTTCTTGTGGAATTGGCAAAGTGATATTTGGAAGACAATAGAGGGCTATGGTGAAAAAGGAAATATCCTCAGATGAAATCTGGAAAGAAGCTTTCTGAGAAACTGCTTAGTGTTCGGTTAATTCATCTCGCAGAGTTACATCTGTATTTCGTGGATCTCCTTGCTAGCCTTATTTCTGTGGAATCTGAGAACAGATACTTTGGATCCCTTTGAAGACTATAGGGCCAAATGAAATATCCTCCGATAACAAAGAGAAAGAGGCTTTCTGAGAATCTTCTTTGTGTTCTGTGAAATCATCGCACGGAGTTACAGCTTTCCCCTCAAGAAGCCTTTCGCTAAGACAGTTCTTGTGGAATTGGCAAAGTGATATTTGGAAGCCCATAGAGGGCTATCGTGAAAAAGGAAATATCCTCAGATGAAATCTGGAAAGAAGCTTTCTGAGAAACTGCTTAGTGTTCTGTTAATTCATCTCTCAGAGTTACATCTGTATTTCCTGGATCTCTTTGCTAGCCTTACTTCTGTGGTATCTGAGAACAGATATTTCGGATCCCATTGAAGACTATAGGGCCAAAGGAAATATTCTCCGATAACAAAGAGAAAGAAGCTTTCTGAGAAACTTCTCTGTGTTCTGTGAAATCATCTCACAGAGTTACAGCATTCCACTCAGGAAGCCTTTCACTAGGACAGTTCTTGTGGAATTGGCAAAGTGATATTTGGAAGCCCATAGAGGGCTATGATGAAAAAGGAATTATCCTCAGATGAAAACTGAAAAGAAGCTTTCTGAGAAACTGCTTACTGTTCGGTTAATTCATCTCACAGAGTTACATCTGTATTTCGTGGATCTCTTTGCTAGCCTTATTTCTGTGAAATCTGAGAACAGATATTTCGGATCCCATTGAAGACTATAGGGCCAAAGGCAATATCCTCCGATAACAAAGAGA
This sequence comes from Macaca mulatta, assembly GCF_049350105.2. Classification (NCBI taxonomy): domain Eukaryota; kingdom Metazoa; phylum Chordata; class Mammalia; order Primates; family Cercopithecidae; genus Macaca; species Macaca mulatta. The sequence goes on along the minus strand of NC_133415.1, from coordinate 54,253,198 downwards.
AAGAAACTTTCTGAGAAACTTCTTTGCGTTCTGTGAAATCATCTCACAGAGTTACAGCTTTCCCCTCAAGAAGCCTTTCGCTAAGGCAGTTCTTGTGGAATTGGCAAAGTGATATTTGGAAGCCCAAAGAGGTCTATGGTGAAAAAGGAAATATCCTCAGATGAAATGTGGAAAGAAGCTTTCTGAGAAACTGCTTAGTGTTTGCTTAATTCATCTCACTGAGTTACATCTGTATATCGTGGATCTCTATGCTAGCCCTATTTCTGTGGAATCTGATAACAGGTATTTCAGATCCCATTGAATACTAAAGGGCCAATGGAAATATCCTCCGATTACAAAGAGAAAGAAGTTTTCCTAGAAACTTCTTTGTGTTCTGTGAAATCATCTCTCAGAGTTACAGCTTTCCCTCAAGAAGCCTTTCGCTAAGACAGTTCTTGTGGAATTGGCAAAGTGATATTTGGAAGCCCATAGAGGGCTATGGTGAAAAAGGAAATATCCTCAGATGAAATCTGGAAAGAAGCTTTCTGAGAAAGTGCTTAGTGTTCTGTTAATCCATCTCACAGAGTTACGTCTGTATTTCGTGGATCTCTTTGCTAGCCTTATTTCTGTGGTGTCTGAGAACAGGTATTTCAGATCCCATTGAAGACTATAGGGCCAAAGGAAATATCCTCCGATTACAAAGAGAAAGAAGTTTTCTTAGAGACTTCTTTGTGTTCCGTGAAATCATCTCACAGAGTTACAGCTTTGCCCTCAAAAAAACTTTCCCTAAGACAGTTCTTCTGGAATTGCTAAAGTGATATTTGGAAGCCCTTAGAGGGCTATGGTGAAAAAGGAAATATCCTCAGATGAAATCTGGAAAGAAGTTTTCTGAGAAACTGCTTAGTGTTCTGTTAATTCATCTCACAGAGTTACATCTGTATTTCGTGGATCTCTTTGCTAGCCTTATTTCTGTGGAATCTGAGAACAGATATTTCGTATCCCTTTGAAGACTATAGGGCCAAAGGAAATATCCTCCGATAACAAAGAGAAAGAAGCTTTCTGAGAAACTTCTTTGCGTTCTGTGAAATCATCTCACAGAGTTACAGCTTTCCCCTCAAGAAGCCTTTCGCTAAGACAGTTCTTGTGGAATTGGCAAAGTGATATTTGGAAGCCCATAGAGGGCGATGGTGAAAAAGGAAATATCCTCAGATGAAATCTGGAAAGAAGCTTTCTGAGAAACTGCTTAGTGTTCTGTTAATTCATCTCACAGAGTTACATCTGTATTTCGTGGATCCCTTTCCTAGCCTTATTTCTGTGGAATCTGAGAACAGATATTTCGGATCCCTTTGAAGACTATAGGGCCAAAGGAAATATCCTCCGATAACAAAGAGAAAGAAGCTTTCTGAGAAACTTCTTTGTGTTCTGTGAAATCACCTCACAGAGTTACAGCTTTCCCCTAAAGAAGCCTTTCGCTAAGACAGTTCTTGTGGAATTGGCAAAGTGATATTTGGAAGCCCATAGAGGGCTACGGTGAAAAAGGAAATATCCTCAGATGAAATCTGGAAAGAAGCTTTCTGAGAAAGTGCTTAGTGTTCTGTTAATCCATCTCACAGAGTTACATCTGTATTTCGTTGATCTCTTTGCTAGCCTTATTTCTGTGGAGTCTGAGAACAGGTATTTCAGATCCCATTGAAGACTATAGGGCCAAAGGAAATATCCTCCGATTACCAAGAGAAAGAAGCTTTCTGAGAAACTTCTTTGCGTTCTGTGAAATCATCTCACAGAGTTACAGCTTTCCCCTGAAAAAGCCTTTGGCTAAGACAGTTCTTGTGGAATTGGCAAAGTGATATTTGGAAACCCATAGAGGGCTATGGTGAAAAAGGAAATATCCTCAGATGAAATCTGGAAAGAAGTTTTCTGCGAAACAGCTTAGTGTTCTGTTAATTCATCTCACAGAGTTACATCTGTATTTCCTGGATCTCTTTGCTAGTCTTATTTCTGTGGAATCTAAGAACAGATATTTCGGATCCCTTTGTAGACTATAGGGCCAAAGGAAATATCCTCCGATAACAAAGAGAAAGAAGCTTTCTGAGAAATTTCTTTGTGTTCTGTGAAATCATCTCACAGAGTTACAGCTTTCCCCTCAAGAATCCTTTCGTTAAGACAGTTCTTGTGGAATTGGCAAAGTGATATTTGGAAGACAATAGAGGGCTATGGTGAAAAAGGAAATATCAGATGAAATGTGGAAAGAAGCTTTCTGAGAAACTGCTTAGTGTTCGGTTAATTCATCTCACAGAGTTACATCTGTATTTCTTGGATCTCTTTGCTAGCCTTATTTCTGTGGAATCTGAGAACAGATACTTTGGATCCCTTTGAAGACTATAGGGCCAAAGGAAATATCCTTCGATAACAAAGAGAAAGAAGCTTTCTGAGAATCTTCTTTGTGTTCTGTGAAATCATCTCACGGAGTTACAGCTTTCCCCTCAGGAAGCCTTTCGCTAAGACAGTTCTTCTGGAATTGGCAAAGTGATATTTGGAAGCCCATAGAGGGCTATCGTGAAAAAGGAAATATCCTCAGATGAAATCTGGAAAGAAGCTTTCTGAGAAACTGCTTAGTGTTCTGTTAATTCATCTCTCAGAGTTACATCTGTATTTCCTGGATCTCTTTGCTAGCCTTACTTCTGTGGTATCTGAGAACAGATATTTCGGATCCCATTGAAGACTATAGGGCCAAAGGAAATATCCTCCGATAACAAAGAGAAAGAAGCTTTCTGAGAAACTTCTCTGTGTTCTGTGAAATCACCTCACAGAGTTACAGCTTTCCCCTCAAGAAGCCTTTCGCTAAGACAGTTCTTGTGGAAATGGCAAAGTGATATTTGGAAACCCATAGAGGGCTATGGTGAAAAAGGAAATATCCTCAGATGAAATATGGAAAGAAGCTTTCTGAGAAAGTGCTTAGTGTTCGGTTAATTCATCTCACAGAGTTACATCTGTATTTCGTGGATCTCTTTGCTAGCCTTATTTCTGTGGAATCTGAGAACAGATACTTTGTATCCCTTTGAAGACTATAGGGCCAAAGGAAATATCCTCCGATAACAAAAAGAAAGAAGCTTTCTGAGAATCTTCTTTGTGTTCTGTGAAATCATCTCACGGAGTTACAGCTTTCCCCTCAAGAAGCCTTTCGCTAAGACAGTTCTTCTGGAATTGGCAAAGTGATATTTGGAAGCCCATAGAGGGCTATCGTGAAAAAGGAAATATCCTCAGATGAAATCTGGAAAGAAGCTTTCTGAGAAACTGCTTAGTGTTCTGTTAATTCATCTCTCAGAGTTACATCTGTATTTCCTGGATCTCTTTGCTAGCCTTACTTCTGTGGTATCTGAGAACAGATATTTCGGATCCCTTTGAAGACTATAGGGCCAAAGGAAATATCCTCCGATAACAAAGAGAAAGAAGCTTTCTGAGAAACTTCTCTGTGTTCTGTGAAATCATCTCACAGAGTTACAGCATTCCACTCAAGAAGCCTTTCGCTAGAACAGTTCTTGCGGAATTGGCAAAGTGATATTTGGAAGCCCATAGAGGGCTATGATGAAAAAGGAATTATCCTCAGATGAAAACTGAAAAGAAGCTTTCTGAGAAACTGCTTAGTGTTCGGTTAATTCATCTCACAGAGTTACATCTGTATTTCGTGGATCTCTTTGCTAGCCTTATTTCTGTGAAATCTGAGAACAGATATTTCGGATCCCATTGAAGACTATAGGGCCAAAGGCAATATCCTCCGATAACAAAGAGAAAGAAACTTTCTGAGAAACTTCTTTGCGTTCTGTGAAATCATCTCACAGAGTTACAGCTTTCCCCTCAAGAAGCCTTTCGCTAAGGCAGTTCTTGTGGAATTGGCAAAGTGATATTTGGAAGCCCAAAGAGGTCTATGGTGAAAAAGGAAATATCCTCAGATGAAATGTGGAAAGAAGCTTTCTGAGAAACTGCTTAGTGTTTGCTTAATTCATCTCACAGAGTTACATCTGTATTTCGTGGATCTCTTTGCTAGCCTTATTTCTGTGGAATCTGAGAACAGATATTTCGGATCACTTTGCAGAGTTTAGGGCCAAAGGAAATATCCTCCGATAACAAAGAGAAAGAAGCTTTCTGAGAAACTTCTTTGTGTTCTGTGAAATCACCTCACAGAGTTACAGCTTTCCCCTCAAGAAGCCTTTCGCTAAGACAGTTCTTGTGGAATTGGCAAAGTGATATTTGGAAGCCCATAGAGGGCTATGGTGAAAAAGGAAATATCCTCAGATGAAATCTGGAAAGAAGCTTTCTGAGAAACTGCTTAGTGTTCTGTTAATTCTTCTCACAGAGTTACATCTGTATTTCGTGGATCTCTTTGCTAGCCCTATTTCTGTGGAATCTGATAACAGGTATTTCAGATCCCATTGAATACTACAGGGCCAAAGGAAATATCCTCCGATTACAAAGAGAAAGAAGTTTTCCTAGAAACTGCTTTGTGTTCTGTGAAATCATCTCTCAGAGTTACAGCTTTCCCCTCAAGAAGCCTTTCGCTAAGACAGTTCTTGTGGAATTGGCAAAGTGATATTTGGAAGCCCATAGAGGGCTATGGTGAAAAAGGAAATATCCTCAGATGAAATCTGGAAAGAAGCTTTCTGAGAAAGTGCTTAGTGTTCTGTTAATCCATCTCACAGAGTTACATCTGCATTTCGTGGATCTCTTTGCTAGCCTTATTTCTGTGGTGTCTGAGAACAGGTATTTCAGATCCCATTGAAGACTATAGGGCCAAAGGAAATATCCTCCGATTACAAAGGGAAAGAAGCTTTCTTAGAGACTTCTTTGTGTTCCGTGAAATCATCTCACAGAGTTACAGCTTTGCCCTCAAGAAAACTTTCGCTAAGACAGTTCTTCTGGAATTGGCAAAGTGATATTTGGAAGCCCATAGAGGGCTATGGTGAAAAAGGAAATATCCTCAGATGAAATCTGGAAAGAAGTTTTCTGAGAAAGTGCTTAGTGTTCTGTTAATCCATCTCACAGAGTTACATCTGTATTTCGTTGATCTCTTTGCTAGCCTTATTTCTGTGGAGTCTGAGAACAGGTATTTCAGATCCCATTGAAGACTATAGGGCCAAAGGAAATATCCTCCGATTACCAAGAGAAAGAAGCTTTCTGAGAAACTTCTTTGCGTTCTGTGAAATCATCTCACAGAGTTACAGCTTTCCCCTCAAGAAGCCTTTCGCTAAGACAGTTCTTGTGGAATTGGCAAAGTGATATTTGGAAGCCCATAGAGGGCGATGGTGAAAAAGGAAATATCCTCAGATGAAATCTGGAAAGAAGCTTTCTGAGAAACTGCTTAGTGTTCTGTTAATTCATCTCACAGAGTTACATCTGTATTTCGTGGATCCCTTTCCTAGCCTTATTTCTGTGGAATCTGAGAACAGATATTTCGGATCCCTTTGAAGACTATAGGGCCAAAGGAAATATCCTCCGATAACAAAGAGAAAGAAGCTTTCTGAGAAACTTCTTTGTGTTCTGTGAAATCACCTCACAGAGTTACAGCTTTCCCCTAAAGAAGCCTTTCGCTAAGACAGTTCTTGTGGAATTGGCAAAGTGATATTTGGAAGCCCATAGAGGGCTACGGTGAAAAAGGAAATATCCTCAGATGAAATCTGGAAAGAAGCTTTCTGAGAAAGTGCTTAGTGTTCTGTTAATCCATCTCACAGAGTTACATCTGTATTTCGTTGATCTCTTTGCTAGCCTTATTTCTGTGGAGTCTGAGAACAGGTATTTCAGATCCCATTGAAGACTATAGGGCCAAAGGAAATATCCTCCGATTACCAAGAGAAAGAAGCTTTCTGAGAAACTTCTTTGCGTTCTGTGAAATCATCTCACAGAGTTACAGCTTTCCCCTGAAAAAGCCTTTGGCTAAGACAGTTCTTGTGGAATTGGCAAAGTGATATTTGGAAACCCATAGAGGGCTATGGTGAAAAAGGAAATATCCTCAGATGAAATCTGGAAAGAAGTTTTCTGCGAAACAGCTTAGTGTTCTGTTAATTCATCTCACAGAGTTACATCTGTATTTCCTGGATCTCTTTGCTAGTCTTATTTCTGTGGAATCTAAGAACAGATATTTCGGATCCCTTTGTAGACTATAGGGCCAAAGGAAATATCCTCCGATAACAAAGAGAAAGAAGCTTTCTGAGAAATTTCTTTGTGTTCTGTGAAATCATCTCACAGAGTTACAGCTTTCCCCTCAAGAATCCTTTCGTTAAGACAGTTCTTGTGGAATTGGCAAAGTGATATTTGGAAGACAATAGAGGGCTATGGTGAAAAAGGAAATATCAGATGAAATGTGGAAAGAAGCTTTCTGAGAAACTGCTTAGTGTTCGGTTAATTCATCTCACAGAGTTACATCTGTATTTCTTGGATCTCTTTGCTAGCCTTATTTCTGTGGAATCTGAGAACAGATACTTTGGATCCCTTTGAAGACTATAGGGCCAAAGGAAATATCCTTCGATAACAAAGAGAAAGAAGCTTTCTGAGAATCTTCTTTGTGTTCTGTGAAATCATCTCACGGAGTTACAGCTTTCCCCTCAGGAAGCCTTTCGCTAAGACAGTTCTTCTGGAATTGGCAAAGTGATATTTGGAAGCCCATAGAGGGCTATCGTGAAAAAGGAAATATCCTCAGATGAAATCTGGAAAGAAGCTTTCTGAGAAACTGCTTAGTGTTCTGTTAATTCATCTCTCAGAGTTACATCTGTATTTCCTGGATCTCTTTGCTAGCCTTACTTCTGTGGTATCTGAGAACAGATATTTCGGATCCCATTGAAGACTATAGGGCCAAAGGAAATATCCTCCGATAACAAAGAGAAAGAAGCTTTCTGAGAAACTTCTCTGTGTTCTGTGAAATCACCTCACAGAGTTACAGCTTTCCCCTCAAGAAGCCTTTCGCTAAGACAGTTCTTGTGGAAATGGCAAAGTGATATTTGGAAACCCATAGAGGGCTATGGTGAAAAAGGAAATATCCTCAGATGAAATATGGAAAGAAGCTTTCTGAGAAAGTGCTTAGTGTTCGGTTAATTCATCTCACAGAGTTACATCTGTATTTCGTGGATCTCTTTGCTAGCCTTATTTCTGTGGAATCTGAGAACAGATACTTTGTATCCCTTTGAAGACTATAGGGCCAAAGGAAATATCCTCCGATAACAAAAAGAAAGAAGCTTTCTGAGAATCTTCTTTGTGTTCTGTGAAATCATCTCACGGAGTTACAGCTTTCCCCTCAAGAAGCCTTTCGCTAAGACAGTTCTTCTGGAATTGGCAAAGTGATATTTGGAAGCCCATAGAGGGCTATCGTGAAAAAGGAAATATCCTCAGATGAAATCTGGAAAGAAGCTTTCTGAGAAACTGCTTAGTGTTCTGTTAATTCATCTCTCAGAGTTACATCTGTATTTCCTGGATCTCTTTGCTAGCCTTACTTCTGTGGTATCTGAGAACAGATATTTCGGATCCCTTTGAAGACTATAGGGCCAAAGGAAATATCCTCCGATAACAAAGAGAAAGAAGCTTTCTGAGAAACTTCTCTGTGTTCTGTGAAATCATCTCACAGAGTTACAGCATTCCACTCAAGAAGCCTTTCGCTAGAACAGTTCTTGCGGAATTGGCAAAGTGATATTTGGAAGCCCATAGAGGGCTATGATGAAAAAGGAATTATCCTCAGATGAAAACTGAAAAGAAGCTTTCTGAGAAACTGCTTAGTGTTCGGTTAATTCATCTCACAGAGTTACATCTGTATTTCGTGGATCTCTTTGCTAGCCTTATTTCTGTGAAATCTGAGAACAGATATTTCGGATCCCATTGAAGACTATAGGGCCAAAGGCAATATCCTCCGATAACAAAGAGAAAGAAACTTTCTGAGAAACTTCTTTGCGTTCTGTGAAATCATCTCACAGAGTTACAGCTTTCCCCTCAAGAAGCCTTTCGCTAAGGCAGTTCTTGTGGAATTGGCAAAGTGATATTTGGAAGCCCAAAGAGGTCTATGGTGAAAAAGGAAATATCCTCAGATGAAATGTGGAAAGAAGCTTTCTGAGAAACTGCTTAGTGTTTGCTTAATTCATCTCACAGAGTTACATCTGTATTTCGTGGATCTCTTTGCTAGCCTTATTTCTGTGGAATCTGAGAACAGATATTTCGGATCACTTTGCAGAGTTTAGGGCCAAAGGAAATATCCTCCGATAACAAAGAGAAAGAAGCTTTCTGAGAAACTTCTTTGTGTTCTGTGAAATCACCTCACAGAGTTACAGCTTTCCCCTCAAGAAGCCTTTCGCTAAGACAGTTCTTGTGGAATTGGCAAAGTGATATTTGGAAGCCCATAGAGGGCTATGGTGAAAAAGGAAATATCCTCAGATGAAATCTGGAAAGAAGCTTTCTGAGAAACTGCTTAGTGTTCTGTTAATTCTTCTCACAGAGTTACATCTGTATTTCGTGGATCTCTTTGCTAGCCCTATTTCTGTGGAATCTGATAACAGGTATTTCAGATCCCATTGAATACTACAGGGCCAAAGGAAATATCCTCCGATTACAAAGAGAAAGAAGTTTTCCTAGAAACTGCTTTGTGTTCTGTGAAATCATCTCTCAGAGTTACAGCTTTCCCCTCAAGAAGCCTTTCGCTAAGACAGTTCTTGTGGAATTGGCAAAGTGATATTTGGAAGCCCATAGAGGGCTATGGTGAAAAAGGAAATATCCTCAGATGAAATCTGGAAAGAAGCTTTCTGAGAAAGTGCTTAGTGTTCTGTTAATCCATCTCACAGAGTTACATCTGCATTTCGTGGATCTCTTTGCTAGCCTTATTTCTGTGGTGTCTGAGAACAGGTATTTCAGATCCCATTGAAGACTATAGGGCCAAAGGAAATATCCTCCGATTACAAAGGGAAAGAAGCTTTCTTAGAGACTTCTTTGTGTTCCGTGAAATCATCTCACAGAGTTACAGCTTTGCCCTCAAGAAAACTTTCGCTAAGACAGTTCTTCTGGAATTGGCAAAGTGATATTTGGAAGCCCATAGAGGGCTATGGTGAAAAAGGAAATATCCTCAGATGAAATCTGGAAAGAAGTTTTCTGAGAAAGTGCTTAGTGTTCTGTTAATCCATCTCACAGAGTTACATCTGTATTTCGTTGATCTCTTTGCTAGCCTTATTTCTGTGGAGTCTGAGAACAGGTATTTCAGATCCCATTGAAGACTATAGGGCCAAAGGAAATATCCTCCGATTACCAAGAGAAAGAAGCTTTCTGAGAAACTTCTTTGCGTTCTGTGAAATCATCTCACAGAGTTACAGCTTTCCCCTGAAAAAGCCTTTGGCTAAGACAGTTCTTGTGGAATTGGCAAAGTGATATTTGGAAACCCATAGAGGGCTATGGTGAAAAAGGAAATATCCTCAGATGAAATCTGGAAAGAAGTTTTCTGCGAAACAGCTTAGTGTTCTGTTAATTCATCTCACAGAGTTACATCTGTATTTCCTGGATCTCTTTGCTAGCCTTATTTCTGTGGAATCTGAGAACAGATATTTCGGATCCCTTTGTAGACTATAGGGCCAAAGGAAATATCCTCCGATAACAAAGAGAAAGAAGCTTTCTGAGAAATTTCTTTGTGTTCTGTGAAATCATCTCACAGAGTTACAGCTTTCCCCTCAAGAATCCTTTCGTTAAGACAGTTCTTGTGGAATTGGCAAAGTGATATTTGGAAGACAATAGAGGGATATTGTGAAAAAGGAAATATCAGATGAAATGTGGAAAGAAGCTTTCTGAGAAACTGCTTAGTGTTCGGTTAATTCATCTCACAGAGTTACATCTGTATTTCTTGGATCTCTTTGCTAGCCTTATTTCTGTGGAATCTGAGAACAGATACTTTGGATCCCTTTGAAGACTATAGGGCCAAAGGAAATATCCTTCGATAACAAAGAGAAAGAAGCTTTCTGAGAATCTTCTTTGTGTTCTGTGAAATCATCTCACGGAGTTACAGCTTTCCCCTCTGGAAGCCTTTCGCTAAGACAGTTCTTCTGGAATTGGCAAAGTGATATTTGGAAGCCCATAGAGGGCTATCGTGAAAAAGGAAATATCCTCAGATGAAATCTGGAAAGAAGCTTTCTGAGAAACTGCTTAGTGTTCTGTTAATTCATCTCTCAGAGTTACATCTGTATTTCCTGGATCTCTTTGCTAGCCTTACTTCTGTGGTATCTGAGAACAGATATTTCGGATCCCATTGAAGACTATAGGGCCAAAGGAAATATCCTCCGATAACAAAGAGAAAGAAGCTTTCTGAGAAACTTCTCTGTGTTCTGTGAAATCACCTCACAGAGTTACAGCTTTCCCCTCAAGAAGCCTTTCGCTAAGACAGTTCTTGTGGAATTGGCAAAGTGATATTTGGAAGCCCATAGAGGGCTATGGTGAAAAAGGAAATATCCTCAGATGAAATATGGAAAGAAGATTTCTGAGAAAGTGCTTAGTGTTCTGTTAATCCATCTCACAGAGTTACATCTGTATTTCGTGGATGTCTTTGCTAGCCTTATTTCTGTGGTGTCTGAGAACAGGTATTTCAGATCCCATTGAAGACTATAGGGCCAAAGGAAATATCCTCCGATTACAAAGAGAAAGAAGCTTTCTTAGAGACTTCTTTGTGTTCCGTGAAATCATCTCACAGAGTTACAGCTTTGCCCTCAAGAAAACTTTCGCTAAGACAGTTCTTCTGGAATTGGCAAAGTGATATTTGGAAGCCCCTAGAGGGCTATGGTGAAAAAGTAAATATCCTCAGATGAAATCTGGAAAGAAGCTTTCTGAGAAACTGCTTAGTGTTCTGTTAATTCATCTCACAGAGTTACATCTGTATTTCGTGGATCCCTTTGCCAGCCTTATTTCTGTGGAATCTGAGAACAGATATTTCGTATCCCTTTGAAGACTATAGGGCCAAAGGAAATATCCTCCGATAACAAAGAGAAAGAAGCTTTCTGAGAAACTTCTTTGTGTTCTGTGAAATCACCTCACAGAGTTACAGCTTTCCCCTAAGAAGCCTTTCGCTAAGACAGTTATTGTGGAATTGGCAAAGTGATATTTGGAAGCCCATAGAGGGCTATGGTGAAAAAGGAAATATCCTCAGATGAAATCTGGAACGAAGCTTTCTGAGAAACTGCTTAGTGTTCTGTTAATTCTTCTCACAGAGTTACATCTGTATTTCGTGGATCTCTTTGCTAGCCCTATTTCTGTGGAATCTGATAACAGGTATTTCAGATCCCATTGAATACTAAAGGGCCAAAGGAAATATCCTCCGATTACAAAGAGAAAGAAGTTTTCCTAGAAACTTCTTTGTGTTCTGTGAAATCATCTCACAGAGTTACAGCTTTCCCCTCAAGAAGACTTTCGCTAAGACAGTTCTTGTGGAATTGGCAAAGTGATATTTGGAAGCCCATAGAGGGCTATGGTGAAAAAGGAAATATCCTCAGATGAAATCTGGAAAGAAGTTTCTGAGAAAGTGCTTAGTGTTCTGTTAATCCATCTCACAGAGTTACATCTGTATTTCGTGGATCTCTTTGCTAGCCTTATTTCTGTGGAGTCTGAGAACAGGTATTTCAGATCCCATTGAAGACTATAGGGCCAAAGGAAATATCCTCCGATTACAAAGAGAAAGAAGCTTTCTGAGAAACTTCTTTGCGTTCTCTGAAATCATCTCACAGAGTTACAGCTTTCCCCTCAAAAAGCCTTTGGCTAAGACAGTTCTTGTGGAATTGGCAAAGTGATATTTGGAAGCCCATAGAGGGCTATGGTGAAAAAGGAAATATCCTCAGATGAAATCTGGAAAGAAGTTTTCTGCGAAACAGCTTAGTGTTCTGTTAATTCATCTCACAGAGTTACATCTGTATTTCCTGGATCTCTTTGCTAGCCTTATTTCTGTGGAATCTGAGAACAGATATTTCGGATCCCTTTGTAGACTATAGGGCCAAAGGAAATATCCTCCGATAACAAAGAGAAAGAAGCTTTCTGAGAAATTTCTTTGTGTTCTGTGAAATCATCTCACAGAGTTACAGCTTTCCCCTCAAGAATCCTTTCGTTAAGACAGTTCTTGTGGAATTGGCAAAGTGATATTTGGAAGCCCATAGAGGGCTATGGTGAAAAAGGAAATATCCTCAGATGAAATCTGGAAAGAAGCTTTCTGAGAAACTGCTTAGTGTTCGGTTAATTCACCTCACAGAGTTACATCTGTATTTCGTGGATCTCCTTGCTAGCCTTATTTCTGTGGAATCTGAGAACAGATACTTTGGATCCCTTTGAAGACTATAGGGCCAAAGGAAATATCCTCCGATAACAAAGAGAAAGAAGCTTTCTGAGAATCTTCTTTGTGTTCTGTGAAATCATCTCACGGAGTTACAGCTTTCCCCTCAAGAAGCCTTTCGCTAAGACAGTTCTTCTGGAATTGGCAAAATGATATTTGGAAGCCCATAGAGGGCTATCGTGAAAAAGGAAATATCCTCAGATGAAATCTGGAAAGAAGCTTTCTGAGATACTGCTTAGTGTTCTGTTAATTCATCTCTCAGAGTTACATCTGTATTTCCTGGATCTCTTTGCTAGCCTTACTTCTGTGGTATCTGAGAACAGATATTTCGGATCCCATTGAAGACTATAGGGCCAAAGGAAATATTCTCCGATAAAAAAGAGAAAGAAGCTTTCTGAGAAACTTCTCTGTGTTCTGTGAAATCATCTCACAGAGTTACAGCATTCCACTCAAGAAGCCTTTCGCTAGGACAGTTCTTGTGGAATTGGCAAAGTGATATTTGGAAGCCCATAGAGGGCTATGATGAAAAAGGAATTATCCTCAGATGAAAACTGAAAAGAAGCTTTCTGAGAAACTGCTTAGTGTTCGGTTAATTCATCTCACAGAGTTACATCTGTATTTCGTGGATCTCTTTGCTAGCCTTATTTCTGTGAAATCTGAGAACAGATATTTCGGATCCCATTAAAGACTATAGGGCCAAAGGCAATATCCTCCGATAACAAAGAGAAAGAAACTTTCTGAGAAACTTCTTTGCGTTCTGTGAAATCATCTCACAGAGTTACAGCTTTCCCCTCAAGAAGCCTTTCGCTAAGGCAGTTCTTGTGGAATTGGCAAAGTGATATTTGGAAGCCCAAAGAGGTCTATGGTGAAAAAGGAAATATCCTCAGATGAAATGTGGAAAGAAGCTTTCTGAGAAACTGCTTAGTGTTTGCTTAATTCATCTCACAGAGTTACATCTGTATTTCGTGGATCTCTTTGCTAGCCTTATTTCTGTGGAATCTGAGAACAGATATTTCGGATCACTTTGCAGAGTATAGGGCCAAAGGAAATATCCTCCGATAACAAAGAGAAAGAAGCTTTCTGAGAAACTTATTTGTGTTCTGTGAAATCACCTCACAGAGTTACAGCTTTCCCCTCAAGAAGGCTTTCGCCAAGACAGTTCTTGTGGAATTGGCAAAGTGATATTTGGAAGCCCATAGAGGGCTATGGTGAAAAAGGAAATATCCTCAGATGAAATCTGGAACGAAGCTTTCTGAGAAACTGCTTAGTGTTCTGTTAATTCTTCTCACAGAGTTACATTTGTATTTCGTGGATCTCTTTGCTAGCCCTATTTCTGTGGAATCTGAGAACAGGTATTTCAGATCCCATTGAATACTAAAGGGCCAAAGGAAATATCCTCCGATTACAAAGAGAAAGAAGTTTTCCTAGAAACTTCTTTGTGTTCTGTGAAATCATCTCTCAGAGTTACAGCTTTCCCCTCAAGAAGCCTTTCGCTAAGACAGTTCTTGTGGAATTGGCAAAGTGATATTTGGAAGCCCATAGAGGGCTATGGTGAAAAAGGAAATATCCTCAGATGAAATCTGGAAAGAAGCTTTCTGAGAAAGTGCTTAGTGTTCTGTTAATCCATCTCACAGAGTTACATCTGTATTTCGTGGATCTCTTTGCAAGCCTTATTTCTGTGGTGTCTGAGAACAGGTATTTCAGATCCCTTTGTAGACTACAGGGCCAAAGGAAATATCCTCCGATTACAAAGAGAAAGAAGCTTTCTTAGAGACTTCTTTGTGTTCCGTGAAATCATCTCACAGAGTTACAGCTTTGCCCTCAAGAAAACTTTCGCTAAGACAGTTCTTCTGGAATTGCTAAAGTGATATTTGGAAGCCCATAGTGGGCTATGGTGAAAAAGGAAATATCCTCAGATGAAATCTGGAAAGAAGTTTTCTGAGAAACTGCTTAGTGTTCTGTTAATTCATCTCACAGAGTTACATCTGTATTTCGTGGATCTCTTTGCTAGCCTTATTTCTGTGGAATCTGAGAACAGATATTTCGGATCCCATTGAAGACTATAGGGCCAAAGGAAATATCCTCCGATAACAAAGAGAAAGAAGCTTTCTGAGAAACTTCTTTGCGTTCTGTGAAATCATCTCACAGAGTTACAGCTTTCCCCTCAAGAAGCCTTTCGCTAAGACAGTTCTTGTGGAATTGGCAAAGTGATATTTGGAAGCCCATAGAGGGCGATGGTGAAAAAGGAAATATCCTCAGATGAAATCTGGAAAGAAGCTTTCTGAGAAACTGCTTAGTGTTCTGTTAATTCATCTCACAGAGTTACATCTGTATTTCGTGGATCCCTTTGCTAGCCTTATTTCTGTGGAATCTGAGAACAGATATTTCGGATCCCTTTGAAGACTATAGGGCCAAAGGAAATATCCTCCGATAACAAAGAGAAAGAAGCTTTCTGAGAAACTTCTTTGTGTTCTGTGAAATCACCTCACAGAGTTACAGCTTTCCCCTCAAGAAGCCTTTCGCTAAGACAGTTCTTGTGGAATTGGCAAAGTGATATTTGGAAGCCCATAGAGGGCTATGGTGAAAAAGGAAATATCCTCAGATGAAATCTGGAACGAAGCTTTCTGAGAAACTGCTTAGTGTTCTGTTAATTCTTCTCACAGAGTTACATCTGTATTTCGTGGATCTCTTTGCTAGCCCTATTTCTGTGGAATCTGATAACAGGTATTTCATATCCCATTGAATACTAAAGGGCCAAAGGAAATATCCTCCGATTACAAAGAGAAAGAAGTTTTCCTAGAAACTTCTTTGTGTTCTGTGAAATCATCTCTCAGAGTTACAGCTTTCCCCTCAAGAAGCCTTTCGCTAAGACAGTTCTTGTGGAATTGGCAAAGTGATATTTGGAAGCCCATAGAGGGCTATGGTGAAAAAGGAAATATCCTCAGATGAAATCTGGAAAGAAGCTTTCTGAGAAAGTGCTTAGTGTTCTGTTAATCCATCTCACAGAGTTACATCTGTATTTCGTGGATCTCTTTGCTAGCCTTATTTCTGTGGAGTCTGAGAACAGGTATTTCAGATCCCATTGAAGACTATAGGGCCAAAGGAAATATCCTCCGATTACAAAGAGAAAGAAGCTTTCTGAGAAACTTCTTTGCGTTCTGTGAAATCATCTCACAGAGTTACAGCTTTCCCCTCAAAAAGCCTTTGGCTAAGATAGTTCTTGTGGAATTGGCAAAGTGATATTTGGAAGCCCATAGAGGGCTATGGTGAAAAAGGAAATATCCTCAGATGAAATCTGGAAAGAAGCTTTCTGAGAAACTGCTTAGTGTTCGGTTAATTCATCTCACAGAGTTACATCTGTATTTCGTGGATCTCCTTGCTAGCCTTATTTCTGTGGAATCTGAGAACAGATACTTTGGATCCCTTTGAAGACTATAGGGCCAAAGGAAATATCCTCCGATAACAAAGAGAAAGAAGCTTTCTGAGAATCTTCTTTGTGTTCTGTGAAATCATCGCACGGAGTTACAGCTTTCCCCTCAAGAAGCCTTTCGCTAAGACAGTTCTTCTGGAATTGGCAAAGTGATATTTGGAAGCCCATAGAGGGCTATCGTGAAAAAGGAAATATCCTCAGATGAAATCTGGAAAGAAGCTTTCTGAGAAACTGCTTAGTGTTCTGTTAATTCATCTCTCATAGTTACATCTGTATTTCCTGGATCTCTTTGCTAGCCTTACTTCTGTGGTATCTGAGAACAGATATTTCGGATCCCATTGAAGACTATAGGGCCAAAGGAAATATTCTCCGATAACAAAGAGAAAGAAGCTTTCTGAGAAACTTCTCTGTGTTCTGTGAAATCATCTCACAGAGTTACAGCATTCCACTCAGGAAGCCTTTCACTAGGACAGTTCTTGTGGAATTGGCAAAGTGATATTTGGAAGCCCATAGAGGGCTATGATGAAAAAGGAATTATCCTCAGATGAAAACTGAAAAGAAGCTTTCTGAGAAACTGCTTAGTGTTCGGTTAATTCATCTCACAGAGTTACATCTGTATTTCGTGGATCTCTTTGCTAGCCTTATTTCTGTGAAATCTGAGAACAGATATTTCGGATCCCATTGAAGACTATAGGGCCAAAGGCAATATCCTCCGATAACAAAGAGAAAGAAACTTTCTGAGAAACTTCTTTGCGTTCTGTGAAATCATCTCACAGAGTTACAGCTTTCCCCTCAAGAAGCCTTTCGCTAAGGCAGTTCTTGTGGAATTGGCAAAGTGATATTTGGAAGCCCAAAGAGGTCTATGGTGAAAAAGGAAATATCCTCAGATGAAATGTGGAAAGAAGCTTTCTGAGAAACTGCTTAGTGTTTGCTTAATTCATCTCACTGAGTTACATCTGTATATCGTGGATCTCTTTGCTAGCCCTATTTCTGTGGAATCTGATAACAGGTATTTCAGATCCCATTGAATACTAAAGGGCCAAAGGAAATATCCTCCGATTACAAAGAGAAAGAAGTTTTCCTAGAAACTTCTTTGTGTTCTGTGAAATCATCTCTCAGAGTTACAGCTTTCCCTCAAGAAGCCTTTCGCTAAGACAGTTCTTGTGGAATTGGCAAAGTGATATTTGGAAGCCCATAGAGGGCTATGGTGAAAAAGGAAATATCCTCAGATGAAATCTGGAAAGAAGCTTTCTGAGAAAGTGCTTAGTGTTCTGTTAATTCATCCCACAGAGTTACATCTGTATTTCGTGGATCTCTTTGCTAGCCTTATTTCTGTGGAATCTGAGAACAGATATTTCGGATCCCTTTGAAGACTATAGGGCCAAAGGAAATATCCTCCGATTACAAAGAGAAAGAAGTTTTCCTAGAAAATTCTTTGTGTTCTGTGAAATCATCTCTCAGAGTTACAGCTTTCCCCTCAAGAAGCCTTTCGCTAAGACAGTTCTTGTGGAATTGGCAAAGTGATATTTGGAAGCCCATAGAGGGCTATGGTGAAAAAGGAAATATCCTCAGATAAAATCTGGAAAGAAGCTTTCTGAGAAAGTGCTTAGTGTTCTGTTACTCCATCTCACAGAGTTACATCTGTATTTCGTGGATCTCTTTGCTAGCCTTATTTCTGTGGAGTCTGAGAACAGGTATTTCAGATCCCATTGAAGACTATAGGGCCAAAGGAAATATCCTCCGATTACCAAGAGAAAGAAGCTTTCTGAGAAACTTCTTTGCGTTCTGTGAAATCATCTCACAGAGTTACAGCTTTCCCCTCAAAAAGCCTTTGGCTAAGACAGTTCTTGTGCAATTGGCAAAGTGATATTTGGAAGCCCATAGAGGGCTATGGTGAAAAAGGAAATATCCTCAGATGAAATCTGGAAAGAAGTTTTCTGCGAAACAGCTTAGTGTTCTGTTAATTCATCTCACAGAGTTACATCTGTATTTCCTGGATCTCTTTGCTAGCCTTATTTCTGTGGAATCTGAGAACAGATATTTCGGATCCCTTTGTAGACTATAGGGCCAAAGGAAATATCCTCCGATAACAAAGAGAAAGAAGCTTTCTGAGAAATTTCTTTGTGTTCTGTGAAATCATCTCACAGAGTTACAGCTTTCCCCTCAAGAATCCTTTCGTTAAGACAGTTCTTGTGGAATTGGCAAAGTGATATTTGGAAGACAAGAGAGGGCTATGGTGAAAAAGGAAATATCCTCAGATGAAATCTGGAAAGAAGCTTTCTGAGAAACTGCTTAGTGTTCGTTTAATTCATCTCACAGAGTTACATCTGTATTTCGTGGATCTCTTTGCTAGCCTTATTTCTATGGAATCTGAGAACAGATACTTTGGATCCCTTTGAAGACTATAGGGCCAAAGGAAATATCCTCCGATAACAAAGAGAAAGAAGCTTTCTGAGAATCTTCTTTGTGTTCTGTGAAATCATCTCACGGAGTTACAGCTTTCCCCTCAAGAAGCCTTTCGCTAAGACAGTTCTTGAGGAATTGGCAAAGTGATATGTGGAAGCCCATAGAGGGCTATCGTGAAAAAGGAAATATCCTCAGATGAAATCTGGAAAGAAGCTTTCTGAGGAACTGCTTAGTGTTCTGTTAATTCATCTCTCAGAGTTACATCTGTATTTCCTGGATCTCTTTGCTAGCCTTACTTCTGTGGTATCTGAGAACAGATATTTCGGATCCCATTGAAGACTATAGGGCCAAAGGAAATATCCTCCGATAACAAAGAGAAAGAAGCTTTCTGAGAAACTTCTCTGTGTTCTGTGAAATCATCTCACAGAGTTACAGCATTCCACTCAAGAAGCCTTTCGCTACGACAGTTCTTGTGGAATTGGCAAAGTGATATTTGGAAGCCCATAGAGGGCTATGATGAAAAAGGAATTATCCTCAGATGAAAACTGAAAAGAAGCTTTCTGAGAAACTGCTTAGTGTTCGGTTAATTCATCTCACAGAGTTACATCTGTATTTCGTGGATCTCTTTGCTAGCCTTATTTCTGTGAAATCTGAGAACAGATATTTCGGATCCCATTAAAGACTATAGGGCCAAAGGCAATATCCTCCGATAACAAAGAGAAAGAAACTTTCTGAGAAACTTCTTTGCGTTCTGTGAAATCATCTCACAGAGTTACAGCTTTCCCCTCAAGAAGCCTTTCGCTAAGGCAGTTCTTGTGGAATTGGCAAAGTGATATTTGGAAGCCCAAAGAGGTCTATGGTGAAAAAGGAAATATCCTCAGATGAAATGTGGAAAGAAGCTTTCTGAGAAACTGCTTAGTGTTTGCTTAATTCATCTCACAGAGTTACATCTGTATTTCGTGGATCTCTTTGCTAGCCTTATTTCTGTGGAATCTGAGAACAGATATTTCGGATCACTTTGCAGAGTATAGGGCCAAAGGAAATATCCTCCGATAACAAAGAGAAAGAAGCTTTCTGAGAAACTTCTTTGTGTTCTGTGAAATCACCTCACAGAGTTACAGCTTTCCCCTCAAGAAGCCTTTCGCTAAGACAGTTCTTGTGGAATTGGCAAAGTGATATTTGGAAGCCCATAGAGGGCTATGGTGAAAAAGGAAATAACCTCAGATGAAATCTGGAACGAAGCTTTCTGAGAAACTGCTTAGTGTTCTGTTAATTCTTCTCACAGAGTTACATCTTTATTTCGTGGATCTCTTTGGTAGCCCTATTTCTGTGGAATCTGATAACAGGTATTTCAGATCCCATTGAATACTACAGGGCCAAAGGAAATATCCTCCGATTACAAAGAGAAAGAAGTTTTCCTAGAAACTTCTTTGTGTTCTGTGAAATCATCTCTCAGAGTTACAGCTTTCCCCTCAAGAAGCCTTTCGCTAAGACAGTTCTTGTGGAATTGGCAAAGTGATATTTGGAAGCCCATAGAGGGCTATGGTGAAAAAGGAAATATCCTCAGATGAAATCTGGAAAGAAGCTTTCTGAGAAAGTGCTTAGTGTTCTGTTAATCCATCTCACAGAGTTACATCTGTATTTCGTGGATCTCTTTGCTAGCCTTATTTCTGTGGAGTCTGAGAACAGGTATTTCAGATCCCATTGAAGACTATAGGGCCAAAGGAAATATGCTCCGATTACCAAGAGAAAGAAGCTTTCTGAGAAACTTCTTTGCGTTCTGTGAAATCATCTCACAGAGTTACAGCTTTCCCCTTAAAAAGACTTTGGCTAAGACAGTTCTTGTGCAATTGGCAAAGTGATATTTGGAAGCCCATAGAGGGCTATGGTGAAAAAGGAAATATCCTCAGATGAAATCTGGAAAGAAGTTTTCTGCGAAACAGCTTAGTGTTCTGTTAATTCATCTCACAGAGTTACATCTGTATTTCCTGGATCTCTTTGCTAGCCTTATTTCTGTGGAATCTGAGAACAGATATTTCGGATCCCTTTGTAGACTATAGGGCCAAAGGAAATATCCTCCGATAACAAAGAGAAAGAAGCTTTCTGAGAAATTTCTTTGTGTTCTGTGAAATCATCTCACAGAGTTACAGCTTTCCCCTCAAGAATCCTTTCGTTAAGACAGTTCTTGTGGAATTGGCAAAGTGATATTTGGAAGACAATAGAGGGCTATGGTGAAAAAGGAAATATCCTCAGATGAAATCTGGAAAGAAGCTTTCTGAGAAACTGCTTAGTGTTCGTTTAATTCATCTCACAGAGTTACATCTGTATTTCGTGGATCTCTTTGCTAGCCTTATTTCTGTGGAATCTGAGAACAGATACTTTGGATCCCTTTGAAGACTATAGGGCCAAAGGAAATATCCTCCGATAACAAAGAGAAAGAAGCTTTCTGAGAATCTTCTTTGTGTTCTGTGAAATCATCTCACGGAGTTACAGCTTTCCCCTCAAGAAGCCTTTCGCTAAGACAGTTCTTGTGGAATTGGCAAAGTGATATTTGGAAGCCCATAGAGGGATATCGTGAAAAAGGAAATATCCTCAGATGAAATCTGGAAAGAAGCTTTCTGAGAAACTGCTTAGTGTTCTGTTAATTCATCTCTCAGAGTTACATCTGTATTTCCTGGATCTCTTTGCTAGCCTTACTTCTGTGGTATCTGAGAACAGATATTTCGGATCCCATTGAAGACTATAGGGCCAAAGGAAATATCCTCCGATAACAAAGAGAAAGAAGCTTTCTGAGAAACTTCTCTGTGTTCTGTGAAATCATCTCACAGAGTTACAGCATTCCACTCAAGAAGCCTTTCGCTACGACAGTTCTTGTGGAATTGGCAAAGTGATATTTGGAAGCCCATAGAGGGCTATGATGAAAAAGGAATTATCCTCAGATGAAAACTGAAAAGAAGCTTTCTGAGAAACTGCTTAGTGTTCGGTTAATTCATCTCACAGAGTTACATCTGTATTTCGTGGATCTCTTTGCTAGCCTTATTTCTGTGAAATCTGAGAACAGATATTTCGGATCCCATTGAAGACTATAGGGCCAAAGGCAATATCCTCCGATAACAAAGAGAAAGAAACTTTCTGAGAAACTTCTTTGCGTTCTGTGAAATCATCTCACAGAGTTACAGCTTTCCCCTCAAGAAGCCTTTCGCTAAGGCAGTTCTTGTGGAATTGGCAAAGTGATATTTGGAAGCCCAAAGAGGTCTATGTGAAAAAGGAAATATCCTCAGATGAAATGTGGAAAGAAAATTTCTGAGAAACTGCTTAGTGTTTGCTTAATTCATCTCACAGAGTTACATCTGTATTTCGTGGATCTCTTTGCTAGCCTTATTTCTGTGGAATCTGAGAACAGATATTTCGGATCACTTTGCAGAGTATAGGGCCAAAGGAAATATCCTCCGATAACAAAGAGAAAGAAGCTTTCTGAGAAACTTATTTGTGTTCTCTGAAATCACCTCACAGAGTTACAGCTTTCCCCTCAAGAAGCCTTTCGCTAAGACAGTTCTTGTGGAATTGGCAAAGTGATATTTGGAAGCCCATAGAGGGCTATGGTGAAAAAGGAAATATCCTCAGATGAAAACTGGAACGAAGCTTTCTGAGAAAGTGCTTAGTGTTCTGTTAATTCTTCTCACAGAGTTACATCTGTATTTCGTGGATCTCTTTGCTAGCCCTATTTCTGTGGAATCTGATAACAGGTATTTCAGATCCCATTGAATACTAAAGTGCCAAAGGAAATATCCTCCGATTACAAAGAGAAAGAAGTTTTCCTAGAAACTTCTTTGTGTTCTGTGAAATCATCTCTCAGAGTTACAGCTTTCCCCTCAAGAAGCCTTTCGCTAAGACAGTTCTTGTGGAATTGGCAAAGTGATATTTGGAAGCCCATAGAGGGCTATGGTGAAAAAGGAAATATCCTCAGATGAAATCTGGAAAGAAGCTTTCTGAGAAAGTACTTAGTGTTCTGTTAATCCATCTCACAGAGTTACATCTGTATTTCGTGGATCTCTTTGCTACCCTTATTTCTGTGGTGTCTGAGAACAGGTAATTCAGATCCCATTGAAGACTATAGGGCCAAAGGAAATATCCTCCGATTACAAAGAGAAAGAAGCTTTCTTAGAGACTTCTTTGTGTTCCGTGAAATCATGTCACAGAGTTACAGCTTTGCCCTCAAGAAAACTTTCGCTAAGACAGTTCTTCTGGAATTGGCAAAGTGATATTTGGAAGCCCATAGAGGGCTATGGTGAAAAAGGAAATATCCTCAGATGAAATCTGGAAAGAAGCTTTCTGAGATACTGCTTAGTGTACGGCTAATTCATCTCACAGAGTTACATCTGTATTTCCTGGATCTCTTTGCTAGCCCTATTTCTGTGGAATCTGAGAACAGATATTTCGGATACCTTTGAAGACTATAGGGCCAAAGGAAATATCCTCCGATTACAAAGAGAAATAAGTTTTCCTAGAAACTTCTTTGTGTTCTGTGAAATCATCTCTCAGAGTTACAGCTTTCCCCTCAAGAAGCCTTTCGCTAAGACAGTTCTTGTGGAATTGGCAAAGTGATATTTGGAAGCCCA
Source organism: Macaca mulatta (assembly GCF_049350105.2). Taxonomy (NCBI): domain Eukaryota; kingdom Metazoa; phylum Chordata; class Mammalia; order Primates; family Cercopithecidae; genus Macaca; species Macaca mulatta. The sequence goes on along the minus strand of NC_133415.1, from coordinate 54,230,448 downwards.
TAGAGGGCTATGGTGAAAAAGGAAATATCCTCAGATGAAATCTGGAAAGAAGCTTTCTGAGAAAGTGCTTAGTGTTCTGTTAATCCATCTCACAGAGTTACATCTGTATTTCGTGGATCTCTTTGCTAGCCTTATTTCTGTGGAGTCTGAGAACAGGTATTTCAGATCCCATTGAAGAGTATAGGGCCAAAGGAAATATCCTCCGATTACAAAGAGAAAGAAGCTTTCTGAGAAACTTCTTTGCGTTCTGTGAAATCATCTCACAGAGTTACAGCTTTCCCCTCAAAAAGCCTTTGGCTAAGACAGTTCTTGTGGAATTGGCAAAGTGATATTTGGAAGCCCATAGAGGGCTATGGTGAAAAAGGAAATATCCTCAGATGAAATCTGGAAAGAAGTTTTCTGCGAAACAGCTTAGTGTTCTGTTAATTCATCTCACAGAGTTACATCTGTATTTCCTGGATCTCTTTGCTAGCCTTATTTCTGTGGAATCTGAGAACAGATATTTCGGATCCCTTTGTAGACTATAGGGCCAAAGGAAATATCCTCCGATAACAAAGAGAAAGAAGCTTTCTGAGAAACTTCTTTGTGTTCTGTGAAATCATCTCACAGAGTTACAGCTTTCCCCTCAAGAATCCTTTCGTTAAGACAGTTCTTGTGGAATTGGCAAAGTGATATTTGGAAGACAATAGAGGGCTATGGTGAAAAAGGAAATATCCTCAGATGAAATCTGGAAAGAAGCTTTCTGAGAAACTGCTTAGTGTTCGTTTAATTCATCTCACAGAGTTACATCTGTATTTCGTGGATCTCTTTGCTAGCCTTATTTCTGTGGAATCTGAGAACAGATACTTTGGATCCCTTTGAAGACTATAGGGCCAAAGGAAATATCCTCCGATAACAAAGAGAAAGAAGCTTTCTGAGAATCTTCTTTGTGTTCTGTGAAATCATCTCACGGAGTTACAGCTTTCCCCTCAAGAAGCCTTTCGCTAAGACAGTTCTTGTGGAATTGGCAAAGTGATATTTGGAAGCCCATAGAGGGATATCGTGAAAAAGGAAATATCCTCAGATGAAATCTGGAAAGAAGCTTTCTGAGAAACTGCTTAGTGTTCTGTTAATTCATCTCTCAGAGTTACATCTGTATTTCCTGGATCTCTTTGCTAGCCTTACTTCTGTGGTATCTGAGAACAGATATTTCGGATCCCATTGAAGACTATAGGGCCAAAGGAAATATCCTCCGATAACAAAGAGAAAGAAGCTTTCTGAGAAACTTCTCTGTGTTCTGTGAAATCATCTCACAGAGTTACAGCATTCCACTCAAGAAGCCTTTCGCTACGACAGTTCTTGTGGAATTGGCAAAGTGATATTTGGAAGCCCATAGAGGGCTATGATGAAAAAGGAATTATCCTCAGATGAAAACTGAAAAGAAGCTTTCTGAGAAACTGCTTAGTGTTCGGTTAATTCATCTCACAGAGTTACATCTGTATTTCGTGGATCTCTTTGCTAGCCTTATTTCTGTGAAATCTGAGAACAGATATTTCGGATCCCATTGAAGACTATAGGGCCAAAGGCAATATCCTCCGATAACAAAGAGAAAGAAACTTTCTGAGAAACTTCTTTGCGTTCTGTGAAATCATCTCACAGAGTTACAGCTTTCCCCTCAAGAAGCCTTTCGCTAAGGCAGTTCTTGTGGAATTGGCAAAGTGATATTTGGAAGCCCAAAGAGGTCTATGTGAAAAAGGAAATATCCTCAGATGAAATGTGGAAAGAAAATTTCTGAGAAACTGCTTAGTGTTTGCTTAATTCATCTCACAGAGTTACATCTGTATTTCCTGGATCTCTTTGCTAGCCTTATTTCTGTGGAATCTGAGAACAGATATTTCGGATCCCTTTGTAGACTATAGGGCCAAAGGAAATATCCTCCGATAACAAAGAGAAAGAAGCTTTCTGAGAAACTTCTTTGTGTTCTGTGAAATCATCTCACAGAGTTACAGCTTTCCCCTCAAGAATCCTTTCGTTAAGACAGTTCTTGTGGAATTGGCAAAGTGATATTTGGAAGACAATAGAGGGCTATGGTGAAAAAGGAAATATCCTCAGATGAAATCTGGAAAGAAGCTTTCTGAGAAACTGCTTAGTGTTCGTTTAATTCATCTCACAGAGTTACATCTGTATTTCGTGGATCTCTTTGCTAGCCTTATTTCTGTGGAATCTGAGAACAGATACTTTGGATCCCTTTGAAGACTATAGGGCCAAAGGAAATATCCTCCGATAACAAAGAGAAAGAAGCTTTCTGAGAATCTTCTTTGTGTTCTGTGAAATCATCTCACGGAGTTACAGCTTTCCCCTCAAGAAGCCTTTCGCTAAGACAGTTCTTGTGGAATTGGCAAAGTGATATTTGGAAGCCCATAGAGGGATATCGTGAAAAAGGAAATATCCTCAGATGAAATCTGGAAAGAAGCTTTCTGAGAAACTGCTTAGTGTTCTGTTAATTCATCTCTCAGAGTTACATCTGTATTTCCTGGATCTCTTTGCTAGCCTTACTTCTGTGGTATCTGAGAACAGATATTTCGGATCCCATTGAAGACTATAGGGCCAAAGGAAATATCCTCCGATAACAAAGAGAAAGAAGCTTTCTGAGAAACTTCTCTGTGTTCTGTGAAATCATCTCACAGAGTTACAGCATTCCACTCAAGAAGCCTTTCGCTACGACAGTTCTTGTGGAATTGGCAAAGTGATATTTGGAAGCCCATAGAGGGCTATGATGAAAAAGGAATTATCCTCAGATGAAAACTGAAAAGAAGCTTTCTGAGAAACTGCTTAGTGTTCGGTTAATTCATCTCACAGAGTTACATCTGTATTTCGTGGATCTCTTTGCTAGCCTTATTTCTGTGAAATCTGAGAACAGATATTTCGGATCCCATTGAAGACTATAGGGCCAAAGGCAATATCCTCCGATAACAAAGAGAAAGAAACTTTCTGAGAAACTTCTTTGCGTTCTGTGAAATCATCTCACAGAGTTACAGCTTTCCCCTCAAGAAGCCTTTCGCTAAGGCAGTTCTTGTGGAATTGGCAAAGTGATATTTGGAAGCCCAAAGAGGTCTATGTGAAAAAGGAAATATCCTCAGATGAAATGTGGAAAGAAAATTTCTGAGAAACTGCTTAGTGTTTGCTTAATTCATCTCACAGAGTTACATCTGTATTTCGTGGATCTCTTTGCTAGCCTTATTTCTGTGGAATCTGAGAACAGATATTTCGGATCACTTTGCAGAGTATAGGGCCAAAGGAAATATCCTCCGATAACAAAGAGAAAGAAGCTTTCTGAGAAACTTATTTGTGTTCTCTGAAATCACCTCACAGAGTTACAGCTTTCCCCTCAAGAAGCCTTTCGCTAAGACAGTTCTTGTGGAATTGGCAAAGTGATATTTGGAAGCCCATAGAGGGCTATGGTGAAAAAGGAAATATCCTCAGATGAAAACTGGAACGAAGCTTTCTGAGAAAGTGCTTAGTGTTCTGTTAATTCTTCTCACAGAGTTACATCTGTATTTCGTGGATCTCTTTGCTAGCCCTATTTCTGTGGAATCTGATAACAGGTATTTCAGATCCCATTGAATACTAAAGTGCCAAAGGAAATATCCTCCGATTACAAAGAGAAAGAAGTTTTCCTAGAAACTTCTTTGTGTTCTGTGAAATCATCTCTCAGAGTTACAGCTTTCCCCTCAAGAAGCCTTTCGCTAAGACAGTTCTTGTGGAATTGGCAAAGTGATATTTGGAAGCCCATAGAGGGCTATGGTGAAAAAGGAAATATCCTCAGATGAAATCTGGAAAGAAGCTTTCTGAGAAAGTGCTTAGTGTTCTGTTAATCCATCTCACAGAGTTACATCTGTATTTCGTGGATCTCTTTGCTAGCCTTATTTCTGTGGTGTCTGAGAACAGGTAATTCAGATCCCATTGAAGACTATAGGGCCAAAGGAAATATCCTCCGATTACAAAGAGAAAGAAGCTTTCTTAGAGACTTCTTTGTGTTCCGTGAAATCATGTCACAGAGTTACAGCTTTGCCCTCAAGAAAACTTTCGCTAAGACAGTTCTTCTGGAATTGGCAAAGTGATATTTGGAAGCCCATAGAGGGCTATGGTGAAAAAGGAAATATCCTCAGATGAAATCTGGAAAGAAGCTTTCTGAGATACTGCTTAGTGTACGGTTAATTCATCTCACAGAGTTACATCTGTATTTCCTGGATCTCTTTGCTAGCCTTATTTCTGTGGAATCTGAGAACAGATATTTCGGATACCTTTGAAGACTATAGGGCCAAAGGAAATATCCTCCGATAACAAAGAGAAAGAAGCTTTCTGAGACTCTTCTTTGTGTTCTGTGAAATCATCTCACGGAGTTACAGCTTTCCCCTCAAGAAGCCTTTCGCTAAGACAGTTCTTGTGGAATTGGCAAAGTGATATTTGGAAGCCCATAGAGGGCTATCGTGAAAAAGGAAATATCCTCAGATGAAATCTGGAAAGAAGCTTTCTGAGAAACTGCTTAGTGTTCTGTTAATTCATCTCTCAGAGTTACATCTGTATTTCCTGGATCTCTTTTCTAGCCTTACTTCTGTGGTATCTGAGAACAGATATTTCGGATCCCATTGAAGACTATAGGGCCAAAGGAAATATCCTCCGATAACAAAGAGAAAGAAGCTTTCTGAGAAACTTCTCTGTGTTTTGTGAAATCATCTCACAGAGTTACAGCATTCCACTCAAGAAGCCTTTCGCTACGACAGTTCTTGTGGAATTGGCAAAGTGATATTTGGAAGCCCATAGAGGGCTATGATGAAAAAGGAATTATCCTCAGATGAAAACTGAAAAGAAGCTTTCTGAGAAACTGCTTAGTGTTCGGTTAATTCATCTCACAGAGTTACATCTGTATTTCGTGGATCTCTTTGCTAGCCTTATTTCTGTGAAATCTGAGAACAGATATTTCGGATCCCATTGAAGACTATAGGGCCAAAGGCAATATCCTCCGATAACAAACAGAAAGAAACTTTCTGAGAAACTTCTTTGCGTTCTGTGAAATCATCTCACAGAGTTACAGCTTTCCCCTCAAGAAGCCTTTCGCTAAGGCAGTTCTTGTGGAATTGGCAAAGTGATATTTGGAAGCCCAAAGAGGTCTATGTGAAAAAGGAAATATCCTCAGATGAAATGTGGAAAGAAGCTTTCTGAGAAACTGCTTAGTGTTTGCTTAATTCATCTCACAGAGTTACATCTGTATTTCGTGGATCTCTTTGCTAGCCTTATTTCTGTGGAATCTGAGAACAGATATTTCGGATCACTTTGCAGAGTATAGGGCCAAAGGAAATATCCTCCGATAACAAAGAGAAAGAAGCTTTCTGAGAAACTTATTTGTGTTCTCTGAAATCACCTCACAGAGTTACAGCTTTCCCCTCAAGAAGCCTTTCGCTAAGACAGTTCTTGTGGAATTGGCAAAGTGATATTTGGAAGCCCATAGAGGGCTATGGTGAAAAAGGAAATATCCTCAGATGAAAACTGGAACGAAGCTTTCTGAGAAAGTGCTTAGTGTTCTGTTAATTCTTCTCACAGAGTTACATCTGTATTTCGTGGATCTCTTTGCTAGCCCTATTTCTGTGGAATCTGATAACAGGTATTTCAGATCCCATTGAATACTAAAGGGCCAAAGGAAATATCCTCCGATTACAAAGAGAAAGAAGTTTTCCTAGAAACTTCTTTGTGTTCTGTGAAATCATCTCTCAGAGTTACAGCTTTCCCCTCAAGAAGCCTTTCGCTAAGACAGTTCTTGTGGAATTGGCAAAGTGATATTTGGAAGCCCATAGAGGGCTACGGTGAAAAAGGAAATATCCTCAGATGAAATCTGGAAAGAAGCTTTCTGAGAAAGTGCTTAGTGTTCTGTTAATCCATCTCACAGAGTTACATCTGTATTTCGTGGATCTCTTTGCTAGCCTTATTTCTGTGGTGTCTGAGAACAGGTAATTCAGATCCCATTGAAGACTATAGGGCCAAAGGAAATATCCTCCGATTACAAAGAGAAAGAAGCTTTCTTAGAGACTTCTTTGTGTTCCGTGAAATCATGTCACAGAGTTACAGCTTTGCCCTCAAGAAAACTTTCGCTAAGACAGTTCTTCTGGAATTGGCAAAGTGATATTTGGAAGCCCATAGAGGGCTATCGTGAAAAAGGAAATATCCTCAGATGAAATCTGGAAAGAAGCTTTCTGAGATACTGCTTAGTGTACGGTTAATTCATCTCACAGAGTTACATCTGTATTTCCTGGATCTCTTTGCTAGCCTTATTTCTGTGGAATCTGAGAACAGATATTTCGGATACCTTTGAAGACTATAGGGCCAAAGGAAATATCCTGCGATAACAAAGAGAAAGAAGCTTTCTGAGAAACTTCTTTGCGTTCTGTGAAATCATCTCACAGAGTTACAGCTTTCCCCTCAAGAAGCCTTTCGCTAAGACAGTTCTTGTGGAATTGGCAAAGTGATATTTGGAAGCCCAGAGAGGGCTATGGTGAAAAAGGAAATATCCTCAGATGAAATCTGGAAAGAAGCTTTCAGAGAAACTGCTTAGTGTTCTGTTAATTTATCACACAGAGTTACATCTGTATTTCGTGGATCTCTTTGCTAGCCTTATTTCTGTGGAATCTGAGAACAGGTATTTCAGATCCCATTGAAGACTATAGGGCCAAAGGAAATATTCTCCGATAACAAAGAAAAAGAAGCTTTCTGAGAAACTTCTTTGTGTTCTGTGAAATCATCTTTCCCCTCAAGAAGCCTTTCGCTACGACACTTCTTGTGGAATTGGCCAAGTGATATTTGGAAGCCCATAGAGGGCTATGGTGAAAAAGGAAATATCCTCAGATGAAATCTGGAAAGAAGTTTTCTGAGAAACTGCTTAGTGTTCTGTTAATTCATCTCACAGAGTTACATCTGTATTTCGTGGATCTCTTTGCTAGCCTTATTTCTGTGGAATCTGAGAACAGATATTTCGGATCCCATTGAAGACTATAGGGCCAAAGGAAATATCCTCCGATAACAAAGAGAAAGAAGCTTTCTGAGAAACTTCTTTGCGTTCTGTGAAATCATCTCACAGAGTTACAGCTTTCCCCTCAAGAAGCCTTTCGCTAAGACAGTTCTTGTGGAATTGGCAAAGTGATATTTGGAAGCCCATAGAGGGCTATGGTGAAAAAGGAAATATCCTCAGATGAAATCTGGAAAGAAGCTTTCTGAGAAACTGCTTAGTGTTCTGTAAATTCATCTCACAGAGTTACATCTGTATTTCGTGGATCCCTTTGCTAGCCTTATTTCTGTGGAATCTGAGAACAGATATTTCGGATCCCTTTGAAGACTATAGGGCCAAAGTAAATATCCTCCGAAAACAAAGAGAAAGAAGCTTTCTGAGAAACTTCTTTGTGTTCTGCGAAATCATCTCACAGAGTTACAGCTTTCCCCTCAAGAAGCCATTCGCTAAGACAGTTCTTGTGGAATTGGCAAAGTGATATTTGGAAGCCCATAGAGGGCTATGGTGAAAAAGGAAATATCCTCAGATGAAATCTGGAAAGAAGGTTTCTGAGAAACTGCTTAGTGTTCTGTTAATTCATCTCACAGAGTTACATCTGTATTTCGTGGATGTCTTTGCTAGCCTTATTTCTGTGGAATCTGAGAACAGATATTTCGGACCCCATTGAAGACTATAGGGCCAAAGGAAATATCCTCCGATAACAAAGAGAAAGAAGCTTTCTGAGAAACTTCTTTGCATTCTGTGAAATCATCTAACAGAGTTACAGCTTTCCCCTCAAGAAGCCTTTGGCTAAGACAGTTCTTGTGGAATTGGCAAAGTGATATTTGGAAGCCCATAGAGGGCTATGGTGAAAAAGGAAATATCCTCAGATGAAATCTGGAAAGAAGTTTACTGTGAAACAGCTTAGTGTTCTGTTAATTCATCTCTCAGAGTTACATCTGTATTTCCTGGATCTCTTTGCTAGCCTTACTTCTGTGGTATCTGAGAACAGATATTCAGGATCCCATTGAAGACTATAGGGCCAAAGGAAATATCCTCCGATAACAAAGAGAAAGAAGCTTTCTGAGAAACTTCTCTGTGTTCTGTGAAATCATCTCACAGAGTTACAGCATTCCACTCAAGAAGCCTTTCGCTACGACAGTTCTTGTGGAATTGGCAAAGTGATATTTGGAAGCCCATAGAGGGCTATGATGAAAAAGGAATTATCCTCAGATGAAAACTGAAAAGAAGCTTTCTGAGAAACTGCTTAGTGTTCGGTTAATTCATCTCACAGAGTTACATCTGTATTTCGTGGATCTCTTTGCTAGCCTTATTTCTGTGAAATCTGAGAACAGATATTTCGGATCCCATTGAAGACTATAGGGCCAAAGGCAATATCCTCCGATAACAAAGAGAAAGAAACTTTCTGAGAAACTTCTTTGCGTTCTGTGAAATCATCTCACAGAGTTACAGCTTTCCCCTCAAGAAGCCTTTCGCTAAGGCAGTTCTTGTGGAATTGGCAAAGTGATATTTGGAAGCCCAAAGAGGTCTATGGTGAAAAAGGAAATATCCTCAGATGAAATGTGGAAAGAAGCTTTCTGAGAAACTGCTTAGTGTTTGCTTAATTCATCTCACAGAGTTACATCTGTATTTCGTGGATCTCTTTGCTAGCCTTATTTCTGTGGAATCTGAGAACAGATATTTCGGATCACTTTGCAGAGTATAGGGCCAAAGGAAATATCCTCCGATAACAAAGAGAAAGAAGCTTTCTGAGAAACTTCTTTGTGTTCTGTGAAATCACCTCACAGAGTTACAGCTTTCCCCTCAAGAAGCCTTTCGCTAAGACAGTTCTTGTGGAATTGGCAAAGTGATATTTGGAAGCCCATAGAGGGCTATGGTGAAAAAGGAAATAACCTCAGATGAAATCTGGAACGAAGCTTTCTGTGAAACTGCTTAGTGTTCTGTTAATTCTTCTCACAGAGTTACATCTGTATTTCGTGGATCTCTTTGCTAGCCCTATTTCTGTGCAGTCTGATAACAGGTATTTCAGATCCCATTGAATACTACAGGGCCAAAGGAAATATCCTCCGATTACAAAGAGAAAGAAGTTTTCCTAGAAACTTCTTTGTGTTCTGTGAAATCATCTCTCAGAGTTACAGCTTTCCCCTCAAGAAGCCTTTCGCTAAGACAGTTCTTGTGGAATTGGCAAAGTGATATTTGGAAGCCCATAGAGGGCTATGGTGAAAAAGGAAATATCCTCAGATGAAATCTGGAAAGAAGCTTTCTGAGAAAGTGCTTAGTGTTCTGTTAATCCATCTCACAGAGTTACATCTGTATTTCGTGGATCTCTTTGCTAGCCTTATTTCTGTGGAGTCTGAGAACAGGTATTTCAGATCCCATTGAAGACTATAGGGCCAAAGGAAATATGCTCCGATTACCAAGAGAAAGAAGCTTTCTGAGAAACTTCTTTGCGTTCTGTGAAATCATCTCACAGAGTTACAGCTTTCCCCTCAAAAAGACTTTGGCTAAGACAGTTCTTGTGCAATTGGCAAAGTGATATTTGGAAGCCCATAGAGGGCTATGGTGAAAAAGGAAATATCCTCAGAGGAAATCTGGAAAGAAGTTTTCTGCGAAACAGCTTAGTGTTCTGTTAATTCATCTCACAGAGTTACATCTGTATTTCCTGGATCTCTTTGCTAGCCTTATTTCTGTGGAATCTGAGAACAGATATTTCGGATCCCTTTGTAGACTATAGGGCCAAAGGAAATATCCTCCGATAACAAAGAGAAAGAAGCTTTCTGAGAAATTTCTTTGTGTTCTGTGAAACCATCTCACAGAGTTACAGCTTTCCCCTCAAGAATCCTTTCGTTAAGACAGTTCTTGTGGAATTGGCAAAGTGATATTTGGAAGACAATAGAGGGCTATGGTGAAAAAGGAAATATCCTCAGATGAAATCTGGAAAGAAGCTTTCTGAGAAACTGCTTAGTGTTCGTTTAATTCATCTCACAGAGTTACATCTGTATTTCGTGGATCTCTTTGCTAGCCTTATTTCTATGGAATCTGAGAACAGATACTCTGGATCCCTTTGAAGACTATAGGGCCAAAGGAAATATCCTCCGATAACAAAGAGAAAGAAGCTTTCTGAGAATCTTCTTTGTGTTCTGTGAAATCATCTCACGGAGTTACAGCTTTCCCCTCAAGAAGCCTTTCGCTAAGACAGTTCTTGTGGAATTGGCAAAGTGATATGTGGAAGCCCATAGAGGGCTATCGTGAAAAAGGAAATATCCTCAGATGAAATCTGGAAAGAAGCTTTCTGAGAAACTGCTTAGTGTTCTGTTAATTCATCTCTCAGAGTTACATCTGTATTTCCTGGATCTCTTTGCTAGCCTTACTTCTGTGGTATCTGAGAACAGATATTTCGGATCCCATTGAAGACTATAGGGCCAAAGGAAATATCCTCCGATAACAAAGAGAAAGAAGCTTTCTGAGAAACTTCTCTGTGTTCTGTGAAATCATCTCACAGAGTTACAGCATTCCACTCAAGAAGCCTTTCGCTACGACAGTTCTTGTGGAATTGGCAAAGTGATATTTGGAAGCCCATAGAGGGCTATGATGAAAAAGGAATTATCCTAAGATGAAAACTGAAAAGAAGCTTTCTGAGAAACTGCTTAGTGTTTGCTTAATTCATCTCACAGAGTTACATCTGTATTTCGTGGATCTCTTTGCTAGCCTTATTTCTGTGAAATCTGAGAACAGATATTTCGGATCCCATTGAAGACTATAGGGCCAAAGGCAATATCCTCCGATAACAAAGAGAAAGGAACTTTCTGAGAAACTTCTTTGCGTTCTGTGAAATCATCTCACAGAGTTACAGCTTTCCCCTCAAGAAGCCTTTCGCTAAGGCAGTTCTTGTGGAATTGGCAAAGTGATATTTGGAAGCCCAAAGAGGTCTATGGTGAAAAAGGAAATATCCTCAGATGAAATGTGGAAAGAAGCTTTCTGAGAAACTGCTTAGTGTTTGCTTAATTCATCTCACAGAGTTACATCTGTATTTCGTGGATCTCTTTGCTAGCCTTATTTCTGTGGAATCTGAGAACAGATATTTCGGATCACTTTGCAGAGTATAGGGCCAAAGGAAATATCCTCCGATAACAAAGAGAAAGAAGCTTTCTGAGAAACTTATTTGTGTTCTGTGAAATCACCTCACAGAGTACAGCTTTCCCCTCAAGAAGCCTTTCGCTAAGACAGTTCTTGTGGAATTGGCAAAGTGATATTTGGAAGCCCATAGAGGGCTATGGTGAAAAAGGAAATATCCTCAGATGAAATCTGGAACGAAGCTTTCTGAGAAACTGCTTAGTGTTCTGTTAATTCTTCTCACAGAGTTACATCTGTATTTCGTGGATCTCTTTGCTAGCCCTATTTCTGTGGAATCTGATAACAGGTATTTCAGATCCCATTGAATACTACAGGGCCAAAGGAAATATCCTCCGATTACAAAGAGAAAGAAGTTTTCCTAGAAACTTCTTTGTGTTCTGTGAAATCATCTCTCAGAGTTACAGCTTTCCCCTCAAGAAGCCTTTCGCTAAGACAGTTCTTGTGGAATTGGCAAAGTGATATTTGGAAGCCCATAGAGGGCTATGGTGAAAAAGGAAATATCCTCAGATGAAATCTGGAAAGAAGCTTTCTGAGAAAGTGCTTAGTGTTCTGTTAATCCATCTCACAGAGTTACATCTGTATTTCGTGGATCTCTATGCTAGCCTTATTTCTGTGGTGTCTGAGAACAGGTAATTCAGATCCCATTGAAGACTATAGGGCCAAAGGAAATATCCTCCGATTACAAAGAGAAAGAAGCTTTCTTAGAGACTTCTTTGTGTTCCGTGAAATCATCTCACAGAGTTACAGCTTTGCCCTCAAGAAAACTTTCGCTAAGACAGTTCTTCTGGAATTGGCAAAGTGATATTTGGAAGCCCATAGAGGGCTATGGTGAAAAAGGAAATATCCTCAGATGAAATCTGGAAAGAAGCTTTCTGAGAAACTGCTTAGTGTACGGCTAATTCATCTCACAGAGTTACATCTGTATTTCCTGGATCTCTTTGCTAGCCCTATTTCTGTGGAATCTGAGAACAGATATTTCGGATACCTTTGAAGGCTATAGGGCCAAAGGAAATATCCTCCGATTACAAAGAGAAATAAGTTTTCCTAGAAACTTCTTTGTGTTCTGTGAAATCATCTCTCAGAGTTACAGCTTTCCCCTCAAGAAGCCTTTCGCTAAGACAGTTCTTGTGGAATTGGCAAAGTGATATTTGGAAGCCCATAGAGGGCTATGGTGAAAAAGGAAATATCCTCAGATGAAATCTGGAAAGAAGCTTTCTGAGAAAGTGCTTAGTGTTCTGTTAATCCATCTCACAGAGTTACATCTGTATTTCGTGGATCTCTTTGCTAGCCTTATTTCTGTGGAGTCTGAGAACAGGTATTTCAGATCCCATTGAAGACTATAGGGCCAAAGGAAATATCCTCCGATTACAAAGAGAAAGAAGCTTTCTGAGAAACTTCTTTGCGTTCTGTGAAATCATCTCACAGAGTTACAGCTTTCCCCTCAAAAAGCCTTTGGCTAAGACAGTTCTTGTGGAATTGGCAAAGTGATATTTGGAAGCCCATAGAGGGCTATGGTGAAAAAGGAAATATCCTCAGATGAAATCTGGAAAGAAGTTTTCTGCGAAACAGCTTAGTGTTCTGTTAATTCATCTCACAGAGTTACATCTGTATTTCCTGGATCTCTTTGCTAGCCTTATTTCTGTGGAATCTGAGAACAGATATTTCGGATCCCTTTGTAGACTATAGGGCCAAAGGAAATATCCTCCGATAACAAAGAGAAAGAAGCTTTCTGAGAAATTTCTTTGTGTTCTGTGAAATCATCTCACAGAGTTACAGCTTTGGCCTCAAGAATCCTTTCGTTAAGACAGTTCTTGTGGAATTGGCAAAGTGATATTTGGAAGACAATAGAGGGCTATGGTGAAAAAGGAAATATCCTCAGATGAAATCTGGAAAGAAGCTTTCTGAGAAACTGCTTAGTGTTCGTTTAATTCATCTCACAGAGTTACATCTGTATTTCGTGGATCTCTTTGCTAGCCTTATTTCTGTGGAATCTGAGAACAGATACTTTGGATCCCTTTGAAGACTATAGGGCCAAAGGAAATATCCTCCGATAACAAAGAGAAAGAAGCTTTCTGAGAATCTTCTTTGTGTTCTGTGAAATCATCTCACGGAGTTACAGCTTTCCCCTCAAGAAGCCTTTCGCTAAGACAGTTCTTGTGGAATTGGCAAAGTGATATTTGGAAGCCCATAGAGGGCTATCGTGAAAAAGGAAATATCCTCAGATGAAATCTGGAAAGAAGCTTTCTGAGAAACTGCTTAGTGTTCTGTTAATTCATCTCTCAGAGTTACATCTGTATTTCCTGGATCTCTTTGCTAGCCTTACTTCTGTGGTATCTGAGAACAGATATTTAGGATCCCATTGAAGACTATAGGGCCAAAGGAAATATCCTCCGATAACAAAGAGAAAGAAGCTTTCTGAGAAACTTCTCTGTGTTCTGTGAAATCATCTCACAGAGTTACAGCATTCCACTCAAGAAGCCTTTCGCTACGACAGTTCTTGTGGAATTGGCAAAGTGATATTTGGAAGCCCATAGAGGGCTATGATGAAAAAGGAATTATCCTCAGATGAAAACTGAAAAGAAGCTTTCTGAGAAACTGCTTAGTGTTCGGTTAATTCATCTCACAGAGTTACATCTGTATTTCGTGGATCTCTTTGCTAGCCTTATTTCTGTGAAATGTGAGAACAGATATTTCGGATCCCATTGAAGACTATAGGGCCAAAGGCAATATCCTCCGATAACAAAGAGAAAGAAACTTTCTGAGAAACTTCTTTGCGTTCTGTGAAATCATCTCACAGAGTTACAGCTTTCCCCTCAAGAAGCCTTTCGCTAAGGCAGTTCTTGTGGAATTGGCAAAGTGATATTTGGAAGCCCAAAGAGGTCTATGGTGAAAAAGGAAATATCCTCAGATGAAATGTGGAAAGAAGCTTTCTGAGAAACTGCTTAGTGTTTGCTTAATTCATCTCACAGAGTTACATCTGTATTTCGTGGATCTCTTTGCTAGCCTTATTTCTGTGGAATCTGAGAACAGATATTTCGGATCACTTTGCAGAGTATAGGGCCAAAGGAAATATCCTCCGATAACAAAGAGAAAGAAGCTTTCTGAGAAACTTATTTGTGTTCTGTGAAATCACCTCACAGAGTACAGCTTTCCCCTCAAGAAGCCTTTCGCTAAGACAGTTCTTGTGGAATTGGCAAAGTGATATTTGGAAGCCCATAGAGGGCTATGGTGAAAAAGGAAATATCCTCAGATGAAATCTGGAACGAAGCTTTCTGAGAAACTGCTTAGTGTTCTGTTAATTCTTCTCACAGAGTTACATCTGTATTTCGTGGATCTCTTTGCTAGCCCTATTTCTGTGGAATCTGATAACAGGTATTTCAGATCCCATTGAATACTACAGGGCCAAAGGAAATATCCTCCGATTACAAAGAGAAAGAAGTTTTCCTAGAAACTTCTTTGTGTTCTGTGAAATCATCTCTCAGAGTTACAGCTTTCCCCTCAAGAAGCCTTTCGCTAAGACAGTTCTTGTGGAATTGGCAAAGTGATATTTGGAAGCCCATAGAGGGCTATGGTGAAAAAGGAAATATCCTCAGATGAAATCTGGAAAGAAGCTTTCTGAGAAAGTGCTTAGTGTTCTGTTAATCCATCTCACAGAGTTACATCTGTATTTCGTGGATCTCTATGCTAGCCTTATTTCTGTGGTGTCTGAGAACAGGTAATTCAGATCCCATTGAAGACTATAGGGCCAAAGGAAATATCCTCCGATTACAAAGAGAAAGAAGCTTTCTTAGAGACTTCTTTGTGTTCCGTGAAATCATCTCACAGAGTTACAGCTTTGCCCTCAAGAAAACATTCGCTAAGACAGTTCTTCTGGAATTGGCAAAGTGATATTTGGAAGCCCATAGAGGGCTATGGTGAAAAAGGAAATATCCTCAGATGAAATCTGGAAAGAAGCTTTCTGAGAAACTGCTTAGTGTACGGCTAATTCATCTCACAGAGTTACATCTGTATTTCCTGGATCTCTTTGCTAGCCTTATTTCTGTGGAATCTGAGAACAGATATTTCGGATACCTTTGAAGACTATAGGGCCAAAGGAAATATCCTGCGATAACAAAGAGAAAGAAGCTTTCTGAGAAACTTCTTTGCGTTCTGTGAAATCATCTCACAGAGTTACAGCTTTCCCCTCAAGAAGCCTTTCGCTAAGACAGTTCTTGTGGAATTGGCAAAGTGATATTTGGAAGCCCAGAGAGGGCTATGGTGAAAAAGGAAATATCCTCAGATGAAATATGGAAAGAAGCTTTCAGAGAAACTGCTTAGTGTTCTGTTAATTTATCACACAGAGTTACATCTGTATTTCGTGGATCTCTTTGCTAGCCTTATTTCTGTGGAATCTGAGAACAGGTATTTCAGATCCCTTTGAAGACTATAGGGCCAAAGGAAATATTCTCTGATAACAAAGAAAAAGAAGCTTTCTGAGAAACTTCTTTGTGTTCTGTGAAATCATCTTTCCCCTCAAGAAGCCTTTCGCTACGACACTTCTTGTGGAATTGGCAAAGTGATATTTGGAAGCCCATAGAGGGCTATGGTGAAAAAGGAAATATCCTCAGATGAAATCTGGAAAGAAGTTTTCTGAGAAACTGCTTAGTGTTCTGTTAATTCATCTCACAGAGTTACATCTGTATTTCGTGGATCTCTTTGCTAGCCTTATTTCTGTGGAATCTGAGAACAGATATTTCGGATCCCTTTGAAGACTATAGGGCCAAAGGAAATATGCTCCGATAACAAAGAGAAAGAAGCTTTCTGAGAAACTTCTTTGCGTTCTGTGAAATCATCTCACAGAGTTACAGCTTTCCCCTCAAGAAGCCTTTCGCTAAGACAGTTCTTGTGGAATTGGCAAAGTGATATTTGGAAGCCCATAGAGGGCTATGGTGAAAAAGGAATTATCCTCAGATGAAATCTGGAAAGAAGCTTTCTGAGAAACTGCTTAGTGTTCTGTTAATTCATCTCACAGAGTTACATCTGTATTTCGTGGATCCCTTTGCTAGCCTTATTTCTGTGGAATCTGAGAACAGATATTTCGGATCCCTTTGAAGACTATAGGGCCAAAGTAAATATCCTCCGATAACAAAGAGAAAGAAGCTTTCTGAGAAACTTCTTTGTGTTCTGTGAAATCATCTCACAGAGTTACAGCTTTCCCCTCAAGAAGCCATTCGCTAAGACAGTTCTTGTGGAATTGGCAAAGTGATATTTGGAAGCCCATAGAGGGCTATGGTGAAAAAGGAAATATCCTCAGATGAAATCTGGAAAGAAGGTTTCTGAGAAACTGCTTAGTGTTCTGTTAATCCATCTCACAGAGTTACATCTGTATTTCGTGGATCTCTTTGCTAGCCTTATTTCTGTGGAATATGAGAACAGATATTTCGGACCCCATTGAAGACTATAGGGCCAAAGGAAATATCCTCCGATAACAAAGAGAAAGAAGCTTTCTGAGAAACTTCTTTGCATTCTGTGAAATCATCTCACAGAGTTACAGCTTTCCCCTCAAGAAGCCTTTGGCTAAGACAGTTCTTGTGGAATTGGCAAAGTGATATTTGGAAGCCCATAGAGGGCTACGGTGAAAAAGGAAATATCCTCAGATGAAATCTGGAAAGAAGTTTACTGTGAAACAGCTTAGTGTTCTGTTAATTCCTCTCACAGAGTTACATCTGTATTTCCTGGATCTCTTTGCTAGCCTTATTTCTGTGGAATCTGAGAACAGATATTTCGGATCCCTTTGTAGAATATAGGGTCAAAGGAAATATCCTCCGATAACAAAGAGAAAGAAGCTTTCTGAGAAATTTCTTTGTGTTCTGTGTAATCATCTCACAGA
Source organism: Macaca mulatta (assembly GCF_049350105.2). Lineage (NCBI taxonomy): Eukaryota > Metazoa > Chordata > Mammalia > Primates > Cercopithecidae > Macaca > Macaca mulatta. Next base: position 54,213,409 of record NC_133415.1, on the reverse strand, counting down.
GTTACAGCTTTCCCCTCAAGAATCCTTTCGCTAAGACAGTTCTTGTGGAATTGGCAAAGTGATATTTGGAAGACAATAGAGGGCTATGGTGAAAAAGGAAATATCCTCAGATGAAATCTGGAAAGAAGCTTTCTGAGAAACTGCTTAGTGTTCGGTTAATTCATCTCACAGAGTTACATCTGTATTTCCTGGATCTCTTTGCTAGCCTTATTTCTGTGGAATCTGAGAACAGATACTTTGCATCCCTTTGAAGACTATAGGGCCAAAGGAAATATCCTCCGATAACAAAGAGAAAGAAGCTTTCTGAGAATCTTCTTTGTGTTCTGTGAAATCATCTCACGGAGTTACAGCTTTCCCCTCAAGAAGCCTTTCGCTAAGACAGTTCTTGTGGAATTGGCAAAGTGATATTTGGAAGCCCATAGAGGGCTATCGTGAAAAAGGAAATATCCTCAGATGAAATCTGGAAAGAAGCTTTCTGAGAAACTGCTTAGTGTTCTGTTAATTCATCTCTCAGAGTTACATCTGTATTTCCTGGATCTCTTTGCTAGCCTTACTTCTGTGGTATCTGAGAACAGATATTTCGGATCCCATTGAAGACTATAGGGCCAAAGGAAATATCCTGCGATAACAAAGAGAAAGAAGCTTTCTCAGAAACTTCTTGGCGTTCTGTGAAATCATCTCACAGAGTTACAGCTTTCCCCTCAAGAAGCCTTTCGCTAAGACAGTTCTTGTGGAATTGGCAAAGTGATATTTGGAAGCCCAGAGAGGGCTATGGTGAAAAAGGAAATATCCTCAGATGAAATCTGGAAAGAAGCTTTCTGAGAATCTGCTTAGTGTTCTGTTAATTTATCACACAGAGTTACATCTGTATTTCGTGGATCTCTTTGCTAGCCTTATTTCTGTGGAATCTGAGAACAGGTATTTCAGATCCCATTGAAGACTATAGGGCCAAAGGAAATATCCTCCGATAACAAAGAAAAAGAAGCTTTCTGAGAAACTTCTTTGTGTTCTGTGAAATCATCTCACAGAGTTACAGCTTTCCCCTCAAGAAGCCTTTCCCTACGACAGTTCTTGTGGAATTGGCAAAGTGATATTTGGAAGCCCATAGAGGGCTATGGTGAAAAAGGAAATATCCTCAGATGAAATCTGGAAAGAAGCTTTCTGAGAAACAGCTTAGTGTTCTTTTAATTCATCTCAAAGAGTTACATCTGTGTTTCGTGGATCTCTTTGCTAGCCTATTTCTGTGGAATCTGAGAACAGATATTTCGGATCCCATTGAAGACTATAGGGCCAAAGGAAATATCCTGCGATAACAAAGAGAAAGAAGATTTCTGAGAAACTTCTTTGCATTCTGTGAAATCATCTCATAGAGTTACAGCTTTCCCCTCAAGAAGCCTTTCGCTAATACAGTTCTTGTGGTATTGGCAAAGTGATATTTGGAAGCCCTTTCAGGGCTATGGTGAAAAAGGAAATATCCTCAGATGAAATATGGAAAGAAGCTTTCTGAGAAACTGCTTAGTGTTCTGTTAATTCATCTGACAGAATTACATGTGTTTTTCATGGATTTCTTTGCTAACCTTATTTCTGTGGAATCTGAGAACAGATATTTCGGATCCCTTTGAAGACTATAGGGCCAAAGGAAATATCCTCCGATAACAAATAGAAAGAAGCTTTCTGAGAAATTTCTTTGTGATCTGTGAAATCATCTCACAGAGTTACAGCTTTCCCCTCAAGAAGCCTTTCGCTAAGACAGTTCTTGTGGAATTGGCAAAGTGATATTTGGAAGCCCATAGAGGGATATGGTGAAAAAGGAAATATCCTCAGATGAAATCTGGAAAGAAGCTTTCGGAGAAACTGCTTAGTGTTCGGTTAAATCATCTCACAGAGTTATATCTGTATTTCGTGGATCTCTTTGCTAGCCTTATTTCTGTGGAATCTGAGAACAGATGTTTCGGATCCCTTTGAAGACTATAGGGACAAAGGAAATATCCTCCGATAACAAAGAGAAAGAAGCTTTCTGAGAAAATTCTTGACGTTCTGTGAAATCATCTCTCAGGGTTACAGCTTTCCCTCGAAGAAGCCTTTCGCTAAGACAGTTCTTGTGGAATTGGCAAAGTGATATTTGGAAGCCCATAGAGGACTATGGTGAAAAAGGAAATATCCTCAGATGAAATCTGGAAAGAAGCTTTCTGAGAAACTGCTTAGTGTTCTGTTAATTCATCTCACAGAATTACATCTGTATTTCATGGATTTCTTTGCTAGCCTTATTTCTGTGGAATCTGAGAACAGATATTTCGGATCCCTTTGAAGAATATAGGGCCAAAGGAAATATCCTCCGAAAACAAAGAGAAAGAAGCTTTCTGAGAAATTTCTTTGTGTTCTGTGAAATAATCTCACAGAGTTACAGCTTTCCCCTCAAGAAGCCTTTCGTTAAGACAGTTCTTGTGGAATTGGCAAAGTGATATTTGGAAGCCCTTAGAGGGCTGTGGTGAAAAAGGAAATATCCTAAGATGAAATCTGGAAAGAAGCTTTCTGAGAAACTACTTAGTGTTCGGTTAATTCATCTCACAGAGTTACTTCTGTATTTCGTGGATCTCTTTGCTAGCCTTATTTCTGTGGAATCTGAGAACAGATATTTCGGATCCCTTTAAAGACTATAGGTCCAAAGGAAATATCCTCCGATAACAAAGAGGAAGAAGCTTTCTGAGAAACTTCTTTGTGTTCTGTGAAATCACCTCACAGAGTTACAGCTTTCCCCTCAAGAAGCCATTCGCTAAGACAGTTCTTGTGGAATTGGCAAAGTGATATTTGGAAGCCTATAGAGGGCTATGGTGAAAAAGGAAATATCCTCAGATGAAATCTGGAAAGAAGCTTTCTGAGAAACTGCTTAGTGTTCCGTTAATTCTTCTCACAGAGTTACATATGTATTTCGTGGATCTCTTTGCTAGCCCTATTTCTGTGGAATCTGAGAACAGGTATTTCAGATCCCATTGAAGACTATAGGGCCAAAGGAAATATCCTCCGATTACAAAGAGAAAGAAGTTTTCCTAGAAACTTCTTTGTGTTCTGTGAAATCATCTCTCAGAGTTACAGCTTTCCCCTCAAGAAGCCTTTCGCTAAGACAGTTCTTGTGGAATTGGCAAAGTGGTATTTGGAAGCCCATAGAGGGCTATGGTGAAAAAGGAAATATCCTCAGATGAAATCTGGAACGAAGCTTTCTAAGAAACTGCTTAGTGTTCTGTTAATTCATCTCACAGAGTTACATCTGTATTTCGTGGATCGCTTTGCTAGCCTTATTTCTGTGGAATCTGAGAACAGATATTTCGGATCCCTTTGTAGACTATAGGGCCAAAGGAAATATCCTCCGATAACAAAGAGAAAGAAGCTTTCTGAGAAATTTCTTTGTGTTCTGTGAAATCATCTCACAGAGTTACAGCTTTCCCCTCAAGAATCCTTTCGTTAAGACAGTTCTTGTGGAATTGGCAAAGTGATATTTGGAAGACAATAGAGGGCTATGTTGAAAAAGGAAATATCCTCAGATGAAATCTGGAAAGAAGCTTTCTGAGAAACTGCTTAGTGTTCGTTTAATTCATCTCACAGAGTTACATCTGTGTTTCGTGGATCTCTTTGCTAGCCTTATTTCTGTGGAATCTGAGAACAGATACTTTGGATCCCTTTGAAGACTATAGGGCCAAAGGAAATATCCTCCGATAACAAAGAGAAAGAAGCTTTCTGAGAATCTTCTTTGTGTTCTGTGAAATCATCTCACGGAGTTACAGCTTTCCCCTCAAGAAGCCTTTCGCTAAGACAGTTCTTGTGGAATTGGCAAAGTGATATTTGGAAGCCCATAGAGGGCTATCGTGAAAAACGAAATATCCTCAGATGAAATCTGGAAAGAAGCTTTCTGAGAAACTGCTTAGTGTTCTGTTAATTCATCTCTCAGAGTTACATCTGTATTTCCTGGATCTCTTTGCTAGCCTTACTTCTGTGGTATCTGAGAACAGATATTTCGGATCCCTTTGAAGACTATAGGGCCAAAGGAAATATCCTCCGATAACAAAGAGAAAGAAGCTTTCTGAGAAACTTCTCTGTGTTCTCTGAAATCACCTCACAGAGTTACAGCTTTCCCCTCAAGAAGCCTTTCGCTAAGACAGTTCTTGTGGAATTGGCAAAGTGATATTTGGAAGCCCATAGAGGGCTATGGTGAAAAAGGAAATATCCTCAGATGAAAACTGGAACGAAGCTTTCTGAGAGAGTGCTTAGTGTTCTGTTAATTCTTCTCACAGAGTTACATCTGTATTTCGTGGATCTCTTTGCTAGCCTTATTTCTGTGGTGTCTGAGAACAGGTAATTCAGATCCCATTGAAGACTATAGGGCCAAAGGAAATATCCTCCGATTACAAAGAGAAAGAAGCTTTCTTAGAGACTTCTTTGTGTTCCGTGAAATCATGTCACAGAGTTACAGCTTTGCCCTCAAGAAAACTTTCGCTAAGACAGTTCTTCTGGAATTGGCAAAGTGATATTTGGAAGCCCATAGAGGGCTATGGTGAAAAAGGAAATATCCTCAGATGAAATCTGGAAAGAAGCTTTCTGAGATACTGCTTAGTGTACGGTTAATTCATCTCACAGAGTTACATCTGTATTTCCTGGATCTCTTTGCTAGCCTTATTTCTGTGGAATCTGAGAACAGATATTTCGGATACCTTTGAAGACTATAGGGCCAAAGGAAATATCCTGCGATAACAAAGAGAAAGAAGCTTTCTGAGAAACTTCTTTGCGTTCTGTGAAATCATCTCACAGAGTTACAGCTTTCCCCTCAAGAAGCCTTTCGCTAAGACAGTTCTTGTGGAATTGGCAAAGTGATATTTGGAAGCCCAGAGAGGGCTATGGTGAAAAAGGAAATATCCTCAGATGAAATCTGGAAAGAAGCTTTCAGAGAAACTGCTTAGTGTTCTGTTAATTTATCACACAGAGTTACATCTGTATTTCGTGGATCTCTTTGCTAGCCTTATTTCTGTGGAATCTGAGAACAGGTATTTCAGATCCCATTGAAGACTATAGGGCCAAAGGAAATATTCTCCGATAACAAAGAAAAAGAAGCTTTCTGAGAAACTTCTATGTGTTCTGTGAAATCATCTTTCCCCTCAAGAAGCCTTTCGCTACGACACTTCTTGTGGAATTGGCAAAGTGATATTTGGAAGCCCATAGAGGGCTATGGTGAAAAAGGAAATATCCTCAGATGAAATCTGGAAAGAAGTTTTCTGAGAAACTGCTTAGTGTTCTGTTAATTCATCTCACAGAGTTACATCTGTATTTCGTGGATCTCTTTGCTAGCCTTATTTCTGTGGAATCTGAGAACAGATATTTCGGATCCCATTGAAGACTATAGGGCCAAAGGAAATATCCTCCGATAACAAAGAGAAAGAAGCTTTCTGAGAAACTTCTTTGCGTTCTGTGAAATCATCTCACAGAGTTACAGCTTTCCCCTCAAGAAGCCTTTCGCTAAGACAGTTCTTGTGGAATTGGCAAAGTGATATTTGGAAGCCCATAGAGGGCTATGGTGAAAAAGGAAATATCCTCAGATGAAATCTGGAAAGAAGCTTTCTGAGAAACTGCTTAGTGTTCTGTTAATTCATCTCACAGAGTTACATCTGTATTTCGTGGATCCCTTTGCTAGCCTTATTTCTGTGGAATCTGAGAACAGATATTTCGGATCCCTTTGAAGACTATAGGGCCAAAGTAAATATCCTCCGATAACAAAGAGAAAGAAGCTTTCTGAGAAACTTCTTTCTGTTCTGCGAAATCATCTCACAGAGTTACAGCTTTCCCCTCAAGAAGCCATTCGCTAAGACAGTTCTTGTGGAATTGGCAAAGTGATATTTGGAAGCCCATAGAGGGCTATGGTGAAAAAGGAAATATCCTCAGATGAAATCTGGAAAGAAGGTTTCTGAGAAACTGCTTAGTGTTCTGTTAATTCATCTCACAGAGTTACATCTGTATTTCGTGGATGTCTTTGCTAGCCTTATTTCTGTGGAATCTGAGAACAGATATTTCGGACCCCATTGAAGACTATAGGGCCAAAGGAAATATCCTCCGATAACAAAGAGAAAGAAGCTTTCTGAGAAACTTCTTTGCATTCTGTGAAATCATCTCACAGAGTTACAGCTTTCCCCTCAAGAAGCCTTTGGCTAAGACAGTTCTTGTGGAATTGGCAAAGTGATATTTGGAAGCCCATAGAGGGCTATGGTGAAAAAGGAAATATCCTCAGATGAAATCTGGAAAGAAGTTTACTGTGATACAGCTTAGTGTTCTGTTAATTCATCTCACAGAGTTACATCTGTATTTCCTGGATCTCTTTGCTAGCCTTATTTCTGTGGAATCTGAGAACAGATATTTCGGATCCCTTTGTAGAATATAGGGTCAAAGGAAATATCCTCCGATAACAAAGAGAAAGAAGCTTTCTGAGAAATTTCTTTGTGTTCTGTGAAATCATCTCACAGAGTTACAGCTTTCCCCTCAAGAATCCTTTCGCTAAGACAGTTCTTGTGGAATTGGCAAAGTGATATTTGGAAGACAATAGAGGGCTATGGTGAAAAAGGAAATATCCTCAGATGAAATCTGGAAAGAAGCTTTCTGAGAAACTGCTTAGTGTTCGGTTAATTCATCTCACAGAGTTACATCTGTATTTCGTGGATCTCTTTGCTAGCCTTATTTCTGTGGAATCTGAGAACAGATACTTTGCATCCCTTTGAAGACTATAGGGCCAAAGGAAATATCCTCCGATAACAAAGAGAAAGAAGCTTTCTGAGAATCTTCTTTGTGTTCTGTGAAATCATCTCACGGAGTTACAGCTTTCCCCTCAAGAAGCCTTTCGCTAAGACAGTTCTTGTGGAATTGGCAAAGTGATATTTGGAAGCCCATAGAGGGCTATGGTGAAAAAGGAAATATCCTCAGATGAAATCTGGAAAGAAGCTTTCTGAGAAACTGCTTAGTGTTCTGTTAATTCATCTCTCAGAGTTACATCTGTATTTCCTGGATCTCTTTGCTAGCCTTACTTCTGTGGTATCTGAGAACAGATATTTCGGATCCCATTGAAGACTATAGGGCCAAAGGAAATATCCTGCGATAACAAAGAGAAAGAAGCTTTCTCAGAAACTTCTTGGCGTTCTGTGAAATCATCTCACAGAGTTACAGCTTTCCCCTCAAGAAGCCTTTCGCTAAGACAGTTCTTGTGGAATTGGCAAAGTGATATTTGGAAGCCCAGAGAGGGCTATGGTGAAAAAGGAAATATCCTCAGATGAAATCTGGAAAGAAGCTTTCTGAGAATCTGCTTAGTGTTCTGTTAATTTATCACACAGAGTTACATCTGTATTTCTTGGATCTCTTTGCTAGCCTTATTTCTGTGGAATCTGAGAACAGGTATTTCAGATCCCATTGAAGACTATAGGGCCAAAGGAAATATCCTCCGATAACAAAGAAAAAGAAGCTTTCTGAGAAACTTCTTTGTGTTCTGTGAAATCATCTCACAGAGTTACAGCTTTCCCCTCAAGAAGCCTTTCCCTACGACAGTTCTTGTGGAATTGGCAAAGTGATATTTGGAAGCCCATAGAGGGCTATGGTGAAAAAGGAAATATCCTCAGATGAAATCTGGAAAGAAGCTTTCTGAGAAACAGCTTAGTGTTCTTTTAATTCATCTCAAAGAGTTACATCTGTGTTTCGTGGATCTCTTTGCTAGCCTATTTCTGTGGAATCTGAGAACAGATATTTCGGATCCCTTTGAGGAATATAGGGGCAAAGGAATATCCTCCAATAACAAAGAGAAAGAAGCTTTCTGAGAAATTTCTTTGTGTTCTGTGAAATCATCTCACAGAGTTACAGCTTTCCCCTCAAGAAGCCTTTCGCTAAGACAGTTCTTGTGGAATTGGCAAAGTGATATTTGGAACCCCTAGAGGGCTATGGTGAAAAAGGAAATATACTCAGATGAAATCTGGAAAGAAACTTTCTGAGAAACTGCTTAGTGTTCTTTTAATTCACCTCACAGAGTTACATCTGTATTTCGTGGATCTCTTTGATAGCCTTATTTCTGTGGAATCTGAGAACAGATATTTCGGATCCCTTTGAGGAATATAGGGGCAAAGGAATATCCTCCAATAACAAAGAGAAAGAAGCTTTCTGAGAAACTTCTTTGCGTTCTGTGAAATCATCTCACAGAGTTACAGCTTTCCCCTCAATAAGCCTTTCGCTAAGACAGTTCTTGTGGAATTGGCAAAGTGATATTTGGAAGCCCATAGAGGGATATGGTGAAAAAGGAAATATCCTCAGATGAAATCTGGAAAGAAGCTTTCTGAGAAACTGCTTAGTGTTCTGTTGATTCATCTCACAGAATTACATCTGTATTTCATGGATTTCTTTGCTAGCCTTATTTCTGTGGAATCTGAGAACAGATATTTCGGATCCCTTTGAAGACTATAGGGCCAAAGGAAATATCCTCCGATAACAAAGAGAAAGAAGCTTTCTGAGAAATTTCTTTGTGTTCTGTGAAATCATCTCACAGAGTTACAGCTTTCCCCTCAAGAAGCCTTTCGCTAGGACAGTTCTTGTGGAATTGGCAAAGTGATATTTGGAAGACAATAGAGGGCTAGGGTGAAAAAGGAAATATCCTCAGATGAAATCTGGAAATAAGCTTTCTGAGAAACAGCTTAGTGTTCTGTTAATTCATCTCACAGAGTTACATCTGTATTTCGTGGATCCCTTGGCCAGCCTTATTTCTGTGGAATCTGAGAACAGATATTTCGGATCCCTTTGAAGACTATAGGGCCAAAGGAAATATAATCCGATTACAAAGAGAAAGAAGTTTTCTTAGAAACTTCTTTGCGTTCTGTGAAATCATCTCACAGAGTTACAGCTTTCCCCTCAAGAAGCCTTTCGCTAAGACAGTTCTTGTGGAATTGGGAAAGTGATATTTGGAAGCTCATAGAGGGCTATGGTGAAAAAGGAAGTATCCTCAGTTGAGATCTGGAAAGAAGCTTTCTGAGAAATTGCTTAGTGTTCTGTTAATTCATCTCACAGAATTACATCTGTATTTCATGGATTTCTTTGCGAGCCTTATTTCTGTGGAATCTGAGAACAGATATTTCGGATCCCTTTGAAGACTATAGGGCCAAAGGAAATATCCTCCGATAACAAGGAGAAAGAAGCTTTCTGAGAAATTTCTTTGTGATCTGTGAAATCATCTCACAGAGTTACAGCTTTCCCCTCAAGAAGCCTTTCGCTAAGACAGTTCTTGTGGAATTGGCAAAGTGATATTTGGAAACCCATAGAGGGCTATGGTGAAAAAGGAAATATCCTCAGATGAAATCTGGAAAGAAGCTTTCTGAGAAACTGCTTAGTGTTCTGTTAATTCATCCCACAGAATTACATGTGTATTTCGTGGATTTCTTTGCTAGCCTTATTTCTGTGGAATCTGAGAACAGATATTTCGGATCCCTTTGAGGAATACAGGGGCAAAGGAATATCCTCCAATAACAAAGAGAAAGAAGCTTTCTGAGAAATTTCTTTGTGTTCTGTGAAATCATCTCACAGAGTTACAGCTTTCCCCTCAAGAAGCCTTTCGCTAAGACAGTTCTTGTGGAATTGGCAAAGTGACATTTGGAAGCCCATGGAGGGCTATGGTGAAAAAGGAAATATACTCAGATGAAATCTGGAAAGAAACTTTCTGAGAAACTGCTTAGTGTTCTTTTAATTCACCTCACAGAGTTACATCTGTATTTCGTGGATCTCTTTGATAGCCTTATTTCTGTGGAATCTGAGAACAGATATTTCGGATCCCATTGAAGACTATAGGGTCGAAGAAAATATCCTGCGATAACAAAGAGAAAGAAGCTTTCTGAGAAACTTCTTTGCGTTCTGTTAAATCATCTCACAGAGTTACAGCTTTCCCCTCAATAAGCCTTTCGCTAAGACAGTTCTTGTGGAATTGGCAAAGTGATATTTGGAAGCCCATAGAGGGATATGGTGAAAAAGGAAATATCCTCAGATGAAATCTGGAAAGAAGCTTTCGGAGAAACTGCTTAGTGTTCGGTTAAATCATCTCACAGAGTTATATCTGTATTTCGTGGATCTCTTTGCTAGCCTTATTTCTGTGGAATCTGAGAACAGATATTTCGGATCCCTTTGAAGACTATAGGGACAAAGGAAATATCCTCCGATAACAAAGAGAAAGAAGCTTTCTGAGAAAATTCTTGGCGTTCTGTGAAATCATCTCTCAGGTTTACAGCTTTCCCCTCAAGAAGCCTTTCGCTAAGACAGTTCCTGTGGAATTGGCAAAGTGATATTTGGAAGCCCATAGAGGACTATGGTGAAAAAGGAAATATCCTCAGATGAAATTTGGAAAGAAGCTTTCTGACAAACTGCTTAGTGTTCTGTTAATTCATCTCACAGAATTACATCTGTATTTCATGGATTTCTTTGCTAGCCTTATTTCTGTGGAATCTGAGAACAGATATTTCGGATCCCTTTGAAGAATATAGGGCCAAAGGAAATATCCTCCGAAAACAAAGAGAAAGAAGCTTTCTGAGAAATTTCTTTGTGTTCTGTGAAATAACCTCACAGAGTTACAGCTTTCCCCTCAAGAAGCCTTTCGTTAAGACAGTTCTTGTGGAATTGGCAAAGTGATATTTGGAAGCCCATAGAGGGCTGTGGTGAAAAAGGAAATATCCTAAGATGAAATCTGGAAAGAAGCTTTCTGAGAAACTACTTAGTGTTCGGTTAATTCATCTCACAGAGGTACTTCTGTATTTCGTGGATCTCTTTGCTAGCCTTATTTCTGTGGAATCTGAGAACAGATATTACGGATCCCTTTGAAGACTATAGGTCCAAAGGAAATATCCTCCGATAACAAAGAGGAAGAAGCTTTCTGAGAAACTTCTTTGTGTTCTGTGAAATCACCTCACAGAGTTACAGCTTTCCCCTCAAGAAGCCATTCGCTAAGACAGTTCTTGTGGAATTGGCAAAGTGATATTTGGAAGCCTATAGAGGGCTATGGTGAGAAAGGAAATATTCTCAGATGAAATCTGGAAAGAAGCTTTCTGAGAAACTGCTTAGTGTTCTGTTAATTCTTCTCACAGTGTTACATCTGTATTTCGTGGATCTCTTTGCTAGCCCTATTTCTGTGGAATCTGAGAACAGGTATTTCAGATCCCTTTGAAGACTATAGGGCCAAAGGAAATATCCTCCGATTACAAAGAGAAAGAAGTTTTCCTAGAAACTTCTTTGTGTTCTGTGAAATCATCTCTCAGAGTTACAGCTTTCCCCTCAAGAAGACTTTCGCTAAGACAGTTCTTGTGGAATTGGCAAAGTGGTATTTGGAAGCCCATAGAGGGCTATGGTGAAAAAGGAAATATCCTCAGATGAAATCTGGAAAGAAGCTGTCTAAGAAAATGCTTAGTGTTCTGTTAATTCATCTCACAGAGTTACATCTGTATTTCGTGGATCTCTTTGCTAGCCTTATTTCTGTGGAATCTGAGAACAGATATTTCGGATCCCATTGAAGACTATAGGGCCAAAGGAAATATCCTCCGATAACAAAGAGAAAGAAGCTTTCTGAGAAACTTCTTTGCGTTCTGTGAAATCATCTCACAGAGTTAGAGCTTTCCCCTCAAGAAGCCTTTCGCTAAGACAGTTCTTGTGGAATTGGCAAAGTGATATTTGGAAGCCCAAAGAGGGCTATGGTGAAAAAGGAAATATCCTCAGATGAAATCTGTAAAGAAGCTTTCTGAGAAACTGCTTAGTGTTCGGTTTATTCATCTCACAGAGTTACATCTGTATTTCGTGGATCTCTTTGCTAGCCTTATTTCTGTGGAATCTGAGAACAGATATTTCGGATCCCTTTGAAGACTATAGGGCCAAAGGAAATATCCTCCGATAACAAAGAGAAAGAAGCTTTCTGAGAAATTTCTTTGTGTTCTGCGAAATCATCTCACAGAGTTACAGCTTTCCCTTCAAGAAGCCATTCGCTAAGACAGTTCTTGTGGAATTGGCAAACTGATATTTGGAAGCCCATAGAGGGCTATGGTGAAAAAGGAAATATCCTCAGATGAAATCTGGAAAGAAGCTTTATGAGAAACTGCTTAGTGTTCTGTTAATTCATCTCACAGAGTTACATCTGTATTTCGTGGATCTCTTTGCTAGCCTTATTTCTGTGGAATCTGAGAACAGATATTTCGGACCCCATTGAAGACTATAGGGCCAAAGGAAATATCCTCCGATAACAAAGACAAAGAAGCTTTCTGAGAAACTTCTTTGCGTTCTGTGAAATCATCTCACAGAGTTACAGCTTTCCCCTCAAAAAGCCTTTCGCTAAGACAGTTCTTGTGGAATTGGCAAAGTGATATTTGGAAGCCCATAGAGGGCTATGGTGAAAAAGGAAATATCCTCAGATGAAATTTGGAAAGAAGCTTTCTGAGAAACAGCTTCGTGTTCTGTTAATTCATCTCACAGAGTTACATCTGTATTTCCTGGATCTCTTTGCTAGCCTTATTTCTGTGGAATCTGAGAAGAGATATTTCGGATCCCTTTGAAGACTATAGGGCCAAAAGAAATATCCTCCGATAAGAAAGAGAAAGAAGCTTTCTGAGAAATTTCTTTGTGTTCTGTGAAATCATCTCACAGAGTTACAGCTTTCCCCTCAAGAATCCTTTCGCTAAGACATTCTTGTGGAATTGGCAAAGTGATATTTGGAAGACAATAGATGGCTATGGTGAAAAAGGAAATATCCTCAGATGAAATCTGGAAAGAAGCTTTCTGAGAAACTGCTTAGTGTTCGGTTAATTCATCTCACAGTGTTACATCTGTATTTCGTGGATATCTTTGCTAGCCTTATTTCTGTGGAATCTGAGAACAGATACTTTGGATCCCTTTGAATACTATAGGGTCAAAGGAAATATCCTCTGATAACAAAGAGAAAGAAGCTTTCTGAGAATCTTCTTTGTGTTCTGTGAAATCATCTCACGGAGTTACAGCTTTCCCCTCAAGAAGCCTTTCGCTAAGACAGTTCTTGTGGAATTGGCAAAGTGATATTTGGAAGCCCATAGAGGGCTATCGTGAAAAAGGAAATATCCTCAGATGAAATCTGGAAAGAAGCTTTGTGAGAAACTGCTTAGTGTTCTGTTAATTCATCTCTCAGAGTTACATCTGTATTCCTTGGATCTCTTTGCTAGCCTTACTTCTGTGGAATCTGAGAACAGATATTTCGGATCCCATTGAAGACTATAGGGCCAAAGGAAATATCCTCCGATAACAAAGAGAAAGAAGATTTCTGAGAAATTTCTTTGCGTTCTGTGAAATCATCTCACAGAGTTACAGCTTTCCCCTCAAGAAGCCTTTCGCTAAGACAGTTCTTCTAGAATTGGCAAAGTGATTTTTGGAAGCCCTTAGAGGGCTATGGTGAAAAAGGAAATATCCTGAGATGAAATCTGGAAAGAAGCTTTCTGAGGAACTGCTTAGTGTTCGGTTAATTCATCTCACAGAGTTACATCTGTATTTCGTGGATCTCTTTGCTAGCCTTATTTCTGTGGAATCTGAGAACAGATACTTTGGATCCCTTTGAAGACTATAGGGCCGAAGGAAATATCCTCCGATAACAAAGAGAAAGAAGCTTTCTGAGAATCTTCTTTGTGTTCTGTGAAATCATCTCACGGAGTTACAGCTTTCCCTTCAAGAAGCCTTTCGCTAAGACAGTTCTTGTGGAATTGGCAAAGTGATATTTGGAAGCCCATAGAGGGCTATGGTGAAAAAGGAAATATCCTCAGATGAAATCTGGAAAGAAGCTTTCTGAGAAACTGCTTAGTGTTCGGTTAATTCATCTCACAGAGTTACATCTGTATTTCCTGGATCTCTTTGCTAGCCTTATTTCTGTGGAATCTGAGAACAGATATTTCGGATACCTTTGAAGACTATAGGGCCAAAGGAAATATCCTCCGATAACAAAGAGAAAGAAGCTTTCTGAGAAACTTCATTGCGTTCTATGAAATCATCTCACAGATTTACAGCTTTCCCCTCAAGAAGCCTTTCGTAAGACAGTTCTTGTGGAATTGGCAAAGTGATATTTGGAAGCCCATAGAGGGCTATGGTGAAAAAGGAAATATCCTCAGATGAAATCTGAAAAGAAGCTTTCTGAGAATCTGCTTAGTGTTCTGTTAATTTATGACACAGAGTTACATCTGTATTTCGTGGATCTCTTTGCTAGCCTTATTTCTGTGGAATCTGAGAACAGGTATTTCAGATCCCATTGAAGACTATAGGGCCAAAGGAAATATCCTCCGATAACAAAGAGAAAGAAGCTTTCTGAGAAACTTCTTTGTGTTCTGTGAAATCATCTCACAGAGTTTCAGCTTTCCCCTCAAGAAGCCTTTCGCTACGACAGTTCTTGTGGTATTGGCAAAGTGATATTTGAAGCCCATAGAGGGCTATGGTGAAAAAGGAAATATCCTCAGATGGAATGTGGAAAGAAGCTTCTGAGAAACTGCTTAGTGTTCTGTTAATTCATCTCACAGAGTTACATCTGTATTTCGTGGATCTCTTTGCTAGCCTTATTTCTGTGGAGTCTGAGAACAGATATTTCGGATCCCTTTGAAGACTTTAGGGTCAAAGGAAATATCCTCCGATAACAAAGAGAAAGAAGCTTTCTTAGAAACTTCTTTGCGTTCTGTGAAATCATCTCACTGAGTTACAGCTTTCCCCGCAAGAAGCCATTCGCTAAGACAGTTCTTGTGGAATTGGCAAAGTGATATTTGGAAGCCCATAGAGGGCTATGGTGAAAAAGGAAATATCCTCAGATGAAATCTGGAAAGAAGCTTTCTGAGAAACTGCTTAGTGTTCTGTTAATTCATCTCACAGAGTTACATCTGTATTTCGTGGATCTCTTTGCTAGCCTTATTTCTGTGGAATATGAGAACAGATATTTCGGATCCCATTGAAGACTATAGGGCCAAAGGAAATATCCTGCGATAACAAAGAGAAAGAAGCTTTCTGAGAAACTTCTTTGCGTTCTCTGAAATCATCTCACAGAGTTAGAGCTTTCCCCTCAAGAAGCCTTTCGCTAAGAAAGTTCTTGTGGAATTGGCAAAGTGATATTTGGAAGCCCATAGAGGGCTATGGTGAAAAAGGAAATATCCTCAGATGAAATCTGTGAAGAAGCTTTCTGAGAAACTGCTTAGTGTTCTGTTCATTCATCTAAGAGCGTTACATCTGTATTTCGTGGATCTCTTTGCTAGCCTTATTTCTGTGGAATCTGAGAACAGATATTTCGGACCCCATTGAAGACTATAGGGCCAAAGGAAATATCCTCCGATAACAAAGAGAAAGAAGCTTTCTGAGAAACTTCTTTGCGTTCTGTGAAATCATCACACAGAGTTACAGCTTTCCCCTCAAAAAGCCTTTCGCTATGACAGTTCTTGTGGAATTGGCAAAGTGATATTTGGAAGCCCATAGAGGGCTATGGTGAAAAAGGAAATATCCTCAGATGAAATTTGGAAAGAAGCTTTCTGAGAAACAGCTTAGTGTTCTGTTAATTCATCTCACAGAGTTACATCTGTATTTCCTGGATCTCTTTGCTAGCCTTATTTCTGTTGAATCTGAGAAGAGATATTTCGGATCCCTTTGAAGACTATAGGGCCAAAGGAAATATCCTCCGATAACAAAGAGAAAGAAGCTTTCTGAGAAATTTCTTTGTGTTCTGTGAAATCATCTCACAGAGTTACAGCTTTCCCCTCAAGAATCCTTTCGCTAAGACAGTTCTTGTGGAATTGGCAAAGTGATATTTGGAAGACAATAGATGGCTATGGTGAAAAAGGAAATATCCTCAGATGAAATTTGGAAAGAAGCTTTCTGAGAAACTGCTTAGTGTTCGGTTAATTCATCTCACAGAGTTACATCTGTATTTCGTGGATCTCTTTGCTAGCCTTATTTCTGTGGAATCTGAGAACAGATACTTTGGATCCCTTTGAAGACTATAGGGTCAAAGGAAATATCCTCTGATAACAAAGAGAAAGAAGCTTTCTGAGAATCTTCTTTGTGTTCTGTGAAATCATCTCACGGAGTTACAGCTTTCCCCTCAAGAAGCCTTTCGCTGAGACAGTTCTTGTGGAATTGGCAAACTGATATTTGGAAGCCCATAGAGGGCTATCGTGAAAAAGGAAATATCCTCAGATGAAATCTGGAAAGAAGCTTTGTGAGAAACTGCTTAGTGTTCTGTTAATTCATCTCTCAGAGTTACATCTGTATTTCGTGGATCTCTTTGCTAGCCTTATTTCTGTGAAATCTGAGAACAGATATTTCGGATCCCATTGAAGACTATAGGGCCAACGGCAATATCCTCCGATAACAAAGAGAAAGAAACTTTCTGAGAAACTTCTTTGCGTTCTGTGAAATCATCTCACAGAGTTACAGCTTTCCCCTCAAGAAGCCTTTCGCTAAGGCAGTTCTTTGGAATTGGCAAAGTGATATTTGGAAGCCCAAAGATGTCTATGTGAAAAAGGAAATATCCTCAGATGAAATGTGGAAAGAAGCTTTCTGAGAAACTGCTTAGTGTTTGCTTAATTCATCTCACAGAGTTACATCTGTATTTCGTGGATCTCTTTGCTAGCCTTATTTCTGTGGAATCTGAGAACAGATATTTCGGATCACTTTGCAGAGTATAGGGCCAAAGGAAATATCCTCCGATAACAAAGAGAAAGAAGCTTTCTGAGAAACTTATTTGTGTTCTGTGAAATCACCTCACAGAGTTACAGCTTTCCCCTCAAGAAGCCTTTCGCTAAGACAGTTCTTGTGGAATTGGCAAAGTGATATTTGGAAGCCCATAGAGGGCTATGGTGAAAAAGGAAATATCCTCAGATGAAAACTGGAACGAAGCTTTCTGAGAAAGTGCTTAGTGTTCTGTTAATTCTTCTCACAGAGTTACATCTGTATTTCGTGGATCTCTTTGCTAGCCCTATTTCTGTGGAATCTGATAACAGGTATTTCAGATCCCATTGAATACTAAAGGGCCAAAGGAAATATCCTCCGATTACAAAGAGAAAGAAGTTTTCCTAGAAACTTCTTTGTGTTCTGTGAAATCATCTCTCAGAGTTACAGCTTTCCCCTCAAGAAGCCTTTCGCTAAGACAGTTCTTGTGGAATTGGCAAAGTGATATTTGGAAGCCCAGAGAGGGCTATGGTGAAAAAGGAAATATCCTCAGATGAAATGTGGAAAGAAGCTTTCTGAGAAACTGCTTAGTGTTCTGTTAATTTATCACACAGAGTTACATCTGTATTTTTGGATCTCTTTGCTAGCCTTATTTCTGTGGAATCTGAGAACAGGTATTTCAGATCCCATTGAAGACTATAGGGCCAAAGGAAATATTCTCCGATAACAAAGAAAAAGAAGCTTTCTGAGAAACTTCTTTGTGTTCTGTGAAATCATCTTTCCCCTCAAGAAGCCTTTCGCTACGACACTTCTTGTGGAATTGGCAAAGTGATATTTGGAAGCCCATAGAGGGCTATGGTGAAAAAGGAAATATCCTCAGATGAAATCTGGAAAGAAGTTTTCTGAGAAACTGCTTAGTGTTCTGTTAATTCATCTCACAGAGTTACATCTGTATTTCGTGGATCTCTTTGCTAGCCTTATTTCTGTGGAATCTGAGAACAGATATTTCGGATCCCATTGAAGACTATAGGGCCAAAGGAAATATCCTCCGATAACAAGGAGAAAGAAGCTTTCTGAGAAACTTCTTTGCGTTCTGTGAAATCATCTCACAGAGTTACAGCTTTCCCCTCAAGAAGCCTTTCGCTAAGACAGTTCTTGTGGAATTGGCAAAGTGATATTTGGAAGCCCATAGAGGGCTATGGTGAAAAAGGAAATATCCTGAGATGAAATCTGGAAAGAAGCTTTCTGAGAAACTGCTTAGTGTTCTGTTAATTAATCTCACAGAGTTACATCTGTATTTCGTGGATCCCTTTGCTAGCCTTATTTCTGTGGAATCTGAGAACAGATATTTCGGATCCCTTTGAAGACTATAGGGCCAAAGTAAATATCCTCTGATAACAAAGAGAAAGAAGCTTTCTGAGAAACTTCTTTGTGTTCTGCGAAATCATCTCACAGAGTTACAGCTTTCCCCTCAAGAAGCCATTCGCTAAGACAGTTCTTGTGGAATTGGCCAAGTGATATTTGGAAGCCCATAGAGGGCTATGGTGAAAAAGGAAATATCCTCAGATGAAATCTGGAAAGAAGGTTTCTGAGAAACAGCTTAGTGTTCTGTTAATTCATCTCACAGAGTTACATCTGTATTTCCTGGATCTCTTTGCTAGCCTTATTTCTGTGGAATCTGAGAACAGATATTTCGGATCCCTTTGTAGAACATAGGGTCAAAGGAAATATCCTCCGATAACAAAAAGAAAGAAGCTTTCTGAGAAATTTCTTTGTGTTCTGTGAAATCATCTCACAGAGTTACAGCTTTCCCCTCAAGAATCCTTTCGCTAAGACAGTTCTTGTGGAATTGGCAAAGTGATATTTGGAAGACTATAGAGGGCTATGGTGAAAAAGGAAATATCCTCAGATGAAATCTGGAAAGAAGCTTTCTGAGAAACTGCTTAGTGTTCGGTTAATTCATCTCACAGAGTTACATCTGTATTTCGTGGATCTCTTTGCTAGCCTTATTTCTGTGGAATCTGAGAACAGATACTTTGGATCCCTTTGAAGACAATAGGGCCAAAGGAAATATCCTCCGATAACAAAGAGAAAGAAGCTTTCTGAGAATCTTCTTTGTGTTCTGTGAAATCATCTCACGGAGTTACAGCTTTCCCCTCAAGAAGCCTTTCGCTAAGACAGTTCTTGTGGAATTGGCAAAGTGATATTTGGAAGCCCATAGAGGGATAGGGTGAAAAAGGAAATATCCTCAGATGAAATCTGGAAAGAAGCTTTCTGAGAAACTGCTTAGTGTTCTGGTAATTCATCTCTCAGAGTTACATCTGTATTTCCTGGATGTCTTTGCTAGCCTTACTTCTGTGGTATCTGAGAACAGATATTTGGGATCCCATTGAAGACTATAGGGCCAAAGGAAATATCCTGCGATAACAAAGAGAAAGAAGCTTTCTGAGAAACTTCTTTGCGTTCTGTGAAATCATCTCACAGAGTTACAGCTTTCCCCTCAAGAAGCCTTTAGCTAAGACAGTTCTTGTGGAATTGGCAAAGTGATATTTGGAAGCCCAGAGAGGGCCATGGTGAAAAAGGAAATATCCTCAGATGAAATCTGGAAAGAAGCTTTCTGAGAATCTGCTTAGTGTTCTGTTAATTTATCACACAGAGTTACATCTGTATTTCGTGGATCTCTTTGCTAGCCTTATTTCTGTGGAATCTGAGAACAGGTATTTCAGATCCCATTGAAGACTATAGGGCCAAAGGAAATATCCTCCGATAACAAAGAAAATGAAGCTTTCTGAGAAACTTCTTTGTGTTCTGTGAAATCATCTCACAGAGTTACAGCTTTCCCCTCAAGAAGCCTTTCCCTACGACTGTTCTTGTGGAATTGGCAAAGTGATATTTGGAAGCCCATAGAGGGCTATGGTGAAAAAGGAAATATCCTCAGATGAAATCTGGAAAGAAGCTTTCTGAGAAACAGCTTAGTGTTCTTTTAATTCATCTCAAAGAGTTACATCTGTGTTTCGTGGATCTCTTTGCTAGCCTATTTCTGTGGAATCTGAGAACAGATATTTCGGATCCCATTGAAGACTATAGGGCCAAAGGAAATATCCTGCGATAACAAAGAGAAAGAAGATTTCTGAGAAACTTCTTTGCGTTCTGTGAAATCATCTCATAGAGTTACAGCTTTCCCCTCAAGAAGCCTTTCGCTAATACAGTTCTTGTGGTATTGGCAAAGTGATATTTGGAAGCCCATACAGGGCTATGGTGAAAAAGGAAATATCCTCAGATGAAATCTGGAAAGAAGCTTTCTGAGAAACTGCTTAGTGTTCTGTTAATTCATCTCACAGAATTACATGTGTTTTTCATGGATTTCTTTGCTAGCCTTATTTCTGTGGAATCTGAGAACAGATATTTCGGATCCCTTTGAAGACTATAGGGCCAAAGGAAATATCCTCCGATAACAAATAGAAAGAAGCTTTCTGAGAAATTTCTTTGTGATCTGTGAAATCCTCTCACAGAGTTACAGCTTTCCCCTCAAGAAGCCTTTCGCTAAGACAGTTCTTGTGGAATTGGCAAAGTGATATTTGGAAGACAATAGATGGCTATGGTGAAAAAGGAAATATCCTCAGATGAAATTTGGAAAGAAGCTTTCTGAGAAACTGCTTAGTGTTCGGTTAATTCATCTCACAGAGTTACATCTGTATTTCGTGGATCTCTTTGCTAGCCTTATTTCTGTGGAATCTGAGAACAGATACTTTGGATCCCTTTGAAGACTATAGGGTTAAAGGAAATATCCTCTGATAACAAAGAGAATGAAGCTTTCTGAGAATCTTCTTTGTGTTCTGTGAAATCATCTCACGGAGTTACAGCTTTCCCCTCAAGAAGCCTTTCGCTAAGAAAGTTCTTGTGGAATTGGCAAAGTGATATTTGGAAGCCCATAGAGGGCTATCGTGAAAAAGGAAATATCCTCAGATGAAATCTGGAAAGAAGCTTTGTGAGAAACTGCTTAGTGTTCTGTTAATTCATCTCTCAGAGTTACATCTGTATTTCTTGGATATCTTTGCTAGCCTTACTTCTGTGGAATCTGAGAATAGATATTTCGGATCCCATTGAAGACTATAGCGCCAAAGGAAATATCCTCCGATAACAAAGAGAAAGAAGATTTCTGAGAAACTTCTTTGTGTTCTGTGAAATCATCTCACAGAGTTACAGCTTTCCCTTCAAGAAGCCTTTAGCTACGACAGTTCTTGTGGAATTGGCAAAGTGATATTTGGAAGCCCATAGGGGGCTATGGTGAGAAAGGAAATATCCTTAGATGAAATCTGGAAAGAAGCTTTCTGAGAAACTGCTTAGTGTTCTTTTAATTCATCTCACAGAGTTACATCTGTATTTCGTGGATCTCTTTGCTAGCCTATTTCTGTGGAATATGAGAACAGATATTTCGGATCCCATTGAAGACTATAGGGCCAAAGGAAATATCCTGCGATAACAAAGAGAAAGAAGCTTTCTGAGAAACTTCTTTGCGTTCTGTGAAATCATCTCACAGAGTTACAGCTTTCCCCTCAAGAAGCCTTTCGCTAATACAGTTCTTGTGGTATTGGAAAAGTGATATTTGGAAGCCCATAGAGGGCTATGGTGAAATAGGAAATATCCTCAGATGAAATCTGGAAAAAAGATTTCTGAGAAACTGCTTAGTGTTCTGTTAATTCATCTCACAGAATTACATGTGTATTTCATGGATTTCTTTGCTAGCCTTATTTCTGTGGAATCTGAGAACAGATATTTCGGATCCCTTTGAAGACTATAGGGCCAAAGGAAATATCCTCCGATAACAAATAGAAAGAAGCTTTCTGAGAAATTTCTTTGTGATCTGTGAAATCATCTCACAGAGTTACAGCTTTCCCCTCAAGAAGACTTTCGCTAAGACAGTTCTTGTGGAGTTGGCAAAGTGATATTTGGAAGCCCATAGAGGGCTATGGTGAAAAAGGAAATATCCTCAGATGAAATCTGGAAAGAAGCTTTCTGAGAAACTGCTTAGTGTTCGGTTCATTAATCTCACAGAGTTACATCTGTATTTCGTGGATCTCTTTGTTAGCCTTATTACTATGGAATCTGAGAACAGGTATTTGCGATCCCATTGAAGACTATAGGGCCAAAGGAAATATCCTCCGATTACAAAGAGAAAGAAGCTTTCCTAGAAACTACTTTGTGTTCTGTGAAAAGATCTCTCAGAGTTACAGCTTTCCCCTCAAGAAGCCTTTCGCTAAGACAGTTCTTGTGGAATTGGCAAAGTGATATTTGGAAGCCCATAGGGGGCTATGGTGAAAAAGGAAATATCCTGAGATGAAATCTGGAAAGAAGCTTTCTGAGAAACTGCTTAGTGTTCGGTTAATTCAACTCACAGAGTTACATCTGTATTTCGTGGATCTCTTTGCTAGCCTTATTTCTGTGGAATCTGAGAACAGATATTTCGCATCCCTTTGAAGACTATAGGGCCAAAGGAAATACCTCCGATAACAAAGAGAAAGAAGCTTTCTGAGAAACTTCTTTGTGTTCTGTGAAATCATCTCACAGACTTACAGCTTTCCCCTCAAGAAGCCATTCGCTAAGACAGTTCTTGTGGAATTGGCAAAGTGATATTTGGAAGCCCATAGAGGGCTATGGTGAAAAAGGAAATATCCTCAGATGAAATCTGGAAAGAAGGCTTTCTAAGAAACTGCTTAGTGTTCTGTTAATTCATCTCACAGAGTTACATCTGTATTTCGTGGATCTCTTTGCAAGTCTTATTTCTGTGGAATCTGAGAACAGATATTTCGGATCCCATTGAAGACTATAGGGCCAAAGGAAATATCCTCCGATAACAAAGAGAAAGAAGCTTTCTGAGAAACTTCTTTGCGTTCTGTGAAATCATCTCACAGAGTTACAGCTTTCCCCTCAAGAAGCTTTCGCTAAGACAGTTCTTGTGGAATTGGCAAAGTGATATTTGGAAGCCCATAGAGGGCTATGGTGAAAAAGGAAATATCCTGAGATGAAATCTGGAAAGAAGCTTTCTGAGAAACTGCTTAGTGTTCTGTTAATTCATCTCACAGAGTTACATCTGTATTTCGTGGATCCCTTTGCTAGCCTTATTTCTGTGGAATCTGAGAACAGATATTTCGGATCCCTTTGAAGACTATAGGGCCAAAGTAAATATCCTCCGATAACAAAGAGAAAGAAGCTTTCTGAGAAACTTCTTTGTGTTCTGCGAAATCATCTCACAGAGTTACTGCTTTCCCCTCAAGAAGCCATTCGCTAAGACAGTTCTTGTGGAATTGGCAAAGTGATATTTGGAAGCCCATAGAGGGCTATGGTGAAAAAGGAAATATCCTCAGATGAAATCTGGAAAGAAGGTTTCTGAGAAACTGCTTAGTGTTCTGTTAATTCATCTCACAGAGTTACATCTGTATTTCGTGGATGTCTTTGCTAGCCTTATTTCTGTGGAATCTGAGAACAGATATTTCGGACCCCATTGAAGACTATAGGGCCAAAGGAAATATCCTCCGATAACAAAGAGAAAGAAGCTTTCTGAGAAACTTCTTTGCATTCTGTGAAATCATCTCACAGAGTTACAGCTTTCCCCTCAAGAAGCCTTCGGCTAAGACAGTTCTTGTGGAATTGGCAAAGTGATATTTGGAAGCCCATAGAGGGCTATGGTGAAAAAGGAAATATCCTCAGATGAAATCTGGAAAGAAGTTTTTTGTGAAACAGCTTAGTGTTCTGTTAATTCATCTCACAGAGTTACATCTGTATTTCCTGGATCTCTTTGCTAGCCTTATTTCTGTGGAATCTGAGAACAGATATTTCGGATCCCTTTGTAGAATATAGGGTCAAAGGAAATATCCTCCGATAACAAAAAGAAAGAAGCTTTCTGAGAAATTTCTTTGTGTTCTGTGAAATCATCTCACAGAGTTACAGCTTTCCCCTCAAGAATCCTTTCGCTAAGACAGTTCTTGTGGAATTGGCAAAGTGATATTTGGAAGACTATAGAGGGCTATGGTGAAAAAGGAAATATCCTCAGATGAAATCTGGAAAGAAGCTTTCTGAGAAACTGCTTAGTGTTCGGTTAATTCAACTCACAGAGTTACATCTGTATTTCGTGGATCTCTTTGCTAGCCTTATTTCTGTGGAATCTGAGAACAGATACTTTGGATCCCTTTGAAGACAATAGGGCCAAAGGAAATATCCTCCGATAACAAAGAGAAAGAAGCTTTCTGAGAATCTTCTTTGTGTTCTGTGAAATCATCTCACGGAGTTACAGCTTTCCCCTCAAGAAGCCTTTCGCTAAGACAGTTCTTGTGGAATTGGCAAAGTGATATTTGGAAGCCCATAGAGGGCTATCGTGAAAAAGGAAATATCCTCAGATGAAATCTAGAAAGAAGCTTTCTGAGAAACTGCTTAGTGTTCTGGTAATTCATCTCTCAGAGTTACATCTGTATTTTCTGGATGTCTTTGCTAGCCTTACTTCTGTGGTATCTGAGAACAGATATTTCGGATCCCATTGAAGACTATAGGGCCAAAGGAAATATCCTGCGATAACAAAGAGAAAGAAGCTTTCTGAGAAACTTCTTTGCGTTCTGTGAAATCATCTCACAGAGTTACAGCTTTCCCCTCAAGAAGCCTTTAGCTAAGACAGTTCTTGTGGAATTGGCAAAGTGATATTTGGAAGCCCAGAGAGGGCTATGGTGAAAAAGGAAATATCCTCAGATGAAATCTGGAAATAAGCTTTCTGAGAATCTGCTTAGTGTTCTGTTAATTTATCACACAGAGTTACATCTGTATTTCGTGGATCTCTTTGCTAGCCTTATTTCTGTGGAATCTGAGAACAGGTATTTCAGATCCCATTGAAGACTATAGGGCCAAAGGAAATATCCTCCGATAACAAAGAAAAAGAAGCTTTCTGAGAAACTTCTTTGTGTTCTGTGAAATCATCTCACAGTATTACAGCTTTCCCCTCAAGAAGCCTTTCCCTACGACTGTTCTTGTGGAATTGGCAAAGTGATATTTGGAAGCCCATAGAGGGCTATGGTGAAAAAGGAAATATCCTCAGATGAAATCTGGAAAGAAGCTTTCTGAGAAACAGCTTAGTGTTCTTTTAATTCATCTCAAAGAGTTACATCTGTGTTTCGTGGATCTCTTTGCTAGCCTATTTCTGTGGAATCTGAGAACAGATATTTCGGATCCCATTGAAGACTATAGGGCCAAAGGAAATATCCTGCGATAACAAAGAGAAAGAAGATTTCTGAGAAACTTCTTTGCGTTCTGTGAAATCATCTCATAGAGTTACAGCTTTCCCCTCAAGAAGCCTTTCGCTAATACAGTTCTTGTGGTATTGGCAAAGTGATATTTGGAAGCCCATAGAGGGCTATGGTGAAAAAGGAAATATCCTCAGATGAAATCTGGAAAGAAGCTTTCTGAGAAACTGCTTAGTGTTCTGTTAATTCATCTCACAGAATTACATGTGTTTTTCATGGATTTCTTTGCTAGCCTTATTTCTGTGGAATCTGAGAACAGATATTTCGGATCCCTTTGAAGACTATAGGGCCAAAGGAAATATCCTCCGATAACAAATAGAAAGAAGCTTTCTGAGAAATTTCTTTGTGATCTGTGAAATCCTCTCACAGAGTTACAGCTTTCCCCTCAAGAAGCCTTTCGCTAAGACAGTTCTTGTGGAATTGGCAAAGTGATATTTGGAAGACAATAGATGGCTATGGTGAAAAAGGAAATATCCTCAGATGAAATTTGGAAAGAAGCTTTCTGAGAAACTGCTTAGTGTTCGGTTAATTCATCTCACAGAGTTACATCTGTATTTCGTGGATCTCTTTGCTAGCCTTATTTCTGTGGAATCTGAGAACAGATACTTTGGATCCCTTTGAAGACTATAGGGTCAAGGGAAATATCCTCTGATAACAAAGAGAATGAAGCTTTCTGAGAATCTTCTTTGTGTTCTGTGAAATCATCTCACGGAGTTACAGCTTTCCCCTCAAGAAGCCTTTCGCTAAGAAAGTTCTTGTGGAATTGGCAAAGTGATATTTGGAAGCCCATAGAGGGCTATCGTGAAAAAGGAAATATCCTCAGATGAAATCTGGAAAGAAGCTTTGTGAGAAACTGCTTAGTGTTCTGTTAATTCATCTCTCAGAGTTACATCTGTATTTCTTGGATATCTTTGCTAGCCTTACTTCTGTGGAATCTGAGAATAGATATTTCGGATCCCATTGAAGACTATAGCGCCAAAGGAAATATCCTCCGATAACAAAGAGAAAGAAGATTTCTGAGAAACTTCTTTGTGTTCTGTGAAATCATCTCACAGAGTTACAGCTTTTCCTTCAAGAAGCCTTTAGCTACGACAGTTCTTGTGGAATTGGCAAAGTGATATTTGGAAGCCCATAGGGGGCTATGGTGAGAAAGGAAATATCCTTAGATGAAATCTGGAAAGAAGCTTTCTGAGAAACTGCTTAGTGTTCTTTTAATTCATCTCACAGAGTTACATCTGTATTTCGTGGATCTCTTTGCTAGCCTATTTCTGTGGAATATGAGAACAGATATTTCGGATCCCATTGAAGACTATAGGGCCAAAGGAAATATCCTGCGATAACAAAGAGAAAGAAGCTTTCTGAGAAACTTCTTTGCGTTCTGTGAAATCATCTCACAGAGTTACAGCTTTCCCCTCAAGAAGCCTTTCGCTAATACAGTTCTTGTGGTATTGGAAAAGTGATATTTGGAAGCCCATAGAGGGCTATGGTGAAATAGGAAATATCCTCAGATGAAATCTGGAAAAAAGATTTCTGAGAAACTGCTTAGTGTTCTGTTAATTAATCTCACAGAATTACATGTGTATTTCATGGATTTCTTTGCTAGCCTTATTTCTGTGGAATCTGAGAACAGATATTTCGGATCCCTTTGAAGACTATAGGGCCAAAGGAAATATCCTCCGATAACAAATAGAAAGAAGCTTTCTGAGAAATTTCTTTGTGATCTGTGAAATCATCTCACAGAGTTACAGCTTTCCCCTCAAGAAGACTTTCGCTAAGACAGTTCTTGTGGAGTTGGCAAAGTGATATTTGGAAGCCCATAGAGGGCTATGGTGAAAAAGGAAATATCCTCAGATGAAATCTGGAAAGAAGCTTTCTGAGAAACTGCTTAGTGTTCGGTTCATTAATCTCACAGAGTTACATCTGTATTTCGTGGATCTCTTTGTTAGCCTTATTACTATGGAATCTGAGAACAGGTATTTGCGATCCCATTGAAGACTATAGGGCCAAAGGAAATATCCTCCGATTACAAAGAGAAAGAAGCTTTCCTAGAAACTACTTTGTGTTCTGTGAAAAGATCTCTCAGAGTTACAGCTTTCCCCTCAAGAAGCCTTTCGCTAAGACAGTTCTTGTGGAATTGGCAAAGTGATATTTGGAAGCCCATAGGGGGCTATGGTGAAAAAGGAAATATCCTGAGATGAAATCTGGAAAGAAGCTTTCTGAGAAACTGCTTAGTGTTCGGTTAATTCAACTCACAGAGTTACATCTGTATTTCGTGGATCTCTTTGCTAGCCTTATTTCTGTGGAATCTGAGAACAGATATTTCGCATCCCTTTGAAGACTATAGGGCCAAAGGAAATACCTCCGATAACAAAGAGAAAGAAGCTTTCTGAGAAACTTCTTTGTGTTCTGTGAAATCATCTCACAGACTTACAGCTTTCCCCTCAAGAAGCCATTCGCTAAGACAGTTCTTGTGGAATTGGCAAAGTGATATTTGGAAGCCCATAGAGGGCTATGGTGAAAAAGGAAATATCCTCAGATGAAATCTGGAAAGAAGGCTTTCTAAGAAACTGCTTAGTGTTCTGTTAATTCATCTCACAGAGTTACATCTGTATTTCGTGGATCTCTTTGCTAGTCTTATTTCTGTGGAATCTGAGAACAGATATTTCGGATCCCATTGAAGACTATAGGGACAAAGGAAATATCCTCCGATAACAAAGAGAAAGAAGCTTTCTGAGAAACTTCTTTGCGTTCTGTGAAATCATCTCACAGAGTTACAGCTTTCCCCTCAAGAAGCCTTTCGCTAAGACAGTTCTTGTGGAATTGGCAAAGTGATATTTGGAAGCCCATAGAGCCTATGGTGAAAAAGGAAATATCCTCAGATGAAATGTGGAAAGAAGCTTTCTGAGAAACTGCTTAGTGTTAGGTTAATTCATCTCACAGAGTTACATCTGTATTTTGTGGATCTCTTTGCTAGCCTTATTTCTGTGGAATCTGAGAACAGATATTTCGGATCCCTTTGAAGACTATAGGGCCAAAGGAAATATCCTCCGATAACAAAGAGAAAGAAGCTTTCTGAGAAACTTCTTTGTGTTCTGTGAAATCATCTCACAGAGTTACAGCTTTCCCCTCAAGAAGCCTTTCGCTAAGACAGTTCTCGTGGAATTGGCAAAGTGTAATTTGGAAGCCCATAGAGGGCTATGGCGAAAAAGGAAATATCCTCAGATGAAATCTGGAAAGAAGCTTTCTGAGAAACTGCTTAGTGTTCTGTTAATTCATCTCACAGAATTACATCTGTATTTCATGGATTTCTTTGCTAGCCTTATTTCTGTGGAATCTGAGAACAGATATTTCGGATCCCATTGAAGACTATAGGGCCAAAGGAAATATCCTCTGATAACAAAGAGAAAGAAGCTTTCTGAGAAACTTCTTTGCGTTCTGTGAAATCATCTCACAGGTTACAGCTTTACCCTCAAGAAGACTTTCGCTAAGACAGTTCTTGTGGAGTTGGCAAAGTGATATTTGGAAGCCCATAGAGGACTATGGTGAAAAAGGAAATATCCTCAGATGAAATCTGGAAAGAAGCTTTCTGAGAAACTGCTTAGTGTTCTGTTAATTCATCTCACAGAGTTACATCTGTATTTCGTGGATCTCTTTGCTAGCCTTATTACTATGGAATCTGAGAACAGGTATTTCAGATCCCATTGAAGACTATAGGGCCAAAGGAAATATCCTCCGATTAAAAAGAGAAAGAAGCTTTCTTAGAAACTACTTTGTGTTCTGTGAAAAGATCTCTCAGAGTTACAGCTTTCCCCTCAAGAAGCCTTTCGCTAAGACAGTTCTTGTGTAATTGGCAAAGTGATATTTGGAAGCCCGTAGGGGGCTATGGTGAAAAAGGAAATATCCTGAGATGAAATCTGGAAAGAAGCTTTCTGAGAAACTGCTTAGTGTTCGGTTAATTCAACTCACAGAGTTACATCTGTATTTCGTGGATCACTTTGCTAGCCTTATTTCTGTGGAATCTGAGAACAGATATTTCGCATCCCCTTGAAGACTATAGTGCCAAAGGAAATACCTCCGATAACAAAGAGAAAGAAACTTTCTGAGAAACTTCTTTGTGTTCTGTGAAATCATCTCACAGACTTACAGCTTTCCCCTGAAGAAGCCATTCGCTAAGACAGTTCTTGTGGAATTGGCAAAGTGATATTTGGAATCCCATAGGGGGCTATGGTGAAAAAGGAAATATCCTCAGATGAAATCTGGAAAGAAGGCTTTATAAGAAACTGCTTAGTGTTCTGTTAATTCATCTCACAGAGTTACATCTGTATTTCGTGGATCTCTTTGCTAGTCTTATTTCTGTGGAATCTGAGAACAGATATTTCGGATCCCATTGAAGACTATAGGGACAAAGGAAATATCCTCCGATAACAAAGAGAAAGAAGCTTTCTGAGAAACTTCTTTGCGTTCTGTGAAGTCATCTCACAGAGTTACAGCTTTCCCCTCAAGAAGCCTTTCGCTAAGACAGTTCTTGTTGAATTGGCAAAGTGATATTTGGAAGCCCATAGAGGGCTATGGTGAAAAAGGAAATATCCTCAGATGAAATCTGGAAAGAAGCTTTCTGAGAAACTGCTTAGTGTTCTGTTAATTCATCTCACAGAGTTACATCTGTATTTCGTGGATCTCTTTGCTAGCCTTATTTCTGTGGAATCTGAGAACAGGTATTTCAGATCGCATTGAAGACTGTAGGGCAAAGGAAATATCCTCCGATTACAAAGAGAAAGAAGTTTTCCTAGAAACTTCTTTGTGTTCTGTGAAATCATCTCTCAGAGTTACAGCTTTCCCCTCAAGAAGCCTTTGGCTAAGACAGTTCTTGTGGAATTGGCAAAGTGATATTTGGAAGCCCATAGAGGGCTATGGTGAAAAAGGAAATATCCTCAGATGAAATCTGCAAAGAAGCTTTCTGAGAAACTGCTTAGTGTTCTGTTAATTCATCTCACAGAGTTACATCTGTATTTCGTGGATCCCTTTGCTAGCCTTATTTCTGTGGAATCTGAGAACAGATATTTCAGATCCCTTTGAAGACTATAAGGCCAAAGGAAATATCCTCCCATTACAAAGAGAAAGAAGCTTTCTTAGAAACATCTTTGTGTTCTGTGAAATCATCTCACAGAGTTACAGCTTTCCCCTCAAAAAGCCTTTCGCTAAGACAGTTCTTGTGGAATTGGCAAAGTGATATTTGGAAGCCCATAGAGGGCTATGGTGAAAAAGGAAATATCCTCAGATGAAATCTGGAAAGAAGCTTTCTGAGAAACTGCTTAGTGTTCGGTTCATTCATCTCACAGAGTTACATCTGTATTTCGTGGATCTCTTTGCTAGCCTTATTTCTGTGGAATCTGAGAACAGGTATTTCAGATCCCATTGAAGAATATAGGGCCAAAGGAAATATCCTCCGATTACAAAGAGAAAGAAGCTTTCTTAGAAACTTCTTTGTGTTCTGTGAAATCATCTCACAGAGTTACAGCTTTCCCCTCAAGAAGCCTTTCGCTAGGATAGTTCTTGTGGAGTTGGCAAAGTGATATTTGGAAGACAATAGAGGGCTATGGTGAAAAAGGAAATATCCTCAGATGAAATCTGGAAAGAAGCTTTCTGAGAAACTGCTTAGTGATCTGTTAATTCATCTCACAGAGTTACATCTGTATTTCTTGGATCTCTTTGCTAGCCTTATTTCTGTGGAATCTGAGAACAGGTATTTCTGATCCCATTGAAGACTATAGGGCCAAAGGAAATATCCACCGATTACAAAGAGAAAGAAGTTTTCCTAGAAACTTCTTTGTGTTCTGTGAAATCATCTCTCAGAGTTACAGCTTTCCCCTCAAGAAGCCTTTCGCTAAGACAGTTCTTGTGGAATTGGCAAAGTGGTATTTGGAAGCCCATAGAATGCTATGGTGAAAAAGGAAATATCCTCAGATGAAATCTGGAAAGAAGTTTCTAAGAAACTGCTTAGTGTTCTGTTAATTCACCTCACAGAGTTACATCTGTATTTCGTGGATCTCTTTGCTAGCCTTATTTCTGTGGAATCTGAGAACAGATATTTCGGATCCCTTTGAAGACTATAGGGCCAAAGGAAATATCCTCCGATAACAAAGAGAAAGAAGCTTTCTGAGAAACTTCTTTGCGTTCTGTGAAATCATCTCACAGAATTACAGCTTTCCCCTCAAGAAGCCTTTTGCTAAGACAGTTCTTGTGGAATTGGCAAAGTGATATTTGGAAGCCCATAGAGGGCTATGGTGAAAAAGGAAATATCCACAGATGAAATCTGGAAAGAAGCTTTCTGAGAAACTGCTTACTGTTCTGTTAGTTCATCTCTCAGAATTACATCTCTGTTTCATGGATTTCTTCGCTAGCCTTATTTCTGTGGAATCTGAGAACAGATATTTCGGATCCCTTTGAAAACTATAGGGCCAAAGGAAATATCCTCCGATAACAAAGAGAAAGAAGCTTTCTGAGAAATATCTTTGTGTTCTGGGAAATCATCCCACAGAGTTACAGCTTTCCCCTCAAGAAGCCTTTCGCTAAGACAGTTCTTGTGGAATTAGCAAAGTGATATTTGGAAGCCCATAGATGGCTATCATGAAAAAGGAAATATCCTCAGATGAAATCTGGAAAGAAGCTTTCTGAGAAACTGCTTAGTGTTCTGTTAATTCAACTCACAGAGTTCCATCTGTATTTCCTGGATCTCTTTGCTAGCCTTATTTCTGTGGAATCTGAGAACAGATATTTCGCATCCCTTTGAAGACTATAGGGCCAAAGGAAATACCTCCGATAACAAAGAGAAAGAAGCTTTCTTAGAAACTTTTTTGTGTTCTGTTAAATCATCTCACAGAGTTACAGCTTTCCCCTCAAGGAGCCTTTCGCTAAGACAGTTCTTGTGGAATTGGAAAAGTGATATTTGGAAGCCCATAGAGGGCTATGGTGAAAAAGGAAATATCCTCAGATGAAATCTGGAAAGAAGCTTTCTGAGAAACTGCTTAGTGTTCTGTTAATTCATCTCACAGAGTTACATCTGTATTTCATGGATCTCTTTGCTAGCCTTATTTCTGTGGAATCTGAGAACAGATATTTCGGATCCCTTTGAAGACTATAGGGCCAAAGGAAATATCCTCTGATAACAGAGAGAAAGCAGCTTTCTGAGAAATTTCTTTGTGTTCTGTGAAATCATGTCACAGAGTTACAGCTTTCCCCTCAAGAAGCCTTTCGCTAAGACAGTTCTTGTGGAATTGGAAAAGTGATATTTGGAAGACAATAGAGGGCTATGGTGAAAAAGGAAATATCCTCAGATGAAATCTGGAAAGAAGCTTTCTGAGAAACTGCTTAGTGTTCGGTTAATTCATCTCACAGAGTTACATCTGTATTTCGTGGATCTCTTTGCTAGCCTTATTTCTGTGGAATCAGAGAACAGATATTTCGGATCCCTTTGAAGACTATAGGGCCAAAGGAAATATCCTCCGATAAGAAAGAGAAAGAAGCTTTCTGAGAAACTTCTTTGCATTCTGTGAAATCATCTCACAGAGTTACAGCTTTCCCCTCAAGAAGCCTTTCGCTAAGACAGTTCTTGTGGAACTGGCAAAGTGATATTTGGAAGACAATAGAGGGCTATGGTGAAAAAGGAAATATCCTCAGATGAAATCTGGAAAGAAGCTTTCTGAGAAACTGCTTAGTGTTCGGTTAATTCATCTCACAGAGTTACATCTGTATTTCATGGATCTCTTTGCTAGCCTTATTTCTGTGGAATCTGAGAACAGGTATTTCAGATCCCGTTGAAGACTATAGGGCCAAAGGAAATAACCTCCGATTACAAAGAGAAAGAAGCCTTCTTTGAAACTACTTTGTGTTCTGTGAAATCATCTGACAGAGTTACAGCTTTCCCCTCAAGAAGCCTTTTGCTAAGACAATTCTTGTGGAATTGGCAAAGTGATATTTGGAAGCCCATAGAGGGCTATGGTGAAAAAGGATATATCCTCAGATGAAATCTGGAAAGAAGCTTTCTGAGAAACTATTTAGTGTTCTGTTAATTCATCTCATAGAGTTACATCTGTATTTCGTGGATCTCTTTGCTAGCCTTATTTCTGTGGAATCTGAGAGCAGATATTTCGGATCTCATTGAAGACTATAGGGCCAAAGGAAATATCCTCCGGTTACAAAGAGAAAGAAGCTTTCTTAGAAACTTCTTTGTGTTCTGTGAAATCATCTCACAGAGTTACAGTTTCCCCTCAAGAAGCCTTTCGCTAAGACAGTTCTTGTGGAATTGGCAAAGTGATATTTGGAAGCCCATAGAGGGCCATGGTGAAAAAGGAAATATCCTCAGATGAAATCTGGAAAGAAGCTTTCTGAGAAACTGCTTAGTGTTCCCTTAATTCATCTCACAGAGTTACATCTGTATTTCGTGGATCTCTTTGCTAGCCTTATTTCTGTGGAATCTGAGAACAGATATATCGGATCCCTTTGAAGACTATAGGGCCAAAGGAAATATCCTTGGATTACAAAGAGAAAGAAGCTTTCTGAGAAACTTCTTTGCGTTCTGTGAAATCATCTCACAGAGT
This sequence comes from Macaca mulatta, assembly GCF_049350105.2. Classification (NCBI taxonomy): domain Eukaryota; kingdom Metazoa; phylum Chordata; class Mammalia; order Primates; family Cercopithecidae; genus Macaca; species Macaca mulatta. Next base: position 54,179,847 of record NC_133415.1, on the reverse strand, counting down.
TACAGCTTTCCACTCAAGAAGCCTTTCGCTAAACCAGTTCTTGTGGAATTGGAAAAGTGATATTTGGAAGCCCATAGAGGGCTATGGTGAAAAAGGAAATATCCTCAGATGAAATCTGGAAAGAAGCTTTCTGAGAAACTGCTTAGTGTTCGGTTAATTCATCTCAGAGAGTTACATCTGTATTTCGTGGATCTCTTTGCTAGCCTTATTTCTGTGGAATCTGAGAACAGGTATTTCAGATCCCATTGAAGACTATAGGGCCAAAGGAAATATCCTCCGATTACAAAGAGAAAGAAGTTTTCCTAGAAACTTCTTTGCGTTCTGTGAAATCATCTCTCTGAGTTACAGCTTTCCCCTCAAGAAGCCTTTCGCTAAGACAGTTCTTGTGGAATTGGCAAAGTGGTATTTGGAAGCCCATAGAATGCTATGGTGAAAAAGGAAATATCCTCAGATGAAATCTGGAAAGAAGTTTCTAAGAGACTGCTTAGTGTTCTATTAATTCATCTCACAGAGTTACATCTGTATTTCGTGGATCTCTTTGCTAGCCTTATTTCTGTGGAATCTGAGAACAGATATTTCGGATCCCTTTGAAGACTATAGGGCCAAAGGAAATATCCTCCGATAACAAAGAGAAAGAAGCTTTCTGAGAAACTTCTTTGCGTTCTGTGAAATCATCTCACAGAATTACACCTTTCCCCTCAAGAAGACTTTTGCTAAGACAGTTCTTGTGGAATTGGCAAAGTGATATTTGGAAGCCCTTAGAGGGCTATGGTGAAAAAGGAAATATCCTCAGATGAAATCTGGAAAGAAGCTTTCTGAGATACTGCTTAGTGTTCTGTTAATTCATCTCTCAGAATTACATCTCTATTTCATGGATTTCTTCGCTAGCCTTATTTCTGTGGAATCTGAGAACAGATATTTCCGATCCCATTGAAGATTATAGGGCGAAAGGAAATATCCTCCGATAGCAGAGAGAAAGAAGCTTTCCTTGAAATTTCTTTGTGTTCTGTGAAATCATCTCACAGAGTTACAGCTTTCCCCTCAAGAATCCTTTCGCTAAGACAGTTCTTGTGGAATTGGCAAAGTGATATTTGGAAGCCCATAGAGGGCAATGGTGAAAAAGGAAATATCCTGAGATGAAATCTGGAAAGAAGCTTTCTGAGAAACTGCTTAGTGTTCGGTTAATTCATCTCACAGAATTACATCTGTATTTCGTGGATCTCTTTGCTAGCCTTATTTCTGTGGAATCTGAGAACAGGTATTTCAGTTCCCATTGAAGACTATAGGGCCAAAGGAAATAACCTCCGATTACAAAGAGAAAGAAGCCTTCTTAGCAACTTCTTTGTGTTCTGTGAAATCATCTCACAGAGTTACAGCTTTCCCCTCAAGAAGCCTTTCGCTAAGACAGTTCTTGTGGAATTGGAAAAGTGATATTTGGAAGCCCTTAGAGGGCTATGGTGAAAAAGGATATATCCTCAGATGAAATCTGGAAAGAAGCTTTCTGAGAAACTACTTAGTGTTCTGTTAATTCATCTCACAGAGTTACATCTGTATTTCGTGGATCTCTTTGCTAGCCTTATTTCTGTGGAATCTGAGAACAGATATTTCAGATCTCTTTGAAGACTATAGGGCCAAAGGAAATATCCTCCGATAACAAAGAGAAAGAAGCTTTCTGAGAAACTCCTTTGCGTTCTGTGAAATCATCTCACAGAGTAACAGCTTTCCCTCAAGAAGCCTTTCCCTAAGACAGTTCTTGTGGAATTGGCAAAGTGATATTTTGAAGCCCATAGAGGGCTATGGTGAAAAAGGAAATATCCTCAGATGAAATCTGGAAAGAACTTTCTGAGAAACTACTTAGTGTTCTGTTAATTCATCTCACAGAGTTACATCTGTATTTCCTGGATCTCTTTTCTAGCCTTATTTCTGTGGAATCTGAGAACAGATATTTCGGATCCCATTGATCACTATAGGGCCAAAGGAAATATCCTCCGATAACAAAGAGAAAGAAGCTTTCTGAGAAACTTCTTTGTGTTCTGTGAAATCATCTCACAGAGTTACAGCTTTCCCCTCAAGAAGCCTTTCGCTAAGAAAGTTCTCGTGGAATTGGCAAAGTGATATTTGAAAGCCCATAGAGGGCTATGGTGAAAAAGGTAATATCCTCAGATGATATCTGGAAAGAAGCTTTCTGAGAAACTGCAAAGGTTCTGTTAATTCATCTCAGAGAGTTACATCTGTATTTTGTGGATCTCTTTGCTAGCCTTATTTCTGTGGAATCTGAGAACAGGTATTTCAGATCCCATTGAAGACAATAGGGCCAAAGGAAATATCCTCCGATTACAAAGAGAAAGAAGTTTTCCTAGAAACTTCTTTGTGTTCTGTGAAATCATCTCTCAGAGTTACAACTTTCCCCTCAAGAAGCCTTTCGCTAAGACAGTTCTTGTGGAATTGGCAAAGTGGTATTTGGAAGCCCATAGAATGCTATGGTGAAAAAGGAAATATCCTCAGATGAAATCTGGAAAGAAGTTTCTAAGAAACTGCTTAGTGTTCTGTTAATTCATCTCACAGAATTACATATGTATTTCGTGGATCTCTTTGCTAGCCTTATTTCTGTGGAATCTGAGAACAGATATTTCGGATCCCTTTGAAGACTATAGGGCCAAAGGAAATATCCTCCGATAACAAAGAGAAAGAAGCTTTCTGAGAAACTTCTTTGCGTTCTGTGAAATCATCTCACAGAATTACAGCTTTCCCCTCAAGAAGCCTTTTGCTTAGACAGTTCTTGTGGAATTGGCAAAGTGATATTTGGAAGCCCATAGAGGGCTATGGTGAAAAAGGAAATATCCACAGATGAAATCTGGAAAGAAGCTTTCTGAGAAACTGCTTAGTGTTCTGTTAATTCATCTCTCAGAATTACATCTCTATTTCATGGATTTCTTCGCTAGCCTTATTTCTGTGGAATCTGAGAACAGATATTTCGGATCCCGTTGAAGACTATAGGGCCAAAGGAAATACCTCCGATAACAAAGAGAAAGAAGCTTTCTGAGAAACTTCTTTGTGTTCTGTGAAATCATCTCACAGAGTTACAGCTTTCCCTCAAGAAGCCTTTCGCTAAGACAGTTTTTGTGGAATTGGAAAAGTGATATTTGGAAGCCCATAGAGGGCTATGGTGAAAAAGGAAATATCCTCAGATGAAATCTGGAAAGAAGCTTTCTGAGAAACTGCTTAGTGTTCTGTTAATTCATCTCACAGAGTTCCATCTGTATTTCATGGATCTCTTTGCTAGCCTTATTTCTGTGGAATCTGAGAACAGATATTTCGGATCCCATTGAAGATTATGGGGGCCAAAAAAAATATCCTCCGATAACAGAGAGAAAGCAGCTTTCTGAGAAATTTCTTTGTGTTCTGTGAAATCATCTCACAGAGTTACAGCTTTCCCCTCAAGAAGCCTTTCGCTAAGACAGTTCTTGTGGAATTGTCAAAGTGATATTTGGAAGACAATAGAGGGCTATGGTGAAAAAGGAAATATCCTCAAATGAAATCTGGAAAGAAGCTTTCTGAGAAACTGCTTAGTGTTCGGTTAATTCATCTCACAGAGTTACATCTGTATTTCGTGGATCTCTTTGCTAGCCTTATTTCTGTGGAATCTGAGAACAGATATTTCGGATCCCTTTGAAGACTATAGGGCCAAAGGAAATATCCTCCGATAACAAAGAGAAAGAAGCTTTCTGAGAAACTTCTTTGCATTCTGTGAAATCATCTCACAGAGTTACAGCTTTCCCCTCAAGAAGCCTTTCGCTAAGACAGTTCTTGTGGAATTGGCAAAGTGATATTTGGAAGCCCATAGAGGGCTATGGTGAAAAAGGAAATAACCTCAGATGAAATCTGGAAAGAAGCTTTCTGAGAAACTGCTTAGTGTTCTGTTAATTCATCTCACAGAGTTACATCTGTATTTCGTGGATCTCTTTGCTAGCCTTATTTCTGTGGAATCTGAGAACAGGTATTTCAGATCCCATTGAAGACTATAGGGCCAAAGGAAATAACCTCCGATTACAAAGAGAAAGAAGCCTTCTTAGAAACTTCTTTGTGTTCTGTGAAATCATCTCACAGAGTTACAGCTTTCCCCTCAAGAAGCCTTTCGCTAAGACAGTTCTTGTGGAATTGGCAAAGTGATATTTTGAAGCCCATAGTGGGCTATGGTGAAAAAGGAAATATCCTCAGACGATCTGGAAAGAAGCTTTCTGAGAAACTGCTTAGTTTTCTGTTAATTCATCTCACAGAGTTACATCTGTATTTCGTGGATCTCATTGCTAGCCTTATTTCTGTGGAATCTGAGAACAGATATTACGGATCCCATTGAAGACTATAGGGCCAAAGGAAATATCCTCCGATAACAAAGAGAAAGAAGCTTTCTGAGAAACTTCCTTGCGATCTGTGAAATCATCTCACAGAGTTACAGCTTTCCTCTCAAGAAGCCTTTCGCTAAGACAGTTCTCGTGGAATTGGCGAAGTGATATTTGGAAGCCCATAGAGGGCTACGGTGAAAAAGGAAATATCCTCAGATGAAATCTGGAAAGAAGCTTCCTGAGAAACTGCTTAGTGTTCGGTTCATTCATCTCACAGAGTTACATCTGTATTTCGTGGATCTCTTTGCTAGCCCTATTACTGTGGAATCTGAGAACAGGTATTTCAGATCTCTTTGAAGACTATAGGGCCAAAGGAAATATCCTCCGATTACAAAGAGAAAGAAGTTTTCCTAGAAACTTCTTTGTGTTCTGTGAAATCATCTCTCAGAGTTACAGCTTTCCCCTCAAGAAGCCTTTCGCTAAGACAGTTCTTGTGGAATTGGCAAAGTGGTATTTGGAAGCCCATAGAATGCTATGGAGAAAAAGGAAATATCCTCAGATGAAATCTGGAAAGAAGTTTCTAAGAAACTGCTTAGTGTTCTGTTAATTCATCTCACAGAGTTACATCTGTATTTCGTGGATCTCTTTGCTAGCCTTATTTCTGTGGAATCTGAGAACAGATATTTCGGATCCCTTTGAAGACTATAGGGCCAAAGGAAAAATCCTCCGATAACAAAGAGAAAGAAGCTTTCTGAGAAACTTCTTTGCGTTCTGTGAAATCATCTCACAGAATTACAGCTTTCCCCTCAAGAAGCCTTTTGCTAAGACAGTTCTTGTGGAATTGGCAAAGTGATATTTGGAAGCCCATAGAGGGCTATGGTGAAAAAGGAAATATCCACAGATGAAATCTGGAAAGAAGCTTTCTGAGAAACTGCTTACTGTTCTGTTAGTTCATCTCTCAGAATTACATCTCTGTTTCATGGATTTCTTCGCTAGCCTTATTTCTGTGGAATCTGAGAACAGATATTTCGGATCCCTTTGAAAACTATAGGGCCAAAGGAAATATCCTCCGATAACAAAGAGAAAGAAGCTTTCTGAGAAATATCTTTGTGTTCTGTGAAATCATCCCACAGAGTTACAGCTTTCCCCTCAAGAAGCCTTTCGCTAAGACAGTTCTTGTGGAATTAGCAAAGTGATATTTGGAAGCCCATAGATGGCTATCGTGAAAAAGGAAATATCCTCAGATGAAATCTGGAAAGAAGCTTTCTGAGAAACTGCTTAGTGTTCTGTTAATTCAACTCACAGAGTTCCATCTGTATTTCCTGGATCTCTTTGCTAGCCTTATTTCTGTGGAATCTGAGAACAGATATTTCGCATCCCTTTTGAGACTATAGGGCCAAAGGAAATACCTCCGATAACAAAGAGAAAGAAGCTTTCTTAGAAACTTTTTTGTGTTCTGTGAAATCATCTCACAGAGTTACAGCTTTCCCCTCAAGAAGCCTTTCGCTAAGACAGTTCTTGTGGAATTGGAAAAGTGATATTTGGAAGCCCATAGAGGGCTATGGTGAAAAAGGAAATATCCTCAGATGAAATCTGGAAAGAAGCTTTCTGAGAAACTGCTTAGTGTTCTGTTAATTCATCTCACAGAGTTACATCTGTATTTCATGGATCTCTTTGCTAGCCTTATTTCTGTGGAATCTGAGAACAGATATTTCGGATCCCTTTGAAGACTATAGGGCCAAAGGAAATATCCTCTGATAACAGAGAGAAAGCAGCTTTCTGAGAAATTTCTTTGTGTTCTGTGAAATCATGTCACAGAGTTACAGCTTTCCCCTCAAGAAGCCTTTCGCTAAGACAGTTCTTGTGGAATTGTCAAAGTGATATTTGGAAGACAATAGAGGGCTATGGTGAAAAAGGAAATATCCTCAGATGAAATCTGGAAAGAAGCTTTCTGAGAAACTGCTTAGTGTTCGGTTAATTCATCTCACAGAGTTATATCTGTATTTCGTGGATCTCTTTGCTAGCCTTATTTCTGTGGAATCTGAGAGCAGATATTTCGGATCTCATTGAAGACTATAGGGCCAAAGGAAATATCCTCCGGTTACAAAGAGAAAGAAGCTTTCTTAGAAACTTCTTTGTGTTCTGTGAAATCATCTCACAGAGTTACAGTTTCCCCTCAAGAAGCCTTTCGCTAAGACAGTTCTTGTGGAATTGGCAAAGTGATATTTGGAAGCCCATAGAGGGCTATGGTGAAAAAGGAAATATCCTCAGATGAAATCTGGAAAGAAGCTTTCTGAGAAACTGCTTAGTGTTCCCTTAATTCATCTCACAGAGTTACATCTGTATTTCGTGGATCTCTTTGCTAGCCTTATTTCTGTGGAATCTGAGAACAGATATATCGGATCCCTTTGAAGACTATAGGGCCAAAGGAAATATCTTCCGATTACAAAGAGAAAGAAGCTTTCTGAGAAACTTCTTTGCGTTCTGTGAAATCTTCTCACAGAGTTACAGCTTTCCACTCAAGAAGCCTTTCGCTAAACCAGTTCTTGTGGAATTGGAAAAGTGATATTTGGAAGCCCATAGAGGGCTATGGTGAAAAAGGAAATATCCTCAGATGAAATCTGGAAAGAAGCTTTCTGAGAAACTGCTTAGTGTTCGGTTAATTCATCTCAGAGAGTTACATCTGTATTTCGTGGATCTCTTTGCTAGCCTTATTTCTGTGGAATCTGAGAACAGGTATTTCAGATCCCATTGAAGACTATAGGGCCAAAGGAAATATCCTCCGATTACAAAGAGAAAGAAGTTTTCCTAGAAACTTCTTTGCGTTCTCTGAAATCATCTCTCTGAGTTACAGCTTTCCCCTCAAGAAGCCTTTCGCTAAGACAGTTCTTGTGGAATTGACAAAGTGGTATTTGGAAGCCCATAGAATGCTATGGTGAAAAAGGAAATATCCTCAGATGAAATCTGGAAAGAAGTTTCTAAGAGACTGCTTAGTGTTCTGTTAATTCATCTCACAGTGTTACATCTGTATTTCGTGGATCTCTTTGCTAGCCTTATTTCTGTGGAATCTGAGAACAGATATTTCGGATCCCTTTGAAGACTATAGGGCCAAAGGAAATATCCTCCGATAACAAAGAGAAAGAAGCTTTCTGAGAAACTTCTTTGCGTTCTGTGAAATCATCTCACAGAATTACAGCTTTCCCCTCAAGAAGACTTTTGCTAAGACAGTTCTTGTGGAATTGGCAAAGTGATATTTGGAAGCCCTTAGAGGGCTATGGTGAAAAAGGAAATATCCTCAGATGAAATCTGGAAAGAAGCTTTCTGAGAAACTGCTTAGTGTTCTGTTAATTCATCTCTCAGAATTACATCTCTATTTCATGGATTTCTTCGCTAGCCTTATTTCTGTGGAATCTGAGAACAGATATTTCCGATCCCATTGAAGATTATAGGGCCAAAGGAAATATCCTCCGATAGCAGAGAGAAAGAAGCTTTCCTTGAAATTTCTTTGTGTTCTGTGAAATCATCTCACAGAGTTACAGGTTTCCCCTCAAGAATCCTTTCGCTAAGACAGTTCTTGTGGAATTGGCAAAGTGATATTTGGAAGCCCATAGAGGGCAATGGTGAAAAAGGAAATATCCTGAGATGAAATCTGGAAAGAAGCTTTCTGAGAAACTGCTTAGTGTTCGGTTAATTCATCTCACAGAATTACATCTGTATTTCGTGGATCTCTTTGCTAGCCTTATTTCTGTGGAATCTGAGAACAGGTATTTCAGATCCCATTGAAGACTATAGGGCCAAAGGAAATAACCTCCGATTACAAAGAGAAGGAAGCCTTCTTAGCAACTTCTTTGTGTTCTGTGAAATCATCTCACAGAGTTACAGCTTTCCCCTCAAGAAGCCTTTCGCTAAGACAGTTCTTGTGGAATTGGAAAAGTGATATTTGGAAGCCCTTAGAGGGCTATGGTGAAAAAGGATATATCCTCAGATGAAATCTGGAAAGAAGCTTTCTGAGAAACTGCTTAGTGTTCTGTTAATTCATCTCACAGTGTTACATCTGTATTTCGTGGATCTCTTTGCTAGCCTTATTTCTGTGGAATCTGAGAACAGATATTTCAGATCTCTTTGAAGACTATAGGGCCAAAGGAAATATCCTCCGATAACAAAGAGAAAGAAGCTTTCTGAGAAACTCCTTTGCGTTCTGTGAAATCATCTCACAGAGTTACAGCTTTCCCTCAAGAAGCCTTTCCCTAAGACAGTTCTTGTGGAATTGGCAAAGTGATATTTTGAAGCCCATAGAGGGCTATGGTGAAAAAGGAAATATCCTCAGATGAAATCTGGAAAGAACTTTCTGAGAAACTGCTTAGTGTTCTGGTAATTCATCTCACAGAGTTACATCTGTATTTCCTGGATCTCTTGCCTAGCCTTATTTCTGTGGAATCTGAGAACAGGTATTTCAGATCCCTTTGAAGACTATAGAGCCAAAGGAAATATCCTCCGATTACAAAGAGAAAGAAGCCTTCTTAGAAACTTCTTTGTGTTCTGTGAAATCATGTCACAGAGTTACAGCTTTCCCCTCAAGAAGCCTTTCGCTAAGACAGTTCTTGTGGAATTGGCAAAGTGATATCTGGAAGCCCTTAGAGGGCTATTTTGAAAAAGGATATATCCTCAGATAAAATCTGGAAAGAAGCTTTCTGAGAAACTACTTAGTGTTCTGTTAATTCATCTCACAGAGTTACATCTGTATTTCCTGGATCTCTTTCCTAGCCTTATTTCTGTGGAATCTGAGAACAGATATTTCGGATCCCATTGATCACTATAGGGCCAAAGGAAATATCCTCCGATAACAAAGAGAAAGAAGCTTTCTGAGAAACTTCTTTGTGTTTTGTGAAATCATCTCACAGAGTTACAGCTTTCCCCTCAAGAAGCCTTTCGCTAAGAAAGTTCTCGTGGAATTGGCAAAGTGATATTTGAAAGCCCATAGAGGGCTATGGTGAAAAAGGAAATATCCTCAGATGATATCTGGAAAGAAGCTTTCTGAGAAACTGCTAAGTGTTCTGTTAATTCATCTCAGAGCGTTACATCTGTATTTTGTGGATCTCTTTGCTAGCCTTATTTCTGTGGAATCTGAGAACAGGTATTTCAGATCCCATTGAAGACAATAGGGCCAAAGGAAATATCCTCCGATTACAAAGAGAAAGAAGTTTTCCTAGAAACTTCTTTGTGTTCTGTGAAATCATCTCTCAGAGTTACAGCTTTCCCCTCAAGAAGCCTTTCGCTAAGACAGTTCTTGTGGAATTGGCAAAGTGGTATTTGGAAGCCCATAGAATGCTATGGTGAAAAAGGAAATATCCTCAGATGAAATCTGGAAAGAAGTTTCTAAGAAACTGCTTAGTGTTCTGTTAATTCATCTCACAGAATTACATCTGTATTTCGTGGATCTCTTTGCTAGCCTTATTTCTGTGGAATCTGAGAACAGATATTTCGGATCCCTTTGAAGACTATAGGGCCAAAGGAAATATCCTCCGATAACAAAGAGAAAGAAGCTTTCCTAGAAACTTCTTTGCGTTCTGTGAAATCATCTCACAGAATTACAGCTTTCCCCTCAAGAAGCCTTTTGCTTAGACAGTTCTTGTGGAATTGGCAAAGTGATATTTGGAAGCCCATAGAGGGCTATGGTGAAAAAGGAAATATCCACAGATGAAATCTGGAAAGAAGCTTTCTGAGAAACTGCTTAGTGTTCTGTTAATTCATCTCTCAGAATTACATCTCTATTTCATGGATTTCTTCGCTAGCCTTATTTCTGTGGAATCTGAGAACAGATATTTCGGATCCCTTTGAAGACTATAGGGCCAAAGGAAATACCTCCGATAACAAAGAGAAAGAAGCTTTCTGAGAAACTTCTTTGTGTTCTGTGAAATCATCTCACAGAGTTACAGCTTTCCCTCAAGAAGCCTTTCGCTAAGACAGTTTTTGTGGAATTGGAAAAGTGATATTTGGAAGCCCATAGAGGGCTATGGTGAAAAAGGAAATATCCTCAGATGAAATCTGGAAAGAAGCTTTCTGAGAAACTGCTTAGTGTTCGGTTAATTCATCTCACAGAGTTACATCTGTATTTCGTGGATCTCTTTGCTAGCCTTATTTCTTTGGAATCTGAGAACAGATATTTCGGATCCCTTTGAAGACTATAGGGCCAAAGGAAATATCCTCCGATAACAAAGAGAAAGAAGCTTTCTGAGAAACTTCTTTGCATTCTGTGAAATCATCTCACAGAGTTACAGCTTTCCCCTCAAGAAGCCTTTCGCTAAGACAGTTCTTGTGGAATTGGCAAAGTGATATTTGGAAGCCCATAGCGGGCTATGGTGAAAAAGGAAATATCCTCAGATGAAATCTGGAAAGAAGCTTTCTGAGAAACTGCTTAGTGTTCTGTTAATTCATCTCACAGAATTACATCTGTATTTCGTGGATCTCTTTGCTAGCCTTATTTCTGTGGAATCTGAGAACAGGTATTTCAGATCCCATTGAAGACTATAGGGCCAAAGGAAATAACCTCCGATTACAAAGAGAAAGAAGCCTTCTTAGAAACTTCTTTGTGTTCTGTGAAATCATCTCACAGAGTTACAGCTTTCCCCTCAAGAAGCCTTTCGCTAAGACAGTTCTTGTGGAATTGGCAAAGTGATATTTTGAAGCCCATAGTGGGCTATGGTGAAAAAGGAAATATCCTCAGATGATCTGGAAAGAAGCTTTCTGAGAAACTGCTTAGTTTTCTGTTAATTCATCTCACAGAGTTACATCTGTATTTCGTGGATCTCATTGCTAGCCTTATTTCTGTGGAATCTGAGAACAGATATTACGGATCCCATTGAAGACTATAGGGCCAAAGGAAATATCCTCCGATAACAAAGAGAAAGAAGCTTTCTGAGAAACTTCCTTGCGATCTGTGAAATCATCTCACAGAGTTACAGCTTTCCTCTCAAGAAGCCTTTCGCTAAGACAGTTCTCGTGGAATTGGCAAAGTGATATTTGGAAGCCCATAGAGGGCTATGGTGAAAAAGGAAATATCCTCAGATGAAATCTGGAAAGAAGCTTCCTGAGAAACTGCTTAGTGTTCGGTTCATTCATCTCACAGAGTTACATCTGTATTTCGTGGATCTCTTTGCTAGCCCTATTACTGTGGAATCTGAGAACAGGTATTTCAGATCTCTTTGAAGACTATAGGGCCAAAGGAAATATCCTCCGATGACAAAGAGAAAGAAGCTTTCTGAGAAACTTCTTTGGTTCTGTGAAATCATCTCACAGAGTTACAGCTTTAACCTCTAGACTCCTTTCGCTAAGTCTGTTCTTGTGGAATTGGCAAAGTGATATTTGGAAGCCCATAGAGGGCTATGGTGAAAAAGGAAATATCCTCAGATGAAAGATGGAAAGAAGCTTTCTGAGAAATTGCTTAGTGTTCTGTTAATTCATATCACAGAGTTACATCTGTATTTCGTGGATCTCTTTGCTAGCCTTATTTCTGTGGAATCTGAGAACAGATATTTCGGATCCCATTGAAGACTATAGGGCCAGAGGAAATATCCTCCGATAACAAAGAGAAAGAAGCTTTCTGAGAAACTTCTTTGCATTCTGTGAAATCATCTCACAGCTTTACAGCTTTCCCCTCAAGAATCCTTTCGATAAGACAGTTCTTGTGGAATTGGCAAAGTGATATTTGGAAGCCCATAGAGGGCTATGGTGAAAAAGGAAATATCCTCAGATGAAATCTGGAAAGAAGCTTTCTGAGAAACTGCTTACTGTTCGGTTAATTCATCTCACAGAGTTACATCTGTATTGGGTGGATCCCTTTGCTAGCCTTATTTCTGTGGAATCTGAGAACAGGTATTTCAGATCCCATTGAAGACTATAGGGCCAAAGGAAATAACCTCCGATTACAAAGAGAAAGAAGCCTTCTTAGAAACTTCTTTGTGTTCTGTGAAATCATCTCACAGAGTTACAGCTTTCCCCTCAAGAAGCCTTTCGCTAAGACACTTCTTGTGGAATTGGCAAAGTGATATTTGGAAGCCCTTAGAGGGCTATGGTGAAAAAGGAAATATCCTCAGATGAAATCTGGAAAGAATCTTTCTGAGAAACTCCTTAGTTTTCTGTTAATTCATCTCACAGAGTTACATCTGTATTTCGTGGATCTCTTTGCTAGACTTATTTCTGTGGAATCTGAGAACAGATATTTCGGATCCCATGAAAGACTATAGGGCCAAAGGAAATATCCTCCGATAACAAAGAGAAAGAAGCTTTCTGAGAAATTTCTTTGCGTTCTGTGAAATCATCTCACAGAGTTACAGCGTTCCCCTCAAGAAGCCTTTCGCTAAGACAGTTCTTGTGGAATTGGCAAAGTGATATTTGGAAGCCCATAGAGGGCTATGGTGAAAAAGGAAATATCCACAGATGAAATCTGGAAAGAAGCTTTCTGAGAAACTGCTTACTGTTCTGTTAGTTCATCTCTCAGAATTACATCTCTGTTTCATGGATGTCTTCGCTAGCCTTATTTCTGTGGAATCTGAGAACAGATATTTCGGATCCCTTTGAAAACTATAGGGCCAAAGGAAATATCCTACGATAACAAAGAGAAAGAAGCTTTCTGAGAAACTTCTTTGCATTCTGTGAAATCATCTCACAGAGTTACAGCTTTCCCCTCAAGAAGCCTTTCGCTAAGACAGTTCTTGTGGAATTGGCAAAGTGATATTTGGAAGACAATAGAGGGCTATGGTGAAAAAGGAAATATCCTCAGATGAAATCTGGAAAGAAGCTTTCTGAGAAACTGCTTAGTGTTCTGTTAATTCATCTCACAGAGTTACATCTGTATTTCGTGGATCTCTTTGCTAGCCTTATTTCTGTGGAATCTGAGAACAGGTATTTCAGATCCCATTGAAGACTATAGGGCCAAAGGAAATAACCTCCGATTACTCAGAGAAAGAAGCCTTCTTAGAAACTTCTTTGTGTTCTGTGAAATCATCTCACAGAGTTACAGCTTTCCCCTCAAGAAGCCTTTCGCTAAGACAATTCTTGTGGAATTGGCAAAGTGATATTTGGAAGCCCATAGAGGGCTATGGTGAAAAAGGAAATATCCTCTGTTGAAATCTGGAAAGAAGCTTTCTGAGAAACTATTAAGTGTTCTGTTAATTCATCTCACAGAGTTACATCTGTATTTCGTGGATCTCTTTGCTAGCCTTATTTCTGTGGAATCTGAGAACAGATATATCGGATCCCTTTGAAGACTATAGGGCCAAAGGAAATATCTTCCGATTACAAAGAGAAAGAAGCTTTCTGAGAAACTTCTTTGCGTTCTGTGAAATCTTCTCACAGATTTACAGCTTTCCACTCAAGAAGCCTTTCGCTAAACCAGTTCTTGTGGAATTGGAAAAGTGATATTTGGAAGCCCATAGAGGGCTATGGTGAAAAAGGAAATATCCTCAGATGAAATCTGGAAAGAAGCTTTCTGAGAAACTGCTTAGTGTTCGGTTAATTCATCTCAGAGAGTTACATCTGTATTTCGTGGATCTCTTTGCTAGCCTTATTTCTGTGGAATCTGAGAACAGGTATTTCAGATCCCATTGAAGACTATAGGGCCAAAGGAAATATCCTCCGATTACAAAGAGAAAGAAGTTTTCCTAGAAACTTCTTTGCGTTCTCTGAAATCATCTCTCTGAGTTACAGCTTTCCCCTCAAGAAGCCTTTCGCTAAGACAGTTCTTGTGGAATTGACAAAGTGGTATTTGGAAGCCCATAGAATGCTATGGTGAAAAAGGAAATATCCTCAGATGAAATCTGGAAAGAAGTTTCTAAGAGACTGCTTAGTGTTCTGTTAATTCATCTCACAGTGTTACATCTGTATTTCGTGGATCTCTTTGCTAGCCTTATTTCTGTGGAATCTGAGAACAGATATTTCGGATCCCTTTGAAGACTATAGGGCCAAAGGAAATATCCTCCGATAACAAAGAGAAAGAAGCTTTCTGAGAAACTTCTTTGCGTTCTGTGAAATCATCTCACAGAATTACAGCTTTCCCCTCAAGAAGACTTTTGCTAAGACAGTTCTTGTGGAATTGGCAAAGTGATATTTGGAAGCCCTTAGAGGGCTATGGTGAAAAAGGAAATATCCTCAGATGAAATCTGGAAAGAAGCTTTCTGAGAAACTGCTTAGTGTTGTGTTAATTCATCTCTCAGAATTACATCTCTATTTCATGGATTTCTTCGCTAGCCTTATTTCTGTGGAATCTGAGAACAGATATTTCCGATCCCATTGAAGATTATAGGGCCAAAGGAAATATCCTCCGATAGCAGAGAGAAAGAAGCTTTCCTTGAAATTTCTTTGTGTTCTGTGAAATCATCTCACAGAGTTACAGGTTTCCCCTCAAGAATCCTTTCGCTAAGACAGTTCTTGTGGAATTGGCAAAGTGATATTTGGAAGCCCATAGAGGGCAATGGTGAAAAAGGAAATATCCTGAGATGAAATCTGGAAAGAAGCTTTCTGAGAAACTGCTTAGTGTTCGGTTAATTCATCTCACAGAATTACATCTGTATTTCGTGGATCTCTTTGCTAGCCTTATTTCTGTGGAATCTGAGAACAGGTATTTCAGATCCCATTGAAGACTATAGGGCCAAAGGAAATAACCTCCGATTACAAAGAGAAAGAAGCCTTCTTAGCAACTTCTTTGTGTTCTGTGAAATCATCTCACAGAGTTACAGCTTTCCCCTCAAGAAGCCTTTCGCTAAGACAGTTCTTGTGGAATTGGAAAAGTGATATTTGGAAGCCCTTAGAGGGCTATGGTGAAAAAGGATATATCCTCAGATGAAATCTGGAAAGAAGCTTTCTGAGAAACTGCTTAGTGTTCTGTTAATTCATCTCACAGTGTTACATCTGTATTTCGTGGATCTCTTTGCTAGCCTTATTTCTGTGGAATCTGAGAACAGATATTTCAGATCTCTTTGAAGACTATAGGGCCAAAGGAAATATCCTCCGATAACAAAGAGAAAGAAGCTTTCTGAGAAACTCCTTTGCGTTCTGTGAAATCATCTCACAGAGTTACAGCTTTCCCTCAAGAAGCCTTTCCCTAAGACAGTTCTTGTGGAATTGGCAAAGTGATATTTTGAAGCCCATAGAGGGCTATGGTGAAAAAGGAAATATCCTCAGATGAAATCTGGAAAGAACTTTCTGAGAAACTGCTTAGTGTTCTGGTAATTCATCTCACAGAGTTACATCTGTATTTCCTGGATCTCTTGCCTAGCCTTATTTCTGTGGAATCTGAGAACAGGTATTTCAGATCCCTTTGAAGACTATAGAGCCAAAGGAAATATCCTCCGATTACAAAGAGAAAGAAGCCTTCTTAGAAACTTCTTTGTGTTCTGTGAAATCATGTCACAGAGTTACAGCTTTCCCCTCAAGAAGCCTTTCGCTAAGACAGTTCTTGTGGAATTGGCAAGGTGATATCTGGAAGCCCTTAGAGGGCTATTTTGAAAAAGGATATATCCTCAGATAAAATCTGGAAAGAAGCTTTCTGAGAAACTACTTAGTGTTCTGTTAATTCATCTCACAGAGTTACATCTGTATTTCCTGGATCTCTTTCCTAGCCTTATTTCTGTGGAATCTGAGAACAGATATTTCGGATCCCATTGATCACTATAGGGCCAAAGGAAATATCCTCCGATAACAAAGAGAAAGAAGCTTTCTGAGAAACTTCTTTGTGTTTTGTGAAATCATCTCACAGAGTTACAGCTTTCCCCTCAAGAAGCCTTTCGCTAAGAAAGTTCTCGTGGAATTGGCAAAGTGATATTTGAAAGCCCATAGAGGGCTATGGTGAAAAAGGAAATATCCTCAGATGATATCTGGAAAGAAGCTTTCTGAGAAACTGCTAAGTGTTCTGTTAATTCATCTCAGAGAGTTACATCTGTATTTTGTGGATCTCTTTGCTAGCCTTATTTCTGTGGAATCTGAGAACAGGTATTTCAGATCCCATTGAAGACAATAGGGCCAAAGGAAATATCCTCCGATTACAAAGAGAAAGAAGTTTTCCTAGAAACTTCTTTGTGTTCTGTGAAATCATCTCTCAGAGTTACAGCTTTCCCCTCAAGAAGCCTTTCGCTAAGACAGTTCTTGTGGAATTGGCAAAGTGGTATTTGGAAGCCCATAGAATGCTATGGTGAAAAAGGAAATATCCTCAGATGAAATCTGGAAAGAAGTTTCTAAGAAACTGCTTAGTGTTCTGTTAATTCATCTCACAGAATTACATCTGTATTTCGTGGATCTCTTTGCTAGCCTTATTTCTGTGGAATCTGAGAACAGATATTTCGGATCCCTTTGAAGACTATAGGGCCAAAGGAAATATCCTCCGATAACAAAGAGAAAGAAGCTTTCCTAGAAACTTCTTTGCGTTCTGTGAAATCATCTCACAGAATTACAGCTTTCCCCTCAAGAAGCCTTTTGCTTAGACAGTTCTTGTGGAATTGGCAAAGTGATATTTGGAAGCCCATAGAGGGCTATGGTGAAAAAGGAAATATCCACAGATGAAATCTGGAAAGAAGCTTTCTGAGAAACTGCTTAGTGTTCTGTTAATTCATCTCTCAGAATTACATCTCTATTTCATGGATTTCTTCGCTAGCCTTATTTCTGTGGAATCTGAGAACAGATATTTCGGATCCCTTTGAAGACTATAGGGCCAAAGGAAATACCTCCGATAACAAAGAGAAAGAAGCTTTCTGAGAAACTTCTTTGTGTTCTGTGAAATCATCTCACAGAGTTACAGCTTTCCCTCAAGAAGCCTTTCGCTAAGACAGTTTTTGTGGAATTGGAAAAGTGATATTTGGAAGCCCATAGAGGGCTATGGTGAAAAAGGAAATATCCTCAGATGAAATCTGGAAAGAAGCTTTCTGAGAAACTGCTTAGTGTTCGGTTAATTCATCTCACAGAGTTACATCTGTATTTCGTGGATCTCTTTGCTAGCCTTATTTCTTTGGAATCTGAGAACAGATATTTCGGATCCCTTTGAAGACTATAGGGCCAAAGGAAATATCCTCCGATAACAAAGAGAAAGAAGCTTTCTGAGAAACTTCTTTGCATTCTGTGAAATCATCTCACAGAGTTACAGCTTTCCCCTCAAGAAGCCTTTCGCTAAGACAGTTCTTGTGGAATTGGCAAAGTGATATTTGGAAGCCCATAGCGGGCTATGGTGAAAAAGGAAATATCCTCAGATGAAATCTGGAAAGAAGCTTTCTGAGAAACTGCTTAGTGTTCTGTTAATTCATCTCACAGAATTACATCTGTATTTCGTGGATCTCTTTGCTAGCCTTATTTCTGTGGAATCTGAGAACAGGTATTTCAGATCCCATTGAAGACTATAGGGCCAAAGGAAATAACCTCCGATTACAAAGAGAAAGAAGCCTTCTTAGAAACTTCTTTGTGTTCTGTGAAATCATCTCACAGAGTTACAGCTTTCCCCTCAAGAAGCCTTTCGCTAAGACAGTTCTTGTGGAATTGGCAAAGTGATATTTTGAAGCCCATAGTGGGCTATGGTGAAAAAGGAAATATCCTCAGATGATCTGGAAAGAAGCTTTCTGAGAAACTGCTTAGTTTTCTGTTAATTCATCTCACAGAGTTACATCTGTATTTCGTGGATCTCATTGCTAGCCTTATTTCTGTGGAATCTGAGAACAGATATTACGGATCCCATTGAAGACTATAGGGCCAAAGGAAATATCCTCCGATAACAAAGAGAAAGAAGCTTTCTGAGAAACTTCCTTGCGATCTGTGAAATCATCTCACAGAGTTACAGCTTTCCTCTCAAGAAGCCTTTCGCTAAGACAGTTCTCGTGGAATTGGCAAAGTGATATTTGGAAGCCCATAGAGGGCTATGGTGAAAAAGGAAATATCCTCAGATGAAATCTGGAAAGAAGCTTCCTGAGAAACTGCTTAGTGTTCGGTTCATTCATCTCACAGAGTTACATCTGTATTTCGTGGATCTCTTTGCTAGCCCTATTACTGTGGAATCTGAGAACAGGTATTTCAGATCTCTTTGAAGACTATAGGGCCAAAGGAAATATCCTCCGATGACAAAGAGAAAGAAGCTTTCTGAGAAACTTCTTTGGTTCTGTGAAATCATCTCACAGAGTTACAGCTTTAACCTCTAGACTCCTTTCGCTAAGTCTGTTCTTGTGGAATTGGCAAAGTGATATTTGGAAGCCCATAGAGGGCTATGGTGAAAAAGGAAATATCCTCAGATGAAAGATGGAAAGAAGCTTTCTGAGAAATTGCTTAGTGTTCTGTTAATTCATATCACAGAGTTACATCTGTATTTCGTGGATCTCTTTGCTAGCCTTATTTCTGTGGAATCTGAGAACAGATATTTCGGATCCCATTGAAGACTATAGGGCCAGAGGAAATATCCTCCGATAACAAAGAGAAAGAAGCTTTCTGAGAAACTTCTTTGCATTCTGTGAAATCATCTCACAGCTTTACAGCTTTCCCCTCAAGAATCCTTTCGATAAGACAGTTCTTGTGGAATTGGCAAAGTGATATTTGGAAGCCCATAGAGGGCTATGGTGAAAAAGGAAATATCCTCAGATGAAATCTGGAAAGAAGCTTTCTGAGAAACTGCTTACTGTTCGGTTAATTCATCTCACAGAGTTACATCTGTATTGGGTGGATCCCTTTGCTAGCCTTATTTCTGTGGAATCTGAGAACAGGTATTTCAGATCCCATTGAAGACTATAGGGCCAAAGGAAATAACCTCCGATTACAAAGAGAAAGAAGCCTTCTTAGAAACTTCTTTGTGTTCTGTGAAATCATCTCACAGAGTTACAGCTTTCCCCTCAAGAAGCCTTTCGCTAAGACACTTCTTGTGGAATTGGCAAAGTGATATTTGGAAGCCCTTAGAGGGCTATGGTGAAAAAGGAAATATCCTCAGATGAAATCTGGAAAGAATCTTTCTGAGAAACTCCTTAGTTTTCTGTTAATTCATCTCACAGAGTTACATCTGTATTTCGTGGATCTCTTTGCTAGACTTATTTCTGTGGAATCTGAGAACAGATATTTCGGATCCCATGAAAGACTATAGGGCCAAAGGAAATATCCTCCGATAACAAAGAGAAAGAAGCTTTCTGAGAAATTTCTTTGCGTTCTGTGAAATCATCTCACAGAGTTACAGCGTTCCCCTCAAGAAGCCTTTCGCTAAGACAGTTCTTGTGGAATTGGCAAAGTGATATTTGGAAGACAATAGAGGGCTAGGGTGAAAAAGGAAATATCCTCAGATGAAATCTGGAAAGAAGCTTTCTGAGAAACTGCTTAGTGTTCTGTTAATTCATCTCACCGAGTTACATCTGTATTTCGTGGATCTCTTTGCTAGCCTTATTTCTGTGGAATCTGAGAACAGATATTTCGGATCCCATTGGAGACTATAGGGTCAAAGGAAATATCCTCCGATAACAAAGAGAAAGAAGCTTTCTTAGAAACTTCTTTGTGTTCTGTGAAATCATCTCACAGAGTTACAGCTTTCCCCTCAAGAAGGCTTTCGCTAAACAGTTCTTGTGGAATTGGCAAAGTGATATTTGGAAGACAATAGAGGGCTATGGTGAAAAAGGAAATATCCTCAGATGAAATCTGGAAAGAAGCTTTCTGAGAAACTGCTTAGTGTTGTGTTAATTCATCTCACAGAGTTACATCTGTATTTCGTGGATCTCTTTGCTAGCCTTATTTCTGTGGAATCTGAGAACAGGTATTTCAGATCCCATTGAAGACTATAGGGCCAAAGGAAATATCCTCCGATTACAAAGAGAAAGAAGTTTTCCTAGAAACTTCTTTGTGTTCTGTGAAATCATCTCTCAGAGTTACAGCTTTCCCCTCAAGAAGCCTTTGGCTAAGACAGTTCTTGTGGAATTGGCAAAGTGGTATTTGGAAGCCCATAGAATGCTATGGTGAAAAAGGAAATATCCTCAGATGAAATCTGGAAAGAAGTTTCTAAGAAACTGCTTAGTGTTCTGTTAATTCATCTCACAGAGTTACATCTGTATTTCGTGGATCTCTTTGCTAGCCTTATTTCTGTGGAATCTGAGAACAGATATTTCGGATCCCTTTGAAGACTATAGGGCCAAAGGAAATATCCTCCGATAACAAAGAGAAAGAAGCTTTCTGAGAAACTTCTTTGCGTTCTGTGAAATCATCTCACAGAATTACAGCTTTCCCCTCAAGAAGCCTTTTGCTAAGACAGTTCTTGTGGAATTGGCAAAGTGATATTTGGAAGCCCATAGAGGGCTATGGTGAAAAAGGAAATATCCACAGATGAAATCTGGAAAGAAGCTTTCTGAGAAACTGCTTACTGTTCTGTTAGTTCATCTCTCAGAATTACATCTCTGTTTCATGGATGTCTTCGCTAGCCTTATTTCTGTGGAATCTGAGAACAGATATTTCGGATCCCTTTGAAAACTATAGGGCCAAAGGAAATATCCTACGATAACAAAGAGAAAGAAGCTTTCTGAGAAACTTCTTTGCATTCTGTGAAATCATCTCACAGAGTTACAGCTTTCCCCTCAAGAAGCCTTTCGCTAAGACAGTTCTTGTGGAATTGGCAAAGTGATATTTGGAAGACAATAGAGGGCTATGGTGAAAAAGGAAATATCCTCAGATGAAATCTGGAAAGAAGCTTTCTGAGAAACTGCTTAGTGTTCTGTTAATTCATCTCACAGAGTTACATCTGTATTTCGTGGATCTCTTTGCTAGCCTTATTTCTGTGGAATCTGAGAACAGGTATTTCAGATCCCATTGAAGACTATAGGGCCAAAGGAAATAACCTCCGATTACTCAGAGAAAGAAGCCTTCTTAGAAACTTCTTTGTGTTCTGTGAAATCATCTCACAGAGTTACAGCTTTCCCCTCAAGAAGCCTTTCGCTAAGACAATTCTTGTGGAATTGGCAAAGTGATATTTGGAAGCCCATAGAGGGCTATGGTGAAAAAGGAAATATCCTCTGTTGAAATCTGGAAAGAAGCTTTCTGAGAAACTATTAAGTGTTCTGTTAATTCATCTCACAGAGTTACATCTGTATTTCGTGGATGTCTTTGCTAGCCTTATTTCTGTGGAATCTGAGAACAGATATTTCGGATCTTATTGAAGACTGTAGGGCCAAAGGAAATATCCTCCGATAACAAAGAGAAAGAAGCTTTCTGAGAAAGTTCTTTGCGTTCTGTGAAATCATCTCACAGAGTTACAGCTTTCCACTCAAGAATCCTTTCGCTAATCCAGTTCTTGTGGAATTGTCAAAGTGATATTTGGAAGCCCATAGAGGGCTATGTTGAAAAAGGAAATATCCTCAGATGAAATCTTTAAAGAAGCTTTCTGAGAAACTGCTTAGTGTTCGGTTAATTCAACTCACAGAGTTACATCTGTATTTCGTGGATCTGTTTGGTAACCTTATTTCTGTGGAATCTGAGAACAGGTATTTCGCATCCCTTTGAAGACTATAGGGCCAAAGGAAATACCTCCGATAACAAAGAGAAAGAAGCTTTCTGAGAAACTTCTTTGTGTTCTGTGAAATCATCTCACAGAGTTACAGCTTTCCCCTCAAGAAGACATTCGCTAAGACAGTTCTTGTGGAATTGGCAAAGTGATATTTGGAAGCCCATAGAGGGCTATGGTGAAAAAGGAAATATTCTCAGATGAAATCTGGAAAGAAGCTTTCTGAGAAACTGCTTAGTCTTCTGTTAATTCATCTCACTGAGTTACATCTGTATTTCGTGGATCTCTTTGCTAGCCTTATTTCTGTGGAATCTAAAAACAGATATTTCGGATCCCATTGAAGATTATAGTGCCAAAGGAAATATCCTCCGATAACAAAGAGAAAGAAGCTTTCTGAGTAATTTCTTTGTGTTCTGTGAAATCATCTCACAGAGTTACAGCTTTCCCCTCAAGAAACCTTTCGCTAAGACAGTTCTTGTGGAATTGGCAAAGTGATATTTGGAAGATAATAGAGGGCTATGGTGAAAAAGGAAATATCCTCAGATGAAATCTGGAAAGAAGCTTTCTGAGAAACTGCTTAGTGTTCGGTTAATTCATCTCACAGAGTTACATCTGTATTTCGTGGATCTCTTTGCTACCCTATTTTTGTGGAATCTGAAAACAGATATTTCGGATCCCTTTGAAGACTATAAGGCCCAAGGAAATATCCTCCGATAACAAAGAAAAAGAAGCTTTCTGAGAAACTTCTTTGCATTCTGTGAAATCATCTCACAGAGTTACAGCTTTCCCCTCAGGAAGCCTTTCGCTAAGAAAGTTCTCGTGGAATTGGCAAAGTGATATTTGAAAGCCCATAGAGGGCTATGGTGAAAAAGGAAATATCCTCAGATGATATCTGGAAAGAAGCTTTCTGAGAAACTGCTTAGTGTTCTGTTAATTCATCTCAGAGAGTTACATCTGTATTTCGTGGATCTCTTTGCTAGCCTTATTTCTGTGGAATCTGAGAACAGGTATTTCAGATCCCATTGAAGACTATAGGGCCAAAGGAAATAACCTCCGATTACAAAGAGAAAGAAGCTTTCTGAGAAACTTCTTTGCGTTCTGTGAAATCATCTCTCAGAGTTACAGCTTTCCCCTCAAGAAGCCTTTCGCTAAGACAGTTCTTGGGGAATTGGCAAAGTG
The DNA here is from genome assembly GCF_049350105.2 of Macaca mulatta. Lineage (NCBI taxonomy): Eukaryota > Metazoa > Chordata > Mammalia > Primates > Cercopithecidae > Macaca > Macaca mulatta. Next base: position 54,156,840 of record NC_133415.1, on the reverse strand, counting down.
GTATTTGGAAGCCCATAGAATGCTATGGTGAAAAAGGAAATATCCTCAGATGAAATCTGGAAGGAAGTTTCTAAGAGACTGCTTACTGTTCTGTTAATTCATCTCACAGAGTTACATCTGTATTTCGTGGATCTCTTTGCTAGCCTTATTTCTGTGGAATCTGAGAACAGATATTTCGGATCCCTTTGAAGACTATAGGGCCAAAGCAAATATCCTCCGATAACAAAGAGGAAGAAGCTTTCTGAGAAACTTCTTTGCGTTCTGTGAAATCATCTCACAGAATTACAGCTTTCCCCTCAAGAAGCCTTTCGCTAAGACAGTTCTTGTGGAATTGGCAAAGTGATATTTGGAAGCCCATAGAGGGCTATGGTGAAAAAGGAAATATCTTCAGATGAAATCTGGAAAGAAGCTTTCTGAGAAACTGCTTAGTGTTCTGTTAATTCATCTCTCAGAATTACATCTCTATTTCATGGATTTCTTCGCTAGCCTTATTTCTGTGGAATCTGAGAACAGATATTTCGGATCCCTTTGAAAACTATAGGGCCAAAGGAAATATCCTCCGATAACAAACAGAAAGAAGCTTTCTGAGAAATATCTTTGTGTTCTGTGAAATCATCTCACAGAGTTACAGCTTTCCCCTCAAGAAGCCTTTCGCTAAGACAGTTCTTGTGGAATTGGCAAAGTGATATTTGGAAGCCCATAGAAGGCTATGGTGAAAAAGGAAATATCCTCAGATGAAATCTGGAAAGAAGCTTTCTGAGAAACTGCTTAGTGTTCTTTTAATTCAACTCACAGTGTTACATCTGTATTTCGTGGATCTCTTTGCTAGCCTTATTTCTGTGGAATCTGAGAACAGATATTTCGCATCCCTTTGAAGACTATAGGGCCAAAGGAAATACCTCCGATAACAAACAGAAAGAAGCTTTCTTAGAAACTTCTTTGTGTTCTGTGAAATCATCTCACAGAGTTACAGCTTTCCCCTCAAGAAGCCTTTCGCTAAGACAGTTCTTGTGGAATTGGCAAAGTGATATTTGGAAGCCCATAGAGGGCTATGGTAAAAAAGGAAATATCCTCAGATGAAATCTGGAAAGAAGCTTTCTGAGAAACTGCTTAGTGTTCGGTTAATTCATCTCACAGAGTTACATCTGTATTTCGTGGATCTCTTTGCTAGCCTTATTTCTGTGGAATCTGAGAACAGATATTTCGGATCCCTTTGAACACTATAGGGCCAAAGGAAATATCCTCCGATAACAAAGAGAAAGAAGCTTTCTGAGAAACTTCTTTGCATTCTGAGAAATCATCTCACAGAGTTACAGCTTTCCCCTCAAGAAGCCTTTCGCTAAGACAGTTCTTGTGGAATTGGCAAAGTGATATTTGGAAGACAATAGAGGGCTATGGTGAAAAAGGAAATATCCTCAGATGAAATCTGGAAAGAAGCTTTCTGAGAAACTGCTTAGTGTTCGGTTAATTCATCTCACAGAGTTACATCTGTATTTCGTGGATCTCTTTGCTAGCCTTATTTCTGTGGAATCTGAGAACAGGTATTTCAGATCCCGTTGAAGACTATAGGGCCAAAGGAAATAACCTCCGATTACAAAGAGAAAGAAGCCTTCTTAGAAACTACTTTGTGTTCTGTGAAATCATCTCACAGAGTTACAGCTTTCCCCTCAAGAAGCCTTTTGCTAAGACAATTCTTGTGGAATTGGCAAAGTGATATTTGGAAGCCCATAGAGGGCTATGGTGAAAAAGGATATATCCTCAGATGAAATCTGGAAAGAAGCATTCTGAGAAACTATTTAGTGTTCTGTTAATTCATCTCATAGAGTTACATCTGTATTTCGTGGATCTCTTTGCTAGCCTTATTTCTGTGGAATCTGAGAGCAGATATTTCGGATCTCATTGAAGACTATAGGGCCAAAGGAAATATCCTCCGGTTACAAAGAGAAAGAAGCTTTCTTAGAAACTTCTTTGTGTTCTGTGAAATCATCTCACAGAGTTACAGTTTCCCCTCAAGAAGCCTTTCGTTAAGACAGTTCTTGTGGAATTGGCAAAGTGATATTTGGAAGCCCATAGAGGTCTACGGTGAAAAAGGAAATATCCTAAGATGAAATCTGGAAAGAAGCTTTCTGAGAAACTGCTTAGTGTTCCCTTAATTCATCTCACAGAGTTACATCTGTATTTCGTGGATCTCTTTGCTAGCCTTATTTCTGTGGAATCTGAGAACAGATATATCGGATCCCATTGAAGACTATAGGGCCAAAGGAAATATCCTCCGATTACAAAGAGAAAGAAGCTTTCTGAGAAACTACTTTGCGTTCTGTGAAATCATCTCACAGAGTTACAGCTTTCCACTCAAGAAGCCTTTCGCTAAACCAGTTCTTGTGGAATTGGAAAAGTGATATTTGGAAGCCCATAGAGGGCTACGGTGAAAAAGGAAATATCCTCAGATGAAATCTGGAAAGAAGCTTTCTGAGAAACTGCTTAGTGTTCGGTTAATTAATCTCAGAGAGTTACATCTGTATTTCGTGGATCTCTTTGCTAGCCTTATTTCTGTGGAATCTGAGAACAGGTATTTCAGATCCCATTGAAGACTATAGGGCTAAAGGAAATATCCTCCGATTACAAAGAGAAAGAAGTTTTCCTAGAAACTTCTTTGCGTTCTGTGAAATCATCTCTCTGAGTTACAGCTTTCCCCTCAAGAAGCCTTTCGCTAAGACAGTTCTTGTGGAATTGGCAAAGTGGTATTTGGAAGCCCATAGAATGCTATGGTGAAAAAGGAAATATCCTCAGATGAAATCTGGAAAGAAGTTTCTAAGAGACTGCTTAGTGTTCTGTTAATTCATCTCACAGAGTTACATCTGTATTTCGTGGATCTCTTTGCTAGCCTTATTTCTGTGGAATCTGAGAACAGATATTTCGGATCCCTTTGAAGACTATAGGGCCAAAGCAAATATCCTCCGATAACAAAGAGGAAGAAGCTTTCTGAGAAACTTCTTTGCGTTCTGTGAAATCATCTCACAGAATTACAGCTTTCCCCTCAAGAACACTTTTGCTAAGACAGTTCTTGTTGAATTGGCAAAGTGATATTTGGAAGCCCATAGAGGGCTATGGTGAAAAAGGAAATATCCTCAGATGAAATCTGGAAAGAAGCTTTCTGAGAAACTGCTTAGTGTTCTGTTAATTCATCTCTCAGAATTACATCTCTATTTCATGGATTTCTTCGCTAGCCTTATTTCTGTGGAATCTGAGAACAGATATTTCGGATCCCATTGAAGATTATAGGGCCAAAGGAAATATCCTCCGATAGCAGAGAGAAAGAAGCTTTCCTTGAAATTTCTTTGTGTTCTGTGAAATCATCTCACAGAGTTACAGCTTTCCCCTCAAGAATCCTTTCGCTAAGACAGTTCTTGTGGAATTTGCAAAGTGATATTTGGAAGCCCATAGAGGGCAATGGTGAAAAAGGAAATGTCCTGAGATGAAATCTGGAAAGAAGCTTTCTGAGGAACTGCTTAGTGTTCGGTTAATTCATCTCACAGAATTACATCTGTATTTCGTGGATCTCTTTGCTAGCCTTATTTCTGTGGAATCTGAGAACAGGTATTTCAGATCCCATTGAAGACTATAGGGCCAAAGGAAATAACCTCCGATTACAAAGAGAAAGAACCCTTCTTAGCAACTTCTTTGTGTTCTGTGAAATCATCTCACAGAGTTACAGCTTTCCCTTCAAGAAGCCTTTCGCTAAGACAGTTCTTGTGGAATTGGAAAAGTGATATTTGGAAGCCCTTAGAGGGCTATGGTGAAAAAGGATATATTCTCAGATGAAATCTGGAAAGAAGCTTTCTGAGAAACTACTTAGTGTTCTGTTAATTCATCTCACAGAGTTACATCTGTATTTCGTGGATCTCTTTGCTAGCCTTATTTCTGTGGAATCTGAGAACAGATATTTCAGATCTCTTTGAAGACTATAGGGCCAAAGGAAATATCCTCCAATAACAAAGAGAAAGAAGCTTTCTGAGAAACTCCTTTGCGTTCTGTGAAATCATCTCACAGAGTTACAGCTTTCCCTCAAGAAGCCTTTCCCTAAGACAGTTCTTGTGGAATTGGCAAAGTGATATTTGGAAGCCCATAGAGGGCTATGGTGAAAAAGGAAATATCCTCAGATGAAATCTGGAAAGAACTTTCTGAGAAACTGCTTAGTGTTCTGGTAATTCATCTCACAGAGTTACATCTGTATTTCCTGGATCTCTTGCCTAGCCTTATTTCTGTGGAATCTGAGAACAGGTATTTCAGATCCCTTTGAAGACTATAGAGCCAAAGGAAATATTCTCCGATTACAAAGAGAAAGAAGCCTTCTTAGAAACTTCTTTGTGTTCTGTGAAATCATGTCACAGAGTTACAGCTTTCCCCTCAAGAAGCCTTTCGCTAAGACAGTTCTTGTGGAATTGGCAAAGTGATATCTGGAAGCCCTTAGAGGGCTATTTTGAAAAAGGATATATCCTCAGATAAAATCTGGAAAGAAGCTTTCTGAGAAACTACTTAGTGTTCTGCTAATTCATCTCACAGAGTTACATCTGTATTTCCTGGATCTCTTTTCTAGCCTTATTTCTGTGGAATCTGAGAACAGATATTTCGGATCCCATTGATCACTATAGGGCCAAAAGAAATATCCTCCAATAACAAAGAGAAAGAAGCTTTCTGAGAAACTTCTTTGTGTTCTGTGAAATCATCTCACAGAGTTACAGCTTTCCCCTCAAGAAGCCTTTCGCTAAGAAAGTTCTCGTGGAATTGGCAAAGTGATATTTGAAAGCCCATAGAGGGCTATGGTGAAAAAGGAAATATCCTCAGATGATATCTGGAAAGAAGCTTTCTGAGAAACTGCTAAGTGTTCTGTTAATTCATCTCAGAGAGTTACATCTGTATTTTGTGGATCTCTTTGCTAGCCTTATTTCTGTGGAATCTGAGAACAGGTATTTCAGATCCCATTGAAGACAATAGGGCCAAAGGAAATATCCTCCGATTACAAAGAGAAAGAAGTTTTCCTAGAAACTTCTTTGTGTTCTGTGAAATCATCTCTCAGAGTTACAGCTTTCCCCTCAAGAAGCCTTTCGCTAAGACAGTTCTTGTGGAATTGGCAAAGTGGTATTTGGAAGCCCATAGAATGCTATGGTGAAAAAGGAAATATCCTCAGATGAAATCTGGAAAGAAGTTTCTAAGAAACTGCTTAGTGTTCTGTTAATTCATCTCACAGAATTACATCTGTATTTCGTGGATTTCTTTGCTAGCCTTATTTCTGTGGAATCTGAGAACAGATATTTCGGATCCCTTTGAAGACTATAGGGCCAAAGGAAATATCCTCCGATAACAAAGAGAAAGAAGCTTTCTGAGAAACTTCTTTGTGTTCTGTGAAATCATCTCACAGAATTACAGCTTTCCCCTCAAGAAGCCTTTTGCTTAGACAGTTCTTGTGGAATTGGCAAAGTGATATTTGGAAGCCCATAGAGGGCTATGGTGAAAAAGGAAATATCCACAGATGAAATCTGAAAAGAAGCTTTCTGAGAAACTGCTTAGTGTTCTGTTAATTCATCTCTCAGAATTACATCTCTATTTCATGGATTTCTTCGCTAGCCTTATTTCTGTGGAATCAGAGAACAGATATTTCGGATCCCTTTGAAAACTATAGGGCCAAAGGAAATATCCTCCGATAACAAAGAGAAAGAAGCTTTCTGAGAAATATCTTTGTGTTCCGTGAAATCATCCCACAGAGTTACAGCTTTCCCCTCAAGAAGCCTTTCGCTAAGACAGTTCTTGTGGAATTGGCAAAGTGATATTTGGAAGCCCATAGATGGCTATCGTGAAAAAGGAAATATCCTCAGATGAAATCTGGAAAGAAGCTTTTTGAGAAACTGCTTAGTGTTCTGTTAATTCAACTCACAGAGTTACATCTGTATTTCCTGGATCTCTTTGCTAGCCTTATTTCTGTGGAATCTGAGAACAGATATTTCGCATCCCTTTGAAGACTATAGGGCCAAAGGAAATACCTCCGATAACAAAGAGAAAGAAGCTTTCTGAGAAACTTCTTTGTGTTCTGTGAAATCATCTCACAGAGTTACAGCTTTCCCTCAAGAAGCCTTTCGCTAAGACAGTTCTTGGGGAATTGGAAAAGTGATATTTGGAAGCCCATAGAGGACTATGGTGAAAAAGGAAATATCCTCAGATGAAATCTGGAAAGAAGCTTTCTGAGAAACTGCTTAGTGTTCTGTTAATTCATCTCACAGAGTTACATCTGTATTTCATGGATCTCTTTGCTAGCCTTATTTCTGTGGAATCTGAGAACAGATATTTCGGATCCCATTGAAGATTATGGGGGCCAAAAAAAATATCCTCCGATAACAGAGAGAAAGCAGCTTTCTGAGAAATTTCTTTGTGTTCTGTGAAATCATCTCACAGAGTTACAGCTTTCCCCTCAAGAAGCCTTTCGCTAAGACAGTTCTTGTGGAATTGTCAAAGTGATATTTGGAAGACAATAGAGGGCTATGGTGAAAAAGGAAATATCCTCAAATGAAATCTGGAAAGAAGCTTTCTGAGAAACTGCTTAGTGTTCGGTTAATTCATCTCACAGAGTTACATCTGTATTTCGTGGATCTCTTTGCTAGCCTTATTTCTGTGGAATCTGAGAACAGATATTTCGGATCCCTTTGAAGACTATAGGGCCAAAGGAAATATCCTCCGATAACAAAGAGAAAGAAGCTTTCTGAGAAACTTCTTTGCATTCTGTGAAATCATCTCACAGAGTTACAGCTTTCCCCTCAAGAAGCCTTTCGCGAAGACAGTTCTTGTGGAATTGGCAAAGTGATATTTGGAAGACAATAGAGGGCTATGGTGAAAAAGGAAATATCCTCAGATGAAATCTGGAAAGAAGCTTTCTGAGAAACTGCTTAGTGTTCTGTTAATTCATCTCACAGAGTTACATCTGTATTTCGTGGATCTCTTTGCTAGCCTTATTTCTGTGGAATCTGAGAACAGGTATTTCAGATCCCATTGAAGACTATAGGGCCAAAGGAAATAACCTCCGATTACTCAGAGAAAGAAGCCTTCGTAGAAACTTCTTTGTGTTCTGTGAAATCATCTCACAGAGTTACAGCTTTCCCCTCAAGAAGCCTTTCGCTAAGACAATTCTTGTGGAATTGGCAAAGTGATATTTGGAAGCCCATAGAGGGCTATGGTGAAAAAGGAAATATCCTCTGTTGAAATCTGGAAAGAAGCTTTCTGAGAAACTATTAAGTGTTCTGTTAATTCATCTCACAGAGTTACATCTGTATTTCGTGGATGTCTTTGCTAGCCTTATTTCTGTGGAATCTGAGAACAGATATTTCGGATCTTATTGAAGACTATAGGGCCAAAGGAAATATCCTCCGATAACTAAGAGAAAGAAGCTTTCTGAGAAACTTCTTTGCGTTCTGTGAAATCATCTCACAGATTTACAGCTTTCCACTCAAGAAGCCTTTCGCTAATCCAGTTCTTGTGGAATTGGCAAAGTGATATTTGGAAGCCCATAGAGGGCTATGTTGAAAAAGGAAATATCCTCAGATGAAATCTTTAAAGAAGCTTTCTGAGAAACTGCTTAGTGTTCGGTTAATTCAACTCACAGAGTTACATCTGTATTTCGTGGATCTGTTTGCTAGCCTTATTTCTGTGGAATCTGAGAACAGGTATTTCGCATCCCTTTGAAGACTATAGGGCCAAAGGAAATACCTCCGATAACAAAGAGAAAGAAGCTTTCTGAGAAACTTCTTTGTGTTCTGTGAAATCATCTCACAGAGTTACAGCTTTCCCCTCAAGAAGACATTCGCTAAGACAGTTCTTGTGGAATTAGCAAAGTGATATTTGGAAGCCCATAGAGGGCTATGGTGTAAAAGGAAATATTCTCAGATGAAATCTGGAAAGAAGCTTTCTGAGAAACTGCTTAGTCTTCTGTTAATTCATCTCACTGAGTTACATCTGTATTTCGTGGATCTCTTTGCTAGCCTTATTTCTGTGGAATCTGAAAACAGATATTTCGGATCCCATTGAAGATTATAGTGCCAAAGGAAATATCCTCCGATAAGAAAGAGAAAGAAGCTTTCTGAGTAATTTCTTTGTGTTCTGTGAAATCATCTCACAGAGTTACAGCTTTCCCCTCAAGAAACCTTTCGCTAAGACAGTTCTTGTGGAATTGGCAAAGTGATATTTGGAAGATAATAGAGGGCTATGGTGAAAAAGGAAATATCCTCAGATGAAATCTGGAAAGAAGCTTTCTGAGAAACTGCTTAGTGTTCGGTTAATTCATCTCACAGAGTTACATCTGTATTTCGTGGATCTCTTTGCTAGCCTCATTTCTGTGGAATCTGAAAACAGATATTTCGGATCCCTTTGAAGACTATAAGGCCCAAGGAAATATCCTCCGATAACAAAGAGAAAGAAGCTTTCTGAGAAACTTCTTTGCATTCTGTGAAATCATCTCACAGAGTTACAGCTTTCCCCTCAGGAAGCCTTTCGCTAAGAAAGTTCTCGTGGAATTGGCAAAGTGATATTTGAAAGCCCATAGAGGGCTATGGTGAAAAAGGAAATATCCTCAGATGATATCTGGAAAGAAGCTTTCTGAGAAACTGCTTAGTGTTCTGTTAATTCATCTCAGAGAGTTACATCTGTATTTCGTGGATCTCTTTGCTAGCCTTATTTCTGTGGAATCTGAGAACAGGTATTTCAGATCCCATTGAAGACTATAGGGCCAAAGGAAATATCCTCCGATTACAAAGAGAAAGAAGCTTTCTGAGAAACTTCTTTGCGTTCTGTGAAATCATCTCACAGAGTTACAGCTTTCCCCTCAAGAAGCCTTTCGCTAAGACAGTTCTTGTGGAATTGGCAAAGTGATATTTGGAAGCCCATAGAGGGCTATGGTAAAAAAGGAAATATCCTCAGATGAAATCTGGAAAGAAGCTTTCTGAGAAACTGCTTAGTGTTCTGTTAATTCATCTCACAGAGTTACATTTGTATTTCGTGGATCTATTTGCTAGCCTTATTTCTGTGGAATCTGAGAACAGATATTTCGGATCCCATTGAAGATTATAGGGCCAAAGGAAATATCCTCCGATAACAGAGAGAAAGCAGCTTTCTGAGAAATTTCTTTGTGTTCTGTGAAATCATCTCACAGAGTTACAGCTTTCCCCTCAAGAAGCCTTTCGCTAAGACAGTTCTTGTGGAATTGTCAAAGTGATATTTGGAAGACAATAGAGGGCTATGGTGAAAAAGGAAATATCCTCAGATGAAATCTGGAAAGAAGCTTTCTGAGAAACTGCTTAGTGTTCGGTTAATTGATCTTACAGAGTTACATCTCTGTTTCGTGGAACTCTTTGCTAGCCTTATTTCTGTGGAATCTGAGAACAGATATTTCGGATCCCTTTGAACACTATAGGGCCAAAGGAAATATCCTCCGATAACAAAGAGAAAGAAGCTTTCTGAGAAACTTCTTTGCATTCTGTGAAATCATGTCACAGAGTTACAGCTTTCCCCTCCAGAAGCCATTCGCTAAGACTGTTCTTGTGGAATTGGCAAAGTGATATTTGGAAGCCCATAGAGGGCTATGGTGAAAAAGGAAATATTCTCAGATGAAATCTGGAAAGAAGCTTTCTGAGAAACTGCTTAGTGTTCTGTTAATTCATCTCACTGAGTTACATCTGTATTTCGTGGATCTCTTTGCTAGCCTTATTTCTGTGGAATCTGAAAACAGATATTTCGGATCCCATTGAAGATTATAGTGCCAAAGGAAATATCCTCCGATAACAGAGAGAAAGAAGCTTTCTGAGTAATTTCTTTGTGTTCTGTGAAATCATCTCACAGAGTTACAGCTTTCCCCTCAAGAAGCCTTTCGCTAAGACCGTTCTTGTGGAATTGGCAAAGTGGTATTTGGAAGCCCATAGAATGCTATGGTGAAAAAGGAAATATCCTCAGATGAAATCTGGAAGGAAGTTTCTAAGAGACTGCTTAGTGTTCTGTTAATTCATCTCACAGAGTTACATCTGTATTTCGTGGATCTCTTTGCTAGCCTTATTTCTGTGGAATCTGAGAACAGATATTTCGGATCCCTTTGAAGACTATAGGGCCAAAGGAAATATCCTCCGATAACAAAGAGAAAGAAGCTTTCTGAGAAACTTCTTTGCGTTCTGTGAAATCATCTCACAGAATTACAGCTTTCCCCTCAAGAAGCCTTTCGCTAAGACAGTTCTTGTGGAATTGGCAAAGTGATATTTGGAAGCCCATAGAGGGCTATGGTGAAAAAGGAAATATCCTCAGATGAAATCTGGAAAGAAGCTTTCTGGGAAACTGCTTAGTGTTCTGCTAATTCATCTCTCAGAATTACATCTCTATTTCATGGATTTCTTCGCTAGCCTTATTTCTGTGGAATCTGAGAACAGATATTTCGGATCCCTTTGAAAACTATAGGGCCAAAGGAAATATCCTCCGATAACAAAGAGAAAGAAGCTTTCTGAGAAATGTCTTTGTGTTCTGTGAAATCATCTCACAGAGTTCCAGCTTTCCCCTCAAGAAGCCTTTCGCTAAGACAGTTCTTGTGGAATTGGCAAAGTGATATTTGGAAGCCCATAGAGGGCTACCGTGAAAAAGGAAATATCCTGAGATGAAATCTGGAAAGAAGCTTTCTGAGAAACTGCTTAGTGTTCTTTTAATTCAACTCACAGAGTTACATCTGTATTTCGTGGATCTCTTTGCTAACCTTATTTCTGTGGAATCTGAGAACAGGTATTACAGATCCCATTGAAGACTATAGGGCCAAAGGAAATAACCTCCGATTACAAAGAGAAAGAAGCCTTCTTAGCAACTTCTTTGTGCTCTGTGAAATCATCTCACAGAGTTACAGCTTTCCCCTCAAGAAGCCTTTCGCTAAAACAGTTCTTGTGGAATTGGAAAAGTGATATTTGGAAGCCCTTAGAGGGCTATGGTGAAAAAGGAAATATCCTCAGATGAAATCTGGAAAGAAGCTTTCTGAGAAACTGCTTAGTGTTCTGTTAATTCATCTCACAGAGTTACATCTGTATTTCATGGATCTCTTTGCTAGCCTTATTTCTGTGGAATCTGAGAACAGATATTTCGGATCCCATTGAAGATTATGGGGGCCAAAGGAAATATCCTCCGATAACAGAGAGAAAGCAGCTTTCTGAGAAATTTCTTTGTGTTCTGTGAAATCATCTCACAGAGTTACAGCTTTCCCCTCAAGAAGCCTTTCGCTAAGACAGTTCTTGTGGAATTGTCAAAGTGATATTTGGAAGACAATAGAGGGCTATGGTGAAAAAGGAAATATCCTCAAATGAAATCTGGAAAGAAGCTTTCTGAGAAACTGCTTAGTGTTCGGTTAATTCATCTCACAGAGTTACATCTGTATTTCGTGGTTCTCTTTGCTAGCCTTATTTTTGTGGAATCTGAGAACAGATATTTCGGATCTCATTGAAGACTATAGGGCCAAAGGAAATATCCTCCGGTTACAAAGAGAAAGAAGCTTTCTTAGAAACTTCTTTGTGTTCTGTGAAATCATCTCACAGAGTTACAGCTTTCCCCTCAAGAAGCCTTTCGCTAAGACAGTTCTTGTGGAATTGGCAAAGTGATATTTGGAAGCCCATAGAGGTCTATGGTGAAAAAGGAAATATCCTCAGATGAAATCTGGAAAGAAGCTTTCTGAGAAACTGCTTAGTGTTCCCTTAATTCATCTCACAGAGTTACATTTGTATTTCGTGGATCTCTTTGCTAGCCTTATTTCTGTGGAATCTGAGAACAGATATTTCGGATCCCATTGAAGATTATAGGGCCAAAGGAAATATCCTCCGATAACAGAGAGAAAGCAGCTTTCTGAGAAATTTCTTTGTGTTCTGTGAAATCATCTCACAGAGTTACAGCTTTCCCCTCAAGAAGCCTTTCGCTAAGACAGTTCTTGTGGAATTGTCAAAGTGATATTTGGAAGACAATAGAGGGCTATGGTGAAAAAGGAAATATCCTCAGATGAAATCTGGAAAGAAGCTTTCTGAGAAACTGCTTAGTGTTCGGTTAATTGATCTTACAGAGTTACATCTCTGTTTCGTGGAACTCTTTGCTAGCCTTATTTCTGTGGAATCTGAGAACAGATATTTCGGATCCCTTTGAACACTATAGGGCCAAAGGAAATATCCTCCGATAACAAAGAGAAAGAAGCTTTCTGAGAAACTTCCTTGCATTCTGTGAAATCATCTCACAGAGTTACAGCTTTCCCCTCCAGAAGCCATTCGCTAAGACTGTTCTTGTGGAATTGGCAAAGTGATATTTGGAAGCCCATAGAGGGCTATGGTGAAAAAGGAAATATTCTCAGATGAAATCTGGAAAGAAGCTTTCTGAGAAACTGCTTAGTGTTCTGTTAATTCATCTCACTGAGTTACATCTGTATTTCGTGGATCTCTTTGCTAGCCTTATTTCTGTGGAATCTGAAAACAGATATTTCGGATCCCATTGAAGATTATAGTGCCAAAGGAAATATCCTCCGATAACAGAGAGAAAGAAGCTTTCTGAGTAATTTCTTTGTGTTCTGTGAAATCATCTCACAGAGTTACAGCTTTCCCCTCAAGAAGCCTTTCGCTAAGACCGTTCTTGTGGAATTGGCAAAGTGGTATTTGGAAGCCCATAGAATGCTATGGTGAAAAAGGAAATATCCTCAGATGAAATCTGGAAGGAAGTTTCTAAGAGACTGCTTAGTGTTCTGTTAATTCATCTCACAGAGTTACATCTGTATTTCGTGGATCTCTTTGCTAGCCTTATTTCTGTGGAATCTGAGAACAGATATTTCGGATCCCTTTGAAGACTATAGGGCCAAAGGAAATATCCTCCGATAACAAAGAGAAAGAAGCTTTCTGAGAAACTTCTTTGCGTTCTGTGAAATCATCTCACAGAATTACAGCTTTCCCCTCAAGAAGCCTTTCGCTAAGACAGTTCTTGTGGAATTGGCAAAGTGATATTTGGAAGCCCATAGAGGGCTATGGTGAAAAAGGAAATATCCTCAGATGAAATCTGGAAAGAAGCTTTCTGGGAAACTGCTTAGTGTTCTGCTAATTCATCTCTCAGAATTACATCTCTATTTCATGGATTTCTTCGCTAGCCTTATTTCTGTGGAATCTGAGAACAGATATTTCGGATCCCTTTGAAAACTATAGGGCCAAAGGAAATATCCTTCGATAACAAAGAGAAAGAAGCTTTCTGAGAAATGTCTTTGTGTTCTGTGAAATCATCTCACAGAGTTACAGCTTTCCCCTCAAGAAGCCTTTCGCTAAGACAGTTCTTGTGGAATTGGCAAAGTGATATTTGGAAGCCCATAGAGGGCTACCGTGAAAAAGGAAATATCCTCAGATGAAATCTGGAAAGAAGCTTTCTGAGAAACTGCTTAGTGTTCTTTTAATTCAACTCACAGAGTTACATCTGTATTTCGTGGATCTCTTTGCTAACCTTATTTCTGTGGAATCTGAGAACAGGTATTACAGATCCCATTGAAGACAATAGGGCCAAAGGAAATAACCTCCGATTACAAAGAGAAAGAAGCCTTCTTAGCAACTTCTTTGTGTTCTGTGAAATCATCTCACAGAGGTAGAGCTTTCCCCTCAAAAAGCCTTTCGCTAAGACAGTTCTTGTGGAATTGGAAAAGTGATATTTGGAAGCCCTTAGAGGGCTATGGTGAAAAAGGAAATATCCTCAGATGAAATCTGGAAAGAAGCTTTCTGAGAAACTGCTTAGTGTTCTGTTAATTCATCTCACAGAGTTACATCTGTATTTCATGGATCTCTTTGCTAGCCTTATTTCTGTGGAATCTGAGAACAGATATTTCGGATCCCATTGAAGATTATGGGGGCCAAAGGAAATATCCTCCGATAACAGAGAGAAAGCAGCTTTCTGAGAAATTTCTTTGTGTTCTGTGAAATCATCTCACAGAGTTACAGCTTTCCCCTCAAGAAGCCTTTCGCTAAGACAGTTCTTGTGGAATTGTCAAAGTGATATTTGGAAGACAATAGAGGGCTATGGTGAAAAAGGAAATATCCTCAAATGAAATCTGGAAAGAAGCTTTCTGAGAAACTGCTTAGTGTTCGGTTAATTCATCTCACAGAGTTACATCTGTATTTCGTGGTTCTCTTTGCTAGCCTTATTTCTGTGGAATCTGAGAACAGATATTTCGGATCCCATTGAAGACTATAGGGCCAAAGGAAATATCCTCCGATTACAAAGAAAAGAAGCTTTCTGAGAAACTTCTTTGCGTTCTGTGAAATCATCTCACAGAGTTACAGCTTTCCACTCAAGAAGCCTTTCGCTAAGACAGTTCTTGTGGAGTTGGCAAAGTGATATTTGGAAGCCCTTAGAGGACTATGGTGAAAAAGGAAATATCCTCAGATGAAATCCGGAAAGAAGCTTTCTGAGAAAGTGTTTAGTGTTCTGTTAATTCATCTCACAGAGTTACATCTGTATTTCGTGGATCTCTTTGCTAGCCTTATTTCTGTGGAATCTGAGAACAGGTATTTCAGATCCCATTGAAGACTATAGGGCCAAAGGAAATAACCTCCGATTACAAAGAGAAAGAAGCCTTCTTAGAAACTTCTTTGTGTTCTGTGAAATCATCTCACAGAGTTACAGCTTTCCCCTCAAGAAGCCTTTCGCTAAGACACTTCTTGTGGAATTGGCAAAGTGATATTTGGAAGCCCTTAGAGTGCTATGGTGAAAAAGGAAATATCCTCAGATGATATCTGGAAAGAAGCTTTCAGAGAAACTGCTTAGTGTTCCCTTAATTCATCTCACAGAGTTACATCTGTATTTCGTGGATCTCATTGCTTGCCTTATTTCTGTGGAATATGAGAACAGATATTTCGGATCCCATTGAAGACTAAAGGGCCAAAGGAAATATCCTCCGATAACAAAGAGAAAGAAGCTTTCTGAGAAACTTCTTTGCGTTCTGTGAAATCATCTCACAGAGTTACAGCTTTCCACTCAAGAAGCCTTTCGCTAAGCCAGTTCTTGTGGAATTGGCAAAGTGATATTTGGAAGCCCATAGAGGGCTATGGTGAAAAAGGAAATATCCTCAGATGAAATCTGGAAAGAAGCTTTCTGAGAAACTGCTTAGTGTTCGGTTAATTCAACTCACAGAGTTACATCTGTATTTCGTGGATCTGTTTCCTAGCCTTATTTCTGTGGAATCTGAGAACAGGTATTTCTCATCAGTTTGAAGACTATAGGGCCAAAGGAAATACCTCCAATAACAAAGAGAAAGAAGCTTTCTGAGAAACTTCTTTGTGTTCTGTGAAATCATCTCACAGAGTTACAGCTTTTCCCTCAAGAAGCCATTCGCTAAGACAGTTCTTGTGGAATTGGCAAAGTGATATTTGGAAGCCCATAGAGGGCTATGGTGAAAAAGGAAATATTCTCAGATGAAATCTGGAAAGAAGCTTTCTGAGAAACTGCTTAGTCTTCTGTTAATTCATCTCACTGAGTTACATCTGTATTTCGTGGATCTCTTTGCTAGCCTTATTTCTGTGGAATCTGAAAACAGATATTTCGGATCCCATTGAAGATTATAGTGCCAAAGGAAATATCCTCCGATAACAGAGAGAAAGCAGCTTTCTGAGTAATTTCTTTGTGTTCTGTGAAATCATCTCACAGAGTTACAGCTTTCCCCTCAAGAAGCCTTTCGCTAAGACAGTTCTTGTGGAATTGGCAAAGTGATATTTGGAAGACAATAGAGGGCTATGGTGAAAAAGGAAATATCCTCAGATGAAATCTGGAAAGAAGCTTTCTGAGAAACTGCTTAGTGTTCGGTTAATTCATCTTACAGAGTTACATCTCTATTTCGTGGAACTCTTTGCTAGCCTTATTTCTGTGGAATCTGAGAACAGATATTTCGGATCCCTTTGAACACTATAGGACCAAAGGAAATATCCTCCGATAACAAAGAGAAAGAAGCTTTCTGAGAAACTTCTTTGCATTCTGTGAAATCATCTCACAGAGTTACAGCTTTCCCCTCAAGAAGCCTTTCGCTAAGACATTTCTTGTGGAATCGGCAAAGTGATATTTGGAAGACAATAGTGGGCTATGGTGAAAAAGGAAATATCCTCAGATGAAATCTGGAAAGAAGCTTTCTGAGAAACTGCTTAGTGTTCGGTTAATTCATCTCACAGAGTTACATCTGTATTTCGTGGATCTCTTTTCTAGCCTTATTTCTGTGGAATATGAGAACAGGTATTTCAGATCCCTTTGAAGACTATAGGGCCAAAGGAAATAACCTCCGATTACAAAGAGAAATAAGCCTTCTTAGAAACTTCTTTGTGTTCTGCGAAATCATCTCACAGAGTTACAGCATTCCCCTCAAGAAGCCTTTCGCTAAGACAATTCTTGTGGAATTGACAAAGTGATATTTGGAAGCCCTTAGAGGACTATGGTGAAAAAGGATATATCCTCAGATGAAATCTGGAAAGAAGCTTTCTGAGAAACTACTTAGTGTTCTGTTAATTCATCTCACAGAGTTACATCTGTATTTCGTGGATCTCTTTGCTAGCCTTATTTCTGTGGAATCTGAGAACAGATATTTCGGATCTCATTGAAGACTATAGGGCCAAAGGAAATATCCTCCGATAATAAAGAGAAAGAAGCTTTCTTAGAAACTTCTTTGTGTTCTGTGAAATCATCTCACAGAGTTCCAGCTTTCCCCTCAAGAAGCCTTTCGCCAAGACAGTTCTTGTGGAATTGGCAAAGTGATATTTGGAAGCCCATAGAGGGCTATGGTGAAAAAGGAAATATCCTCAGATGAAATCTGGAAAGAAGCTTTCTGAGAAACTGCTTAGTGTTCTCTTAATCATCTCACAGAGTTACATCTTTATTTCGTGGATCTCTTTGCTAGCCTTATTTCTGTGGAATATGAGAACAGATATTTCGGATCCCATTGAAGACTATAGGGCCAAAGGAAATATCTTCCGATAACAAAGAGAAAGAAGCTTTCTGAGTAATTTCTTTGTGTTCTGTGAAATCATCTCACAGAGTTACAGCTTTCCCCTCAAGAAGCCTTTCGCTAAGACAGTTCTTCTGGAATTGGCAAAGTGGTATTTGGAAGCCCATAGAATGCTATGGTGAAAAAGGAAATATCCTCAGTTGAAATCTGGAAGGAAGTTTCTAAGAGACTGCTTAGTGTTCTGTTAATTCATCTCACAGAGTTACATCTGTATTTCGTGGATCTCTTTGCTAGCCTTATTTCTGTGGAATCTGAGAACAGATATTTCGGATCCCTTTGAAGACTATAGGGCCAAAGGAAATATCCTCCGATAACAAAGAGAAAGAAGCTTTCTGAGAAACTTCTTTGCGTTCTGTGAAATCATCTCACAGAATTACAGCTTTCCCCTCAAGAAGCCTTTCGTTAAGACAGTTCTTGAGGAATTGGCAAAGTGATATTTGGAAGCCCATAGAGGGCTATGGTGAAAAAGGAAATATCCTCAGATGAAATCTGGAAAGAAGATTTCTGAGAAACTGCTTAGTGTTCTGTTAATTCATCTCACAGAGTTACATCTGTATTTCGTGGATCTCTTTGCTAGCCTTATTTCTGTGGAATCTGAGAACAGATATTTCGGATCCCATTGAAGATTATAGGGCCAAAGGAAATATCCTCCGATAACAGAGAGAAAGCAGCTTTCTGAGAAATTTCTTTGTGTTCTGTGAAATCATCTCACAGAGTTACAGCTTTCCCCTCAAGAAGCCTTTCGCTAAGACATTTCTTGTGGAATTGGCAAAGTGATATTTGGAAGACAATATTGGGCTATGGTGAAAAAGGAAATATATCAGATGAAATGTGGAAAGAAGCTTTCTGAGAAACTGCTTAGTGTTCGGTTAATTCATCTCAAAGAGTTACATCTGTATTTCGTGGATCTCTTTGCTAGCCTTATTTCTGTGGAATCTGAGAACAGATATTTCGGATCCCTTTGAAGACTATAGGGCCAAAGGAAATATCCTCCGATAAGAAAGAGAAAGAAGCTTTCTGAGAAACTTCTTTGCATTCTGTGAAATCATCTCACAGAGTTACAGCTTTCCCCTCAAGAAGCCATTCGCTAAGACAGTTCTTGTGGAATTGGCAAAGTGATATTTTGAAGACCATAGAGGGCTTTCGTGAAAAAGGAAATATCCTCAGATGAAATCTGGAAAGAAGCTTTATGAGAAACTGCTTAGTGTTCGGTTAATTCAAGTCACAGAGTTACATCTGTATTTCGTGGATCTCTTTGCTAGCCTTATTTCTGTGGAATCTGAGAACAGATATTTCGGATCCCTTTGAAGACTATAGGGCCAAAGGAAATATCCTCCGATAACAAAGAGAAAGAAGCTTTCTGAGAAACTTCTTTGTGTTCTCTGAAATCATCTCACAGAGTTACAGCTTTCCCCTCAAGAAGCCTTTCGCTAAGACAGTTCTTGTGGAATTGGCAAAGTGATATTTTGAAGCCCATAGAGGGCTATGGTGAAAAAGGAAATATCCTCAGATGAAATCTGGAAAGATGCTTTCTGAGAAACTGCTTAGTGTTCGGTTAATTCATCTCACAGAGTTACATCTGTATTTCGTTTATCTCTTTGCTAGCCTCATTTCTGTGGAATCTGAGAACAGATATTTCAGATCCCTTTGAAGACTATAGGGCCAAAGGAAATATCCTCCGATAACAAAGAGAAAGAAGCTTTCTTAGAAACTTCTTTGCGTTCTGTGAAATGATCTTACAGAGTTACAGCTTTCCCCTCAAGAAGCCTTTCGCTAAGACAGTTCTTGTGGAATTGGCAAAGTGATATTTGGAAGCCCATAGAGGGCTCCTGTGAAAAAGGAAATATCCTCAGATGAAATCTGGAAAGAAGCTTTCTGAGAAACTGCTTAGTTTTCTGTTAATTCATCTCACAGAGTTACATCTGTATTTCGTGGATCTCTTTGCTAGCCTTATTTCTGTGGAATCTGAGAACAGATATTTCGGATCCCTTTGAAGACTATAGGGCCAAAGGAAATATCCTCCGATAACAAAGAGAAAGAAGCTTTCTGAGAAACTTCTTTGCGTTCTGTGAAATCATCTCACAGAGTTACAGATTTCCCCTCAAGAAGCCTTTCGCTAAGACAGTCCTTCTGGAATTGGCAAAGTGATATTTGGAAGCCCATAGAGGGCAATGGTGAAAAAGGAAATATCCTCAGATGAAATCTGGAAAGAAGCTTTCTGAGAAACTGTTTAGTGTTCTGTTCATTCATGTCACAGAGTTACATCTGTATTTCGTGGACCTCTTTACTAGCCTTATTTCTGTGGAATCAGAGAACAGGTATTTCAGATCCCATTGAAGACTATAGGGCCAAAGGTAATATCCTCCGATTACAAAGAGAAAGAAGCTGTTTTAGAAACTTCTTTGTATTCTGTGAAATCATCTCACAGAGTTACAGCTTTCTCCTCAAGAAGCCTTTCGCCAAGACAGTTCTTGTGGAATTGGCAAAGTGATATTTGGAAGCCCATAGAGGGCTATGTTGAAAAAGGAAATATCCTCAGATGAAATCTGGAAAGAAGCTTTCTGAGAAACTGCCTAGTGTTCTGTTAATTCATCTCACAGAGTTACATCTGTATTTCGTGGATCTCTTTGCTAGCCTTGTTTCTGTGGAATCTGATAACAGATATTTCGGATCCCATTGAAGACTATAGGGCCAAAGGAAATATCCTCCGATAACAAAGAGAAAGAAGCTTTCTGAGAAACTTCTTTGCGTTCTGTGAAATCATCTCACAGAGTTACAGCTTTCCCCTCAAGAAGCCTTTCGCCAAGACAGTTCTTGTGGAGTTGGCAAAGTGATATTTGGAAGCCCATAGAGGGCTATGGTGAAAAAGCAAATATCCTCAGATGAAATCTGGAAAGAAGCTTTCTGAGAAACTGTTTAGTGTTCGTTTAATTCATCTCAGAGAGTTACATGTGTATTTCGTGGATCTCTTTGCTAGCCTTATTTCTGTGGAATCTGAGAACAGATATTTCGGATCCCTTTGAAGACTATAGGGCCAAAGGAAATAACCTCCGATTACAAAGAGAAAGAAGCTTTCTGAGAAACTTCTTTGCGTTCTGTGAAATCATCTCACAGAGTTACAGCTTTCCCCTCAAGAAGCCTTTCACTAAGACAGTTCTTGTGGAATTGGCAAGGTGATATTTGGAAGCCGATAGATGGCTATGGTGAAAAAGGAAATATCCGCAGATGAAATCTGGAAAGAAGCTTTCTGAGAAACTGCTTAGTGTTCGGTTAATTCATCTCACAGAGTTACATCTGTATTTCGTGGATCTCTTTGCTAGCCTTATTTCCTTGGAATCTGAGAACAGATATTTCGGATCCCTTTGAAGACTATAAGGCCAAAGGAAATATCCTCAGATAACAAAGAGAAAGAAGCTTTCTGAGAAACTTCTTTGTGTTCTGTGAAATCATCTCACAGAGTTACAGCTTTCCCCTCAAGAAGCCTTTCACTAAGACAGTTCTTGTGGAATTGGCAAAGTGATATTTGGAAGCCCATAGAGGGCAATGGTAAAAAAGGAAATATCCTCAGATGAAATCTGGAAAGAAGCTTTCTGAGAAACTCCCTAGTGTTCTGTTAATTCATCTCACAGAGTTACATCTGAATTTCGTGGATCTCTTTGCTAGCCTTATTTCTGTGGAATCTGAGAACAGGTATTTCAGATCCCATTGAAGACTATAGGGCCAAAGGTAATATCCTCCGATTACAAAGAGAAAGAAGCTTTCTGAGAAACTTCTTTGTGTTCTGTGAAATCATCTCACAGAGTTACAGCTTTCTCCTCAAGAGGCCTTTCGCTAAGACAGTTCTTGTGGAATTGGCAAAGTGATATTTGGAACCCCTAGAGGGCTATGTTGAAAAAGGAAATATCCTCTGATGAAATCTGGAAAGAAGCTTTCTGAGAAACTCCCTAGTGTTCTGTTAATTCATCTCACAGAGTTACATTTGTATTTCGTGGATCTCTTTGCTAGCCTTATTTCTGTGGAATCTCAGAACAGATATTTCGGATCCCATTGAAGACTAAAGGGCCAAAGGAAATGTCCTCTGGTAAGAAAGAGAAAGAAGCTTTCTGAGAAACTTCTTTGCGTTCTGTGAAATCATCTCACAGAGTTACAGATTTCCCCTCAAGAAGCCTTTCGCTAAGACAGTCCTTCTGGAATTGGCAAAGTGATATTTGGAAGCCCATAGAGGGCTATGGTGAAAAAGGAAATATCCTCAGATGAAATCTGGAAAGAAGGTTTCTGAGAAAGTGCTTAGTGTTCTGTTAATTCATCTCACAGAGTTACATCAGTATTGCGTGGATCTCTTTGCTAGAATTATTTCTGTGGAATCTGAGAACAGGTATTTCAGATCCCATTGAAGACTATAGGGACAAAGGAAATATCCTCCGATTACAAAGAGAAAGAAGCTTTCTGAGAAACTTCCTTGTGTTCGGTGAAATCATCTCACAGAGTTACAGCTTTCCCCTCAAGATGCCTTTCTAAGACAATTCTTGTGGAATTGGCAAGGTGATATTTGGAAACCCATAGAGGGCTATGGTGAAAAAGGAAATATCCTCAGATGAAATCTGGAAAGAAGCTTTCTGAGAAACTGCTTAGTGTTCTGTTAATTCATCTCACAGAGTTACATCTGTATTTCGTGGATCTCTTTGCTAACCTTTTTTCTGTGCAATCTGAGAACAGATATTTCGGATCCCTTTGAAGACTATAGGGCCAAAGGAAATATCCTCCGATAACAAAGAGAAAGAAGCTTTTAGAGAAACTTCTTTGTGTTCTGTGAAATCATCTTATAGAGTTACAGCTTTCCCCTCAAGAAGCCTTTCGCTAAGACAGTTCTTGTGGAATTGGCAAAGTGATATTTGGAAGCCCATAGAGGGCTATGGTGAAAAAGGAAATATCCTCAGATGAAATCTGGAAAGAAGCTTTCTGAGAAACTGCTTAGCGTTCGGTTAATTCATCTCACAGAGTTACATCTGTATTTCGTGAATCTCTTTGCTAGCCTTATTTCTGTGGAATCTTAGAACAGGTATTTCAGATCCCATTGAAGACTATAGGGCCAAAGGTAATATCCTCCGATTACAAAGAGAAAGAAGCTTTCTGAGAAACTTCATTATGTTCTGTGAAATCATCTCACAGAGTTACAGCTTTCTCCTCAAGAAGCCTTTCGCTAAGACAGTTCTTGTGGAATTGGCAAAGTGATATTTGGAAGTCCATAGAGGGCTATGTTGAAAAAGGAAATATCCTCAGATGAAATCTTGAAAGAAGCTTTCTGAGAAACTCCCTAGTGTTCTGTTAATTCATCTCACAGAGTTACATCTGCATTTCGTGGATCTCTTTGCTAGCCTTATTTCTGTGGAATCTGATAACAGATATTTCGGATCCCATTGAAGACTATAGGGCCAAAGGAAATATCCTCCGATAACAAAGAGAAAGAAGCTTTCTGAGAAACTTCTTTGCGTTCTGTGAAATCATCTCACAGAGTTACAGCTTTCCCCTCAAGAAGCCTTTCGCCAATATAGTTCTTGTGGAGTTGGCAAAGTGATATTTGGAAGCCCATAGAGGTCTATGGTGAAAAAGGAAATATCCTCAGATGAAATTTGGAAAGAAGCTTTCTGAGAAACTGCTTAGTGTTCTGTTAATTCATCTCACAGAGTTATATCTCTGTTTCGTGGATCTCTTTACTTGCCTTATTTCTGTGGAATCTGAGAACAGATATTTCGGATCCCATTGAAGACCATAGGGCCAAAGGAAATATCCTCCGATAACAAAGAGAAAGATGCTTTCTGAGAAACTTCTTTGCGTTCTGTGAAGTCATCTCACAGAGTTACAGCTTTCCCCTCAAGAAGCCTTTCGCCACGACAGTTCTTCTGGAATTGGCAAAGTGATATTTGGAAGCCCATAGTGGGCTATGGTGAAAAAGGAAATATCCTCAGATGAAATCTGGAAAGAAGCTTTCCGAGAAACTGCTTAGTGTTCAGTTCATTCACCTCACAGAGTTACATCTGTATTTCGTGGATCTCTTTGCTAGCCTTATTTCTGTTGGAATCTGAGAACAGGTATTTCAGATCCCTTTGAAGACTATAGGGCCAAAGGAAATATCCTCCGATACCAAAGAGAAAGAAGCTTTCTTAGAAACTTCTTTGCGTTCTGTGAAATCATCTCACAGAGTTACAGCTTTCCCCTCAAGAAGCCTTTTGCTAAGACAGTTCTTCTGGAATTGGCAAAGTGATATTTGGAAACCCATAGAGGGCTATGGTGAAAAAGGAAATATCCTCAGATGAAATCTGGAAAGAAGCTTTCTGAGAAACTGCTTAGTGTTCTGTTAATTCATCTCAAAGAGTTACATCTGTATTTCGTGGATCTCTTTGCTAGCCTTATTTCTGTGGAATCTGAGAACAGGTATTTCGGATCCCATTGAAGACTATAGGGCCAAAGGAAATATCCTCTGATAACAAAGAGAAAGAAGCTTTCTGAGAAACTTCTTTGCGTTCTGTGAAATTATCTCACAGAGTTGCAGCTTTCCCCTCAAGAAGCCTTTCGATAAGACAGTTCTTGTGGATTTGGCAAAGTGTTATTTGGAAGCCCTTAGAGGGCTATGGTGAAAAAGGAAATATCCTCAGATGAAATCTGGAAAGAAGCTTTCTGAGAAACTGCTATGTGTTTGGTTAATTCATCTCAAAGAGTTACATCTGTATTTCGTGGATCTCTTTGCTAGCCTTATTTCTGTGGAATCTGAGAACACATATTTCGGATCCCTCTGAAGACTATAGGGCCAAAGGAAATATCCTCCGATTACAAAGAGAAAGAAGCTTTCTGAGAAACTTCTTTGCGTTCTGTGAAATCATCTCACAGAGTTATAGCTTTCCCCTCAAGAAGCCTTTCGCTAAGACAGTTCTTGTGGAATTGGCAAAGTGATATTTGGAAGCCCATAGAGGGTTATGGTGAAAAAAGAAATATCCTCAGATGAAATCTGGAAAGAAGCTTTCTGAGAAAACGCTTAGTGTTCTGTTAATTCATTTCACAGAGTTACATCTGTATTTCGTGGATCTCTTTGCTAGCCTTATTTCTGTGGAATCTCAGAACTGATATTTCCCATCCCATTGAAGACTATAGGGCCAAAGGAAATATCCTCCGATTACAAAGAGAAAGAAGCTTTCTGAGAAACTTCCTTGTGTTCTGTGAAATCATCTCACAGAGTTACAGCTTTCCCCTCAAGAAGCCTTTTGCTAAGACAGTTCTTGTGGAATTGGCAAAGTGATATTTGGAAGCCCATAGAGGGCTATGGTGATAAAGGAAATATCCTCAGATGAAATCTGGAAAGAAGCTTTCTGAGAAACTGCTTAGAGTTCTGTTAATTCATCTCACAGAGTTACATCTGTATTTCGTGGATCTCTTTGCTAACCTTATTTCTGTGGAATCTCAGAACAGATATTTCTGATCCCTTTGAAGACTATAGTTCCAAAGGAAATATCCTCCGATAACAAAGAGAAAGAAGCTTTCTTAGAAACTTCTTTGTGTTCTGTGAAATCATCTCACAGAGTTACAGCTTTCCCCTCTAGAAGCCTTTCGCTAAGACAGTTCTTGTGGAATTGGCAAAGTGATATTTGGAAGCCCATAGAGGGCTATGGTGAAAAAGGAAATATCCTCAGATGAAACCTGGAAAGAATCTTTCTGAGAAACTGCTTAGTGTTCTGATAATTCATCTCACAGAGTTACATCTGTATTTCGTGGATCTCTTTGCTAGCCTTATTTCTGTGGAATCTGAGAACAGATATTTCGGATTCCTTTGAAGAATATAGGGCTAAAGGAAATACCCTCCGATTACAAGGAGAAAGAAGCTTTCTGAGAAACTTCTTTGTGTTCTGTGAAATCAACTCACAGACTTACAGCTTTCCCCTCAAGAAGCCTTTCGCTAAGACAGTTCTTGTGGAGTTGGCAAAGTGATATTTGGAAGCCCATAGAGGGCTATGGTGAAAAAAGGAAATATGCTCAGATGAAATCTGGAAAGAAGCTTTCTGAGAAACTGCTTAGTGTTCGGTTAATTCATCTCAAAGGGTTACATCTGTATTTCGTGTATATCTTTCCTAGCCTTATTTCTGTGGAATCTGAGAACAGATATTTCGGATCCCATTGAATTCTACAGGGCCAAAGGAAATATCCTCCGAAAACAAAGAGAAAGAAGCTTTCTGAGAAACTTCTTTGCGTTCTGTGAAATCATCTCACAGAGTTACAGCTTTCCCCTCAAGAAGCCTTTCGCTAAGACAGTTCTTGTGGAATTGGCAAAGTGATATTTGGAAGCCCATAGAGGGCTATGGTGAGAAAGGAAATATCCTCAGATGAAATCTGGAAAGAAGCTTTCTGAGAAACTGCTTAGTGTTCTGTTAATTCATCTCACAGAGTTACATCTGTATTTCGTGGATCTCTTTGCTAGACTCATTTCAGTGGAATCTCAGAACAGATATTTCGTATCCCATTGAAGACTATAGGGCCAAAGGAAATATCCTCCGATTACAAAGAGAAAGAAGCTTTCTGAGAAACTTCCTTGTGTTCTGTGAAATCATCTCACAGAGTTACAGCTTTCCCCTCAAGAAGCCTTTTGCTAAGACAGTCTTGTGGAAGTGGCAAAGTGATATTTGGAAGCCCATAGAGGGCTATGGTGATAAAGTAAATATCCTCAGATGAAATCTGGAAAGAAGCTTTCTGAGAAACTGCTTAGAGTTCTTTTAATTCATCTCACAGAGTTACATCTGTATTTCGTGGATCTCTTTGCTAACCTTATTTCTGTGGAATCTCAGAACAGATATTTCTGATCCCTTTGAAGACTATAGGGCCAAAGGAAATATCCTCCGATAACAAAGAGAAAGAAGCTTTCTTAGAAACTTCTTTGTGTTCTGTGAAATCATCTCACAGAGTTACAGCTTTCCCCTCAAGAAGCCTTTCGCTAAGACAGTTCTTGTGGAATTGGCAAAGTGATATTTGGAAGCCCATAGAGGGCTATGGTGAAAAAGGAAATATCCTCAGATGAAACCTGGAAAGAAGCTTTCTGAGAAACTGCTTAGTGTTCTGATAATTCATCTCACAGAGTTACATCTGTATTTCCTGGATCTCTTTGCTAGCCTTATTTCTGTGGAATCTGAGAACAGATATTTCGGATTCCTTTGAAGACTATAGGGCCAAAGGAAATATCCTCCGATAACAAAGAGAAAGAAGCTTTCTGAGAAACTTCTTTGTGTTCTGAGAAATCATCTCACAGAGTTACAGCTTTCCCCTCAAGAAGCCTTTCGATAAGACAGTTCTTGTGGAATTGGCAAAGTGATATTTGGAAGCCCATAGAGGGCTATGGTGAAAAAGGAAATATCCTCTGATGAAAACTGGAAAGAATCTTTCTGAGAAACTGCTTAGTGTTCTGTTAATTAATCTCACGGAGTTACATCTGTATTGCGAGGATCTCTTTGCTAACCTTATTTCTGTGGAATCTGAGAACAGATATTTCGGATCCCTTTGAAGACTATAGGGCCAAAGGAAATATCCTCCGATAACAAAGATAAAGAAGCTTTCTGAGAAACTTCTTTGCATTCTGTGAAATCATCTCACAGAGTTACAGCTTTACCCTCAAGAAGCCTTTGGCTCAGACAGTTCTTGTGGAATTGGCAAAGTGATATTTGGAAGCCCATAGAGGGCTATGGTGAAAAAGGAAATATCCTCAGATGAAATCTGGAAAGAAGCTTTCTGAGAAACTGCTTAGTGTTCTGTTAATTCATCTCACAGAGTTACATCTGTATTTCGTGGATCTCTTTGCTAGCCTTATTTCTGTGGAAACTGAGAACAGATATTTCGGATCCCATTGAAGACTCTAGGGCCAAAGGAAATATCCTCCGATAACAAAGAGAAAGAAGCTTTCTGAGAAACTTCTTTGCGTTCTGTGAAATCATCTCACAGAGTTGCAGCTTGCCCATCAAGAAGCCTTTCGCTAAGACAGTTCTTGTGGAATTGGCAAAGTGTTATTTGGAAGCCCTTAGAGGGCTATGGTGAAAAAGGATATATCCTCAGATGAAATCTGGAAAGAAGCTTTCTGAGAATCTGCTTAGTGTTCGGTACATTCATCTCACAGAGTTACATCTGTATTTCGTGGATCTCTTTGCTAGCCTTATTTCTGTGGAATCTGAGAACAGGTATTTCAGATCCCATTGAAGAATATAGGGACAAAGGAAATATCCTCCGATTACAAAGAGAAAGAAGCTTTCTTAGAAACTTCTTTGTGTTCTGTGAAATCATCCCACAGAGTTACAGCTTTCCCCTCAAGAAGCCTTTCGCTAAGACAGTTCTTGTGGAATTGGCAAAGTGATATTTGGAAGCCCCTAGAGGGCTATGGAGAAAAAGGAAATATCCTCAGATAAATCTGGAAAGAAGCTTTCTGAGAAACTGCTTGGTGTTCAGTTCATTCATCTCACAGAGTTACATCTGTATTTCGTGGATCTCTTTGCTAGCCTTATTTCTGTGGAATCTGAGAACAGGTATTTCAGATCCCATTGAAGAATATAGGGACAAAGGAAATATCCTCCGATTACAAAGAGAAAGAAGCTTTCTGAGAAACTTCCTTGTGTTCTGTGAAATCATCTCACAGAGTTACAGCTTTCCCCTCAAGAAGCCTTTCGCTAAGACAGTTCTTGTGGAATTGGCAAAGTGATATTTGGAAGCCCCTAGAGGGCCATGGTGAAAAAGGAACTATCCTCAGATGAAATCTGGAAAGAAGCTTTCGGAGAAACTGCTTAGTGTTCTGTTAATTCATCTCATCGATTTACATCTGCATTTCGTGGATCTCTTTGCTAGCCTTATTTCTGTGGAATCTGAGAACAGATATTTCGGATCCCATTAAAGACTATAGGGCCAAAGGAAATATCCTCCGCTAACAAAGAGAAAGAATCTTTCAGAGAAACTTCTTTGCGTTCTGTGAAATCATCTCACAGAGTTACAGCTTTCCCCTCAAGAAGCCTTTCGCTAAGACAGTTCTTGTGGAATGGGCAAAGTGATATTTGGAAGCCCATAGATGGCTATGGTGAAAAAGGAAATATCCTCAGATGAAATCTGGAAAGAAGCTTTCTGAGAATCTGCTTAGTGTTCTATTAATTCAACTCACAGAGTTACATCTGTATTTCGTGGATCTCTTTGCTAGCCTTATTTCTGTGGAATCTGAGAACAGGTATTTCAGATCCCATTGATGACTATAGGTCCAAAGGAAATATCCTCCGATAACAAAGAGAAAAAAGCTTTCTGAGATACTTCTTTGCGTTCTGTGAAATCATCTCACAGAGTTACAGCTTTCCCATCAAGAAGCCTTTCACTAAGACTGTTCTTGTGGAATTGGCAAAGTGATATTTGGAAGCCCATAGAAGGCAAAGATGAAAAAGGAAATATCCTCAGATGAAATCTGGAAAGAAGCTTTCCAAGAATCTGCTTAGTGTTCTGTTAATTCATCTCACAGCGTTACATCTGTATTTCGTGGATCTCTTTGCTAGCCTTATTTCTGTGGAATCTGAGAACAGGTATTTCGGATCCCATTGAAGACTATAGGTCCAAAGGAAATATCCTCCGATAACAAAGAGAAAGAAGCTTTCAGAGAAACTTCTTTGTGTTCTGTGAAATCATCTCACAGAGTTACAGCTTACCCCTCAAGAAGCCTTTCGCTAAGACAGTTCTTGTGGAATTGGCAAAGTGATATTTGGAAGCCCATAGATGGCTATGGTGAAAAAGGAAATATCCTCAGATGAAATCTGGAAAGAAGCTTTCTGAGAATCTGCTTAGAGTTCTATTAATTCATCTCACAGAGTTACATCTGTATTTCGTGGATCTCTTTGCTAGCCTTATTTCTGTGGAATCTGAGAACAGGTATTTCAGATCCCATTGATGACTATAGGTCCAAAGGAAATATCCTCCGATAACAAAGAGAAAAAAGCTTTCTGAGAAACTTCTTTGCGTTCTGTGAAATCATCTCACAGAGTTACAGCTTTCCCCTAAAGAAGCCTTTCGATAAGACAGTTCTTGTGGAATTGGCAAAGTGATATTTGGAAGCCCATAGAAGGCAAAGCTGAAAAAGGAAATATCCTCAGATGAAATCTGGAAAGAAGCTTTCTGAGAATCTGCTTAGTGTTCTGTTAATTCATCTCACAGAGTTACATCTGTATTTCGTGGATCTCTTTGCTAGCCTTATTTCTGTGGAATCTGAGAACAGGTATTTCGGATCCCATTGAAGACTATAGGTCCAAAGGAAATATCCTCCGTTAACAAAGAGAAAGAAGCTTTCTGAGAAACTTCTTTGCGTTCTGTGAAATCATCTCACAGAGTTACAGCTTTCCCCTCAAGAAGCCTTTCGCTAAGACAGTTCTTGTGGAATTGTCAAAGTGATATTTGGAAGCCCATAGAGGGCTATGGTGAAAAAGGAAATATCCTCAGATGAAATCTGGAAAGAAGCTTTCTGAGAATCTGCTTAGTGTTCGCTTCATTCTTTTCACAGAGTTACATCTGTATTTCGTGGATCTCTTTGCTAGCCTTATTTCTGTGGAATCTGAGAACAGGTATTTCAGATCCCATTGAAGAATATAGGGACAAAGGAAATATCCTCCGACTACAAAGAGAAAGAAGCTTTCTTAGAAACTTCTTTGCGTTCTGTGAAATCATCTCACAGAGTTACAGCTTTCCCCTCAAGAAGCCTTTCGCTAAGACAGTTCTTGTGGAATTGGCAACGTGATATTTGGAAGCCCATAGAGGGCTATGGTGAAAAAGGAAATATCCTCAGATGAAATGTGGAAAGAAGCTTTCTGAGAAACTGCTTAGTGTTCTGTTAATTCATCTCACCGATTTACATCTGTATTTCGTGGATGTCTTTGCTAGGCTTATTTCTGTGGAATCTGAGAACAGATATTTCGGATCACATTGAAGACTATAGGGCCAAAGGAAATATCCTCCGATAACAAAGAGAAAGAAGCTTTCTGACAAACTTCTTTGTGTTCTGTGAAATCATCTCACAGAGTTACAGCTTTCCCCTCAAGAAGCCTTTCGCTAAGACAGTTCATGTGGAATTGGCAAAGTGATATTTGGAAGCCCATAGAGGGCTATGGTGAAAAAGGAAATATCCTCAGATGAAATCTGGAAAGAAGCTTTCTGAGAATCTGCTTAGTGTTCGGTACATTCATCTCACAGAGTTACATCTGTATTTCGTGGATCTCTTTGCTAGCCTTATTTCTGTGGAATCTGAGAACATGTATTTCAGATCCCATTGAAGAATATAGGGACAAAGGAAATATCCTCCGATTACAAAGAGAAAGAAGCTTTCTTAGAAACTTCTTTGTGTTCTGTGAAATCATCCCACAGAGTTACAGCTTTCCCCTCAAGAAGCCTTTCGCTAAGACAGTTCTTGTGGAATTGGCAAAGTGATATTTGGAAGCCCCTAGAGGGCTATGGAGAAAAAGGAAATATCCTCAGATGAAATCTGGAAAGAAGCTTTCTGAGAAACTGCTTGGTGTTCAGTTCATTCATCTCACAGAGTTACATCTGTATTTCGTGGATCTCTTTGCTAGCCTTATTTCTGTGGAATCTGAGAACAGGTATTTCAGATCCCATTGAAGAATATAGGGACAAAGGAAATATCCTCCGATTACAAAGAGAAAGAAGCTTTCTGAGAAACTTCCTTGTGTTCTGTGAAATCATCTCACAGAGTTACAGCTTTCCCCTCAAGAAGCCTTTCGCTAAGACAGTTCTTGTGGAATTGGCAAAGTGATATTTGGAAGCCCCTAGAGGGCCATGGTGAAAAAGGAACTATCCTCAGATGAAATCTGGAAAGAAGCTTTCTGAGAAACTGCTTAGTGTTCTGTTAATTCATCTCATCGATTTACATCTGCATTTCGTGGATCTCTTTGCTAGCCTTATTTCTGTGGAATCTGAGAACAGATATTTCGGATCCCATTAAAGACTATAGGGCCAAAGGAAATATCCTCCGATAACAAAGAGAAAGTCTTTCGAGAAACTTCTTTGCGTTCTGTGAAATCATCTCACAGAGTTACAGCTTTCCCCTCAAGAAGCCTTTCGCTAAGACAGTTCTTGTGGAATGGGCAAAGTGATATTTGGAAGCCCATAGATGGCTATGGTGAAAAAGGAAATATCCTCAGATGAAATCTGGAAAGAAGCTTTCTGAGAATCTGCTTAGAGTTCTATTAATTCACCTCACAGAGTTACATCTGTATTTCGTGGATCTCTTTGCTAGCCTTATTTCTGTGGAATCTGAGAACAGGTATTTCAGATCCCATTGAAGAATATAGGGACAAAGGAAATATCCTCCGATTACAAAGAGAAAGAAGGTTTCTGAGAAACTTCTTTGCATTCTGTGAAATCATCTCACAGAGTTACAGCTTTCCCCTCAAGAAGCCTTTCGCTAAGACAGTTCTTGTGGAATTGGGAAAGTGATATTAAGAAGCCCATAGAGGGCTATGGTGAAAAAGGAAATATCCTCAGATGAAATCTGGAAAGAAGCTTTCTGAGAATCTGCTTAGTGTTCGGTTCATTCATCTCACAGAGTTACATCTGTATTTCGTGGATCTCTTCGCTATCCTTATTTCTGTGGAATCTGAGAACAGGTATTTCATATCCCGTTGAAGAATATATGGGCCAAAGGAAATATCCTCCGATTACAAAGAGACAGAGGCTTTCTTAGAAACTACTTTGTGTTCTGTGAAGTCATCTCACAGAGTTACAGCTTTCCCCTCAAGAAGCCTTTCGCTAAGACAGTTCTTGTGTAATTGGCAACGTGATATTTGGAAGCCCATAGAGGGCTATGGTGAAAAAGGAAATATCCTCAGATGAAATCTGGAAAGAAGCTTTCTGAGAAACTGCTTAGTGTTCTGTTAATTCATCTCACCGATTTACATCTGTATTTCGTGGATCTCTTTGCTAGCCTTATTTCTGTGGAATCTGAGAACAGATATTTCGGATCCCATTGAAGACTATAGGGCCAAAGGAAATATCCTCCGATAACCAAGAGAAAGAAGCTTTCTGAGAAACTTCTTTGTGTTCTGTGAAATCATCTCACAGAGTTACAGCTTTCCCCTCAAGAAGCCTTTTGCTAAGACAGTTCTTGTGGAATTGGCAAAGTGATATTTGGAAGCCCATAGAGGGCTATGCTGAAAAAGGAAATATCCTCAGATGAAATCTGGAAAGAAGCTTACTGAGAATCTGCTTAGTGTTCGGTTCCTTCATCTCAGAGAGTTACATCTGTATTTCGTGGATCTCTTTGCTAGCCTTATTTCTGTGGAATCTGAGAACAGGTATTTCAGATCCCATTGAAGAATATAGGGACAAAGGAAATATCCTCCGATTACAAAGAGAAAGAAGCTTTCTTAGAAACTTCCTTGTGTTCTGTGAAATCATCTCACAGAGTTACAGCTTTCCCCTCAAGAAGCCTTTCGCTAAGACAGTTCTTGTGGAATTGGCAAAGTGACATTTGGAAGCCCCTAGAGGGCTATGGTGAAAAAGGAACTATACTCAGATGAAATCTGGAAAGAAGCTTTCTGAGAAACTGCTTAGTGTTCTGTTAATTCATCTCACCGATTTACATCTGTATTTCGTGGATCTCTTTGCTAGCCTTATTTCTGTGGAATCTGAGAACAGATATTTCGGATCCCATTGAAGACTATAGGGCCAAAGGAAATATCCTCCGATAACAAAGAGAAAGAAGCTTTCAGAGAAACTTCTTTGCGTTCTGTGAAATCATCTCACAGAGTTACAGCTTTCCCCTCAAGAAGCCTTTCGCTAAGACAGTTCTTGTGGAATTGGCAAAGTGATATTTGGAAGCCCATAGAGGGCTATGGTGAAAAAGGAAATATCCTCAGATGAAATCTGGAAAGAAGCTTTCTGAGAATCTGCTTAGTTTTCTATTAATTCATCTCACAGAGTTACATCTGTATTTCGTGGATCTCTTTGCTAGCCTTATTTCTGTGGAATCTGAGAACAGGTATTTCAGATCCCTTTGAAGACTATAGGTCCAAAGGAAATAACCTCCGATTACAAAGAGAAAGAAGCTTTCTGAGAAACTTCTTTGTGTTCTGTGAAATCATCTCACAGAGTTACAGCTTTCCCCTCAAGAAGACTTTCGCTAAGACAGTTCATGTGGAATTGGCAAAGTGATATTTGGGAGCCCATAGAGGGCTATGGTGAAAAAGGAAATATCCTCCGATGAAATCTGGAAAGAAGCTTTCCGAGAAACTGCTTAGTGTTCGGGTCATTCATCTCACAGAGTTACATGGGTATTTCGTGAAACTCTTTGCTAGCCTTATTTCTGTGGAATCTGAGAACAGATATTTCGGATCCCATTGAAGACTATAGGGCTAAAGGAAATATCCTCCGATAACAAAGAGAAAGAAGCTTTCTGTGAAACTTCTTTGCGTTCTGTGAAATCATCTCACAGAGTTACAGCTTTCCCCTCAAGAAGCCTTTCGCTAAGACAGTTCTTGTGGAATTGACAAAGTGATATTTGGAAGCCCATAGAGGGCTATGGTGAAAAAGGAAATATCCTCAGATGAAATCTGGAAAGAAACTTTCTCAGAAACTGCTTAGTGTTCGGTTCATTCATCTCACAGATTTACATCTGTATTTCGTGGATCTCTTTGCTAGCCTTATTTCTGTGGAATCTGAGAACAGGTAATTCAGATCCCATTGAAGACTATAGGACCAAAGGAAATATCCTCCGATTACAAAGAGAAAGAAGCTTTCTGAGAAACTTCTTTTCGTTCTGTGAAATCATCTCACAGAGTTACAGCTTTCCCTTCAAGAAGCCTTTCGCAAAGACAGTTCTTGTGTAATTGGCAAAGTGATATTTGGAAGCCCATAGAGGGCTATGGTGAAAAAGGAAATATCCTCAGATGAAATCTGGAAAGAAGCTTTCCGAGAAACTGCTTAGTGTTCGGGTCATTCATCTCACAGAGTTACATCTGTATTTCGTGGATCTTTGCAAGCCTTATTTCTGTGGAATCTGAGAACAGGTATTTCAGATCCCATTGAAGACTATAGGACCAAAGGAAACAGCCTCCGATTCCAAAGAGAAAGAAGCTTTCTTAGAAACTTCTTTTCGTTCTGTGAAATCATCTCACAGAGTTACAGCTTTCCCTTCAAGAAGCCCTTCGCTAAGACAGTTCTTGTGGAATTGGGAAAGTGATATTTGGAAGCCCATAGAGGGCTATGGTGAAAAAGGAAATATCCTCAGATGAAATCTGGAAAGAAGCTTTCTGAGAAACTGGTTGATATTCGGTTCATTCATCTCACAGAGTTACATCTGTATTTCCTGGATCTCTTTGCTAGCCTTATTTCTGTGGAATCTGAGAACAGGTATTTCAGATCCCATTGAAGACTATAGGGCCAAAGAAAATATCCTCCGATTACAAAGAGAAAGAAGCTTTCTTAAAAACTTCTTTGTGTTCTGTGAAATCATCTCAGAGAGTTACAGCTCAACCCTCAAGAAGTCTTTCGCTAAAACAGTTCTTGTCGAATTGGCAAAGTGATATTTGGAAGCCCCTAGAGGGCTAGGGTGAAAAAGGAAATATCCTCAGATGAAATCTGGAAGGAAGCCTTCTGAGAAACTGCTTAGTGTTCTGTTAATTCATCTCACTGAGTTACATCTGTATTTCGTGGATCTCTTTGCTAGCCTTATTTCTGTGGAATCTGAGAACAGGTATTGCAGATCCCATTGAAGGGTATAGGGCCAAAGGAAATATCCTCCGATAACAAAGAGAAAGAAGCTTTCTGAGAAACTTCTTTTCGTTCTGTGAAATCATCTCACAGAGTTACAGCTTTCCCTTCAAGAAGCCCTTCACTAAGACAGTTCTTGTGGAATTGGCAAAGTGATATTTGGAAGCCCATAGAGGGCTATGGTGAAAAAGGAAATATCCTCAGATGAAATCTGGAAAGAAGCTTTCTGAGAAACTGGTTGATATTCGGTTCATTCATCTCACAGAGTTACATCTGTATTTCGTGGATCTTTTTGCTAGCCTTATTTCTGTGGAATCTGAGAACAGGTATTTCAGATCCCATTGAAGACCATAGGGCCAAAGGAAATATCTTCAGATCCCATTGAAGACTATAGGGCCAAAGGAAATATCCTCCGATTACAAGGAGAAAGAAGCTTTCTGAGAAATGTCTTTGTGTTCTGTGAAATCATCTCACAGAGTTACAGCTTTCCCCTCAAGAAGCCTTTCGCTAAGACAGTTCTTGTGGAGTTGGCAAAGTGATATTTGGAAGCCCATCGACGGCTATGGTGAAAAAGGAAATATCCTCTGATGAAATCTGGAAAGAAGCTTTCTGAGACACTGCTTAGTGTTCTGTTAATTCATCTCACCGATTTACATCTGTATTTCGTGGATCTCTTTACTAGCCTTATTTCTGTGGAATCTGAGAAGAGATATTTCGGATCCCATAGAAGACTATAGGGCCAAAGGAAATATCCTCCGATAACAAAGAGAAAGAAGCTTTCAGAGAAACTTCTTTGCATTCTGTGAAATCATCTCACAGAGTTACAGCTTTCCCCTCAAGAAGCCTTTCGCTAAGACAGTTCTTGTGGAATTGGCAAAGTGATATTTGGAAGCCCATAGAGGGCTATGGTGATAACGGAAATATCCTCAGATGAAATCTGGAAAGAAACTTTCTCAGAAACTGCTTAGTGTTCGGTTCATTCATCTCACAGATTTACATCTGTATTTCGTGGATCTCTTTGCTAGCCTTATTTCTGTGGAATCTGAGAACAGGTAATTCAGATCCCATTGAAGACTATAGGACCAAAGGAAATATCCTCCGATTACAAAGAGAAAGAAGCTTTCTGAGAAACTTCTTTTCGTTCTGTGAAATCATCTCACAGAGTTACAGCTTTCCCTTCAAGAAGCCTTTCGCAAAGACAGTTCTTGTGTAATTGGCAAAGTGATATTTGGAAGCCCATAGAGGGCTATGGTGAAAAAGGAAATATCCTCAGATGAAATCTGGAAAGAAGCTTTCCGAGAAACTGCTTAGTGTTCGGGTCATTCATCTCACAGAGTTACATCTGTATTTCGTGGATCTTTGCAAGCCTTATTTCTGTGGAATCTGAGAACAGGTATTTCAGATCCCATTGAAGACTATAGGACCAAAGGAAACAGCCTCCGATTCCAAAGAGAAAGAAGCTTTCTTAGAAACTTCTTTTCGTTCTGTGAAATCATCTCACAGAGTTACAGCTTTCCCTTCAAGAATCCCTTCGCTAAGACAGTTCTTGTGGAATTGGGAAAGTGATATTTGGAAGCCCATAGAGGGCTATGGTGAAAAAGGAAATATCCTCAGATGAAATCTGGAAAGAAGCTTTCTGAGAAACTGGTTGATATTCGGTTCATTCATCTCACAGAGTTACATCTGTATTTCCTGGATCTCTTTGCTAGCCTTATTTCTGTGGAATCTGAGAACAGGTATTTCAGATCCCATTGAAGACTATAGGGCCAAAGAAAATATCCTCCGATTACAAAGAGAAAGAAGCTTTCTTAAAAACTTCTTTGTGTTCTGTGAAATCATCTCAGAGAGTTACAGCTCAACCCTCAAGAAGTCTTTCGCTAAGACAGTTCTTGTCGAATTGGCAAAGTGATATTTGGAAGCCCCTAGAGGGCTAGGGTGAAAAAGGAAATATCCTCAGATGAAATCTGGAAGGAAGCCTTCTGAGAAACTGCTTAGTGTTCTGTTAATTCATCTCACTGAGTTACATCTGTATTTCGTGGATCTCTTTGTTAGCCTTATTTCTGTGGAATCTGAGAACAGGTATTGCAGATCCCATTGAAGGGTATGGGGCCAAAGGAAATATCCTCCGATAACAAAGAGAAAGAAGCTTTCTGAGAAACTTCTTTTCGTTCTGTGAAATCATCTCACAGAGTTACAGCTTTCCCTTCAAGAAGCCCTTCACTAAGACAGTTCTTGTGGAATTGGCAAAGTGATATTTGGAAGCCCATAGAGGGCTATGGTGAAAAAGGAAATATCCTCAGATGAAATCTGGAAAGAAGCTTTCTGAGAAACTGGTTGATATTCGGTTCATTCATCTCACAGAGTTACATCTGTATTTCGTGGATCTTTTTGCTAGCCTTATTTCTGTGGAATCTGAGAACAGGTATTTCAGATCCCATTGAAGACCATAGGGCCAAAGGAAATATCTTCAGATCCCATTGAAGACTATAGGGCCAAAGGAAATATCCTCCGATTACAAGGAGAAAGAAGCTTTCTGAGAAATGTCTTTGTGTTCTGTGAAATCATCTCACAGAGTTACAGCTTTCCCCTCAAGAAGCCTTTCGCTAAGACAGTTCTTGTGGAGTTGGCAAAGTGATATTTGGAAGCCCATCGACGGCTATGGTGAAAAAGGAAATATCCTCTGATGAAATCTGGAAAGAAGCTTTCTGAGACACTGCTTAGTGTTCTGTTAATTCATCTCACCGATTTACATCTGTATTTCGTGGATCTCTTTACTAGCCTTATTTCTGTGGAATCTGAGAAGAGATATTTCGGATCCCATAGAAGACTATAGGGCCAAAGGAAATATCCTCCGATAACAAAGAGAAAGAAGCTTTCAGAGAAACTTCTTTGCATTCTGTGAAATCATCTCACAGAGTTACAGCTTTCCCCTCAAGAAGCCTTTCGCTAAGACAGTTCTTGTGGAATTGGCAAAGTGATATTTGGAAGCCCATAGAGGGCTATGGTGATAACGGAAATATCCTCAGATGAAATCTGGAAAGAAGCTTTCTGAGAATCTGCTTAGTGTTCGGTTAATTCATCTCACAGAGTTACATCTGTATTTCGTGGATCTCTTTGCTAGCCTTATTTCTGTGGAATCTGAGAACAGGTATTTCATATCCCATTGAAGACTATAGGTCCAAAGGAAATATCTTCCGATTACAAAGAGAAAGAAGCTTTCTGAGAAACTTCTTTTCGTTCTGTGAAATCATCTCACAGAGTTACAGCTTTCCCCTCAAGAAGACTTTCGCTAAGACAGTTCTTGTGGAATTGGCAAAGTGATATTTGGGAGCCGATAGAGGGCTATGTCGAAAAAGGAAATATCCTCAGATGAAATCTGGAAAGAAGCTTTCTGAGAAACTGGTTGATATTCGTTTCATTCATCTCACAGAGTTACATCTGTATTTCGTGGATCTCTTTGCTAGCCTTATTTCTGTGGAATCTGAGAACAGGTATTTCAGATCCCATTAAAGACTATAGGGCCAAAGGAAATATCCTGCGATAACAAAGAGAAGGAAGCTTTCTTAGAAACTTCTTTGTGTTCTGTGAAATCATCTCACAGAGTTACAGCTCTCCCCTCAAGAAGTCTTTCGCTAAGACAGTTCTTGTGGAATTGTCAAAGTGATATTTGGAAGCCCATAGAGGGCTATGGTGAAAAAGGAAATATCCTCAGATGAAATCTGGAAAGAAGCTTTCTGAGAATCTGCTTAGTGTTCGCTTCATTCTTTTCACAGAGTTACATCTGTATTTCGTGGATCTCTTTGCTAGCCTTATTTCTGTGGAATCTGAGAACAGGTATTTCAGATCCCATTGAAGAATATAGGGACAAAGGAAATATCCTCCGACTACAAAGAGAAAGAAGCTTTCTTAGAAACTTCTTTGCGTTCTGTGAAATCATCTCACAGAGTTACAGCTTTCCCCTCAAGAAGCCTTTCGCTAAGACAGTTCTTGTGGAATTGGCAACGTGATATTTGGAAGCCCATAGAGGGCTATGGTGAAAAAGGAAATATCCTCAGATGAAATGTGGAAAGAAGCTTTCTGAGAAACTGCTTAGTGTTCTGTTAATTCATCTCACCGATTTACATCTGTATTTCGTGGATGTCTTTGCTAGGCTTATTTCTGTGGAATCTGAGAACAGATATTTCGGATCACATTGAAGACTATAGGGCCAAAGGAAATATCCTCCGATAACAAAGAGAAAGAAGCTTTCTGACAAACTTCTTTATGTTCTGTGAAATCATCTCACAGAGTTACAGCTTTCCCCTCAAGAAGCCTTTCGCTAAGACAGTTCATGTGGAATTGGCAAAGTGATATTTGGAAGCCCATAGAGGGCTATGGTGAAAAAGGAAATATCCTCAGATGAAATCTGGAAAGAAGCTTTCTGAGAATCTGCTTAGTGTTCGGTACATTCATCTCACAGAGTTACATCTGTATTTCGTGGATC
Organism: Macaca mulatta; assembly: GCF_049350105.2. Taxonomy (NCBI): domain Eukaryota; kingdom Metazoa; phylum Chordata; class Mammalia; order Primates; family Cercopithecidae; genus Macaca; species Macaca mulatta. The sequence goes on along the minus strand of NC_133415.1, from coordinate 54,117,547 downwards.
TCTTTGCTAGCCTTATTTCTGTGGAATCTGAGAACATGTATTTCAGATCCCATTGAAGAATATAGGGACAAAGGAAATATCCTCCGATTACAAAGAGAAAGAAGCTTTCTTAGAAACTTCTTTGTGTTCTGTGAAATCATCCCACAGAGTTACAGCTTTCCCCTCAAGAAGCCTTTCGCTAAGACAGTTCTTGTGGAATTGGCAAAGTGATATTTGGAAGCCCCTAGAGGGCTATGGAGAAAAAGGAAATATCCTCAGATGAAATCTGGAAAGAAGCTTTCTGAGAAACTGCTTGGTGTTCAGTTCATTCATCTCACAGAGTTACATCTGTATTTCGTGGATCTCTTTGCTAGCCTTATTTCTGTGGAATCTGAGAACAGGTATTTCAGATCCCATTGAAGAATATAGGGACAAAGGAAATATCCTCCGAATACAAAGAGAAAGAAGCTTTCTGAGAAACTTCCTTGTGTTCTGTGAAATCATCTCACAGAGTTACAGCTTTCCCCTCAAGAAGCCTTTCGCTAAGACAGTTCTTGTGGAATTGGCAAAGTGATATTTGGAAGCCCCTAGAGGGCCATGGTGAAAAAGGAACTATCCTCAGATGAAATCTGGAAAGAAGCTTTCTGAGAAACTGCTTAGTGTTCTGTTAATTCATCTCATCGATTTACATCTGCATTTCGTGGATCTCTTTGCTAGCCTTATTTCTGTGGAATCTGAGAACAGATATTTCGGATCCCATTAAAGACTATAGGGCCAAAGGAAATATCCTCCGATAACAAAGAGAAAGTCTTTCAGAGAAACTTCTTTGCGTTCTGTGAAATCATCTCACAGAGTTACAGCTTTCCCCTCAAGAAGCCTTTCGCTAAGACAGTTCTTGTGGAATGGGCAAAGTGATATTTGGAAGCCCATAGATGGCTATGGTGAAAAAGGAAATATCCTCAGATGAAATCTGGAAAGAAGCTTTCTGAGAATCTGCTTAGAGTTCTATTAATTCACCTCACAGAGTTACATCTGTATTTCGTGGATCTCTTTGCAAGCCTTATTTCTGTGGAATCTGAGAACAGGTATTTCGGATCCCATTGAAGACTACAGGGCCAAAGGAAATATCCTCCGATTACAAAGAGAAAGAAGCTTTCTGAGAAACTTCTTTGTGTTCTCTGAAATCATCTCACAGAGTTACAGCTTTCCACTCAAGAAGCCTTTCGCTAAGACAGTTCTTGTGGAATTGGCAAAGTGATATTTGGAAGCCCGTAGAGGGCTATGGTGAAAAAGGAAATATCCTCAGATGAAATCTGGAAAGAAGCTTTCTGAGAATCTGCTTAGTGTTCGGTTAATTCATCTCACAGAGTTACATCTGTATTTCGTGGATCTCTTTGCTAGCCTTATTTCTGTGGAATCTGAGAACAGGTATTTCATATCCCATTGAAGACTATAGGTCCAAAGGAAATATCTTCCGATTACAATGAGAAAGAAGCTTTCTGAGAAACTTCTTTTCGTTCTTTGAAATCATCTCACAGAGTTACAGCTTTCCCCTCAAGAAGACTTTCGCTAAGACAGTTCTTGTGGAATTGGCAAAGTGATATTTGGGAGCCGATAGAGGGCTATGTCGAAAAAGGAAATATCCTCAGATGAAATCTGGAAAGAAGCTTTCTGAGAAACTGGTTGATATTCGTTTCATTCATCTCACAGAGTTACATCTGTATTTCGTGGATCTCTTTGCTAGCCTTATTTCTGTGGAATCTGAGAACAGGTATTTCAGATCCCATTAAAGACTATAGGGCCAAAGGAAATATCCTGCGATAACAAAGAGAAGGAAGCTTTCTTAGAAACTTCTTTGTGTTCTGTGAAATCATCTCACAGAGTTACAGCTCTCCCCTCAAGAAGTCTTTCGCTAAGACAGTTCTTGTCGAATTGGCAAAGTGATATTTGGAAGCCCCTAGAGGGCTATGGTGAAAAAGGAAATATCCTCAGATGAAATCTGGAATGAAGCTTTCTGAGAAACTGCTTAGTGTTCTGTTAATTCATCTCACAGAGTTACATCTGTATTTCGTGGATCTCTTTGCTAGCCTTATTTCTGTGGAATCTGAGAACAGATATTTAGGATCCCATTGAAGACTATAGGGCCAAAGGAAATATCCTCCGATTACAAGGAGAAAGAAGCTTTCTGAGAAACTTCTTTGTGTTCTGTGAAATCATCTCACAGAGTTACAGCTTTCCCCTCAAGAAGCCTTTCGCTAAGACAGTTCTTGTGGAGTTGGCAAAGTGATATTTGGAAGCCCATAGAGCGCTATGGTGAAAAAGGAAATATCCTCTGATGAAATCTGGAAAGAAGCTTTCTGAGAAACTGCTTAGTGTTCTGTTAATTCATCTCACAGAGTTACGTCCGTATTGCGTGGATCTCTTTGCTAGCCTTATTTCTGTGGAATCTGAGAACAGGTATTTCAGATCCCATTGAAGACTATAGGGACGAAGGAAATATCCTCTGATTACAAAGAGAAAGAAGCTTTCTGAGAAACTTCTTTGTGTTCTGTGAAATCATCTCACAGAGTTACAGCTTTCCCCTCAAGAAGCCTTTCGCTAAGACAGTTCTTGTGGAATTGGCAAAGTGATATTTGGAAGCCCATAGAGGGCTATGGTGAAAAAGGAAATATCCTCAGATGAAATCTGGAAAGAAGCTTTCCGAGAAACTGCTTAGTGTTCGGGTCATTCATCTCACAGAGTTACATCTGTATTTCGTGGATCTTTGCAAGCCTTATTTCTGTGGAATCTGAGAACAGGTATTTCAGATCCCATTGAAGACTATAGGACCAAAAGAAATAGCCTCCGATTCCAAAGAGAAAGAAGCTTTCTTAGAAACTTCTTTTCGTTCTGTGAAATCATCTCACAGAGTTACAGCTTTCCCTTCAAGAAGCCCTTCGCTAAGACAGTTCTTGTGGAATTGGCAAAGTTATATTTGGAGGCCCATAGAGGGCTATGGTGAGAAAGGAAATATCCTCAGATGAAATCTGGAAAGAAGCTTTCTGAGAAACTGGTTGATATTCGGTTCATTCATCTCACAGAGTTACATCTGTATTTCCTGGATCTCTTTGCTAGCCTTATTTCTGTGGAATCTGAGAACAGGTATTTCAGATCCCATTGAAGACTATAGGGCCAAAGGAAATATCCTCCGATTACAAAGAGAAAGAAGCTTTCTTAAAAACTTCTTTGTGTTCTGTGAAATCATCTCAGAGAGTTACAGCTCTCCCCTCAAGAAGTCTTTCGCTAAGACAGTTCTTGTCGAATTGGCAAAGTGATATTTGGAAGCCCCTAGAGGGCTAGGGTGAAAAAGGAAATATCCTCAGATGAAATCTGGAAAGAAGCTTTCTGAGAAACTGGTTGATATTCGGTTCATTCATCTCACAGAGTTACATCTGTATTTCGTGGATCTTTTTGCTAGCCTTATTTCTGTGGAATCTGAAAACAGGTATTTCAGATCCCATTGAAGACTATAGGGCCAAAGGAAATATCTTCAGATCCCATTGAAGACTATAGGGCCAAAGGAAATATCCTCCGATTACAAAGAGAAAGAAGCTTTCTTAGAAACTTCTTTGTGTTCTGTGAAATCATCTCACAGAGTTACAGCTCTCCCCTCAAGAAGTCTTTCGCTAAGACAGTTCTTGTCGAATTGGCAAAGTGATATTTGGAAGCCCCTAGAGGGCTATGGTGAAAAACGAAATATCCTCAGATGAAATCGGGAACGAAGCTTTCTGAGAAACTGCTTAGTGTTCGGTTAATTCATCTCACAGAATTACATCTGTATTTCGTGGATCTCTTTGCTAGCCTTATTTCTGTGGAATCTGAGAACAGATATTTCGGATCCCTTTGAAGACTATAGGGCCAAAGGAAATATCCTCCGATTACAAGGAAAAGGAAGCTTTCTGAGAAACTTCTTTGTGTTCTGTGAAATCATCTCGCAGAGTTACAGCTTTCCCCTCAAGAAGCCTTTCGCTAAGACAGTTCTTGTGGAATTGGCAAAGTGATATTTGGAAGCCCATAGAGGGCTATGGTGAAAAAGGAAATATCCTCTGATGAAATCTGGAAAGAAGATTTCTGAGAAACTGCTTAGTGTTCTGTTAATTCATCTCACAGAGTTACGTCCGTATTGCGTGGATCTCTTTGCTAGCCTTATTTCTGTGGAATCTGAGAACAGGTATTTCAGATCCCTTTGAAGACTATAGGGACAAAGGAAATATCCTCTGATTACAAAGAGAAAGAAGCTTTCTGAGAAACTTCTTTGTGTTCTGTGAAATCATCTCACAGAGTTACAGCTTTCCCCTCAAGAAGCTTTTCGCTAAGACAGTTCTTGTGGAATTGGCAAAGTGATATTTGGAAGCCCATAGAGGGCTATGTTGAAAATGGAAATATCCTCAGATGAAATCTGGAAAGAAGCTTTCCGAGAAACTGCTTAGTGTTCGGGTCATTCATCTCACAGAGTTACATCTGTATTTCGTGGATCTTTGCAAGCCTTATTTCTGTGGAATCTGAGAACAGGTATTTCGGATCCCATTGAAGACTATAGGGCCAAAGGAAATATCCTCCGATAACAAAGAGAAAGAAGCTTTCTGAGAAACTTGTTGGTGTTCTGTGAAATCATCTCACAGAGTTACAGCTTTCCCCTCAAGAAGCCTTTCGCTAAGACAGTTCTTGTGGAATTGGCAAAGTGATATTTGGAAGCCCATAGAGGGCTATGGTGAAAAAGGAAATATCCTCAGATGAAATCTGGAAAGAAGCTTTCCGAGAAACTGCTTAGTGTTTGGGTCATTCATCTCACAGAGTTACATCTGTATTTCGTGAATCTCTTTGCTAGCCTTATTTCTGTGGAATCTGAGAACAGATATTTCGGATCCCATTGAAGACTATAGGGCTAAAGGAAATATCCTCCAATAACAAAGGGAAAGAAGCTTTCTGAGAAACTTCTTTGCGTTCTGTGAAATCATCTCACAGAGTTACAGCTTTCCCCTCAAGAAGCCTTTCGATAAGACAGTTCTTGTGGAATTGGCAAAGTGATATTTGGAAGCCCATAGAGGGCTATGCTGAAAAAGGAAATATCCTCAGATGAAATCTGGAAAGAAGCTTTCTGAGAATCTGCTTAGTGTTCTGTTAATTCATCTCACAGAGTTACATCTGTATTTCGTGGATCTCTTTGCTAGCCTTATTTCTGTGGAATCTGAGAACAGGTATTTCGGATCCCATTGAAGACTATAGGGCCAAAGGAAATATCCTCCGATTACAAAGAGAAAGAAGCTTTCTGAGAAACTTCTTTGTGTTCTGTGAAATCATCTCACAGAGTTACAGCTTTCCACTGAAGAAGGCTTTCGCTAAGACAGTTCTTGTGGAATTGGTAAAGTGATATTTGGAAGCCCGTAGAGGGCTATGGTGAAAAAGGAAATATCCTCAGATGAAATCTGGAAAGAAGCTTTCTGAGAAACTGCTTAGTGTTCGGTTCATTCATCTCACTGAATTACATCTGTATTTCGTGGATGTCTTTGCTAGCCTTATTTCTGTGGAATCTGAGAACAGGTATTTCAGATCCTATTGAAGACTATAGGGCCTAAGGAAATATCCTCCGATTACAAAGAGAAAGAAGCTTTCTTAGAAACTACTTTGTGTTCTCTGAAATCATCTCACAGAGTTACAGCTTTCCCTTCAAGAGCCTTTCGCTAAAACAGTTCTTGTGGAATTGGCAAAGTGATATTTGGAAGCCCATACAGGGATATGGTGAAAAAGGAACTATCCTCAGATGAAATCTGGAAAAAAGCTTTCTGAGAAACTGCTTAGTGTTCTGTTAATTCATCTCACAAAGTTACATCTGTATTTCGTGGATCTCTTTGCTAGCCTTATTTCCGTGGAATCTGAGAACAGGTATTTCAGATCCCATTGAAGACTATAGGGCCAAAGGAAATATCCTGCGATAACAAAGAGAAAGAAGCTTTCTTAGAAACTACTTTGTGTTCTGTGAAATCATCTCACAGAGTTACAGCTTTCCCCTCAAGAAGCCTTTCGCTAAGACAGTTCTTGTGGAACTGGCAAAGTGATATTTGGAATCCCATAGAGGGCTATGGTGAAAAAAGAAATATCCTCAGATGAAATCTGGAAAGAAGCTTTCTGAGAAACTGCTTAGTGTTCCGTTAATTCATCTCACAGAGTTACATCAGTTTTTCGTGGATCTCTTTGCTAGCCTTATTTCTGTATAATCTGAGAACAGATATTTCCGATCCTTTTGAAGACTATAGGGCCAAAGGAAATATCCTCCGATAACAAAGAGAAAGAAGATTTCTGAGAAACTCTTTGTGTTCTGTGAAATCATCTCACAGAGTTACATCTTTCCCCTAAAGAAGCCTTTCGCTAAGACAGTTCTTGTGGAATTGGCAAAGTGATATATGGAAGCCCATAGAGGGCTATGGTGAAAAGGAAATCTCCTCAGGTGAAATCTGGAAAGAAGCTTTCTGAGAAACTGCTTGGTGTTCGGTTCATTCATCTCACAGAGTTATATCTGTATTTCGTGGATCTCTTTGCTAGCCTTATTTCTGTGGAATCTGAGAACAGGTATTTCAGACCCGATTGAAGACTATGGGGCCAAAGGAAATATCCTCCGATTACAAAGAGAAAGAAGCTTTCTTAGAAACTTCTTTGTGTTCTGTGAAATCATCTCACAGCGTTACAGCTTTCCCCTCAAGAACCCTTTCGCTAAGACAGTTCTTGTGGAATTGGCAAAGTGATATTTGGAAGCCCCTAGAGGTCTATGGTGAAAAAGGAAATATCCTCAGATGAAATCTGGAAAGAAGCTTTCTGAGAAACTGCTTAGTGTTCTGTTAATTCATCTCACAGAGTTACATCTGTATTTCGTGGATCTCTTTGCTAGCCTTATTTCTGTGGAATCTGAGAACAGGTATTTCAGATCCCATTGAAGACTATAGGGCCAAAGAAAATATCCTGCGATAACAAAGAGAAAGAAGCTTTCGTAGAAACTATTTTGTGTTCTGTGAAATCAACTCACAGAGTTACAGCTTTCCCCTCAAGAAGCCTTTCGCTAAGACAGTTCTTGTGGAATTGGCAAAGTGATATTTGGAAGCCCATAGAGGGCTATGGTGAAAAAAGAAATATCCTCAGATGAAATCTGGAAAGAAGCTTTCTGAGAAACTGCTTAGTGTTCCGTTAATTCATCTCACATAGTTACATCAGTTTTTCGTGGATCTCTTTGCTAGCCTTATTTCTGTGGAATCTGAGAAGAGATATTTCGGATCCTTTTGAAGACTATAGGGCCAAAGGAAATATCCTCCGATAACAAAGAGAAAGAAGCTTTCTGAGAAACTTGTTGGTGTTCTGTGAAATCATCTCACAGAGTTACAGCTTTCCCCTCAAGAAGCCTTTCGCTAAGACAGTTCTTGTGGAATTGGCAAAGTGATATTTGGAAGCCCATAGAGGGCTATGGTGAAAAAGGAAATATCCTCAGATGAAATCTGGAAAGAAGCTTTCTGAGAAACTGCTTAGTGTTTGGGTCATTCATCTCACAGAGTTACATCTGTATTTCGTGAATCTCTTTGCTAGCCTTATTTCTGTGGAATCTGAGAACAGATATTTCGGATCCCATTGAAGACTATAGGGCTAAAGGAAATATCCTCCAATAACAAAGAGAAAGAAGCTTTCTGAGAAACTTCTTTGCATTCTGTGAAATCATCTCACAGAGTTACAGCTTTCCCCTCAAGAAGCCTTTCGATAAGACAGTTCTTGTGGAATTGGCAAAGTGATATTTGGAAGCCCATAGAGGGCTATGCTGAAAAAGGAAATATCCTCAGATGAAATCTGGAAAGAAGCTTTCTGAGAATCTGCTTAGTGTTCTGTTAATTCATCTCACAGAGTTACATCTGTATTTCGTGGATCTCTTTGCTAGCCTTATTTCTGTGGAATCTGAGAACAGGTATTTCGGATCCCATTGAAGACTATAGGGCCAAAGGAAATATCCTCCGATTACAAAGAGAAAGAAGCTTTCTGAGAAACTTCTTTGTGTTCTGTGAAATCATCTCACAGAGTTACAGCTTTCCACTCAAGAAGCCTTTCGCTAAGACAGTTCTTGTGGAATTGGCAAAGTGATATTTGGAAGCCCGTAGAGGGCTATGGTGAAAAAGGAAATATCCTCAGATGAAATCTGGAAAGAAGCTTTCTGAGAAACTGCTTAGTGTTCTGTTAATTCATCTCACAGAGTTACATCAGTTTTTCGTGGATCTCTTTGCTAGCCTTATTTCTGTGGAATCTGAGAACAGGTATTTCAGATCCCTTTGAAGAGTATAGGGCCAAAGGAAATATCCTGCGATAACAAAGAGAAAGAAGCTTTCTTAGAAACTACTTTGTGTTCTGTGAAATCATCTCACAGAGTTACAGCTTTCCCCTCAAGAAGCCTTTCGCTAAGACAGTTCTTGTGGAATTGGCAAAGTGATATTTGGAAGCCCATAGAGGGCTATGGTGAAAAAAGAAATATCCTCAGATGAAATCTGGAAAGAAGCTTTCGGAGAAACTGCTTAGTGTTCCGTTAATTCATCTCACAGAGTTACATCAGTTTTTCGTGGATCTCTTTGCTAGCCTTATTTCTGTATAATCTGAGAACAGATATTTCGGATCCTTTTGAAGACTATAGGGCCAAAGGAAATATCCTCCGATAACAAAGAGAAAGAAGATTTCTGAGAAACTCTTTGTGTTCTGTGAAATCATCTCACAGAGTTACATCTTTCCCCTAAAGAAGCCTTTCGCTAAGACAGTTCTTGTGGAATTGACAAAGTGATATATGGAAGCCCATAGAGGGCTATGGTGAAAAGGAAATATCCTCAGGGGAAATCTGGAAAGAAGTTTTCTGAGAAACTGCTTAGTGTTCGGTTCATTCATCTCACAGAGTTATATCTGTATTTCGTGGATCTCTTTGCTAGCCTTATTTCTGTGGAATCTGAGAACAGGTATTTCAGACCCGATTGAAGACTATGGGGCCAAAGGAAATATCCTCCGATTAAAAAGAGAAAGAAGCTTTCCTAGAAACTTCTTTGTGTTCTGTGAAATCATCTCACAGAGTTACAGCTTTCCCCTCAAGAAGCCTTTCGCTAAGACAGTTCTTGTGGAATTGGGAAAGTGATATTTGGAAGCCCCTAGAGGTCTATGGTGAAAAAGGAAATATCCTCAGATGAAATCTGGAAAGAAGCTTTCTGAGAAACTGCTTAGTGTTCTGTTAATTCATCTCACAGAGTTACATCTGTATTTCGTGGATCTCTTTGCTAGCCTTATTTCTGTGGAATCTGAGAACAGGTATTTCAGATCCCATTGAAGACTATAGGGCCAAAGGAAATATCCTGCGATAACAAAGAGAAGGAAGCTTTCTTAGAAACTACTTTGTGTTCTGTGAAATCATCTCACAGAGTTACAGCTTTCCCCTCAAGAAGCCTTTCGCTAAGACAGTTCTTGTGGAATTGGCAAAGTGATATTTGGAAGCCCATAGAGGGCTATGGTGAAAAAAGAAATATCCTCAGATGAAACCTGGAAAGAAGCTTTCTGAGAAACTGCTTAGTGTTCTGTTAATTCATCTCACAGAGTTACATCAGTTTTTCGTGGATCTCTTTGCTAGCCTTATTTCTGTGGAATCTGAGAAGAGATATTTCGGATCCTTTTGAAGACTATAGGGCCAAAGGAAATATCCTCCGATAACAAAGAGAAAGAAGATTTCTGAGAAACTCTTTGTGTACTGTGAAATCATCTCACAGAGTTACAGCTTTCCCCTAAAGAAGCCTTTCGCTAAGACAGTTCTTGTGGAATTGGCAAAGTGATATATGGAAGCCCTTAGAGGGCTATGGTGAAAAAGGAAATATCCTCAGGTGAAATCTGGAAAGAAGCTTTCTGAGAAACTGCTTTTTGTTCGGTTCATTCATCTCACAGAGTTATATCTGTATTTCGTGGATCTCTTTGCTAGCCTTATTTCTGTGGAATCTGAGAACAGGTATTTCAGATCCGATTGAAGACTATGGGGCCAAAGGAAATATCCTCCGATTACAAAGAGAAAGAAGCTTTCTTAGAAACTTCTTTGCGTTCTGTGAAATCATCTCACAGAGTTACAGCTTTCCCCTCAAGAAGCCTTTCGCTAAGACAGTTCTTGTGGAATTGGAAAAGTGATATTTGGAAGCCCATAGAGGGCTATGGTGAAAAAGGCAATATCCTCAGATGAAATCTGGAAAGAAGCTTTCTGAGAATCTGCTTAGTGTTCGCTTCATTCATCTCACAGAGTTACATCTGTATTTCGTGGATCTCTTTGCAAGCCTTATTTCTGTGGAATCTGAGAACAGGTATTTCAGATCCCATTGAAGAATATAGGGACAAAGGAAATATCCTTCGATTACAAAGAGAAAGAAGCTTTCTTAGAAAATTCTTTGTGTTCTGTGAAATCATCTCACAGATTTACAGCTTTCCCCTCAAGAAGCCTTTCGCTAAGACAGTTCTTGTGGAATTGGCAAAGTGATATTTGGAAGCCCATAGAGGGCTATGGTGAAAAAGGAAATATCCTCAGATGAAATCTGGAAAGAAGCTTTCTGAGAAACTGCTTGGTGTTCGGTTCATTCATCTCACAGAGTTACATCTGTATTTCGTGGATCTCTTTGCTAGCCTTATTTCTGTGGAATCTGAGAACAGGTATTTCAGATCCCATTGAAGACTATAGGGCCAAAGGAAATATCCTAAGATTACAAAGAGAAAGAAGCTTTCTGAGAAACTTCTTTGCATTCTGTGAAATCATCTCACAGAGTTACAGCTTTCCCCTCAAGAAGCCTTTCGCTAAGACAGTTCTTGTGGAAATGGCAAAGTGATATTAGGAAGCCCACAGAGGGCTATGGTGAAAAAGGAAATATCCTCAGATGGAATCTGGAAAGAAGCTTTCTGAGAAACTGCTTAGTGTTCGGTTCATTCATCTCACAGAGTTACATCTGTATTTCGTGGATCTCTTTGCTATCCTTATTTCTGTGGAATCTGAGAACAGGTATTTCAGATCCCGTTGAAGAATATAGGGCCAAAGGAAATATCCTCCGATTACAAAGAGAAAGAAGCTTTCTTAGAAACTACTTTGCGTTCTGTGAAATCATCTGACAGAGTTACAGCTTTCCCCTCAAGAAGCCTTTCGCTAAGACAGTTCTTGTGGAATTGGCAACGTGATATTTGGAAGCCCATAGAGGGCTATGGTGAAAAAGGAAATACCCTCAGATGAAATCTGGAAAGAAGCTTTCTGAGAAACTGCTTAGTGTTCTGTTAATTCATCTCACAGAGTTAGGTCTGTATTGCGTGGATCTCTTTCCTAGCCTTATTTCTGTGGAATCTGAGAACAGGTATTTCAGATCCCTTTGAAGACTATAGGGCCAAAGGAAATATCCTCCGATTACAAAGAGAAAGAAGCTTTCTGAGAAACTTCTTTGTGTTCTGTGAAATCATGTCACAGAGTTACAGCTTTCCCCTCAAGAAGCCTTTCGCTAAGACAGTTCTTGTGGAGTTCGCAAAGTGGTATTTGGAAGCCCATAGAGGACTATGTTGAAAAACGAAATATCCTCAGATGAAATCTGGAAAGAAGCTTTCTGAGAAACTGCTTAGTGTTCTGTTAATTCATCTCACAGAGTTACATCTGTATTTCATGTATCTCTTTGCTAGCCTTATTTCTGTGGAATCTGAGAACAGGTATGTCAGATCTCATTGAAGAGTATAGGGACAAAGGAAATATCCTCCGATTACAAAGCGAAAGAAGCTTTCTGATATACTTCTTTGTGTTCTGTGAAATCATCTCACAGAGTTACAGCTCTCCCCTCAAGAAAACTTTCGCTAAGACAGTTCTTGTGGAATTGGCAAAGTGATATTTGGAAGGCAATAGAGGGCTATGGTGAAAAGGAAATATCCTCAGGGGAAATCTGGAAAGAAGTTTTCTGAGAAACTGCTTAGTGTTCGGTTCATTCATCTCACAGAGTTATATCTGTATTTCGTGGATCTCTTTGCTAGCCTTATTTCTGTGGAATCTGAGAACAGGTATTTCAGACCCGATTGAAGACTATGGGGCCAAAGGAAATATCCTCCGATTACAAAGAGAAAGAAGCTTTCTTAGAAACTTCTTTGTGTTCTGTGAAATCATCTCACAGAGTTACAGCTTTCCCCTCAAGAAGCCTTTCGCTAAGACAGTTCTTGTGGAATTGGCAAAGTGATATTTGGAAGCCCCTAGAGGTCTATGGTGAAAAAGGAAATATCCTCAGATGAAATCTGGAAAGAAGCTTTCTGAGAAACTGCTTAGTGTTCTGTTAATTCATCTCACAGAGTTACATCTGTATTTCGTGGATCTCTTTGCTAGCCTTATTTCTGTGGAATCTGAGAACAGGTATTTCAGATCCCATTGAAGACTATAGGGCCAAAGAAAATATCCTGCGATAACAAAGAGAAAGAAGCTTTCTTAGAAACTATTTTGTGTTCTGTGAAATCATCTCACAGAGTTACAGCTTTCCCCTCAAGAAGCCTTTCGCTAAGACAGCTCTTGTGGAATTGGCAAAGTGATATTTGGAAGCCCATAGAGGGCTATGGTGAAAAAAGAAATATCCTCAGATGAAATCTGGAAAGAAGCTTTCTGAGAAACTGCTTAGTGTTCCGTTAATTCATCTCACATAGTTACATCAGTTTTTCGTGGATCTCTTTGCTAGCCTTATTTCTGTGGAATCTGAGAAGAGATATTTCGGATCCTTTTGAAGACTATAGGGCCAAAGGAAATATCCTCCGATAACAAAGAGAAGGAAGCTTTCTGAGAAACTTGTTTGTGTTCTGTGAAATCATCTCACAGAGTAACAGCTTTCCCCTCAAGAAGACTTTCGCTAAGACAGTTCTTGTGGAATTGGCAAAGTGATATTTGGAAGCCCATAGAGGGCTATGGTGAAAAAGGAAATATCCTCAGATGAAATCTGGAAAGAAGCTTTCCGAGAAACTGCTTAGTGTTTGGGTCATTCATCTCACAGAGTTACATCTGTATTTCGTGAATCTCTTTGCTAGCCTTATTTCTGTGGAATCTGAGAACAGATATTTCGGATCCCATTGAAGACTATAGGGCTAAAGGAAATATCCTCCAATAACAAAGAGAAAGAAGCTTTCTGAGAAACTTCTTTGCGTTCTGTGAAATCATCTCACAGAGTTACAGCTTTCCCCTCAAGAAGCCTTTCGCTAAGACAGTTCTTGTGGAATTGGCAAAGTGATATTTGGAAGCCCATAGAGGGCTATGCTGAAAAAGGAAATATCCTCAGATGAAATCTGGAAAGAAGCTTTCTGAGAAACTCCTTAGTGTTCTGTTAATTCATCTCACAGAGTTACATCTGTATTTCGTGGATCTCTTTGCTAGCCTTATTTCTGTGGAATCTGAGAACAGATATTTCGGATCCCTTTGAAGACTATAGGGCCAAAGGAAATATCCTCCGATTACAAGGAGAAAGAAGCTTTCTGAGAAACTTCTTTGTGTTCTGTGAAATCATCTCGCAGAGTTACAGCTTTCCCCTCAAGAAGCCTTTCGCTAAGACAGTTCTTGTGGAGTTGGCAAAGTGATATTTGGAAGCCCATAGAGGTCTATGGTGAAAAAGGAAATATCCTCTGATGAAATCTGGAAAGAAGCTTTCTGAGAAACTGCTTGGTGTTCGGTTCATTCATCTCACAGAGTTATATCTGTATTTCGTGGATCTCTTTACTAGCCTTATTTCTGTGGAATCTGAGAACAGGTATTTCAGACCCGATTGAAGACTATGGGGCCAAAGGAAATATCCTCCGATTACAAAGAGAAAGAAGCTTTCTTAGAAACTTCTTTGTGTTCTGTGAAATCATCTCACAGAGTTACAGCTTTCCCCTCAAGAAGCCTTTCGCTAAGACAGTTCTTGTGTAATTGGCAAAGTGATATTTGGAAGCCCCTAGAGGTCTATGGTGAAAAAGGAAATATCCTCAGATGAAATCTGGAAAGAAGCTTTCTGAGAAACTGCTTAGTGTTCTGTTAATTCATCTCACAGAGTTACATCTGTATTTCGTGGATCTCTTTGCTAGCCTTATTTCTGTGGAATCTGAGAACAGGTATTTCAGATCCCATTGAAGACTATAGGGCCAAAGGAAATATCCTGCGATAACAAAGAGAAAGAAGCTTTCTTAGAAACTATTTTGTGTTCTGTGAAATCATCTCACAAAGTTACAGCTTTCCCCTCAAGAAGCCTTTCGCTAAGACAGTTCTTGTGGAATTGGCAAAGTGATATTTGGAAGCCCATAGAGGGCTATGGTGAAAAAAGAAATATCCTCAGATGAAATCTGGAAAGAAGCTTTCTGAGAAACTGCTTAGTGTTCCGTTAATTCATCTCACATAGTTACATCAGTTTTTCGTGGATCTCTTTGCTAGCCTTATTTCTGTGGAATCTGAGAAGAGATATTTCGGATCCTTTTGAAGACTATAGGGCCAAAGGAAATATCCTCCGATAACAAAGAGAAAGAAGCTTTCTGAGAAACTTGTTGGTGTTCTGTGAAATCATCTCACAGAGTTACAGCTTTCCCCTCAAGAAGCCTTTCGCTAAGACAGTTCTTGTGGAATTGGCAAAGTGATATTTGGAAGCCCATAGAGGGCTATGGTGAAAAAGGAAATATTCTCAGATGAAATCTGGAAAGAAGCTTTCTGAGAAACTGCTTAGTGTTCTGTTAATTCATCTCACAGAGTTACATCTGTATTTCGTGGATCTCTTTGCTAGCCTTATTTCTGTGGAATCTGAGAACAGGTATTTCAGATCCCATTGAAGACTATAGGGCCAAAGAAAATATCCTGCGATAACAAAGAGAAAGAAGCTTTCTTAGAAACTATTTTGTGTTCTGTGAAATCATCTCACAGAGTTACAGCTTTCCCCTCAAGAAGCCTTTCGCTAAGACAGCTCTTGTGGAATTGGCAAAGTGATATTTGGAAGCCCATAGAGGGCTATGGTGAAAAAAGAAATATCCTCAGATGAAATCTGGAAAGAAGCTTTCTGAGAAACTGCTTAGTGTTCCGTTAATTCATCTCACATAGTTACATCAGTTTTTCGTGGATCTCTTTGCTAGCCTTATTTCTGTGGAATCTGAGAAGAGATATTTCGGATCCTTTTGAAGACTATAGGGCCAAAGGAAATATCCTCCGATAACAAAGAGAAGGAAGCTTTCTGAGAAACTTGTTTGTGTTCTGTGAAATCATCTCACAGAGTTACAGCTTTCCCCTCAAGAAGACTTTCGCAAAGACAGTTCTTGTGGAATTGGCAAAGTGATATTTGGAAGCCCATAGAGGGCTATGGTGAAAAAGGAAATATCCTCAGATGAAATCTGGAAAGAAGCTTTCCGAGAAACTGCTTAGTGTTTGGGTCATTCATCTCACAGAGTTACATCTGTATTTCGTGAATCTCTTTGCTAGCCTTATTTCTGTGGAATCTGAGAACAGATATTTCGGATCCCATTGAAGACTATAGGGCTAAAGGAAATATCCTCCAATAACAAAGAGAAAGAAGCTTTCTGAGAAACTTCTTTGCGTTCTGTGAAATCATCTCACAGAGTTACAGCTTTCCCCTCAAGAAGCCTTTCGCTAAGACAGTTCTTGTGGAATTGGCAAAGTGATATTTGGAAGCCCCTAGAGGTCTATGGTGAAAAAGGAAATATCCTCAGATGAAATCTGGAAAGAAGCTTTCTGAGAAACTGCTTAGTGTTCTGTTAATTCATCTCACAGAGTTACATCTGTATTTCGTGGATCTCTTTGCTAGCCTTATTTCTGTGGAATCTGAGAACAGGTATTTCAGATCCCATTGAAGACTATAGGGCCAAAGGAAATATCCTGCGATAACAAAGAGAAAGAAGCTTTCTTAGAAACTATTTTGTGTTCTGTGAAATCATCTCACAAAGTTACAGCTTTCCCCTCAAGAAGCCTTTCGCTAAGACAGTTCTTGTGGAATTGGCAAAGTGATATTTGGAAGCCCATAGAGGGCTATGGTGAAAAAAGAAATATCCTCAGATGAAATCTGGAAAGAAGCTTTCTGAGAAACTGCTTAGTGTTCCGTTAATTCATCTCACATAGTTACATCAGTTTTTCGTGGATCTCTTTGCTAGCCTTATTTCTGTGGAATCTGAGAAGAGATATTTCGGATCCTTTTGAAGACTATAGGGCCAAAGGAAATATCCTCCGATAACAAAGAGAAAGAAGCTTTCTGAGAAACTTGTTGGTGTTCTGTGAAATCATCTCACAGAGTTACAGCTTTCCCCTCAAGAAGCCTTTCGCTAAGACAGTTCTTGTGGAATTGGCAAAGTGATATTTGGAAGCCCATAGAGGGCTATGGTGAAAAAGGAGATATCCTCAGATGAAATCTGGAAAGAAGCTTTCCGAGAAACTGCTTAGTGTTTGGGTCATTCATCTCACAGAGTTACATCTGTATTTCGTGAATCTCTTTGCTAGCCTTATTTCTGTGGAATCTGAGAACAGATATTTCGGATCCCATTGAAGACTATAGGGCTAAAGGAAATATCCTCCAATAACAAAGAGAAAGAAGCTTTCTGAGAAACTTCTTTGCGTTCTGTGAAATCATCTCACAGAGTTACAGCTTTCCCCTCAAGAAGCCTTTCGATAAGACAGTTCTTGTGGAATTGGCAAAGTGATATTTGGAAGCCCATAGAGGGCTATGCTGAAAAAGGAAATATCCTCAGATGAAATCTGGAAAGAAGCTTTCTGAGAATCTGATTAGTGTTCTGTTAATTCATCTCACAGAGTTACATCTGTATTTCGTGGATCTCTTTGCTAGCCTTATTTCTGTGGAATCTGAGAACAGGTATTTCGGATCCCATTGAAGACTATAGGGCCAAAGGAAATATCCTCCGATTACAAAGAGAAAGAAGCTTTCTGAGAAACTTCTTTGTGTTCTGTGAAATCATCTCACAGAGTTACAGCTTTCCACTCAAGAAGCCTTTCGCTAAGACAGTTCTTGTGGAATTGGCAAAGTGATATTTGGAAGCCCGTAGAGGGCTATGGTGAAAAAGGAAATATCCTCAGATGAAATCTGGAAAGAAGCTTTCTGAGAAACTGCTTAGTGTTCTGTTAATTCATCTCACAGAGTTACAGCTTTCCCCTCAAGAAGCCTTTCGCTAAGACAGTTCTTGTGGAATTGGCAAAGTGATATTTGGAAGCCCCTAGAGGTCTATGGTGAAAAAGGAAATATCCTCAGATGAAATCTGGAAAGAAGCTTTCTGAGAAACTGCTTAGTGTTCTGTTAATTCATCTCACAGAGTTACATCTGTATTTCGTGGATCTCTTTGCTAGCCTTATTTCTGTGGAATCTGAGAACAGATATTTCGGATCCCATTGAAGACTATAGGGCCAAAGGAAAGATCCTCCGATAACAAAGAGAAAGAAGCTTTCTGAGAAACTTCTTTGCGTTCTGTGAAATCATCTCACAGAGTTACAGCTTTCCCCTCAAGAAGCCTTTCGCTAAGACAGTTCTTGTGGAATTGGAAAAGTGATATTTGGAAGCCCATAGAGGGCTATGGTGAAAAAGGAAATATCCTCAGATGAAATCTGGAAAGAAGCTTTCTGAGAATCTGCTTAGTGTTCGCTTCATTCATCTCACAGAGTTACATCTGTATTTCGTGGATCTCTTTGCAAGCCTTATTTCTGTGGAATCTGAGAACAGGTATTTCAGATCCCATTGAAGAATATAGGGACAAAGGAAATATCCTTCGATTACAAAGAGAAAGAAGCTTTCTTAGAAAATTCTTTGTGTTCTGTGAAATCATCTCACAGATTTACAGCTTTCCCCTCAAGAAGCCTTTCGCTAAGACAGTTCTTGTGGAATTGGCAAAGTGATATTTGGAAGCCCATAGAGGGCTATGGTGAAAAAGGAAATATCCTCAGATGAAATCTGGAAAGAAGCTTTCTGAGAAACTGCTTGGTGTTCGGTTAATTCATCTCACAGAGTTACATCTGTATTTCGTGGATCTCTTTGCTAGCCTTATTTCTGTGGAATCTGAGAACAGGTATTTCAGATCCCATTGAAGACTATAGGGCCAAAGGAAATATCCTAAGATTACAAAGAGAAAGAGGCTTTCTGAGAAACTTCTTTGCATTCTGTGAAATCATCTCACAGAGTTACAGCTTTCCCCTCAAGAAGCCTTTCGCTAAGACAGTTCTTGTGGAAACGGCAAAGTGATATTAGGAAGCCCACAGAGGGCTATGGTGAAAAAGGAAATATCCTCAGATGGAATCTGGAAAGAAGCTTTCTGAGAAACTGCTTAGTGTTCGGTTCATTCATCTCACAGAGTTACATCTGTATTTCGTGGATCTCTTTGCTAGCCTTATTTCTGTGGAATCTGAGAACAGGTATTTCAGATCCCGTTGAAGAATATAGGGCCAAAGGAAATATCCTCCGATTACAAAGAGAAAGAAGCTTTCTTAGAAACTACTTTGCGTTCTGTGAAATCATCTCACAGAGTTACAGCTTTCCCCTCAAGAAGCCTTTCGCTAAGACAGTTCTTGTGGAATTGGCAACGTGATATTTGGAAGCCCACAGAGGGCTATGGTGAAAAAGGAAATACCCTCAGATGAAAACTGGAAAGAAGCTTTCTGAGAAACTGCTTAGTGTTCTGTTAATTCATCTCACAGAGTTAGGTCTGTATTGCGTGGATCTCTTTCCTAGCCTTATTTCTGTGGAATCTGAGAACAGGTATTTCAGATCCCTTTGAAGACTATAGGGCCAAAGGAAATATCCTCCGATTACAAAGAGAAAGAAGCTTTCTGAGAAACTTCTTTGTGTTCTGTGAAATCATGTCACAGAGTTACAGCTTTCCCCTCAAGAAGCCTTTCGCTAAGACAGTTCTTGTGGAGTTCGCAAAGTGGTATTTGGAAGCCCATAGAGGACTATGTTGAAAAACGAAATATCCTCAGATGAAATCTGGAAAGAAGCTTTCTGAGAAACTGCTTAGTGTTCTGTTAATTCATCTCACAGAGTTACATCTGTATTTCATGTATCTCTTTGCTAGCCTTATTTCTGTGGAATCTGAGAACAGGTATGTCAGATCCCATTGAAGACTATAGGGACAAAGGAAATATCCTCCGATTACAAAGCGAAAGAAGCTTTCTTATATACTTCTTTGTGTTCTGTGAAATCATCTCACAGAGTTACAGCTTTCCCCTCAAGAAAACTTTCGCTAAGACAGTTCTTGTGGAATTGGCAAAGTGATATTTGAAAGGCAATAGAGGGCTATGGTGAAAAAGGAAATATCCTCAGATGAAATCTGGAAAGAAGCTTTCTGAGAAACTGCTTAGTGTTCTGTTAATTCATCTCACAGAGTTACATCGGTATTTCGTGGATCTCTTTGCTAGCCTTATGTCTGTGGAATCTGAGAACAGATATTTCGGATCCCTTTGAAGACTATAGGGCCAAAGGAAATATCCTCCGATAACAAAGAGAAAGCAGCTTTCTGAGAAACTTCTTTGTGTTCTGTGAAATCATCTCACAGAGTTACAGCTTTCCCCTCAAGAAGCCTTTCGCTAAGACAGTTCTTGTGGAATTGGCAAAGTGATATTTGGAAGCCCACAGAGGGCTATGGTGAAAAAGGAAATATCCTCTGATGGAATCTGGAAAGAAGCTTTCTGAGAAACTGCTTAGTGTTCGGTTCATTCATCTCACAGAGTTACATCTGTATTTCGTGGATCTCTTTGCTATCCTTATTTCTGTGGAATCTGAGAACAGGTATTTCAGATCCCGTTGAAGAATATAGGGCCAAAGGAAATATCCTCCGATTACAAAGAGAAAGAAGCTTTCTTAGAAACTACTTTGCGTTCTGTGAAATCATCTCACAGAGTTACAGCTTTCCCCTCAAGAAGCCTTTCGCTAAGACAGTTCTTGTGGAATTGGCAAAGTGATATTTGGAAGCCCATAGAGGGCTATGGTGAAAAAGGAAATATCCTCAGATGAAATTTGCAAAGAAGCTTTCCGAGAAACTGGTTAGTGTTCGGTTCATTCATCTCACAGAGTTACATCTGTATTTCGTGGATCTCTTTGCTAGCCTTATTTCTGTGGAATCTGATAACAGGTATTTCAGATTCCATTGAAGACTATAGGGCCAAAGGAAATATCCTCCGATTACAAGGAGAAAGAAGCTTTCTTAGAAACTTCTTTGTGTTCTGTGAAATCATCTCACAGAGTTACAGCTTTCCCCTCAAGAAGCCTTTCGCTAAGACAGTTCTTGTGGAATTGGCAAAGTGATATTTGGAAGCCCATAGAGGGCTATGGTGAAAAAGGAAATATCCTCAGATGAAATCTGGAAAGAAGCTTTCTGAGAAACTGCTTAGTGTTCGGTTCATTCATCCCACAGAGTTACATCTGTATTTCGTGGATCTCTTTGCTAGCCTTATTTCTGTGGAATCTGAGAACAGGTATTTCAGATCCCATTGAAGACTATAGGGCCAAAGGAAATATCCTCCGATTACAAAGAGAAAGAAGCTTTCTGAGAAACTTCTTTGTGTTCTGTGAAATCATCTTACAGAGTTACAGCCTTCCCCTCAAGAAGCCTTTCGCTAAGACAGTTCTTGTGGAATTGGCAAAGTGATATTTGGAAGCCCATAGAGGGCTATGGTGAAAAAGGAAATATCCTCAGATGAAATCTGGAAAGAAGCTTTCTGAGAAACTGCTTAGTGTTCGGTTAATTCATCTCACAGAGTTACATCTGTATTTCATGTATCTCTTTGTTACCCTTGTTTCTGTGGAATCTGAGAACAGATATTTCGGATCCCTTTGAAGACTATAGGGCCAAAGGAAATATCCTACGATAACAAAGAGAAAGAAGCTTTCTGAGAAACTTCTTTGCGTTCTGTGAAATCATCTCACAGAGTTACAGCTTTCCCCTCAAGAAGCCTTTCGCTAAGACAGTTTTTGTGGAATTGGCAAAGTGATATTTGGAAGCCCATAGAGGGCTATGGTGAAAAAGGAAATATCCTCAGATGAAATCTGGAAAGAAGCTTTCTGAGAAACTGTTTAGTGTTCTGTTAATTCATCTCACCGATTTACATCTGTATTTCGTGGATCTCTTTGCTAGCCTTATTTCTGTGGAATCTGAGAACAGATATTTCGGATCCCATTGAAGACTATAGGGCCAAAGGAAATATCCTCCGATAACAAAGAGAAAGAAGCTTTCTGAGAAACTTCTTTGCGTTCTGTGAAATCATCTCACAGAGTTACAGCTTTCCCCTCAAGAAGACTTTCGCTAAGACAGTTCTTGTGGAATTGCCAAAGTGATGTTTGGAAGCCCAAAGAGGGTTATGGTGAAAAAGGAAATATCCTCAGATGAAATCTGGAAAGAAGCTTTCTGAGAAACTGCTTAGTGTTCGGTTAATTCATCTCACAGAGTTACATCTGTATTTCGTGGATCTCTTTGCTAGCCTTCTTTCTTTGGAATCTGAGAAGAGATATTTTGGATCCCTTTGAAGACTATACGGCCAAAGGAAATATCCTCCGATAACAAAGAGAAAGAAGCTTTCTGAGAAACTTCTTTGCGTTCTGTGAAATCATCTAACAGAGTTACAGCTTTCCCCTCAAGAAGCCTTTCGCTAAGACAGTTCTTGTGGAATTGGCAAAGTGATATTTGGAAGCCCATAGAGGGCTATGGTGAAAAAGGAAATATCCTCAGATGAAATCTGCAAAGAAGCTTTCCGAGAAACTGCTTAGTGTTCGGTTCATTCATCTCACAGAGTTACATCTGTATTTCGTGGATCTCTTTGCTAGCCTTATTTCTGTGGAATCTGATAACAGGTATTTCAGATTCCATTGAAGACTATAGGGCCAAAGGAAATATCCTCCGATTACAAGGAGAAAGAAGCTTTCTTAGAAACTTCTTTGTGTTCTGTGAAATCATCTCACAGAGTTAGAGCTTTCCCCTCAAGAAGCCTTTCGCTAAGACAGTTCTTGTGGAATTGGCAAAGTGATATTTGGAAGCCCATAGAGGGCTATGGTGAAAAAGGAAATATCCTCAGATGAAATCTGGAAAGAAGCTTTCTGAGAAACTGCTTAGTGTTCGTTTCATTCATCCCACAGAGTTACATCTGTATTTCGTGGATCTCTTTGCTAGCCTTATTTCTGTGGAATCTGAGAACAGGTATTTCAGATCCCATTGAAGACTATAGGGCCAAAGGAAATATCCTCCGATTACAAAGAGAAAGAAGCTTTCTGAGAAACTTCTTTGTGTTCTGTGAAATCATCTTACAGAGTTACAGCCTTCCCCTCAAGAAGCCTTTCGCTAAGACAGTTCTTGTGGAATTGGCAAAGTGATATTTGGAAGCCCATAGAGGGCTATGGTGAAAAAGGAAATATCCTCAGATGAAATCTGGAAAGAAGCTTTCTGAGAAACTGCTTACTGTTCAGTTCATTCATTTCACAGAGTTACATCTGTATTTCGTGGATCTCTTTGCTAGCCTTATTTCTCTGGAATCTGAGAACAGATATTTCGGATCCCATTGATGACTATAGGGCCAAATGAAATATCCTCCGATAACAAAGAGAAAGAAGCTTTCTTAGAAACTTCTTTGTGTTCTGTGAAATCATCTCACAGAGTTACAGCTTTCCCCTCAAGAAGCCTTTCGCTAAGACAGTTTTTGTGGAATTGGCAAAGTGATATTTGGAAGCCCATAGAGGGCTATGGTGAAAAAGGAAATATCCTCAGATGAAATCTGGAAAGAAGTTTCTGAGAAACTGCTTAGTGTTCTGTTAATTCATCTCACCGATTTACATCTGTATTTCGTGGATCTCTTTGGAAGCCTTATTTCTGTTGGATCTGATAACAGGTATTTCAGATTCCATTGAAGACTATAGGGCCAAAGGAAATATCCTCCGCTTACAAGGAGAAAGAAGCTTTCTTAGAAACTTCTTTGTGTTCTGTGAAATCAGCTCACAGAGTTACAGCTTTCCCCTCAAGAAGCCTTTCGCTAAGACAGTTCTTGTGGAATTGGCAAAGTGATATTTGGAAGCCCATAGAGGGCTATGGTGAAAAAGGAAATATCCTCAGATGAAATCTGGAAAGAAGCTTTCTGAGAAACTGCTTAGTGTTCGGTTCATTCATCCCACAGAGTTACATCTGTATTTCGTGGATCTCTTTGCTAGCCTTATTTCTGTGGAATCTGAGAACAGGTATTTCAGATCCCATTGAAGACTATAGGGCCAAAGGAAATATCCTCCGATTACAAAGAGAAAGAAGCTTTCTGAGAAACTTCTTTGTGTTCTGTGAAATCATCTTACAGAGTTACAGCCTTCCCCTCAAGAAGCCTTTCGCTAAGACAGTTCTTATGGAATTGGCAAAGTGATATTTGGAAGCCCATAGAGGGCTATGGTGAAAAAGGAAATATCCTCAGATGAAATCTGGAAAGAAGCTTTCTGAGAAACTGCTTAGTGTTCGGTTAATTCATCTCACAGAGTTACATCTGTATTTCGTGTATCTCTTTGTTACCCTTGTTTCTGTGGAATCTGAGAACAGATATTTCGGATCCCTTTGAAGACTATAGGGCCAAAGGAAATATCCTACGATAACAAAGAGAAAGAAGCTTTCTGAGAAACTTCTTTGCGTTCTGTGAAATCATCTCACAGAGTTACAGCTTTCCCCTCAAGAAGCCTTTCGCTAAGACAGTTCTTGTGGAATTGGCAAAGTGATATTTGGAAGCCCATAGAGGGCTATGGTGAAAAAGGAAATATCCTCAGATGAAATCTGGAAAGAAGCTTTCTGAGAAACTGCGTAGAGTTCTGTCAATTCATCTCAACGATTTACATCTGTATTTCGTGGATCTCTTTGCTAGCCTTATTTCTGTGGAAACTGAGAACAGATATTTCGGATCCCATTGAAGACTATAGGGCCAAAGGAAATATCCTCCGATAACAAAGAGAAAGAAGCTTTCTGAGAAACTTTTTGCGTTCTGTGAAATCATCTCACAGAGTTACAGCTTTCCCCTCAAGAGGCCTTTCGCTAAGACAGTTCTTGTGGAATTGGCAAAGTGATATTTGGAAGCCCATAGAGGGCTATGGTGAAAAAGGAAATATCCTTAGATGAAATCTGGAAAGAAGCTTTCCGAGAAACTGATTAGTGTTCGGTTCATTCATCTCACAGAGTTACATCTGTATTTCGTGGATCTCTTTGCTAGCCTAATTTCTGTGGAATCTGAGAACAGATATTTCGTATCCCTTTGAAGACTATAGGGCCAAAGGAAATATCCTCCGATAACAAAGAGAAAGAAGCTTTCTGAGAAACTTCTTTGCATTCTGCGAAATCATCTCACAGAGTTACAGCTTTCCCCTCAAGAAGCCTTTCGCTAAGACAGTTCTTGTGGAATTGGCAAAGTGATATTTGGAAGCCCATAGAGGGCTATGGTGAAAAAGGAAATATCCTCAGATGAAATCTGGAAAGAAGCTTTCTGAGAAACTGCTTACTGTTCAGTTCATTCATTTCACAGAGTTACATCTGTATTTCGTGGATCTCTTTGCTAGCCTTATTTCTGTGGAATCTGAGAACAGATATTTCGGATCCCATTGATGACTATAGGGCCAAAGGAAATATCCTCCGATAACAAAGAGAAAGAAGCTTTCTTAGAAACTACTTTGTGTTCTGTGAAATCATCTCACAGAGTTACAGCTTTCCCCTCAAGAAGCCTTTCGCTAAGACAGTTTTTGTGGAATTGGCAAAGTGATATTTGGAAGCCCATAGAGGGCTATGGTGAAAAAGGAAATATCCTCAGATGAAATCTGGAAAGAAGCTTTCTGAGAAACTGCTTAGTGTTCTGTTAATTCATCTCACCGATTTACATCTGTATTTCGTGGATCTCTTTGCTAGCCTTATTTCTGTGGAATCTGAGAACAGATATTTCGGATCCCATTGAAGACTATAGGGCCAAAGGAAATATCCTCCGATAACAAAGAGAAAGAAGCTTTCTGAGGAACTTCTTTGCGTTCTGTGAAATCATCTCACAGAGTTACAGCTTTCCCCTCAAGAAGACTTTCGCTATGACAGTTCTTGTGGAATTGCCAAAGTGATGTTTGGAAGCCCAAAGAGAGTTATGGTGAAAAAGGAAATATCCTCAGATGAAATCTGGAAAGAAGCTTTCTGAGAAACTGCTTAGTGTTCGGTTAATTCATCTCACAGAGTTACATCTGTATTTCGTGGATCTCTTTGCTAGCCTTCTTTCTGTGGAATCTGAGAAGAGATATTTCGGATCCCTTTGAAGACTATACGGCCAAAGGAAATATCCTCCGATAATAAAGAGAAAGAAGATTTCTGAGAAACTTCTTTGCGTTCTGTGAAATCATCTAACAGAGTTACAGCTTTCCCATCAAGAGGACTTTCGCTAAGACAGTTCTTGTGGAATTGGCAAAGTGATATTTGGAAGGCCATAGAGGGCTATGGTGAAAAAGGAAATATCCTTAGATGAAATCTGGAAAGAAGCTTTCCGAGAAACTGATTAGTGTTCGGTTCATTCATCTCACCGAGTTACATCTGTATTTCGTGGATCTCTTTGCTAGCCTAATTTCTGTGGAATCTGAGAACAGATATTTCGTATCCCTTTGAAGACTATAGGGCCAAAGGAAATATCCTCCGATAACAAAGAGAAAGAAGCTTTCTGAGAAACTTCTTTGCATTCTGCGAAATCATCTCACAGAGTTACAGCTTTCCCCTCAAGAAGCCTTTCGCTAAGACAGTTCTTGTGGAATTGGCAAAGTGATATTTGGAAGCCCATAGAGGGCTATGGTGAAAAAGGAAATATCCTCAGATGAAATCTGGAAAGAAGCTTTCTGAGAAACTGCTTACTGTTCAGTTCATTCATTTCACAGAGTTACATCTGTATTTCGTGGATCTCTTTGCTAGCCTTATTTCTGTGGAATCTGAGAACAGATATTTCGGATCCCATTGATGACTATAGGGCCAAAGGAAATATCCTCCGATAACAAAGAGAAAGAAGCTTTCTTAGAAACTTCTTTGTGTTCTGTGAAATCATCTCACAGAGTTACAGCTTTCCTCTCAAGAAGACTTTCGCTAAGACAGTTTTTGTGGAATTGGCAAAGTGATATTTGGAAGGCCATAGAGGGCTATGGTGAAAAAGGAAATATCCTCAGATGAAATCTGGAAAGAAGCTTTCTGAGAAACTGCTTAGTGTTCTGTTAATTCATCTCACCGATTTACATCTGTATTTCGTGGATCTCTTTGCTAGCCTTATTTCTGTGGAATCTGAGAACAGATATTTCGGATCCCATTGAAGACTATAGGGCCAAAGGAAATATCCTACGATAACAAAGAGAAAGAAGCTTTCTGAGAAACTTCTTTGCGTTCTGTGAAATCATCTCACAGAGTTACAGCTTTCCCCTCAAGAAGACTTTCGCTAAGACAGTTCTTGTGGAATTGCCAAAGTGATGTTTGGAAGCCCAAAGAGGGTTATGGTGAAAAAGGAAATATCCTCAGATGAAATCTGGAAAGAAGCTTTCTGAGAAACTGCTTAGTGTTCGGTTAATTCATCTCACAGAGTTACATCTGTATTTCGTGGATCTCTTTGCTAGCCTTATTTCTGTGGAATCTGAGAACAGATATTTCGGATCCCTTTGAAGACTATACGGCCAAAGGAAATATCCTCCGATAACAAAGAGAAAGAAGCTTTCTGAGAAACTTCTTTGCGTTCTGTGAAATCATCTAACAGAGTTACAGCTTTCCCCTCAAGAAGCCTTTCGCTAAGACAGTTCTTGTGGAATTGGCAAAGTGATATTTGGAAGCCCATAGAGGGCTATGGTGAAAAAGGAAATATCCTCAGATGAAATCTGCAAAGAAGCTTTCCGAGAAACTGCTTAGTGTTCGGTTCATTCATCTCACAGAGTTACATCTGTATTTCGTGGATCTCTTTGCTAGCCTTATTTCTGTGGAATCTGATAACAGGTATTTCAGATTCCATTGAAGACTATAGGGCCAAAGGAAATATCCTCCGATTACAAGGAGAAAGAAGCTTTCTTAGAAACTTCTTTGTGTTCTGTGAAATCATCTCACAGAGTTACAGCTTTCCCCTCAAGAAGCCTTTCGCTAAGACAGTTCTTGTGGAATTGGCAAAGTGATATTTGGAAGCCCATAGAGGGCTATGGTGAAAAAGGAAATATCCTCAGATGAAATCTGGAAAGAAGCTTTCTGAGAAACTGCTTAGTGTTCTGTTAATTCATCTCACCGATTTACATCTGTATTTCGTGGATCTCTTTCCTAGCCTTATTTCTGTGGAATCTGAGAACAGATATTTCGGATCCCATTGAAGACTGTAGGGCCAAAGGAAATATCCTCCGATAACAAAGAGAAAGAAGCTTTCTGAGAAATTTCTTTGCGTTCTGTGAAATCATCTCACAGAGTTACAGCTTTCCCCTCAAGAAGACTTTCGCTAAGACAGTTCTTGTGGTATTGCCAAAGTGATGTTTGGAAGCCCAAAGAGGGATATGGTGAAAAAGGAAATATCCTCAGATGAAATCTGGAAAGAAGCTTTCTGAGAAACTGCTTAGTGTTCGGTTAATTCAACTCACAGAGTTACATCTGTATTTCGTGGATATCTTTGGTAGCCTTCTTTCTGTGGAATCTGAGAAGAGATATTTCGGATCCCTTTGAAGACTATAGGGCCAAAGGAAATATCCTCCGATAACAAAGAGAAAGAAGCTTTCTGAGAAACTTCTTTGCATTCTGCGAAATCATCTCACAGAGTTACAGCTTTCCCCTCAAGAAGCCTTTCGCTAAGACAGTTCTTGTGGAATTGGCAAAGTGATATTTGGAAGCCCATAGAGGGCTATGGTGAAAAAGGAAATATCCTCAGATGAAATCTGGAAAGAAGCTTTCTGAGAAACTGCTTACTGTTCAGTTCATTCATTTCACAGAGTTACATCTGTATTTCGTGGATCTCTTTGCTAGCCTTATTTCTGTGGAATCTGATAACAGGTATTTCAGATTCCATTGAAGACTATAGGGCCAAAGGAAATATCCTCCGATTACAAGGAGAAAGAAGCTTTCTTAGAAACTTCTTTGTGTTCTGTGAAATCATCTCACAGAGTTACAGCTTTCCCCTCAAGAAGCCTTTCGCTAAGACAGTTCTTGTGGAATTGGCAAAGTGATATTTGGAAGCCCATAGAGGGCTATGGTGAAAAAGGAAATATCCTCAGATGAAATCTGGAAAGAAGCTTTCTGAGAAACTGCTTAGTGTTCGGTTCATTCATCCCACAGAGTTACATCTGTATTTCGTGGATCTCTTTGCTAGCCTTATTTCTGTGGAATCTGAGAACAGGTATTTCAGATCCCATTGAAGACTATAGGGCCAAAGGAAATATCCTCCGATTACAAAGAGAAAGAAGCTTTCTGAGAAACTTCTTTGTGTTCTGTGAAATCATCTTACAGAGTTACAGCCTTCCCCTCAAGAAGCCTTTCGCTAAGACAGTTCTTGTGGAATTGGCAAAGTGATATTTGGAAGCCCATAGAGGGCTATGGTGAAAAAGGAAATATCCTCAGATGAAATCTGGAAAGAAGCTTTCTGAGAAACTGCTTAGTGTTCTGTTAATTCATCTCAACGATTTACATCTGTATTTCGTGGATCTCTTTGCTAGCCTTATTTCTGTGGAAACTGAGAACAGATATTTCGGATCCCATTGAAGACTATAGGGCCAAAGGAAATATCCTCCGATAACAAAGAGAAAGAAGCTTTCTGAGAAACTTCTTTGCGTTCTGTGAAATCATCTCACAGAGTTACAGCTTTCCCCTCAAGAGGACTTTCGCTAAGACAGTTCTTGTGGAATTGGCAAAGTGATATTTGGAAGCCCATAGAGGGCTATGGTGAAAAAGGAAATATCCTTAGATGAAATCTGGAAAGAAGCTTTCCGAGAAACTGATTAGTGTTCGGTTCATTCATCTCACAGAGTTACATCTGTATTTCGTGGATCTCTTTGCTAGCCTAATTTCTGTGGAATCTGAGAACAGATATTTCGTATCCCTTTGAAGACTATAGGGCCAAAGGAAATATCCTCCTATTACAAAGAGAAAGAAGCTTTCTGAGAAACTTCTTTGCATTCTGCGAAATCATCTCACAGAGTTACAGCTTTCCCCTCAAGAAGCCTTTCGCTAAGACAGTTCTTGTGGAATTGGCAAAGTGATATTTGGAAGCCCATAGAGGGCTATGGTGAAAAAGGAAATATCCTCAGATGAAATCTGGAAAGAAGCTTTCTGAGAAACTGCTTACTGTTCAGTTCATTCATTTCACAGAGTTACATCTGTATTTCGTGGATCTCTTTGCTAGCCTTATTTCTGTGGAATCTGAGAACAGATATTTCGGATCCCATTGATGACTATAGGGCCAAAGGAAATATCCTCCGATAACAAAGAGAAAGAAGCTTTCTTAGAAACTACTTTGTGTTCTGTGAAATCATCTCACAGAGTTACAGCTTTCCCCTCAAGAAGCCTTTCGCTAAGACAGTTTTTGTGGAATTGGCAAAGTGATATTTGGAAGCCCATAGAGGGCTATGGTGAAAAAGGAAATATCCTCAGATGAAATCTGGAAAGAAGCTTTCTGAGAAACTGCTTAGTGTTCTGTTAATTCATCTCACCGATTTACATCTGTATTTCGTGGATCTCTTTGCTAGCCTTATTTCTGTGGAATCTGAGAACAGATATTTCGGATCCCATTGAAGACTATAGGGCCAAAGGAAATATCCTCCGATAACAAAGAGAAAGAAGCTTTCTGAGAAACTTCTTTGCGTTCTGTGAAATCATCTCACAGAGTTACAGCTTTCCCCTCAAGAAGACTTTCGCTAAGACAGTTCTTGTGGAATTGCCAAAGTGATGTTTGGAAGCCCAAAGAGGGTTATGGTGAAAAAGGAAATATCCTCAGATTAAATCTGGAAAGAAGCTTTCTGAGAAACTGCTTAGTGTTCGGTTAATTCATCTCACAGAGTTACATCTGTATTTCGTGGATCTCTTTGCTAGCCTTCTTTCTGTGGAATCTGAGAAGAGATATTTCGGATCCCTTTGAAGACTATACGGGAAAGGAAATATCCTCCGATAACAAAGAGAAAGAAGCTTTCTGAGAAACTTCTTTGCGTTCTGTGAAATCATCTAACAGAGTTACAGCTTTCCCCTCAAGAAGCCTTTCGCTAAGACAGTTCTTGTGGAATTGGCAAAGTGATATTTGGAAGCCCATAGAGGGCTATGGTGAAAAAGGAAATATCCTCAGATGAAATCTGCAAAGAAGCTTTCCGAGAAACTGCTTAGTGTTCGGTTCATTCATCTCACAGAGTTACATCTGTATTTCGTGGATCTCTTTGCTAGCCTTATTTCTGTGGAATCTGATAACAGGTATTTCAGATTCCATTGAAGACTATAGGGCCAAAGGAAATATCCTCCGATTACAAGGAGAAAGAAGCTTTCTTAGAAACTTCTTTGTGTTCTGTGAAATCATCTCACAGAGTTACAGCTTTCCCCTCAAGAAGCCTTTCGCTAAGACAGTTCTTGTGGAATTGGCAAAGTGATATTTGGAAGCCCATAGAGGGCTATGGTGAAAAAGGAAATATCCTCAGATGAAATCTGGAAAGAAGCTTTCTGAGAAACTGCTTAGTGTTCTGTTAATTCATCTCACCGATTTACATCTGTATTTCGTGGATCTCTTTCCTAGCCTTATTTCTGTGGAATCTGAGAACAGATATTTCGGATCCCATTGAAGACTGTAGGGCCAAAGGAAATATCCTCCGATAACAAAGAGAAAGAAGCTTTCTGAGAAATTTCTTTGCGTTCTGTGAAATCATCTCACAGAGTTACAGCTTTCCCCTCAAGAAGACTTTCGCTAAGACAGTTCTTGTGGAATTGCCAAAGTGATGTTTGGAAGCCCAAAGAGGGATATGGTGAAAAAGGAAATATCCTCAGATGAAATCTGGAAAGAAGCTTTCTGAGAAACTGCTTAGTGTTCGGTTAATTCATCTCACAGAGTTACATCTGTATTTCGTGGATATCTTTGCTAGCCTTCTTTCTGTGGAATCTGAGAAGAGATATTTCGGATCCCTTTGAAGACTATAGGGCCAAAGGAAATATCCTACGATAACAAAGAGAAAGAAGCTTTCTGAGAAACTTCTTTGCATTCTGCGAAATCATCTCACAGAGTTACAGCTTTCCCCTCAAGAAGCCTTTCGCTAAGACAGTTCTTGTGGAATTGGCAAAGTGATATTTGGAAGCCCATAGAGGGCTATGGTGAAAAAGGAAATATCCTCAGATGAAATCTGGAAAGAAGCTTTCTGAGAAACTGCTTACTGTTCAGTTCATTCATTTCACAGAGTTACATCTGTATTTCGTGGATCTCTTTGCTAGCCTTATTTCTGTGGAATCTGATAACAGGTATTTCAGATTCCATTGAAGACTATAGGGCCAAAGGAAATATCCTCCGATTACAAGGAGAAAGAAGCTTTCTTAGAAACTTCTTTGTGTTCTGTGAAATCATCTCACAGAGTTACAGCTTTCCCCACAAGAAGCCTTTCGCTAAGACAGTTCTTGTGGAATTGGCAAAGTGATATTTGGAAGCCCATAGAGGGCTATGGTGAAAAAGGAAATATCCTCAGATGAAATCTGGAAAGAAGCTTTCTGAGAAACTGCTTAGTGTTCGGTTCATTCATCCCACAGAGTTACATCTGTATTTCGTGGATGTCTTTGCTAGCCTTATTTCTGTGGAATCTGAGAACAGGTATTTCAGATCCCATTGAAGACTATAGGGCCAAAGGAAATATCCTCCGATTACAAAGAGAAAGAAGCTTTCTGAGAAACTTCTTTGTGTTCTGTGAAATCATCTTACAGAGTTACAGCCTTCCCCTCAAGAAGCCTTTCGCTAAGACAGTTCTTGTGGAATTGGCAAAGTGATATTTGGAAGCCCATAGAGGGCTATGGTGAAAAAGGAAATATCCTCAGATGAAATCTGGAAAGAAGCTTTCTGAGAAACTGCTTAGTGTTCGGTTAATTCATCTCACAGAGTTACATCTGTATTTCGTGTATCTCTTTGTTACCCTTGTTTCTGTGGAATCTGAGAATAGATATTTCGGATCCCTTTGAAGACTATAGGGCCAAAGGAAATATCCTACGATAACAAAGAGAAAGAAGCTTTCTGAGAAACTTCTTTGCATTCTGCGAAATCATCTCACAGAGTTACAGCTTTCCCCTCAAGAAGCCTTTCGCTAAGACAGTTCTTGTGGAATTGGCAAAGTGATATTTGGAAGCCCATAGAGGGCTATGGTGAAAAAGGAAATATCCTCAGATGAAATCTGGAAAGAAGCTTTCTGAGAAACTGCTTAGTGTTCGGTTCATTCATCCCACAGAGTTACATCTGTATTTCGTGGATCTCTTTGCTAGCCTTATTTCTGTGGAATCTGAGAACAGGTATTTCAGATCCCATTGAAGACTATAGGGCCAAAGGAAATATCCTCCGATTACAAAGAGAAAGAAGCTTTCTGAGAAACTTCTTTGTGTTCTGTGAAATCATCTTACAGAGTTACAGCCTTCCCCTCAAGAAGCCTTTCGCTAAGACAGTTCTTGTGGAATTGGCAAAGTGATATTTGGAAGCCCATAGAGGGCTATGGTGAAAAAGGAAATATCCTCAGATGAAATCTGGAAAGAAGCTTTCTGAGAAACTGCTTAGTGTTCGGTTAATTCATCTCACAGAGTTACATCTGTATTTCGTGTATCTCTTTGTTACCCTTGTTTCTGTGGAATCTGAGAACAGATATTTCGGATCCCTTTGAAGACTATAGGGCCAAAGGAAATATCCTACGATAACAAAGAGAAAGAAGCTTTCTGAGAAACTTCTTTGCGTTCTGTGAAATCATCTCACAGAGTTACAGCTTTCCCCTCAAGAAGCCTTTCGCTAAGACAGTTCTTGTGGAATTGGCAAAGTGATATTTGGAAGCCCATAGAGGGCTATGGTGAAAAAGGAAATATCCTCAGATGAAATCTGGAAAGAAGCTTTCTGAGAAACTGCTTAGTGTTCTGTTAATTCATCTCAACGATTTACATCTGTATTTCGTGGATCTCTTTGCTAGCCTTATTTCTGTGGAAACTGAGAACAGATATTTCGGATCCCATTGAAGACTATAGGGCCAAAGGAAATATCCTCCGATAACAAAGAGAAAGAAGCTTTCTGAGAAACTTCTTTGCGTTCTGTGAAATCCTCTCACAGAGTTACAGCTTTCCCCTCAAGAGGACTTTCGCTAAGACAGTTCTTGTGGAATTGGCAAAGTGATATTTGGAAGCCCATAGAGGGCTATGGTGAAAAAGGAAATATCCTTAGATGAAATCTGGAAAGAAGCTTTCCGAGAAACTGATTAGTGTTCGGTTCATTCATCTCACAGAGTTACATCTGTATTTCGTGGATCTCTTTGCTAGCCTAATTTCTGTGGAATCTGAGAACAGATATTTCGTATCCCTTTGAAGACTATAGGGCCAAAGGAAATATCCTCCGATAACAAAGAGAAAGAAGCTTTCTGAGAAACTTCTTTGCATTCTGCGAAATCATCTCACAGAGTTACAGCTTTCCCCTCAAGAAGCCTTTTGCTAAGACAGTTCTTGTGGAATTGGCAAAGTGATATTTGGAAGCTCATAGAGGGCTATGGTGAAAAAGGAAATATCCTCAGATGAAATCTGGAAAGAA
Organism: Macaca mulatta; assembly: GCF_049350105.2. Classification (NCBI taxonomy): domain Eukaryota; kingdom Metazoa; phylum Chordata; class Mammalia; order Primates; family Cercopithecidae; genus Macaca; species Macaca mulatta. Next base: position 54,083,805 of record NC_133415.1, on the reverse strand, counting down.
GCTTTCTGAGAAACTGCTTACTGTTCAGTTCATTCATTTCACAGAGTTACATCTGTATTTCGTGGATCTCTTTGCTAGCCTTATTTCTGTGGAATCTGAGAACAGATATTTCGGATCCCATTGATGACTATAGGGCCAAAGGAAATATCCTCCGATAACAAACAGAAAGAAGCTTTCTTAGAAACTTCTTTGTGCTCTGTGAAATCATCTCACAGAGTTACATCTTTCCCCTCAAGAAGCCTTTCGCTAAGACAGTTTTTGTGGAATTGGCAAAGTGATATTTGGAAGCCCATAGAGGGCTATGGTGAAAAAGGAAATATCCTCAGATGAAATCTGGAAAGAAGCTTTCTGAGAAACTGCTTAGTGTTCTGTTAATTCATCTCACCGATTTACATCTGTATTTCGTGGATCTCTTTGCTAGCCTTATTTCTGTGGAATCTGAGAACAGATATTTCGGATCCCATTGAAGACTATAGGGCCAAAGGAAATATCCTCCGATAACAAAGAGAAAGAAGCTTTCTGAGAAACTTCTTTGCATTCTGTGAAATCATCTCACAGAGTTACAGCTTTCCCTTCAAGAAGACTTTCGCTAAGACAGTTCTTGTGGAATTGCCAAAGTGATGTTTGGAAGCCCAAAGAGGGTTATGGTGAAAAAGGAAATATCCTCAGATGAAATCTGGAAAGAAGCTTTCTGAGAAACTGCTTAGTGTTCGGTTAATTCATCTCACAGAGTTACATCTGTCTTTCATGGATCTCTTTGCTAGCCTTCTTTCTGTGGAATCTGAGAAGAGATATTTCGGATCCCTTTGAAGACTATACGGCCAAAGGAAATATCCTCCGATAACAAAGAGAAAGAAGCTTTCTGAGAAACTTCTTTGCGTTCTGTGAAATCATCTAACAGAGTTACAGCTTTCCCCTCAAGAAGCCTTTCGCTAAGACAGTTCTTGTGGAATTGGCAAAGTGATATTTGGAAGCCCATAGAGGGCTATGGTGAAAAAGGAAATATCCTCAGATGAAATCTGCAAAGAAGCTTTCCGAGAAACTGCTTAGTGTTCGGTTCATTCATCTCACAGAGTTACATCTGTATTTCGTGGATCTCTTTGCTAGCCTTATTTCTGTGGAATCTGATAACAGGTATTTCAGATTCCATTGAAGACTATAGGGCCAAAGGAAATATCCTCCGATTACAAGGAGAAAGAAGCTTTCTTAGAAACTTCTTTGTGTTCTGTGAAATCATCTCACAGAGTTACAGCTTTCCCCTCAAGAAGCCTTTCGCTAAGACAGTTCTTGTGGAATTGGCAAAGTGATATTTGGAAGCCCATAGAGGGCTATGGTGAAAAAGGAAATATCCTCAGATGAAATCTGGAAAGAAGCTTTCTGAGAAACTGCTTAGTGTTCGGTTCATTCATCCCACAGAGTTACATCTGTATTTCGTGGATCTCTTTGCTAGCCTTATTTCTGTGGAATCTAAGAACAGGTATTTCAGATCCCATTGAAGACTATAGGGCCAAAGGAAATATCCTCCGATTACAAAGAGAAAGAAGCTTTCTGAGAAACTTCTTTGTGTTCTGTGAAATCATCTTACAGAGTTACAGCCTTCCCCTCAAGAAGCCTTTCGCTAAGACAGTTCTTGTGGAATTGGCAAAGTGATATTTGGAAGCCCATAGAGGGCTATGGTGAAAAAGGAAATATCCTCAGATGAAATCTGGAAAGAAGCTTTCTGAGAAACTGCTTAGTGTTCCGTTAATTCATCTCACAGAGTTACATCTGTATTTCGTGTATTTCTTTGTTACCCTTGTTTCTGTGGAATCTGAGAACAGATATTTCGGATCCCTTTGAAGACTATAGGGCCAAAGAAAATATCCTACGATAACAAAGAGAAAGAAGCTTTCTGAGAAACTTCTTTGCGTTCTGTGAAATCATCTCACAGAGTTACAGCTTTCCCCTCAAGAAGCCTTTCGCTAAGACAGTTCTTGTGGAATTGGCAAAGTGATATTTGGAAGCCCATAGAGGGCTATGGTGAAAAAGGAAATATCCTCAGATGAAATCTGGAAAGAAGCTTTCTGAGAAACTGCTTAGTGTTCTGTTAATTCATCTCACCGATTTACATCTGTATTTCGTGGATCTCTTTGCTAGCCTTCTTTCTGTGGAATCTGAGAAGAGATATTTCGGATCCCTTTGAAGACTATACGGCCAAAGGAAATATCCTCCGATAACAAAGAGAAAGAAGCTTTCTGAGAAACTTCTTTGCGTTCTGTGAAATCATCTAACAGAGTTACAGCTTTCCCCTCAAGAAGCCTTTCGCTAAGACAGTTCTTGTGGAATTGGCAAAGTGATATTTGGAAGCCCATAGAGGGCTATGGTGAAAAAGGAAATATCCTCAGATGAAATCTGCAAAGAAGCTTTCCGAGAAACTGCTTAGTGTTCGGTTCATTCATCTCACAGAGTTACATCTGTATTTCGTGGATCTCTTTGCTAGCCTTATTTCTGTGGAATCTGATAACAGGTATTTCAGATTCCATTGAAGACTATAGGGCCAAAGGAAATATCCTCCGATTACAAGGAGAAAGAAGCTTTCGTAGAAACTTCTTTGTGTTCTGTGAAATCATCTCACAGAGTTACAGCTTTCCCCTCAAGAAGCCTTTCGCTAAGACAGTTCTTGTGGAATTGGCAAAGTGATATTTGGAAGCCCTTAGAGGGCTATGGTGAAAAAGGAAATATCCTCAGATGAAATCTGGAAAGAAGCTTTCTGAGAAACTGCTTAGTGTTCGGTTCATTCATCCCACAGAGTTACATCTGTATTTCGTGGATCTCTTTGCTAGCCTTATTTCTGTGGAATCTGAGAACAGGTATTTCAGATCCCATTGAAGACTATAGGGCCAAAGGAAATATCCTCCGATTACAAAGAGAAAGAAGCTTTCTGAGAAACTTCTTTGTGTTCTGTGAAATCATCTTACAGAGTTACAGCCTTCCCCTCAAGAAGCCTTTCGCTAAGACAGTTCTTGTGGAATTGGCAAAGTGATATTTGGAAGCCCATAGAGGGCTATGGTGAAAAAGGAAATATCCTCAGATGAAATCTGGAAAGAAGCTTTCTGAGAAACTGCTTAGTGTTCGGTTAATTCATCTCACAGAGTTACATCTGTATTTCGTGTATCTCTTTGTTACCCTTGTTTCTGTGGAATCTGAGAACAGATATTTCGGATCCCTTTGAAGACTATAGGGCCAAAGGAAATATCCTACGATAACAAAGAGAAAGAAGCTTTCTGAGAAACTTCTTTGCGTTCTGTGAAATCATCTCACAGAGTTACAGCTTTCCCCTCAAGGAGCCTTTCGCTAAGACAGTTCTTGTGGAATTGGCAAAGTGATATTTGGAAGCCCATAGAGGGCTATGGTGAAAAAGGAAATATCCTCAGATGAAATCTGGAAAGAAGCTTTCTGAGAAACTGCTTAGTGTTCTGTTAATTCATCTCAACGATTTACATCTGTATTTCGTGGATCTCTTTGCTAGCCTTATTTCTGTGGAAACTGAGAACAGATATTTCGGATCCCATTGAAGACTATAGGGCCAAAGGAAATATCCTCCGATAACAAAGAGAAAGAAGCTTTCTGAGAAACTTCTTTGCGTTCTGTGAAATCATCTCACAGAGTTACAGCTTTCCCCTCAAGAGGACTTTCGCTAAGACAGTTCTTGTGGAATTGGCAAAGTGATATTTGGAAGCCCATAGAGGGCTATGGTGAAAAAGGAAATATCCTTAGATGAAATCTGGAAAGAAGCTTTCCGAGAAACTGATTAGTGTTCGGTTCATTCATCTCACAGAGTTACATCTGTATTTCGTGGATCTCTTTGCTAGCCTAATTTCTGTGGAATCTGAGAACAGATATTTCGTATCCCTTTGAAGACTATAGGGTCAAAGGAAATATCCTCCGATAACAAAGAGAAAGAAGCTTTCTGAGAAACTTCTTTGCATTCTGCGAAATCATCTCACAGAGTTACAGCTTTCCCCTCAGGAAGCCTTTCGCTAAGACAGTTCTTGTGGAATTGGCAAAGTGATATTTGGAAGCCCATAGAGGGCTATGGTGAAAAAGGAAATATCCTCAGATGAAATCTGGAAAGAAGCTTTCTGAGAAACTGCTTAGTGTTCTGTTAATTCATCTCACCGATTTACATCTGTATTTCGTGGATCTCTTTGCTAGCCTTATTTCTGTGGAATCTGAGAACAGATATTTCGGATCCCATTGAAGACTATAGGGCCAAAGGAAATATCCTCCGATAACAAAGAGAAAGAAGCTTTCTGAGAAATTTCTTTGCGTTCTGTGAAATCATCTCACAGAGTTACAGCTTTCCCCTCAAGAAGACTTTCGCTAAGACAGTTCTTGTGGAATTGCCAAAGTGATGTTTGGAAGCCCAAAGAGGGTTATGGTGAAAAAGGAAATATCCTCAGATGAAATCTGGAAAGAAGCTTTCTGAGAAACTGCTTAGTGTTCGGTTAATTCATCTCACAGAGTTACATCTGTATTTCGTGGATCTCTTTGCTAGCCTTCTTTCTGTGGAATCTGAGAAGAGATATTTCGGATCCCTTTGAAGACTATACGGCCAAAGGAAATATCCTCCGATAACAAAGAGAAAGAAGCTTTCTGAGAAACTTCTTTGCGTTCTGTGAATTCATCTAACAGAGTTACAGCTTTCCCCTCAAGAAGCCTTTCGCTAAGACAGTTCTTGTGGAATTGGCAAAGTGATATTTGGAAGCCCATAGAGGGCTATGGTGAAAAAGGAAATATCCTCAGATGAAATCTGCAAAGAAGCTTTCCGAGAAACTGCTTAGTGTTCGGTTCATTCATCTCACAGAGTTACATCTGTATTTCGTGGATCTCTTTGCTAGCCTTATTTCTGTGGAATCTGATAACAGGTATTTCAGATTCCATTGAAGACTATAGGGCCAAAGGAAATATCCTCCGATTACAAGGAGAAAGAAGCTTTCTTAGAAACTTCTTTGTGTTCTGTGAAATCATCTCACAGAGTTACAGCTTTCCCCTCAAGAAGCCTATCGCTAAGACAGTTCTTGTGGAATTGGCAAAGTGATATTTGGAAGCCCATAGAGGGCTATGGTGAAAAAGGAAATATCCTCAGATGAAATCTGGAAAGAAGCTTTCTGAGAAACTGCTTAGTGTTCTGTTAATTCATCTCACCGATTTACATCTGTATTTCGTGGATCTCTTTCCTAGCCTTATTTCTGTGGAATCTGAGAACAGATATTTCGGATCCCATTGAAGACTGTAGGGCCAAAGGAAATATCCTCCGATAACAAAGAGAAAGAAGATTTCTGAGAAATTTCTTTGCGTTCTGTGAAATCATCTCACAGAGTTACAGCTTTCCCCTCAAGAAGACTTTCGCTAAGACAGTTCTTGTGGAATTGCCAAAGTGATGTTTGGAAGCCCAAAGAGGGATATGGTGAAAAAGGAAATATCCTCAGATGAAATCTGGAAAGAAGCTTTCTGAGAAACTGCTTAGTGTTCGGTTCATTCATCCCACAGAGTTACATCTGTATTTCGTGGATGTCTTTGCTAGCCTTATTTCTGTGGAATCTGAGAACAGGTATTTCAGATCCCATTGAAGACTATAGGGCCAAAGGAAATATCCTCTGATTACAAAGAGAAAGAAGCTTTCTGAGAAACTTCTTTGTGTTCTGTGAAATCATCTTACAGAGTTACAGCCTTCCCCTCAAGAAGCCTTTCGCTAAGACAGTTCTTGTGGAATTGGCAAAGTGATATTTGGAAGCCCATAGAGGGCTATGGTGAAAAAGGAAATATCCTCAGATGAAATCTGGAAAGAAGCTTTCTGAGAAACTGCTTAGTGTTCGGTTAATTCATCTCACAGAGTTACATCTGTATTTCGTGTATCTCTTTGTTACCCTTGTTTCTGTGGAATCTGAGAACAGATATTTCGGATCCCTTTGAAGACTATAGGGCCAAAGGAAATATCCTACGATAACAAAGAGAAAGAAGCTTTCTGAGAAACTTCTTTGCGTTCTGTGAAATCATCTCACAGAGTTACAGCTTTCCCCTCAAGAAGCCTTTCGCTAAGACAGTTCTTGTGGAATTGGCAAAGTGATATTTGGAAGCCCATAGAGGGCTATGGTGAAAAAGGAAATATCCTCAGATGAAATCTGGAAAGAAGCTTTCTGAGAAACTGCTTAGTGTTCTGTTAATTCATCTCAACGATTTACATCTGTATTTCGTGGATCTCTTTGCTAGCCTTATTTCTGTGGAAACTGAGAACAGATATTTCGGATCCCATTGAAGACTATAGGGCCAAAGGAAATATCCTCCGATAAAAAAGAGAAAGAAGCTTTCTGAGAAACTTCTTTGCGTTCTGTGAAATCATCTCACAGAGTTACAGCTTTCCCCTCAAGAGGACTTTCGCTAAGACAGTTCTTGTGGAATTGGCAAAGTGATATTTGGAAGCCCATAGAGGGCTATGGTGAAAAAGGAAATATCCTTAGATGAAATCTGGAAAGAAGCTTTCCGAGAAACTGATTAGTGTTCGGTTCATTCATCTCACAGAGTTACATCTGTATTTCGTGGATCTCTTTGCTAGCCTAATTTCTGTGGAATCTGAGAACAGATATTTCGTATCCCTTTGAAGACTATAGGGCCAAAGGAAATATCCTCCGATAACAAAGAGAAAGAAGCTTTCTGAGAAACTTCTTTGCATTCTGCGAAATCATCTCACAGAGTTACAGCTTTCCCCTCAAGAAGCCTTTCGCTAAGACAGTTCTTGTGGAATTGGCAAAGTGATATTTGGAAGCCCATAGAGGGCTATGGTGAAAAAGGAAATATCCTCAGATGAAATCTGGAAAGAAGCTTTCTGAGAAACTGCTTACTGTTCAGTTCATTCATTTCACAGAGTTACATCTGTATTTCGTGGATCTCTTTGCTAGCCTTATTTCTGTGGAATCTGAGAACAGATATTTCGGATCCCATTGATGACTATAGGGCCAAAGGAAATATCCTCCGATAACAAAGAGAAAGAAGCTTTCTTAGAAACTTCTTTGTGTTCTGTGAAATCATCTCACAGAGTTACAGCTTTCCCCTCAAGAAGCCTTTCGCTAAGACAGTTTTTGTGGAATTGGAAAAGTGATATTTGGAAGCCCATAGAGGGCTATGGTGAAAAAGGAAATATCCTCAGATGAAATCTGGAAAGAAGCTTTCTGAGAAACTGCTTAGTGTTCTGTTAATTCATCTCACCGATTTACATCTGTATTTCGTGGATCTCTTTGCTAGCCTTATTTCTGTGGAATCTGAGAACAGATATTTCGGATCCCATTGAAGACTATAGGGCCAAAGGAAATATCCTCCGATAACAAAGAGAAAGAAGCTTTCTGAGAAACTTCTTTGCGTTCTGTGAAATCATCTCACAGAGTTACAGCTTTCCCCTCAAGAAGACTTTCGCTAAGACAGTTCTTGTGGAATTGCCAAAGTGATGTTTGGAAGCCCAAAGAGGGTTATGGTGAAAAAGGAAATATCCTCAGATGAAATCTGGAAAGAAGCTTTCTGAGAAACTGCTTAGTGTTCGGTTAATTCATCTCACAGAGTTACATCTGTATTTCGTGGATCTCTTTGCTAGCCTTCTTTCTGTGGAATCTGAGAAGAGATATTTCGGATCCCTTTGAAGACTATACGGCCAAAGGAAATATCCTCCGATAACAAAGAGAAAGAAGCTTTCTGAGAAACTTCTTTGCGTTCTGTGAAATCATCTAACAGAGTTACAGCTTTCCCCTCAAGAAGCCTTTCGCTAAGACAGTTCTTGTGGAATTGGCAAAGTGATATTTGGAAGCCCATAGAGGGCTATGGTGAAAAAGGAAATATCCTCAGATGAAATCTGCAAAGAAGCTTTCCGAGAAACTGCTTAGTGTTCGGTTCATTCATCTCACAGAGTTACATCTGTATTTCGTGGATCTCTTTGCTAGCCTTATTTCTGTGGAATCTGATAACAGGTATTTCAGATTCCATTGAAGACTATAGGGCCAAAGGAAATATCCTCCGATTACAAGGAGAAAGAAGCTTTCTTAGAAACTTCTTTGTGTTCTGTGAAATCATCTCACAGAGTTACAGCTTTCCCCTCAAGAAGCCTTTCGCTAAGACAGTTCTTGTGGAATTGGCAAAGTGATATTTGGAAGCCCATAGAGGGCTATGGTGAAAAAGGAAATATCCTCAGATGAAATCTGCAAAGAAGCTTTCCGAGAAACTGCTTAGTGTTCGGTTCATTCATCTCACAGCGTTACATCTGTATTTCGTGGATCTCTTTGCTAGCCTTATTTCTGTGGAATTTGATAACAGGTATTTCAGATTCCATTGAAGACTATAGGGCCAAAGGAAATATCCTCCGATTACAAGGAGAAAGAAGCTTTCTTAGAAACTTCTTTGTGTTCTGTGAAATCATCTCACAGAGTTACAGCTTTCCCCTCAAGAAGCCTTTCGCTAAGACAGTTCTTGTGGAATTGGCAAAGTGATATTTGGAAGCCCATAGAGGGCTGTGGTGAAAAAGGAAATATCCTCAGATGAAATCTGGAAAGAAGCTTTCTGAGAAACTGCTTAGTGTTCGGTTCATTCATCCCACAGAGTTACATCTGTATTTCGTGGATCTCTTTGCTAGCCTTATTTCTGTGGAATCTGAGAACAGGTATTTCAGATCCCATTGAAGACTATAGGGCCAAAGGAAATATCCTACGATAACAAAGAGAAAGAAGCTTTCTGAGAAACTTCTTTGCGTTCTGTGAAATCATCTCACAGAGTTACAGCTTTCCCCTCAAGAAGGCTTTCGCTAAGACAGTTCTTGTGGAATTGGCAAAGTGATATTTGGAAGCCCATAGAGGGCTATGGTGGAAAAGGAAATATCCTCAGATGAAATCTGGAAAGAAGCTTTCTGAGAAACTGCTTAGTGTTCTGTTAATTCATCTCAACGATTTACATCTGTATTTCGTGGATCTCTTTGCTAGCCTTATTTCTGTGGAAACTGAGAACAGATATTTCGGATCCCATTGAAGACTATAGGGCCAAAGGAAATATCCTCCGATAACAAAGAGAAAGAAGCTTTCTGAGAAACTTCTTTGCGTTCTGTGAAATCATCTCACAGAGTTACAGCTTTCCCCTCAAGAGGACTTTCGCTAAGACAGTTCTTGTGGAATTGGCAAAGTGATATTTGGAAGCCCATAGAGGGCTATGGTGAAAAAGGAAATATCCTTAGATGAAATCTGGAAAGAAGCTTTCCGAGAAACTGATTAGTGTTCGGTTCATTCATCTCACAGAGTTACATCTGTATTTCGTGGATCTCTTTGCTAGCCTAATTTCTGTGGAATCTGAGAACAGATATTTCGTATCCCTTTGAAGACTATAGGGCCAAAGGAAATATCCTCCGATAACAAAGAGAAAGAAGCTTTCTGAGAAACTTCTTTGCATTCTGCGAAATCATCTCACAGAGTTACAGCTTTCCCCTCAAGAAGCCTTTCGCTAAGACAGTTCTTGTGGAATTGGCAAAGTGATATTTGGAAGCCCATAGAGGGCTATGGTGAAAAAGGAAATATCCTCAGATGAAATCTGGAAAGAAGCTTTCTGAGAAACTGCTTAGTGTTCTGTTAATTCATCTCACCGATTTACATCTGTATTTCGTGGATCTCTTTGCTAGCCTTATTTCTGTGGAATCTGAGAACAGATATTTCGGATCCCATTGAAGACTATAGGGCCAAAGGAAATATCCTCCGATAACAAAGAGAAAGAAGCTTTCTGAGAAATTTCTTTGCGTTCTGTGAAATCATCTCACAGAGTTACAGCTTTCCCCTCAAGAAGACTTTCGCTAAGACAGTTCTTGTGGAATTGCCAAAGTGATGTTTGGAAGCCCAAAGAGGGTTATGGTGAAAAAGGAAATATCCTCAGATGAAATCTGGAAAGAAGCTTTCTGAGAAACTGCTTAGTGTTCGGTTAATTCATCTCACAGAGTTACATCTGTATTTCGTGGATCTCTTTGCTAGCCTTCTTTCTGTGGAATCTGAGAAGAGATATTTCGGATCCCTTTGAAGACTATACGGCCAAAGGAAATATCCTCCGATAACAAAGAGAAAGAAGCTTTCTGAGAAACTTCTTTGCGTTCTGTGAAATCATCTAACAGAGTTACAGCTTTCCCCTCAAGAAGCCTTTCGCTAAGAAAGTTCTTGTGGAATTGGCAAAGTGATATTTGGAAGCCCATAGAGGGCTATGGTGAAAAAGGAAATATCCTCAGATGAAATCTGCAAAGAAGCTTTCCGAGAAACTGCTTAGTGTTCGGTTCATTCATCTCACAGAGTTACATCTGTATTTCGTGGATCTCTTTGCTAGCCTTATTTCTGTGGAATCTGATAACAGGTATTTCAGATTCCATTGAAGACTATAGGGCCAAAGGAAATATCCTCCGATTACAAGGAGAAAGAAGCTTTCTTAGAAACTTCTTTGTGTTCTGTGAAATCATCTCACACAGTTACAGCTTTCCCCTCAAGAAGCCTTTCGCTAAGACAGTTCTTGTGGAATTGGCAAAGTGATATTTGGAAGCCCATAGAGGGCTATGGTGAAAAAGGAAATATCCTCAGATGAAATCTGGAAAGAAGCTTTCTGAGAAACTGCTTAGTGTTCTGTTAATTCATCTCACCGATTTACATCTGTATTTCGTGGATCTCTTTCCTAGCCTTATTTCTGTGGAATCTGAGAACAGATATTTCGGATCCCATTGAAGACTGTAGGGCCAAAGGAAATATCCTCCGATAACAAAGAGAAAGAAGCTTTCTGAGAAATTTCTTTGCGTTCTGTGAAATCATCTCACAGAGTTACAGCTTTCCCCTCAAGAAGACTTTCGCTAAGACAGTTCTTGTGGAATTGCAAAAGTGATGTTTGGAAGCCCAAAGAGGGATATGGTGAAAAAGGAAATATCCTCAGATGAAATCTGTAAAGAAGCTTTCTGAGAAACTGCTTAGTGTTCGGTTAATTCATCTCACAGAGTTACATCTGTATTTCGTGGATCTCTTTGCTAGCCTTCTTTCTGTGGAATCTGAGAAGAGATATTTCGGATCCCTTTGAAGACTATACGGCCAAAGGAAATATCCTCCGATAACAAAGAGAAAGAAGCTTTCTGAGAAACTTCTTTGCGTTCTGTGAAATCATCTAACAGAGTTACAGCTTTCCCCTCAAGAAGCCTTTCGCTAAGAAAGTTCTTGTGGAATTGGCAAAGTGATATTTGGAAGCCCATAGAGGGCTATGGTGAAAAAGGAAATATCCTCAGATGAAATCTGCAAAGAAGCTTTCCGAGAAACTGCTTAGTGTTCGGTTCATTCATCTCACAGAGTTACATCTGTATTTCGTGGATCTCTTTGCTAGCCTTATTTCTGTGGAATCTGATAACAGGTATTTCAGATTCCATTGAAGACTATAGGGCCAAAGGAAATATCCTCCGATTACAAGGAGAAAGAAGCTTTCTTAGAAACTTCTTTGTGTTCTGTGAAATCATCTCACACAGTTACAGCTTTCCCCTCAAGAAGCCTTTCGCTAAGACAGTTCTTGTGGAATTGGCAAAGTGATATTTGGAAGCCCATAGAGGGCTATGGTGAAAAAGGAAATATCCTCAGATGAAATCTGGAAAGAAGCTTTCTGAGAAACTGCTTAGTGTTCTGTTAATTCATCTCACCGATTTACATCTGTATTTCGTGGATCTCTTTCCTAGCCTTATTTCTGTGGAATCTGAGAACAGATATTTCGGATCCCATTGAAGACTGTAGGGCCAAAGGAAATATCCTCCGATAACAAAGAGAAAGAAGCTTTCTGAGAAATTTCTTTGCGTTCTGTGAAATCATCTCACAGAGTTACAGCTTTCCCCTCAAGAAGACTTTCGCTAAGACAGTTCTTGTGGAATTGCAAAAGTGATGTTTGGAAGCCCAAAGAGGGATATGGTGAAAAAGGAAATATCCTCAGATGAAATCTGTAAAGAAGCTTTCTGAGAAACTGCTTAGTGTTCGGTTAATTCATCTCACAGAGTTACATCTGTATTTCGTGGATATCTTTGCTAGCCTTCTTTCTGTGGAATCTGAGAAGAGATATTTCGGATCCCTTTGAAGACTATAGGGCCAAAGGAAATATCCTCCGATAACAAAGAGAAAGAAGCTTTCTGAGAAACTTCTTTGCATTCTGCGAAATCATCTCACAGAGTTACAGCGTTCCCCTCAAGAAGCCTTTCGCTAAGACAGTTCTTGTGGAATTGGCAAAGTGATATTTGGAAGGCCATAGAGGGCTATGGTGAAAAAGGAAATATCCTCAGATGAAATCTGCAAAGAAGCTTTCCGAGAAACTGCTTAGTGTTCGGTTCATTCATCTCACAGAGTTACATCTGTATTTCGTGGATCTCTTTGCTAGCCTTATTTCTGTGGAATCTGATAACAGGTATTTCAGATTCCATTGAAGACTATAGGGCCAAAGGAAATATCCTCCGATTACAAGGAGAAAGAAGCTTTCTTAGAAACTTCTTTGTGTTCTCTGAAATCATCTCACAGAGTTACAGCTTTCCCCTCAAGAAGCCTTTCGCTAAGACAGTTCTTGTGGAATTGGCAAAGTGATATTTGGAAGCCCATAGAGGGCTATGGTGAAAAAGGAAATATCCTCAGATGAAATCTGGAAAGAAGCTTTCTGAGAAACTGCTTAGTGTTCGGTTCATTCATCCCACAGAGTTACATCTGTATTTCGTGGATCTCTTTGCTAGCCTTATTTCTGTGGAATCTAAGAACAGGTATTTCAGATCCCATTGAAGACTATAGGGCCAAAGGAAATATCCTCCGATTACAAAGAGAAAGAAGCTTTCTGAGAAACTTCTTTGTGTTCTGTGAAATCATCTTACAGAGTTACAGCCTTCCCCTCAAGAAGCCTTTCGCTAAGACAGTTCTTGTGGAATTGGCAAAGTGATATTTGGAAGCCCATAGAGGGCTATGGTGAAAAAGGAAATATCCTCAGATGAAATCTGGAAAGAAGCTTTCTGAGAAACTGCTTAGTGTTCCGTTAATTCATCTCACAGAGTTACATCTGTATTTCGTGTATTTCTTTGTTACCCTTGTTTCTGTGGAATCTGAGAACAGATATTTCGGATCCCTTTGAAGACTATAGGGCCAAAGGAAATATCCTACGATAACAAAGAGAAAGAAGCTTTCTGAGAAACTTCTTTGCGTTCTGTGAAATCATCTCACAGAGTAACAGCTTTCCCCTCAAGAAGCCTTTCGCTAAGACAGTTCTTGTGGAATTGGCAAAGTGATATTTGGAAGCCCATAGAGGGCTATGGTGAAAAAGGAAATATCCTCAGATGAAATCTGGAAAGAAGCTTTCTGAGAAACTGCTTAGTGTTCTGTTAATTCATCTCACCGATTTACATCTGTATTTCGTGGATCTCTTTGCTAGCCTTCTTTCTGTGGAATCTGAGAAGAGATATTTCGGATCCCTTTGAAGACTATACGGCCAAAGGAAATATCCTCCGATAACAAAGAGAAAGAAGCTTTCTGAGAAACTTCTTTGCGTTCTGTGAAATCATCTAACAGAGTTACAGCTTTCCCCTCAAGAAGCCTTTCGCTAAGACAGTTCTTGTGGAATTGGCAAAGTGATATTTGGAAGCCCATAGAGGGCTATGGTGAAAAAGGAAATATCCTCAGATGAAATCTGCAAAGAAGCTTTCCGAGAAACTGCTTAGTGTTCGGTTCATTCATCTCACAGAGTTACATCTGTATTTCGTGGATCTCTTTGCTAGCCTTATTTCTGTGGAATCTGATAACAGGTATTTCAGATTCCATTGAAGACTATAGGGCCAAAGGAAATATCCTCCGATTACAAGGAGAAAGAAGCTTTCGTAGAAACTTCTTTGTGTTCTGTGAAATCATCTCACAGAGTTACAGCTTTCCCCTCAAGAAGCCTTTCGCTAAGACAGTTCTTGTGGAATTGGCAAAGTGATATTTGGAAGCCCATAGAGGGCTATGGTGAAAAAGGAAATATCCTCAGATGAAATCTGGAAAGAAGCTTTCTGAGAAACTGCTTAGTGTTCGGTTCATTCATCCCACAGAGTTACATCTGTATTTCGTGGATCTCTTTGCTAGCCTTATTTCTGTGGAATCTGAGAACAGGTATTTCAGATCCCATTGAAGACTATAGGGCCAAAGGAAATATCCTCCGATTACAAAGAGAAAGAAGCTTTCTGAGAAACTTCTTTGTGTTCTGTGAAATCATCTTACAGAGTTACAGCCTTCCCCTCAAGAAGCCTTTCGCTAAGACAGTTCTTGTGGAATTGGCAAAGTGATATTTGGAAGCCCATAGAGGGCTATGGTGAAAAAGGAAATATCCTCAGATGAAATCTGGAAAGAAGCTTTCTGAGAAACTGCTTAGTGTTCGGTTAATTCATCTCACAGAGTTACATCTGTATTTCGTGTATCTCTTTGTTACCCTTGTTTCTGTGGAATCTGAGAACAGATATTTCGGATCCCTTTGAAGACTATAGGGCCAAAGGAAATATCCTACGATAACAAAGAGAAAGAAGCTTTCTGAGAAACTTCTTTGCGTTCTGTGAAATCATCTCACAGAGTTACAGCTTTCCCCTCAAGAAGCCTTTCGCTAAGACAGTTCTTGTGGAATTGGCAAAGTGATATTTGGAAGCCCATAGAGGGCTATGGTGAAAAAGGAAATATCCTCAGATGAAATCTGGAAAGAAGCTTTCTGAGAAACTGCTTAGTGTTCTGTTAATTCATCTCAACGATTTACATCTGTATTTCGTGGATCTCTTTGCTAGCCTTATTTCTGTGGAAACTGAGAACAGATATTTCGGATCCCATTGAAGACTATAGGGCCAAAGGAAATATCCTCCGATAACAAAGAGAAAGAAGCTTTCTGAGAAACTTCTTTGCGTTCTGTGAAATCATCTCACAGAGTTACAGCTTTCCCCTCAAGAGGACTTTCGCTAAGACAGTTCTTGTGGAATTGGCAAAGTGATATTTGGAAGCCCATAGAGGGCTATGGTGAAAAAGGAAATATCCTTAGATGAAATCTGGAAAGAAGCTTTCCGAGAAACTGATTAGTGTTCGGTTCATTCATCTCACAGAGTTACATCTGTATTTCGTGGATCTCTTTGCTAGCCTAATTTCTGTGGAATCTGAGAACAGATATTTCGTATCCCTTTGAAGACTATAGGGTCAAAGGAAATATCCTCCGATAACAAAGAGAAAGAAGCTTTCTGAGAAACTTCTTTGCATTCTGCGAAATCATCTCACAGAGTTACAGCTTTCCCCTCAGGAAGCCTTTCGCTAAGACAGTTCTTGTGGAATTGGCAAAGTGATATTTGGAAGCCCATAGAGGGCTATGGTGAAAAAGGAAATATCCTCAGATGAAATCTGGAAAGAAGCTTTCTGAGAAACTGCTTAGTGTTCGGTTAATTCATCTCACAGAGTTACATCTGTATTTCGTGGATCTCTTTGCTAGCCTTCTTTCTGTGGAATCTGAGAAGAGATATTTCGGATCCCTTTGAAGACTATACGGCCAAAGGAAATATCCTCCGATAACAAAGAGAAAGAAGCTTTCTGAGAAACTTCTTTGCGTTCTGTGAATTCATCTAACAGAGTTACAGCTTTCCCCTCAAGAAGCCTTTCGCTAAGACAGTTCTTGTGGAATTGGCAAAGTGATATTTGGAAGCCCATAGAGGGCTATGGTGAAAAAGGAAATATCCTCAGATGAAATCTGCAAAGAAGCTTTCCGAGAAACTGCTTAGTGTTCGGTTCATTCATCTCACAGAGTTACATCTGTATTTCGTGGATCTCTTTGCTAGCCTTATTTCTGTGGAATCTGATAACAGGTATTTCAGATTCCATTGAAGACTATAGGGCCAAAGGAAATATCCTCCGATTACAAGGAGAAAGAAGCTTTCTTAGAAACTTCTTTGTGTTCTGTGAAATCATCTCACAGAGTTACAGCTTTCCCCTCAAGAAGCCTTTCGCTAAGACAGTTCTTGTGGAATTGGCAAAGTGATATTTGGAAGCCCATAGAGGGCTATGGTGAAAAAGGAAATATCCTCAGATGAAATCTGGAAAGAAGCTTTCTGAGAAACTGCTTAGTGTTCTGTTAATTCATCTCACCGATTTACATCTGTATTTCGTGGATCTCTTTCCTAGCCTTATTTCTGTGGAATCTGAGAACAGATATTTCGGATCCCTTTGAAGACTGTAGGGCCAAAGGAAATATCCTCCGATAACAAAGAGAAAGAAGATTTCTGAGAAATTTCTTTGCGTTCTGTGAAATCATCTCACAGAGTTACAGCTTTCCCCTCAAGAAGACTTTCGCTAAGACAGTTCTTGTGGAATTGCCAAAGTGATGTTTGGAAGCCCAAAGAGGGATATGGTGAAAAAGGAAATATCCTCAGATGAAATCTGGAAAGAAGCTTTCTGAGAAACTGCTTAGTGTTCGGTTCATTCATCCCACAGAGTTACATCTGTATTTCGTGGATGTCTTTGCTAGCCTTATTTCTGTGGAATCTGAGAACAGGTATTTCAGATCCCATTGAAGACTATAGGGCCAAAGGAAATATCCTCTGATTACAAAGAGAAAGAAGCTTTCTGAGAAACTTCTTTGTGTTCTGTGAAATCATCTTACAGAGTTACAGCCTTCCCCTCAAGAAGCCTTTCGCTAAGACAGTTCTTGTGGAATTGGCAAAGTGATATTTGGAAGCCCATAGAGGGCTATGGTGAAAAAGGAAATATCCTCAGATGAAATCTGGAAAGAAGCTTTCTGAGAAACTGCTTAGTGTTCGGTTAATTCATCTCACAGAGTTACATCTGTATTTCGTGTATCTCTTTGTTACCCTTGTTTCTGTGGAATCTGAGAACAGATATTTCGGATCCCTTTGAAGACTATAGGGCCAAAGGAAATATCCTACGATAACAAAGAGAAAGAAGCTTTCTGAGAAACTTCTTTGCGTTCTGTGAAATCATCTCACAGAGTTACAGCTTTCCCCTCAAGAAGCCTTTCGCTAAGACAGTTCTTGTGGAATTGGCAAAGTGATATTTGGAAGCCCATAGAGGGCTATGGTGAAAAAGGAAATATCCTCAGATGAAATCTGGAAAGAAGCTTTCTGAGAAACTGCTTAGTGTTCTGTTAATTCATCTCAACGATTTACATCTGTATTTCGTGGATCTCTTTGCTAGCCTTATTTCTGTGGAAACTGAGAACAGATATTTCGGATCCCATTGAAGACTATAGGGCCAAAGGAAATATCCTCCGATAACAAAGAGAAAGAAGCTTTCTGAGAAACTTCTTTGCGTTCTGTGAAATCATCTCACAGAGTTACAGCTTTCCCCTCAAGAGGACTTTCGCTAAGACAGTTCTTGTGGAATTGGCAAAGTGATATTTGGAAGCCCATAGAGGGCTATGGTGAAAAAGGAAATATCCTTAGATGAAATCTGGGAAGAAGCTTTCCGAGAAACTGATTAGTGTTCGGTTCATTCATCTCACAGAGTTACATCTGTATTTCGTGGATCTCTTTGCTAGCCTAATTTCTGTGGAATCTGAGAACAGATATTTCGTATCCCTTTGAAGACTATAGGGCCAAAGGAAATATCCTCCGATAACAAAGAGAAAGAAGCTTTCTGAGAAACTTCTTTGCATTCTGCGAAATCATCTCACAGAGTTACAGCTTTCCCCTCAAGAAGCCTTTCGCTAAGACAGTTCTTGTGGAATTGGCAAAGTGATATTTGGAAGCCCATAGAGGGCTATGGTGAAAAAGGAAATATCCTCAGATGAAATCTGGAAAGAAGCTTTCTGAGAAACTGCTTACTGTTCAGTTCATTCATTTCACAGAGTTACATCTGTATTTCGTGGATCTCTTTGCTAGCCTTATTTCTGTGGAATCTGAGAACAGATATTTCGGATCCCATTGATGACTATAGGGCCAAAGGAAATATCCTCCGATAACAAAGAGAAAGAAGCTTTCTTAGAAACTTCTTTGTGTTCTGTGAAATCATCTCACAGAGTTACAGCTTTCCCCTCAAGAAGCCTTTCGCTAAGACAGTTTTTGTGGAATTGGAAAAGTGATATTTGGAAGCCCATAGAGGGCTATGGTGAAAAAGGAAATATCCTCAGATGAAATCTGGAAAGAAGCTTTCTGAGAAACTGCTTAGTGTTCTGTTAATTCATCTCACCGATTTACATCTGTATTTCGTGGATCTCTTTGCTAGCCTTATTTCTGTGGAATCTGAGAACAGATATTTCGGATCCCATTGAAGACTATAGGGCCAAAGGAAATATCCTCCGATAACAAAGAGAAAGAAGCTTTCTGAGAAACTTCTTTGCGTTCTGTGAAATCATCTCACAGAGTTACAGCTTTCCCCTCAAGAAGACTTTCGCTAAGACAGTTCTTGTGGAATTGCCAAAGTGATGTTTGGAAGCCCAAAGAGGGTTATGGTGAAAAAGGAAATATCCTCAGATGAAATCTGGAAAGAAGCTTTCTGAGAAACTGCTTAGTGTTCGGTTAATTCATCTCACAGAGTTACATCTGTATTTCGTGGATCTCTTTGCTAGCCTTCTTTCTGTGGAATCTGAGAAGAGATATTTCGGATCCCTTTGAAGACTATACGGCCAAAGGAAATATCCTCCGATAACAAAGAGAAAGAAGCTTTCTGAGAAACTTCTTTGCGTTCTGTGAAATCATCTAACAGAGTTACAGCTTTCCCCTCAAGAAGCCTTTCGCTAAGACAGTTCTTGTGGAATTGGCAAAGTGATATTTGGAAGCCCATAGAGGGCTATGGTGAAAAAGGAAATATCCTCAGATGAAATCTGCAAAGAAGCTTTCCGAGAAACTGCTTAGTGTTCGGTTCATTCATCTCACAGAGTTACATCTGTATTTCGTGGATCTCTTTGCTAGCCTTATTTCTGTGGAATCTGATAACAGGTATTTCAGATTCCATTGAAGACTATAGGGCCAAAGGAAATATCCTCCGATTACAAGGAGAAAGAAGCTTTCTTAGAAACTTCTTTGTGTTCTGTGAAATCATCTCACAGAGTTACAGCTTTCCCCTCAAGAAGCCTTTCGCTAAGACAGTTCTTGTGGAATTGGCAAAGTGATATTTGGAAGCCCATAGAGGGCTATGGTGAAAAAGGAAATATCCTCAGATGAAATCTGCAAAGAAGCTTTCCGAGAAACTGCTTAGTGTTCGGTTCATTCATCTCACAGCGTTACATCTGTATTTCGTGGATCTCTTTGCTAGCCTTATTTCTGTGGAATTTGATAACAGGTATTTCAGATTCCATTGAAGACTATAGGGCCAAAGGAAATATCCTCCGATTACAAGGAGAAAGAAGCTTTCTTAGAAACTTCTTTGTGTTCTGTGAAATCATCTCACAGAGTTACAGCTTTCCCCTCAAGAAGCCTTTCGCTAAGACAGTTCTTGTGGAATTGGCAAAGTGATATTTGGAAGCCCATAGAGGGCTATGGTGAAAAAGGAAATATCCTCAGATGAAATCTGGAAAGAAGCTTTCTGAGAAACTGCTTAGTGTTCGGTTCATTCATCCCACAGAGTTACATCTGTATTTCGTGGATCTCTTTGCTAGCCTTATTTCTGTGGAATCTGAGAACAGGTATTTCAGATCCCATTGAAGACTATAGGGCCAAAGGAAATATCCTACGATAACAAAGAGAAAGAAGCTTTCTGAGAAACTTCTTTGCGTTCTGTGAAATCATCTCACAGAGTTACAGCTTTCCCCTCAAGAAGGCTTTCGCTAAGACAGTTCTTGTGGAATTGGCAAAGTGATATTTGGAAGCCCATAGAGGGCTATGGTGGAAAAGGAAATATCCTCAGATGAAATCTGGAAAGAAGCTTTCTGAGAAACTGCTTAGTGTTCTGTTAATTCATCTCAACGATTTACATCTGTATTTCGTGGATCTCTTTGCTAGCCTTATTTCTGTGGAAACTGAGAACAGATATTTCGGATCCCATTGAAGACTATAGGGCCAAAGGAAATATCCTCCGATAACAAAGAGAAAGAAGCTTTCTGAGAAACTTCTTTGCGTTCTGTGAAATCATCTCACAGAGTTACAGCTTTCCCCTCAAGAAGCCTTTCGCTAAGACAGTTCTTGTGGAATTGGCAAAGTGATATTTGGAAGCCCATAGAGGGCTATGGTGAAAAAGGAAATATCCTCAGATGAAATCTGGAAAGAAGCTTTCTGAGAAACTGCTTAGTGTTCTGTTAATTCATCTCACCGATTTACATCTGTATTTCGTGGATCTCTTTGCTAGCCTTATTTCTGTGGAATCTGAGAACAGATATTTCGGATCCCGTTGAAGACTATAGGGCCAAAGGAAATATCCTCCGATAACAAAGAGAAAGAAGCTTTCTGAGAAATTTCTTTGCGTTCTGTGAAATCATCTCACAGAGTTACAGCTTTCCCCTCAAGAAGACTTTCGCTAAGACAGTTCTTGTGGAATTGCCAAAGTGATGTTTGGAAGCCCAAAGAGGGTTATGGTGAAAAAGGAAATATCCTCAGATGAAATCTGGAAAGAAGCTTTCTGAGAAACTGCTTAGTGTTCGGTTAATTCATCTCACAGAGTTACATCTGTATTTCGTGGATCTCTTTGCTAGCCTTCTTTCTGTGGAATCTGAGAAGAGATATTTCGGATCCCTTTGAAGACTATACGGCCAAAGGAAATATCCTCCGATAACAAAGAGAAAGAAGCTTTCTGAGAAACTTCTTTGCGTTCTGTGAAATCATCTAACAGAGTTACAGCTTTCCCCTCAAGAAGCCTTTCGCTAAGAAAGTTCTTGTGGAATTGGCAAAGTGATATTTGGAAGCCCATAGAGGGCTATGGTGAAAAAGGAAATATCCTCAGATGAAATCTGCAAAGAAGCTTTCCGAGAAACTGCTTAGTGTTCGGTTCATTCATCTCACAGAGTTACATCTGTATTTCGTGGATCTCTTTGCTAGCCTTATTTCTGTGGAATCTGATAACAGGTATTTCAGATTCCATTGAAGACTATAGGGCCAAAGGAAATATCCTCCGATTACAAGGAGAAAGAAGCTTTCTTAGAAACTTCTTTGTGTTCTGTGAAATCATCTCACACAGTTACAGCTTTCCCCTCAAGAAGCCTTTCGCTAAGACAGTTCTTGTGGAATTGGCAAAGTGATATTTGGAAGCCCATAGAGGGCTATGGTGAAAAAGGAAATATCCTCAGATGAAATCTGGAAAGAAGCTTTCTGAGAAACTGCTTAGTGTTCTGTTAATTCATCTCACCGATTTACATCTGTATTTCGTGGATCTCTTTCCTAGCCTTATTTCTGTGGAATCTGAGAACAGATATTTCGGATCCCATTGAAGACTGTAGGGCCAAAGGAAATATCCTCCGATAACAAAGAGAAAGAAGCTTTCTGAGAAATTTCTTTGCGTTCTGTGAAATCATCTCACAGAGTTACAGCTTTCCACTCAAGAAGACTTTCGCTAAGACAGTTCTTGTGGAATTGCAAAAGTGATGTTTGGAAGCCCAAAGAGGGATATGGTGAAAAAGGAAATATCCTCAGATGAAATCTGTAAAGAAGCTTTCTGAGAAACTGCTTAGTGTTCGGTTAATTCATCTCACAGAGTTACATCTGTATTTCGTGGATATCTTTGCTAGCCTTCTTTCTGTGGAATCTGAGAAGAGATATTTCGGATCCCTTTGAAGACTATAGGGCCAAAGGAAATATCCTCCGATAACAAAGAGAAAGAAGCTTTCTGAGAAACTTCTTTGCATTCTGCGAAATCATCTCACAGAGTTACAGCTTTCCCCTCAAGAAGCCTTTCGCTAAGACAGTTCTTGTGGAATTGGCAAAGTGATATTTGGAAGGCCATAGAGGGCTATGGTGAAAAAGGAAATATCCTCAGATGAAATCTGGAAAGAAGCTTTCTGAGAAACTGCTTACTGTTCAGTTCATTCATTTCACAGAGTTACATCTGTATTTCGTGGATCTCTTTGCTAGCCTTATTTCTGCGGAATCTGATAACAGGTATTTCAGATTCCATTGAAGACTATAGGGCCAAAGGAAATATCCTCCGATTACAAGGAGAAAGAACCTTTCTTAGAAACTTCTTTGTGTTCTGTGAAATCATCTCAAAGAGTTACAGCTTTCCCCTCAAGAAGCCTTTCGCTAAGACAGTTCTTGTGGAATTGGCAAAGTGATATTTGGAAGCCCATAGAGGGCTACGGTGAAAAAGGAAATATCCTCAGATGAAATCTGGAAAGAAGCTTTCTGAGAAACTGCTTAGTGTTCGGTTCATTCATCCCACAGAGTTACATCTGTATTTCGTGGATCTCTTTGCTAGCCTTATTTCTGTGGAATCTGAGAGCAGGTATTTCAGATCCCTTTGAAGACTATAGGGCCAAAGGAAATATCCTCCGATTACAAAGAGAAAGAAGCTTTCTGAGAAACTTCTTTGTGTTCTTTGAAATCATCTTACAGAGTTACAGCCTTCCCCTCAAGAAGCCTTTCGCTAAGACAGTTCTTATGGAATTGGCAAAGTGATATTTGGAAGCCCATAGAGGGCTATGGTGAAAAAGGAAATATCCTCAGATGAAATCTGGAAAGAAGCTTTCTGAGAAACTGCTTAGTGTTCGGTTAATTCATCTCACAGAGTTACATCTGTATTTCGTGGATCTCTTTGCTAGCCTTATTTCTGTGGAATCTGATAACAGGTATTTCAGATTCCATTGAAGACTATAGGGCCAAAGGAAATATCCTCCGATTACAAGGAGAAAGAAGCTTTCTTAGAAACTTCTTTGTGTTCTGTGAAATCATCTCACACAGTTACAGCTTTCCCCTCAAGAAGCCTTTCGCTAAGACAGTTCTTGTGGAATTGGCAAAGTGATATTTGGAAGCCCATAGAGGGCTATGGTGAAAAAGGAAATATCCTCAGATGAAATCTGGAAAGAAGCTTTCTGAGAAACTGCTTAGTGTTCTGTTAATTCATCTCACCGATTTACATCTGTATTTCGTGGATCTCTTTCCTAGCCTTATTTCTGTGGAATCTGAGAACAGATATTTCGGATCCCATTGAAGACTGTAGGGCCAAAGGAAATATCCTCCGATAACAAAGAGAAAGAAGCTTTCTGAGAAATTTCTTTGCGTTCTGTGAAATCATCTCACAGAGTTACAGCTTTCCCCTCAAGAAGACTTTCGCTAAGACAGTTCTTGTGGAATTGCAAAAGTGATGTTTGGAAGCCCAAAGAGGGATATGGTGAAAAAGGAAATATCCTCAGATGAAATCTGTAAAGAAGCTTTCTGAGAAACTGCTTAGTGTTCGGTTAATTCATCTCACAGAGTTACATCTGTATTTCGTGGATATCTTTGCTAGCCTTCTTTCTGTGGAATCTGAGAAGAGATATTTCGGATCCCTTTGAAGACTATAGGGCCAAAGGAAATATCCTCCGATAACAAAGAGAAAGAAGCTTTCTGAGAAACTTCTTTGCATTCTGCGAAATCATCTCACAGAGTTACAGCTTTCCCCTCAAGAAGCCTTTCGCTAAGACAGTTCTCGTGGAATTGGCAAAGTGATATTTGGAAGGCCATAGAGGGCTATGGTGAAAAAGGAAATATCCTCAGATGAAATCTGGAAAGAAGCTTTCTGAGAAACTGCTTACTGTTCAGTTCATTCATTTCACAGAGTTACATCTGTATTTCGTGGATCTCTTTGCTAGCCTTATTTCTGCGGAATCTGATAACAGGTATTTCAGATTCCATTGAAGACTATAGGGCCAAAGGAAATATCCTCCGATTACAAGGAGAAAGAACCTTTCTTAGAAACTTCTTTGTGTTCTGTGAAATCATCTCAAAGAGTTACAGCTTTCCCCTCAAGAAGCCTTTCGCTAAGACAGTTCTTGTGGAATTGGCAAAGTGATATTTGGAAGCCCATAGAGGGCTACGGTGAAAAAGGAAATATCCTCAGATGAAATCTGGAAAGAAGCTTTCTGAGAAACTGCTTAGTGTTCGGTTCATTCATCCCACAGAGTTACATCTGTATTTCGTGGATCTCTTTGCTAGCCTTATTTCTGTGGAATCTGAGAGCAGGTATTTCAGATCCCTTTGAAGACTATAGGGCCAAAGGAAATATCCTCCGATTACAAAGAGAAAGAAGCTTTCTGAGAAACTTCTTTGTGTTCTTTGAAATCATCTTACAGAGTTACAGCCTTCCCCTCAAGAAGCCTTTCGCTAAGACAGTTCTTATGGAATTGGCAAAGTGATATTTGGAAGCCCATAGAGGGCTATGGTGAAAAAGGAAATATCCTCAGATGAAATCTCGAAAGAAGCTTTCTGAGAAACTGCTTTGTGTTCGGTTAATTCATCTCACAGAGTTACATCTGTATTTCGTGTATCTCTTTGTTACCCTTGTTTCTGTGGAATCTGAGAACAGATATTTCGGATCCCTTTGAAGACTATAGGGCCAAAGGAAATATCCTACGATAACAAAGAGAAAGAAGCTTTCTGAGAAACTTCTTTGCGTTCTGTGAAATCATCTCACAGAGTTACAGCTTTCCCCTCAAGAAGCCTTTCGCTAAGACAGTTCTTGTGGAATTGGCAAAGTGATATTTGGAAGCCCATAGAGGGCTATGGTGAAAAAGGAAATATCCTCAGATGAAATCTGGAAAGAAGCTTTCTGAGAAACTGCTTAGTGTTCTGTTAATTCATCTCAACGATTTACATCTGTATTTCGTGGATCTCTTTGCTAGCCTTATTTCTGTGGAAACTGAGAACAGATATTTCGGATCCCATTGAAGACTATAGGGCCAAAGGAAATATCCTCCGATAACAAAGAGAAAGAAGCTTTCTGAGAAACTTCTTTGCATTCTGTGAAATCATCTCACAGAGTTACAGCTTTCCCCTCAAGAGGACTTCCCCTAAGACAGTTCTTGTGGAATTGGCAAAGTGATATTTGGAAGCCCATAGAGGGCTATGGTGAAAAAGGAAATATCCTTAGATGAAATCTGGAAAGAAGCTTTCCGAGAAACTGATTAGTGTTCGGTTCATTCATCTAACAGAGTTACATCTGTATTTCGTGGATCTCTTTGCTAGCCTAATTTCTGTGGAATCTGAGAACAGATATTTCGTATCCCTTTGAAGACTATAGGGCCAAAGGAAATATCCTCCGATAACAAAGAGAAAGAAGCTTTCTGAGAAACTTCTTTGCATTCTGCGAAATCATCTCACAGAGTTACAGCTTTCCCCTCAAGAAGCCTTTCGCTAAGACAGTTGTTGTGGAATTGGCAAAGTGATATTTGGAAGCCCATAGAGGGCTATGGTGAAAAAGGAAATATCCTCAGATGAAATCTGGAAAGAAGCTTTCTGAGAAACTGCTTACTGTTCAGTTCATTCATTTCACAGAGTTACATCTGTATTTCGTGGATCTCTTTGCTAGCCTTATTTCTGTGGAATCTGAGAACAGATATTTCGGATCCCATTGATGACTATAGGGCCAAAGGAAATATCCTCCGATAACAAAGAGAAAGAAGCTTTCTTAGAAACTTCTTTGTGTTCTGTGAAATCATCTCACAGAGTTACAGCTTTCCCCTCAAGAAGCCTTTCGCTAAGACAGTTTTTGTGGAATTGGCAAAGTGATATTTGGAAGCCCATAGAGGGCTATGGTGAAAAAGGAAATATCCTCAGATGAAATCTGGAAAGAAGCTTTCTGAGAAACTGCTTAGTGTTCTGTTAATTCATCTCACCGATTTACATCTGTATTTCGTGGATCTCTTTGCTAGCCTTATTTCTGTGGAATCTGAGAACAGATATTTCGGATCCCATTGAAGACTATAGGGCCAAAAGAAATATCCTCCGATAACAAAGAGAAAGAAGCTTTCTGAGAAACTTCTCTGCATTCTGTGAAATCATCTCACAGAGTTACAGCTTTCCCCTCAAGAAGACTTTCGCTAAAACAGTTCTTGTGGAATTGCCAAAGTGATGTTTGGAAGCCCAAAGAGGGTTATGGTGAAAAAGGAAATATCCTCAGATGAAATCTGGAAAGAAGCTTTCTGAGAAACTGCTTAGTGTTCGTTTAATTCATCTCACAGAGTTACATCTGTATTTCGTGGATCTCTTTGCTAGCCTTCTTTCTGTGGAATCTGAGAAGAGATATTTCGGATCCCTTTGAAGACTATACGGCCAAAGGAAATATCCTCCGATAACAAAGAGAAAGAAGCTTTCTGAGAAACTTCTTTGTGTTCTGTGAAATCATCTAACAGAGTTACAGCTTTCCCCTCAAGAAGCCTTTCGCTAAGTCAGTTCTTGTGGAATTGGCAAACTGATATTTGGAAGCCCATAGAGGGCTATGGTGAAAAAGGAAATATCCTCAGATGAAATCTGCAAAGAAGCTTTCCGAGAAACTGCTTAGTGTTCGGTTCATTCATCTCACAGAGTTACATCTGTATTTCGTGGATCTCTTTGCTAGCCTTATTTCTGTGGAATCTGAGAACAGGTATTTCAGATCCTATTGAAGAGTATAGGGCCAAAGGAAATATCCTCCGATTACAAAGAGAAAGAAGGTTTCTGAGAAACTTCTTTGTGTTTTGTGAAATCATCTCACAGAGTTACAGCCTTCCCCTCAAGAAGCCTTTTGCTAGGACAGTTCTTGTGGAATTGGCAAAGTGATATTTGGAAGCCCATAGAGGGCTATGGTGAAAAAGGAAATATCCTCAGATGAAATCTGGAAAGAAGCTTTCTGAGAAACTGCTTAGTGTTCGGTTCATTCATCTCACAGAGTTACATCTGTATTTCGTGTATCTCTTTGCTAGCCTTATTTCTGTGGAATCTGAGAAAAGGTATTTCAGATCCCATTGAAGAGTATAGGGCCAAAGGAAATATCCTCCGATTACAAAGAGAAAGAAGCTTTCTTAGAAACTTCTTTGTGTTCTGTGAAATCATCTCACAGAATTACAGCTTTCCCATAAAGAAACCTTTCGCTAAGACAGTTGTCGTGGAATTGGCAAAGTGATATTTGGAAGCCCATAGAGGGCTGTGGTGAAAAAGGAAATATCCTCAGATGAAATCTGGAAAGAAGCTTTCTGAGAAACTGCTTAGTGTTCTGTTCATTCATCTCACAGAGTTACCTCTGTATTTCGTGGATCTCTTTGCTAGCTTTATTTCTGTGGAATCTGAGAACAGATATTTCGGATCGCATTTAAGACTATAGGGCCAAAGGAAATATCCTCCGATTACAAAGAGAAAGAAGCTTTCTGAGAGACTTCTTTGCATTCTGTGAAATCATCTCACAGAGTTACAGCTTTCCTCCCAAGAACCCTTTCTCTAAGACAGTTCTTGTGGAATTGGCAAAGTGATATTTGGAAGCCCTTAGAGGGCTATGGTGAAAAAGGAAATATCCTCAGATGAAATCTGGAAAGAAGCTTTCAGAGAAACTGCTTAGTGTTCTGTTAATTCATCTCACCGATTTACATCTGTATTTCGTGGATCTCTTTGCTAGCCTTATTTCTGTGGAATCTGAGAACAGATATTTCGGATCCCATTGTAGACTATAGGGCCAAAGGAAATATCCTCCGATAACAAAGAGAAAGAAGCTTTCTGAGAAACTTCTTTGCGTTCTGTGAAATCATCTCACAGAGTTACAGCTTTCCCCTCAAGAAGACTTTCGCTAAGACAGTTCTTGTGGAATTGCCAAAGTGATGTTTGGAAGCCCAAAGAGGGTTATGGTGAAAAAGGAAATATCCTCAGATGAAATCTGGAAAGAAGCTTTCTGAGAAACTGCTTAGTGTTCGGTTAATTCATCTCACAGAGTTACATCTGTGTTTCGTGGATCTCTTTGCTAGCCTTATTTCTGTGGAATCTGAGAACAGGTATTTCGGATCCCATTGAAGACTATAGGGCCAAAGGAAATATCCTTCGATTACAAAGAGAAAGAAGCTTTCTGAGAAACTTCTTTGTATTCTGTGAAATCATCTTACAGAGTTACAGCCTTCCCCTCAAGAAGCCTTTCGCTAAGACAGTTCTTGTGGAATTGGCAAAGTGATATTTGGATGCCCATAGAGGGCTATGGTGAAAAAGGAAATATCCTCAGATGAAATCTGGAAAGAAGCTTTCTGAGAAACTGCTTAGTGTTCGGTTAATTCATCTCACAGAGTTACATCTGTATTTCGTGTATCTCTTTGTTACCCTTGTTTCTGTGGAATCTGAGAACAGATATTTCGGATCCCTTTGAAGACTATAGGGCCAAAGGAAATATCCTACGATAACAAAGAGAAAGAAGCTTTCTGTGAAACTTCTTTGCGTTCTGTGAAATCATCTCACAGAGTTACAGCTTTCCCCTCAAGAAGCCTTTCGCTAAGACAGTTCTTGTGGAATTGGCAAAGTGATATTTGGAAGCCCATAGAGGGCTATGGTGAAAAAGGAAATATCCTCAGATGGAATCTGGAAAGAAGCTTTCTGAGAAACTGCTTAGTGTTCGGTTCATTCATCTCACATAGTTACATCTGTATTTCGTGGATCTCTTTGCTAGCCTTATTTCTGTGGAATCTGAGAACAGGTATTTCAGATCCCATTGAAGAGTATAGGGCCAAAGGAAATATCCTCCGATTACAAAGAGAAAGAAGGTTTCTGAGAAACTTCTTTGTGTTTTGTGAAATCATCTCACAGAGTTACAGCCTTCCCCTCAAGAAGCCTTTTGCTAGGACAGTTCTTGTGGAATTGGCAAAGTGATATTTGGAAGCCCATAGAGGGCTATGGTGAAAAAGGAAATATCCTCAGATGAAATCTGGAAAGAAGCTTTCTGAGAAACTGCTTAGTGTTCGGTTCATTCATCTCACAGAGTTACATCTGTATTTCGTGGATCTCTTTGCTAGCCTTATTTCTGTGGAATCTAGGAAAGGTATTTCAGATCCCATTGAAGAGTATAGGGCCAAAGGAAATATCCTCCGATTACAAAGAGAAAGAAGCTTTCTTAGAAACTTCTTTGTGTTCTGTGAAATCATCTCACAGAATTACAGCTTTCCCATAAAGAAACCTTTCGCTAAGACAGTTCTCGTGGAATTGGCAAAGTGATATTTGGAAGCCCATAGAGGGCTGTGGTGAAAAAGGAAATATCCTCAGATGAAATCTGGAAAGAAGCTTTCTGAGAAACTGCTTAGTGTTCTGTTCATTCATCTCACAGAGTTACCTCTGTATTTCGTGGATCTCTTTGCTAGCTTTATTTCTGTGGAATCTGAGAACAGATATTTCGGATCGCATTTAAGACTATAGGGCCAAAGGAAATATCCTCCGATTAGAAAGAGAAAGAAGCTTTCTGAGAGACTTCTTTGCGTTCTGTGAAATCGTCTCACAGAGTTACAGCTTTCCTCCCAAGAAGCCTTTCTCTAAGACAGTTCTTGTGGAATTGGCAAAGTGATATTTGGTGGCCCTTAGAGGGCTATGGTGAAAAAGGAAATATCCTCAGATGAAATCTGGAAAGAAGCTTTCTGAGAAACTGCTTAGTGTTCTGTTAATTCATCTCACAGAGTTACATCTGTATTTCCTGGATCTCTTTGCTAGCCTCATTTCTGTGGAATCTAAGAACAGATATTTCGGATCCCTTTGAAGACTATAAGGCCAAAGGAAATATTCTCCGATAACAAAGAGAAAGAAGCTTTCTGAGAAACTTCTTTGTGTTCTGTGAAATCATCTCACAGAGTTACAGCTTTCCCCTCAAGAAGCCTTTCGCTAAGACAGTTCTCGTGGAATTGGCAAAGTGATATTTGAAAGCCCATAAAGGGCTATGGTGAAAAAGGAAATATCCTCAGATGAAATCTGGAAAGAAGCTTTCTGAGAAACTGCTTAGTGTTCTGTTAATTCATCTCACAGAGTTACATCTGTATTTCGTGGATCCCTTTGCTAGCCTTATTTCTGTGGATTCTGAGAACAGGTATTTCAGATCCCTTTGAAGTCTATAGGAGCAAAGCAAATATCCTCCGATTACAAAGAGAAAGAAGCTTTCTTAGAAACTTCTTTGTGTTCTGTGAAATCATCTCACAGAGCTACAGCTTTCCCCTCAAGAAGCCTTTCGCTAAGACAGTTCTTATGGAATTGGCAAAGTGATATTTGGAAGCCCATAGAGGGCTATGGTGAAAAAGGAAATATCCTCAGATGAAATCTGGAAAGAAGCTTTCTGAGAAACTGCTTAGTGTTCGGTTCATTCATCCCACAGAGTTACATCTGTATTTCGTGGATCTCTTTGCTAGCCTTATTTCTGTGGAATCTGAGAACAGGTATTTCGGATCCCATTGAAGACTATAGGGCCAAAGGAAATATCCTTCGATTACAAAGAGAAAGAAGCTTTCTGAGAAACTTCTTTGTATTCTGTGAAATCATCTTACAGAGTTACAGCCTTCCCCTCAAGAAGCCTTTCGCTAAGACAGTTCTTGTGGAATTGGCAAAGTGATATTTGGAAGCCCATAGAGGGCTATGGTGAAAAAGGAAATATCCTCAGATGAAATCTGGAAAGAAGCTTTCTGAGAAACTGCTTAGTGTTCGGTTAATTCATCTCACAGAGTTACATCTGTATTTCGTGTATCTCTTTGTTACCCTTGTTTCTGTGGAATCTGAGAACAGATATTTCGGATCCCTTTGAAGACTATAGGGCCAAAGGAAATATCCTACGATAACAAAGAGAAAGAAGCTTTCTGAGAAACTTCTTTGCGTTCTGTGAAATCATCTCACAGAGTTACAGCTTTCCCCTCAAGAAGCCTTTCGCTAAGACAGTTCTTGTGGAATTGGCAAAGTGATATTTGGAAGCCCATAGAGGGCTATGGTGAAAAAGGAAATATCCTCAGATGGAATCTGGAAAGAAGCTTTCTGAGAAACTGCTTAGTGTTCGGCTCATTCATCTCACATAGTTACATCTGTATTTCGTGGATCTCTTTGCTAGCCTTATTTCTGTGGAATCTGAGAACAGGTATTTCAGATCCCATTGAAGACTATAGGGCCAAAGGAAATATCCTCCGATTACAAAGAGAAAGAAGGTTTCTGAGAAACTTCTTTGTGTTTTGTGAAATCATCTCACAGAGTTACAGCCTTCCCCTCAAGAAGCCTTTTGCTAGGACAGTTCTTGTGGAATTGGCAAAGTGATATTTGGAAGCCCATAGAGGGCTATGGTGAAAAAGGAAATATCCTCAGATGAAATCTGGAAAGAAGCTTTCTGAGAAACTGCTTAGTGTTCGGTTAATTCATCTCACAGAGTTACATCTGTATTTCGTGGATCTCTTTGCTAGCCTTTTTTCTGTGGAATCTGAGAAAAGGTATTTCAGATCCCATTGAAGAGTATAGGGCCAAAGGAAATATCCTCCGATTACAAAGAGAAAGAAGCTTTCTTAGAAACTTCTTTGTGTTCTGTGAAATCATCTCACAGAATTACAGCTTTCCCATAAAGAAACCTTTCGCTAAGACAGTTCTCGTGGAATTGGCAAAGTGATATTTGGAAGCCAATAGAGGGCTGTGGTGAAAAAGGAAATATCCTCAGATGAAATCTGGAAAGAAGCTTTCTGAGAAACTGCTTAGTGTTCTGTTCATTCATCTCACAGAGTTACCTCTGTATTTCGTGGATCTCTTTGCTAGCCTTATTTCTGTGGAATCTGAGAACAGATATTTCGGATCGCATTTAAGACTATAGGGCCAAAGGAAATATCCTCCGATTACAAAGAGAAAGAAGCTTTCTGAGAGACTTCTTTGCGTTCTGTGAAATCATCTCACAGAGTTACAGCTTTCCTCCCAAGAAGCCTTTCTCTAAGACAGTTCTTGTGGAATTGGCAAAGTGATATTTGGAAGCCCTTAGAGGGCTATGGTGAAAAAGGAAATATCCTCAGATGAAATCTGGAAAGAAGCTTTCTGAGAAACTGCTTAGTGTTCTGTTAATTCATCTCACAGAGTTACATCTGTATTTCCTGGATCTCTTTGCTAGCCTCATTTCTGTGGAATCTAAGAACAGATATTTCGGATCCCTTTGAAGACTATAAGGCCAAAGGAAATATTCTCCGATAACAAAGAGAAAGAAGCTTTCTGAGAGACTTCTTTGCGTTCTGTGAAATCATCTCACAGAGTTACAGCTTTCCCCTCAAGAAGCCTTTCGCTAAGACAGTTCTCGTGGAATTGGCAAAGTGATATTTGGAAGCCCATAGAGGGCTATGGTGAAAAAGGAAATATCCTCAGATGAAATCTGGAAAGAAGCTTTCTGAGAAACTGCTTAGTGTTCTGTTAATTCATCTCACAGAGTTACATCTGCATTTCCTGGATCTCTTTGCTAGCCTCATTTCTGTGGAATCTGAGAACAGATATTTCGGATCCCTTTGAAGAATATAGGGCCAAAGGAAATATTCTCGGATAACAAAGAGAAAGAAGCTTTCTGAGAAACTTCTTTGTGTTCTGTGAAATCATCTCACAGAGTTACAGCTTTCCCCTCAGGAAGCCTTTCGCTACGACAGTTCTTGTGGAATTGGCAAAGTGATATATGGAAGCCCATAGAGGGCTATGGTGAAAAAGGAAATATCCTCAGATGAAATCTGGAAAGAAGCTTTCTGAGAAACTGCTTAGTGTTCTGTTAATTCATCTCAGAGAGTTACATCTGTATTTCGTGGATCTCTTTGCTAGCCTTATTTCTGTGGAATCTGAGAAGAGATATTTCGGATCCCTTTGAAGACTATAGGGCCAAAGGAATTATCCTCCGATAACAAAGAGAAAGAAGCTTTCTGAGAAACTTCTTTGTTTTCTGTGAAATCATCTCACAGAGTTACAGCTTTCCCCTCAAGAAGCCTTTCGCTAAGACCGTTCTTGTGGAATTGACAAAGTGATATTTGGAAGCCCATAGAGGGCTATGGTGATAAAGGAAATATCCTCAGATGAAATCTGGAAAGAAGCTTTCTGAGAAACTGCTTAGTGTTCTGTTAATTCGTCTCACAGAGTTACATCTGTATTTCGTGGATCTCTTTGCTAGCCTTATTTCTGTGGAATCTGAGAACAGATATTTCGGATCCCTTTGAAGACTATAGGGCCAAAGGAAATATCCTCCGATAACAAAGAGAAAGAAGCTTTCTGAGAAACTTCTTTGCGTTCTGTGAAATCATCTCACAGAGTTACAGCCTTCCCCTCTAGAAGCGTTTCGCTAAGACAGTTCTTGTGCAATTGGAAAAGTGATATTTGGAAGCCCACAGAGGGCTATAGTGAAAAAGGAAATATCCTCAGATGAAATCTGGAAAGAAGTTTCTGAGAAACTGCTTAGTGTTCGGTTAATTCATCTCACAGAGTTATATCTGTATTTCGTGGATCTCTTTGTTAGCCTTGTTTCTGTGGAATCTGAGAACAGATATTTCGGATCACTTTGAAGACTATGGGGCCAAAGGAAATATCCAACGACAACAAAGAGAGAAGCTTTCTGAGAAACTTCTTTGCATTCTGTGAAATCATCTCACAGAGTTACAGCTTTCCCCACAAGAAGCCTTTCGCTAAGACAGTTCTTGTGGAATTGGCAAAGTGATATTTGGAAGGCCATAGAGGGCTATGGTGAAAAAGGAAATATCCTCAGATGGAATCTGGAAAGAAGCTTTCTGAGAAACTGCTTAGTGTTCGGTTAATTCATCTCACAGAGTTACATCTGTATTTCGTGTATCTCTTTGTTACCCTTGTTTCTGTGGAATCTGAGAACAGATATTTCGGATCCCTTTGAAGACTATAGGGCCAAAGGAAATATCCTACGATAACAAAGAGAAAGAAGCTTTCTGAGAAACTTCTTTGCGTTCTGTGAAATCATCTCACAGAGTTACAGCTTTCCCCTCAAGAAGCCTTTCGCTAAGACAGTTCTTGTGGAATTGGCAAAGTGATATTTGGAAGCCCATAGAGGGCTATGGTGAAAAAGGAAATATCCTCAGATGGAATCTGGAAAGAAGCTTTCTGAGAAACTGCTTAGTGTTCGGCTCATTCATCTCACATAGTTACATCTGTATTTCGTGGATCTCTTTGCTAGCCTTATTTCTGTGGAATCTGAGAACAGGTATTTCAGATCCCATTGAAGACTATAGGGCCAAAGGAAATATCCTCCGATTACAAAGAGAAAGAAGGTTTCTGAGAAACTTCTTTGTGTTTTGTGAAATCATCTCACAGAGTTACAGCCTTCCCCTCAAGAAGCCTTTTGCTAGGACAGTTCTTGTGGAATTGGCAAAGTGATATTTGGAAGCCCATAGAGGGCTATGGTGAAAAAGGAAATATCCTCAGATGAAATCTGGAAAGAAGCTTTCTGAGAAACTGCTTAGTGTTCGGTTAATTCATCTCACAGAGTTACATCTGTATTTCGTGGATCTCTTTGCTAG
The DNA here is from genome assembly GCF_049350105.2 of Macaca mulatta. NCBI lineage: Eukaryota > Metazoa > Chordata > Mammalia > Primates > Cercopithecidae > Macaca > Macaca mulatta. The sequence goes on along the minus strand of NC_133415.1, from coordinate 54,049,431 downwards.
CCTTTTTTCTGTGGAATCTGAGAAAAGGTATTTCAGATCCCATTGAAGAGTATAGGGCCAAAGGAAATATCCTCCGATTACAAAGAGAAAGAAGCTTTCTTAGAAACTTCTTTGTGTTCTGTGAAATCATCTCACAGAATTACAGCTTTCCCATAAAGAAACCTTTCGCTAAGACAGTTCTCGTGGAATTGGCAAAGTGATATTTGGAAGCCAATAGAGGGCTGTGGTGAAAAAGGAAATATCCTCAGATGAAATCTGGAAAGAAGCTTTCTGAGAAACTGCTTAGTGTTCTGTTCATTCATCTCACAGAGTTACCTCTGTATTTCGTGGATCTCTTTGCTAGCCTTATTTCTGTGGAATCTGAGAACAGATATTTCGGATCGCATTTAAGACTATAGGGCCAAAGGAAATATCCTCCGATTACAAAGAGAAAGAAGCTTTCTGAGAGACTTCTTTGCGTTCTGTGAAATCATCTCACAGAGTTACAGCTTTCCTCCCAAGAAGCCTTTCTCTAAGACAGTTCTTGTGGAATTGGCAAAGTGATATTTGGAAGCCCTTAGAGGGCTATGGTGAAAAAGGAAATATCCTCAGATGAAATCTGGAAAGAAGCTTTCTGAGAAACTGCTTAGTGTTCTGTTAATTCATCTCACAGAGTTACATCTGTATTTCCTGGATCTCTTTGCTAGCCTCATTTCTGTGGAATCTAAGAACAGATATTTCGGATCCCTTTGAAGACTATAAGGCCAAAGGAAATATTCTCCGATAACAAAGAGAAAGAAGCTTTCTGAGAGACTTCTTTGCGTTCTGTGAAATCATCTCACAGAGTTACAGCTTTCCCCTCAAGAAGCCTTTCGCTAAGACAGTTCTCGTGGAATTGGCAAAGTGATATTTGGAAGCCCATAGAGGGCTATGGTGAAAAAGGAAATATCCTCAGATGAAATCTGGAAAGAAGCTTTCTGAGAAACTGCTTAGTGTTCTGTTAATTCATCTCACAGAGTTACATCTGCATTTCCTGGATCTCTTTGCTAGCCTCATTTCTGTGGAATCTGAGAACAGATATTTCGGATCCCTTTGAAGAATATAGGGCCAAAGGAAATATTCTCGGATAACAAAGAGAAAGAAGCTTTCTGAGAAACTTCTTTGTGTTCTGTGAAATCATCTCACAGAGTTACAGCTTTCCCCTCAGGAAGCCTTTCGCTACGACAGTTCTTGTGGAATTGGCAAAGTGATATATGGAAGCCCATAGAGGGCTATGGTGAAAAAGGAAATATCCTCAGATGAAATCTGGAAAGAAGCTTTCTGAGAAACTGCTTAGTGTTCTGTTAATTCATCTCAGAGAGTTACATCTGTATTTCGTGGATCTCTTTGCTAGCCTTATTTCTGTGGAATCTGAGAAGAGATATTTCGGATCCCTTTGAAGACTATAGGGCCAAAGGAATTATCCTCCGATAACAAAGAGAAAGAAGCTTTCTGAGAAACTTCTTTGTTTTCTGTGAAATCATCTCACAGAGTTACAGCTTTCCCCTCAAGAAGCCTTTCGCTAAGACCGTTCTTGTGGAATTGACAAACTGATATTTGGAAGCCCATAGAGGGCTATGGTGATAAAGGAAATATCCTCAGATGAAATCTGGAAAGAAGCTTTCTGAGAAACTGCTTAGTGTTCTGTTAATTCGTCTCACAGAGTTACATCTGTATTTCGTGGATCTCTTTGCTAGCCTTATTTCTGTGGAATCTGAGAACAGATATTTCGGATCCCTTTGAAGACTATAGGGCCAAAGGAAATATCCTCCGATAACAAAGAGAAAGAAGCTTTCTGAGAAACTTCTTTGCGTTCTGTGAAATCATCTCACAGAGTTACAGCCTTCCCCTCTAGAAGCCTTTCGCTAAGACAGTTCTTGTGCAATTGGAAAAGTGATATTTGGAAGCCCACAGAGGGCTATAGTGAAAAAGGAAATATCCTCAGATGAAATCTGGAAAGAAGTTTCTGAGAAACTACTTAGTGTTCGGTTAATTCATCTCACAGAGTTATATCTGTATTTCGTGGATCTCTTTGTTAGCCTTGTTTCTGTGGAATCTGAGAACAGATATTTCGGATCACTTTGAAGACTATGGGGCCAAAGGAAATATCCAACGACAACAAAGAGAGAAGCTTTCTGAGAAACTTCTTTGCATTCTGTGAAATCATCTCACAGAGTTACAGCTTTCCCCACAAGAAGCCTTTCGCTAAGACAGTTCTTGTGGAATTGGCAAAGTGATATTTGGAAGGCCATAGAGGGCTATGGTGAAAAAGGAAATATCCTCAGATGGAATCTGGAAAGAAGCTTTCTGAGAAATTGCTTAGTGTTCGGTTCATTCATCTCACAGAGTTACATCTGTATTTCGTGGATCTCTTTGCTAGCCTTATTTCTGTGGAATCTGAGAACAGGTATTTCAGATCCCATTGATGACTATAGGGCCAAAGGAAATATCCTCCGATTACAAAGAGAAAGAAGCTTTCTAAGCAACTTCTTTGCGTTCTGTGAAATCATCTCACAGAGTTACAGCTTTCCCCTCAAGAAGTCTTTCGCTAAGACAGTTCTTGTGTAATTGGCAAAGAGATATTTGGAAGCCCATAGAGGTCTATGGTGAAAAAGGAAATATCCTCAGATGAAATCTGGAAAGAAGCTTTCTGAGAAACTACTTAGTGTTCTGTTCATTCATCTCACAGAGTTACATCTGTATTTCGTGGATCTCTTTGCTAGCCTTATTTCTGTGGAATCTGAGAACAGGTATTTCAGATCCCATTGAAGGGTATAGGGACAAAGGAAATATCCTCCGATTACAAAGAGAAAGAAGCTTTCTGAGAAACTTCTTAGTGTTCTGTGAAATCATCTCACAGAGTTACAGCCTTCCCCTCAAGAAGCCTTTCGCTAAGACAGTTCTTGTGGAATTGGCAAAGTGATATATGGAAGCCCATAGAGGGCTATGGTGAAAAAGGAAATATCCTCCGATGAAATCTGGAAAGAAGCTTTCTGAGAAACTGCTTAGTGTTCGGTTAATTCATCTCACAGAGTTACATCTGTATTTCGTGGATCTCTTTGTTAGCCTTGTTTCTGTGGTATCTGAGAACAGATATTTCGGATCACTTTGAAGACTATAGGGCCAAAGGAAATATCCTACGATAACTAAGAGAAAGAAGCTTTCTGAGAAACTTCTTTGCGTTCTGTGAAATCATCTCACAGAGTTACAGCTTTCCCCTCAAGAAGCCTTTCGCTAAGACCGTTCTTGTGGAATTGACAAAGTGATATTTGGAAGCCCATAGAGGGCTATGGTGAAAAAGGAAATATCCTCAGATGAAATCTGGAAAGAAGCTTTCTGAGAAACTGCTTAGTGTTCTGTTAATTCATCTCACAGAGTTACATCTGTATTTCGTGGATCTCTTTGTTAGCCTTGTTTCTGTGGAATCTGAGAACAGATATTTCGGATCACTTTGAAGACTATAGGGCCAAAGGAAATATCCAACGATAACAAAGAGAAAGAAGCTTTCTTAGAAACTTCTTTGCATTCTGTGAAATCATCTCACAGAGTTACAGCTTTCCCCACAAGAGGCCTTTCGCTAAGACAGTTCTTGTGGAATTGGCAAAGTGATATTTGGAAGCCCATAGAGGGCTATGGTGAAAAAGGAAATATCCTCAGATGGAATCTGGAAAGAAGCTTTCTGAGAAATTGCTTAGTGTTCGGTTCATTCATCTCACAGAGTTACATCTGTATTTCGTGGATCTCTTTGCTAGCCTTATTTCTGTGGAATCTGAGAACAGGTATTGCAGATCCCATTGAAGGGTATAGGGCCAAAGGAAATATCCTCCGAATACAAAGAGAAAGAAGCTTTCTGAGAGACTTCTTTGCGTTCTGTGAAATCATCTCACAGAGTTACAGCTTTCCTCTCAAGAAGCCTTTCGCTAAGACAGTTCTTGTGAAATTGGCAAAGTGATATTTGGAAGCCCATAGAGGGCTACGGTGAAAAAGGAAATATCCTCAGATGAAATCTGGAAAGAAGCTTTCCGAGAAAATGCTTAGTGTTCTGTTAATTCATCTCACAGAGTTACATCTGAATTTCCTGGATCTCTTTGCTAGCCTCATTTCTGTGGAATCTGAGAACAGATATTTCAGATCCCTTTGAAGACTATAGGGCCAAAGGAAATATTCTCCGATAACAAAGAGAAAGAAGCTTTCTGAGAAACTTCTTTGTGTTCTGTGAAATCATCTCACAGAGTTACAGCTTTCCACTCAGGAAGCCTTTCGCTAAGACAGTTCTTGTGGAATTGGTAAAGTGATATTTGGAAGCCAATAGAGGGCTATGGTGAAAAAGGAAATATCCACAGATCAAATCTGGAAAGAAGCTTTCTGAGAAACTGCTTAGTGTTCTGTTAATTCACCTCAAAGAGTTACATCTGTATTTCGTGGATCTCTTTGCTAGCCTTATTTCTGTGGATTCTGAGAACAGGTATTTCAGATCCCATTGAAGACTATAAGGCCAAAGCAAATATCCTCCGATTACAAAGAGAAAGAAGCTTTCTGAGAAACTTCTTTGTGTTCTGTGAAATAAACTCACAGAGTTACAGCCTTCCCCTCAAGAAGCCTTTCGCTAAGACAGTTCTTGTGGAATTGGCAAAGTGATATTTGGAAGCCCATAGAGGGCTATGGTGAAAAAGGAAATATCCTCAGATGAAATCTGGAAAGAAGCTTTCTGAGAAACTGCTTAGTGTTCGGTTAATTCATCTCACAGAGTTACATCTTTATTTCGTGGATCTCATTGCTAGCCTTATTTCTGTGGAATCTGAGAACAGGTATTTCAGATCCCATTGATGACTATAGGGCCAAAGGAAATATCCTCCGATTACAAAGAGAAAGAAGCTTTCTAAGCAACTTCTTTGCGTTCTGTGAAATCATCTCACAGAGTTACAGCTTTCCCCTCAAGAAGTCTTTCGCTAAGACAGTTCTTGTGTAATTGGCAAAGAGATATTTGGAAGCCCATAGAGGTCTATGGTGAAAAAGGAAATATCCTCAGATGAAATCTGGAAAGAAGCTTTCTGAGAAACTACTTAGTGTTCTGTTCATTCATCTCACAGAGTTACATCTGTACTTCGTGGATCTCTTTGCTAGCCTTATTTCTGTGGAATCTGAGAACAGATATTTCGGATCCCATTTAAGACTATAGGGCCAAAGGAAATATCCTCCGATTACAAAGAGAAAGAAGCTTTCTGAGAGACTTCTTTGCGTTCTGTGAAATCATCTCACAGAGTTACAGCTTTCCTCTCAGGAAGCCTTACGCTAAGACAGTTCTTGTGAAATTGGCAAAGTGATATTTGGAAGCCCATAGAGGGCTATGGTGAAAAAGGAAATATCCTCAGATGAAATCTGGAAAGAAGCTTTCTGAGAAACTGCTTAGTGTTCTGTTAATTCATCTCACAGAGTTACATCTGCATTTCCTGGATCTCTTTGCTAGCCTCATTTCTGTGGAATCTGAGAACAGATATTTCGGATCCCTTTGAAGACTTTAGGGCCAAAGGAAATATTCTCGGATAACAAAGAGAAAGAAGCTTTCTGAGAAACTTCTTTGTGTTCTGTGAAATCATCTCACAGAGTTACAGCTTTCCCCTCAGGAAGCCTTTCGCTACGACAGTTCTTGTGGAATTGGCAAAGTGATATATGGAAGCCCATAGAGGGCTAAGGTGAAAAAGGAAATATCCTCAGATGAAATCTGGAAAGAAGCTTTCTGAGAAACTGCTTAGTGTTCTGTTAATTCATCTCAGAGAGTTACATCTGTATTTCGTGGATCTCTTTGCTAGCCTTATTTCTGTGGAATCTGAGAACAGATATTTCGGATCCCTTTGAAGACTATAGGGCCAAAGGAATTATCCTCCGATAACAAAGAGAAAGAAGCTTTCTGAGAAACTTCTTTGTTTTCTGTGAAATCATCTCACAGAGTTACAGCTTTCCCCTCAAGAAGCCTTTCGCTAAGACCGTTCTTGTGGAATTGACAAAGTGATATTTGGAAGCCCATAGAGGGCTATGGTGATAAAGGAAATATCCTCAGATGAAATCTGGAAAGAAGCTTTCTGAGAAACTGCTTAGTGTTCTGTTAATTCGTCTCACAGAGTTACATCTGTATTTCGTGGATCTCTTTGCTAGCCTTATTTCTGTGGAATCTGAGAACAGATATTTCGGATCCCTTTGAAGACTAGGGCCAAAGGAAATATCCTCCGATAACAAAGAGAAAGAAGCTTTCTGAGAAACTTCTTTGCGTTCTGTGAAATCATCTCACAGAGTTACAGCCTTCCCCTCAAGAAGCCTTTCGCTAAGACAGTTCTTGTGGAATTGGCAAAGTGATATTTGGAAGCCCATAGAGGGCTATGGTGAAAAAGGAAATATCCTCAGATGAAATCTGGAAAGAAGCTTTCTGAGAAACTGCTTAGTGTTCTGTTAATTCATCTCAACGATTTACATCTGTATTTCGTGGATCTCTTTGCTAGCCTTATTTCTGTGGAAACTGAGAACAGATATTTCGGATCCCATTGAAGACTATAGGGCCAAAGGAAATATCCTCCGATAACAAAGAGAAAGAAGCTTTCTGAGAAACTTCTTTGCGTTCTGTGAAATCATCTCACAGAGTTACAGCTTTCCCCTCAAGAGGACTTTCGCTAAGACAGTTCTTGTGGAATTGGCAAAGTGATATTTGGAAGCCCATAGAGGGCTATGTTGAAAAAGGAAATATCCTTAGATGAAATCTGGAAAGAAGCTTTCCGAGAAACTGATTAGTGTTCGGTTCATTCATCTCACAGAGTTACATCTGTATTTCGTGGATCTCTTTGCTAGCCTAATTTCTGTGGAATCTGAGAACAGATATTTCGTATCCCTTTGAAGACTATAGGGTCAAAGGAAATATCCTCCGATAACAAAGAGAAAGAAGCTTTCTGAGAAACTTCTTTGCATTCTGCGAAATCATCTCACAGAGTTACAGCTTTCCCCTCAGGAAGCCTTTCGCTAAGACAGTTCTTGTGGAATTGGCAAAGTGATATTTGGAAGCCCATAGAGGGCTATGGTGAAAAAGGAAATATCCTCAGATGAAATCTGGAAAGAAGCTTTCTGAGAAACTGCTTAGTGTTCGGTTAATTCATCTCACAGAGTTACATCTGTATTTCGTGGATCTCTTTGCTAGCCTTCTTTCTGTGGAATCTGAGAAGAGATATTTCGGATCCCTTTGAAGACTATACGGCCAAAGGAAATATCCTCCGATAACAAAGAGAAAGAAGCTTTCTGAGAAACTTCTTTGCGTTCTGTGAATTCATCTAACAGAGTTACAGCTTTCCCCTCAAGAAGCCTTTCGCTAAGACAGTTCTTGTGGAATTGGCAAAGTGATATTTGGAAGCCCATAGAGGGCTATGGTGAAAAAGGAAATATCCTCAGATGAAATCTGCAAAGAAGCTTTCCGAGAAACTGCTTAGTGTTCGGTTCATTCATCTCACAGAGTTACATCTGTATTTCGTGGATCTCTTTGCTAGCCTTATTTCTGTGGAATCTGATAACAGGTATTTCAGATTCCATTGAAGACTATAGGGCCAAAGGAAATATCCTCCGATTACAAGGAGAAAGAAGCTTTCTTAGAAACTTCTTTGTGTTCTGTGAAATCATCTCACAGAGTTACAGCTTTCCCCTCAAGAAGCCTTTCGCTAAGACAGTTCTTGTGGAATTGGCAAAGTGATATTTGGAAGCCCATAGAGGGCTATGGTGAAAAAGGAAATATCCTCAGATGAAATCTGGAAAGAAGCTTTCTGAGAAACTGCTTAGTGTTCTGTTAATTCATCTCACCGATTTACATCTGTATTTCGTGGATCTCTTTCCTAGCCTTATTTCTGTGGAATCTGAGAACAGATATTTCGGATCCCTTTGAAGACTGTAGGGCCAAAGGAAATATCCTCCGATAACAAAGAGAAAGAAGATTTCTGAGAAATTTCTTTGCGTTCTGTGAAATCATCTCACAGAGTTACAGCTTTCCCCTCAAGAAGACTTTCGCTAAGACAGTTCTTGTGGAATTGCCAAAGTGATGTTTGGAAGCCCAAAGAGGGATATGGTGAAAAAGGAAATATCCTCAGATGAAATCTGGAAAGAAGCTTTCTGAGAAACTGCTTAGTGTTCGGTTCATTCATCCCACAGAGTTACATCTGTATTTCGTGGATGTCTTTGCTAGCCTTATTTCTGTGGAATCTGAGAACAGGTATTTCAGATCCCATTGAAGACTATAGGGCCAAAGGAAATATCCTCTGATTACAAAGAGAAAGAAGCTTTCTGAGAAACTTCTTTGTGTTCTGTGAAATCATCTTACAGAGTTACAGCCTTCCCCTCAAGAAGCCTTTCGCTAAGACAGTTCTTGTGGAATTGGCAAAGTGATATTTGGAAGCCCATAGAGGGCTATGGTGAAAAAGGAAATATCCTCAGATGAAATCTGGAAAGAAGCTTTCTGAGAAACTGCTTAGTGTTCGGTTAATTCATCTCACAGAGTTACATCTGTATTTCGTGTATCTCTTTGTTACCCTTGTTTCTGTGGAATCTGAGAACAGATATTTCGGATCCCTTTGAAGACTATAGGGCCAAAGGAAATATCCTACGATAACAAAGAGAAAGAAGCTTTCTGAGAAACTTCTTTGCGTTCTGTGAAATCATCTCACAGAGTTACAGCTTTCCCCTCAAGAAGCCTTTCGCTAAGACAGTTCTTGTGGAATTGGCAAAGTGATATTTGGAAGCCCATAGAGGGCTATGGTGAAAAAGGAAATATCCTCAGATGAAATCTGGAAAGAAGCTTTCTGAGAAACTGCTTAGTGTTCTGTTAATTCATCTCAACGATTTACATCTGTATTTCGTGGATCTCTTTGCTAGCCTTATTTCTGTGGAAACTGAGAACAGATATTTCGGATCCCATTGAAGACTATAGGGCCAAAGGAAATATCCTCCGATAACAAAGAGAAAGAAGCTTTCTGAGAAACTTCTTTGCGTTCTGTGAAATCATCTCACAGAGTTACAGCTTTCCCCTCAAGAGGACTTTCGCTAAGACAGTTCTTGTGGAATTGGCAAAGTGATATTTGGAAGCCCATAGAGGGCTATGGTGAAAAAGGAAATATCCTTAGATGAAATCTGGAAAGAAGCTTTCCGAGAAACTGATTAGTGTTCGGTTCATTCATCTCACAGAGTTACATCTGTATTTCGTGGATCTCTTTGCTAGCCTAATTTCTGTGGAATCTGAGAACAGATATTTCGTATCCCTTTGAAGACTATAGGGCCAAAGGAAATATCCTCCGATAACAAAGAGAAAGAAGCTTTCTGAGAAACTTCTTTGCATTCTGCGAAATCATCTCACAGAGTTACAGCTTTCCCCTCAAGAAGCCTTTCGCTAAGACAGTTCTTGTGGAATTGGCAAAGTGATATTTGGAAGCCCATAGAGGGCTATGGTGAAAAAGGAAATATCCTCAGATGAAATCTGGAAAGAAGCTTTCTGAGAAACTGCTTACTGTTCAGTTCATTCATTTCACAGAGTTACATCTGTATTTCGTGGATCTCTTTGCTAGCCTTATTTCTGTGGAATCTGAGAACAGATATTTCGGATCCCATTGATGACTATAGGGCCAAAGGAAATATCCTCCGATAACAAAGAGAAAGAAGCTTTCTTAGAAACTTCTTTGTGTTCTGTGAAATCATCTCACAGAGTTACAGCTTTCCCCTCAAGAAGCCTTTCGCTAAGACAGTTTTTGTGGAATTGGAAAAGTGATATTTGGAAGCCCATAGAGGGCTATGGTGAAAAAGGAAATATCCTCAGATGAAATCTGGAAAGAAGCTTTCTGAGAAACTGCTTAGTGTTCTGTTAATTCATCTCACCGATTTACATCTGTATTTCGTGGATCTCTTTGCTAGCCTTATTTCTGTGGAATCTGAGAACAGATATTTCGGATCCCATTGAAGACTATAGGGCCAAAGGAAATATCCTCCGATAACAAAGAGAAAGAAGCTTTCTGAGAAACTTCTTTGCGTTCTGTGAAATCATCTCACAGAGTTACAGCTTTCCCCTCAAGAAGACTTTCGCTAAGACAGTTCTTGTGGAATTGCCAAAGTGATGTTTGGAAGCCCAAAGAGGGTTATGGTGAAAAAGGAAATATCCTCAGATGAAATCTGGAAAGAAGCTTTCTGAGAAACTGCTTAGTGTTCGGTTAATTCATCTCACAGAGTTACATCTGTATTTCGTGGATCTCTTTGCTAGCCTTCTTTCTGTGGAATCTGAGAAGAGATATTTCGGATCCCTTTGAAGACTATACGGCCAAAGGAAATATCCTCCGATAACAAAGAGAAAGAAGCTTTCTGAGAAACTTCTTTGCGTTCTGTGAAATCATCTAACAGAGTTACAGCTTTCCCCTCAAGAAGCCTTTCGCTAAGACAGTTCTTGTGGAATTGGCAAAGTGATATTTGGAAGCCCATAGAGGGCTATGGTGAAAAAGGAAATATCCTCAGATGAAATCTGCAAAGAAGCTTTCCGAGAAACTGCTTAGTGTTCGGTTCATTCATCTCACAGAGTTACATCTGTATTTCGTGGATCTCTTTGCTAGCCTTATTTCTGTGGAATCTGATAACAGGTATTTCAGATTCCATTGAAGACTATAGGGCCAAAGGAAATATCCTCCGATTACAAGGAGAAAGAAGCTTTCTTAGAAACTTCTTTGTGTTCTGTGAAATCATCTCACAGAGTTACAGCTTTCCCCTCAAGAAGCCTTTCGCTAAGACAGTTCTTGTGGAATTGGCAAAGTGATATTTGGAAGCCCATAGAGGGCTATGGTGAAAAAGGAAATATCCTCAGATGAAATCTGCAAAGAAGCTTTCCGAGAAACTGCTTAGTGTTCGGTTCATTCATCTCACAGCGTTACATCTGTATTTCGTGGATCTCTTTGCTAGCCTTATTTCTGTGGAATTTGATAACAGGTATTTCAGATTCCATTGAAGACTATAGGGCCAAAGGAAATATCCTCCGATTACAAGGAGAAAGAAGCTTTCTTAGAAACTTCTTTGTGTTCTGTGAAATCATCTCACAGAGTTACAGCTTTCCCCTCAAGAAGCCTTTCGCTAAGACAGTTCTTGTGGAATTGGCAAAGTGATATTTGGAAGCCCATAGAGGGCTATGGTGAAAAAGGAAATATCCTCAGATGAAATCTGGAAAGAAGCTTTCTGAGAAACTGCTTAGTGTTCGGTTCATTCATCCCACAGAGTTACATCTGTATTTCGTGGATCTCTTTGCTAGCCTTATTTCTGTGGAATCTGAGAACAGGTATTTCAGATCCCATTGAAGACTATAGGGCCAAAGGAAATATCCTACGATAACAAAGAGAAAGAAGCTTTCTGAGAAACTTCTTTGCGTTCTGTGAAATCATCTCACAGAGTTACAGCTTTCCCCTCAAGAAGGCTTTCGCTAAGACAGTTCTTGTGGAATTGGCAAAGTGATATTTGGAAGCCCATAGAGGGCTATGGTGGAAAAGGAAATATCCTCAGATGAAATCTGGAAAGAAGCTTTCTGAGAAACTGCTTAGTGTTCTGTTAATTCATCTCAACGATTTACATCTGTATTTCGTGGATCTCTTTGCTAGCCTTATTTCTGTGGAAACTGAGAACAGATATTTCGGATCCCATTGAAGACTATAGGGCCAAAGGAAATATCCTCCGATAACAAAGAGAAAGAAGCTTTCTGAGAAACTTCTTTGCGTTCTGTGAAATCATCTCACAGAGTTACAGCTTTCCCCTCAAGAAGCCTTTCGCTAAGACAGTTCTTGTGGAATTGGCAAAGTGATATTTGGAAGCCCATAGAGGGCTATGGTGAAAAAGGAAATATCCTCAGATGAAATCTGGAAAGAAGCTTTCTGAGAAACTGCTTAGTGTTCTGTTAATTCATCTCACCGATTTACATCTGTATTTCGTGGATCTCTTTGCTAGCCTTATTTCTGTGGAATCTGAGAACAGATATTTCGGATCCCGTTGAAGACTATAGGGCCAAAGGAAATATCCTCCGATAACAAAGAGAAAGAAGCTTTCTGAGAAATTTCTTTGCGTTCTGTGAAATCATCTCACAGAGTTACAGCTTTCCCCTCAAGAAGACTTTCGCTAAGACAGTTCTTGTGGAATTGCCAAAGTGATGTTTGGAAGCCCAAAGAGGGTTATGGTGAAAAAGGAAATATCCTCAGATGAAATCTGGAAAGAAGCTTTCTGAGAAACTGCTTAGTGTTCGGTTAATTCATCTCACAGAGTTACATCTGTATTTCGTGGATCTCTTTGCTAGCCTTCTTTCTGTGGAATCTGAGAAGAGATATTTCGGATCCCTTTGAAGACTATACGGCCAAAGGAAATATCCTCCGATAACAAAGAGAAAGAAGCTTTCTGAGAAACTTCTTTGCGTTCTGTGAAATCATCTAACAGAGTTACAGCTTTCCCCTCAAGAAGCCTTTCGCTAAGAAAGTTCTTGTGGAATTGGCAAAGTGATATTTGGAAGCCCATAGAGGGCTATGGTGAAAAAGGAAATATCCTCAGATGAAATCTGCAAAGAAGCTTTCCGAGAAACTGCTTAGTGTTCGGTTCATTCATCTCACAGAGTTACATCTGTATTTCGTGGATCTCTTTGCTAGCCTTATTTCTGTGGAATCTGATAACAGGTATTTCAGATTCCATTGAAGACTATAGGGCCAAAGGAAATATCCTCCGATTACAAGGAGAAAGAAGCTTTCTTAGAAACTTCTTTGTGTTCTGTGAAATCATCTCACACAGTTACAGCTTTCCCCTCAAGAAGCCTTTCGCTAAGACAGTTCTTGTGGAATTGGCAAAGTGATATTTGGAAGCCCATAGAGGGCTATGGTGAAAAAGGAAATATCCTCAGATGAAATCTGGAAAGAAGCTTTCTGAGAAACTGCTTAGTGTTCTGTTAATTCATCTCACCGATTTACATCTGTATTTCGTGGATCTCTTTCCTAGCCTTATTTCTGTGGAATCTGAGAACAGATATTTCGGATCCCATTGAAGACTGTAGGGCCAAAGGAAATATCCTCCGATAACAAAGAGAAAGAAGCTTTCTGAGAAATTTCTTTGCGTTCTGTGAAATCATCTCACAGAGTTACAGCTTTCCACTCAAGAAGACTTTCGCTAAGACAGTTCTTGTGGAATTGCAAAAGTGATGTTTGGAAGCCCAAAGAGGGATATGGTGAAAAAGGAAATATCCTCAGATGAAATCTGTAAAGAAGCTTTCTGAGAAACTGCTTAGTGTTCGGTTAATTCATCTCACAGAGTTACATCTGTATTTCGTGGATATCTTTGCTAGCCTTCTTTCTGTGGAATCTGAGAAGAGATATTTCGGATCCCTTTGAAGACTATAGGGCCAAAGGAAATATCCTCCGATAACAAAGAGAAAGAAGCTTTCTGAGAAACTTCTTTGCATTCTGCGAAATCATCTCACAGAGTTACAGCTTTCCCCTCAAGAAGCCTTTCGCTAAGACAGTTCTTGTGGAATTGGCAAAGTGATATTTGGAAGGCCATAGAGGGCTATGGTGAAAAAGGAAATATCCTCAGATGAAATCTGGAAAGAAGCTTTCTGAGAAACTGCTTACTGTTCAGTTCATTCATTTCACAGAGTTACATCTGTATTTCGTGGATCTCTTTGCTAGCCTTATTTCTGCGGAATCTGATAACAGGTATTTCAGATTCCATTGAAGACTATAGGGCCAAAGGAAATATCCTCCGATTACAAGGAGAAAGAACCTTTCTTAGAAACTTCTTTGTGTTCTGTGAAATCATCTCAAAGAGTTACAGCTTTCCCCTCAAGAAGCCTTTCGCTAAGACAGTTCTTGTGGAATTGGCAAAGTGATATTTGGAAGCCCATAGAGGGCTACGGTGAAAAAGGAAATATCCTCAGATGAAATCTGGAAAGAAGCTTTCTGAGAAACTGCTTAGTGTTCGGTTCATTCATCCCACAGAGTTACATCTGTATTTCGTGGATCTCTTTGCTAGCCTTATTTCTGTGGAATCTGAGAGCAGGTATTTCAGATCCCTTTGAAGACTATAGGGCCAAAGGAAATATCCTCCGATTACAAAGAGAAAGAAGCTTTCTGAGAAACTTCTTTGTGTTCTTTGAAATCATCTTACAGAGTTACAGCCTTCCCCTCAAGAAGCCTTTCGCTAAGACAGTTCTTATGGAATTGGCAAAGTGATATTTGGAAGCCCATAGAGGGCTATGGTGAAAAAGGAAATATCCTCAGATGAAATCTGGAAAGAAGCTTTCTGAGAAACTGCTTAGTGTTCGGTTAATTCATCTCACAGAGTTACATCTGTATTTCGTGGATCTCTTTGCTAGCCTTATTTCTGTGGAATCTGATAACAGGTATTTCAGATTCCATTGAAGACTATAGGGCCAAAGGAAATATCCTCCGATTACAAGGAGAAAGAAGCTTTCTTAGAAACTTCTTTGTGTTCTGTGAAATCATCTCACACAGTTACAGCTTTCCCCTCAAGAAGCCTTTCGCTAAGACAGTTCTTGTGGAATTGGCAAAGTGATATTTGGAAGCCCATAGAGGGCTATGGTGAAAAAGGAAATATCCTCAGATGAAATCTGGAAAGAAGCTTTCTGAGAAACTGCTTAGTGTTCTGTTAATTCATCTCACCGATTTACATCTGTATTTCGTGGATCTCTTTCCTAGCCTTATTTCTGTGGAATCTGAGAACAGATATTTCGGATCCCATTGAAGACTGTAGGGCCAAAGGAAATATCCTCCGATAACAAAGAGAAAGAAGCTTTCTGAGAAATTTCTTTGCGTTCTGTGAAATCATCTCACAGAGTTACAGCTTTCCCCTCAAGAAGACTTTCGCTAAGACAGTTCTTGTGGAATTGCAAAAGTGATGTTTGGAAGCCCAAAGAGGGATATGGTGAAAAAGGAAATATCCTCAGATGAAATCTGTAAAGAAGCTTTCTGAGAAACTGCTTAGTGTTCGGTTAATTCATCTCACAGAGTTACATCTGTATTTCGTGGATATCTTTGCTAGCCTTCTTTCTGTGGAATCTGAGAAGAGATATTTCGGATCCCTTTGAAGACTATAGGGCCAAAGGAAATATCCTCCGATAACAAAGAGAAAGAAGCTTTCTGAGAAACTTCTTTGCATTCTGCGAAATCATCTCACAGAGTTACAGCTTTCCCCTCAAGAAGCCTTTCGCTAAGACAGTTCTCGTGGAATTGGCAAAGTGATATTTGGAAGGCCATAGAGGGCTATGGTGAAAAAGGAAATATCCTCAGATGAAATCTGGAAAGAAGCTTTCTGAGAAACTGCTTACTGTTCAGTTCATTCATTTCACAGAGTTACATCTGTATTTCGTGGATCTCTTTGCTAGCCTTATTTCTGCGGAATCTGATAACAGGTATTTCAGATTCCATTGAAGACTATAGGGCCAAAGGAAATATCCTCCGATTACAAGGAGAAAGAACCTTTCTTAGAAACTTCTTTGTGTTCTGTGAAATCATCTCAAAGAGTTACAGCTTTCCCCTCAAGAAGCCTTTCGCTAAGACAGTTCTTGTGGAATTGGCAAAGTGATATTTGGAAGCCCATAGAGGGCTACGGTGAAAAAGGAAATATCCTCAGATGAAATCTGGAAAGAAGCTTTCTGAGAAACTGCTTAGTGTTCGGTTCATTCATCCCACAGAGTTACATCTGTATTTCGTGGATCTCTTTGCTAGCCTTATTTCTGTGGAATCTGAGAGCAGGTATTTCAGATCCCTTTGAAGACTATAGGGCCAAAGGAAATATCCTCCGATTACAAAGAGAAAGAAGCTTTCTGAGAAACTTCTTTGTGTTCTTTGAAATCATCTTACAGAGTTACAGCCTTCCCCTCAAGAAGCCTTTCGCTAAGACAGTTCTTATGGAATTGGCAAAGTGATATTTGGAAGCCCATAGAGGGCTATGGTGAAAAAGGAAATATCCTCAGATGAAATCTCGAAAGAAGCTTTCTGAGAAACTGCTTTGTGTTCGGTTAATTCATCTCACAGAGTTACATCTGTATTTCGTGTATCTCTTTGTTACCCTTGTTTCTGTGGAATCTGAGAACAGATATTTCGGATCCCTTTGAAGACTATAGGGCCAAAGGAAATATCCTACGATAACAAAGAGAAAGAAGCTTTCTGAGAAACTTCTTTGCGTTCTGTGAAATCATCTCACAGAGTTACAGCTTTCCCCTCAAGAAGCCTTTCGCTAAGACAGTTCTTGTGGAATTGGCAAAGTGATATTTGGAAGCCCATAGAGGGCTATGGTGAAAAAGGAAATATCCTCAGATGAAATCTGGAAAGAAGCTTTCTGAGAAACTGCTTAGTGTTCTGTTAATTCATCTCAACGATTTACATCTGTATTTCGTGGATCTCTTTGCTAGCCTTATTTCTGTGGAAACTGAGAACAGATATTTCGGATCCCATTGAAGACTATAGGGCCAAAGGAAATATCCTCCGATAACAAAGAGAAAGAAGCTTTCTGAGAAACTTCTTTGCATTCTGTGAAATCATCTCACAGAGTTACAGCTTTCCCCTCAAGAGGACTTCCCCTAAGACAGTTCTTGTGGAATTGGCAAAGTGATATTTGGAAGCCCATAGAGGGCTATGGTGAAAAAGGAAATATCCTTAGATGAAATCTGGAAAGAAGCTTTCCGAGAAACTGATTAGTGTTCGGTTCATTCATCTAACAGAGTTACATCTGTATTTCGTGGATCTCTTTGCTAGCCTAATTTCTGTGGAATCTGAGAACAGATATTTCGTATCCCTTTGAAGACTATAGGGCCAAAGGAAATATCCTCCGATAACAAAGAGAAAGAAGCTTTCTGAGAAACTTCTTTGCATTCTGCGAAATCATCTCACAGAGTTACAGCTTTCCCCTCAAGAAGCCTTTCGCTAAGACAGTTGTTGTGGAATTGGCAAAGTGATATTTGGAAGCCCATAGAGGGCTATGGTGAAAAAGGAAATATCCTCAGATGAAATCTGGAAAGAAGCTTTCTGAGAAACTGCTTACTGTTCAGTTCATTCATTTCACAGAGTTACATCTGTATTTCGTGGATCTCTTTGCTAGCCTTATTTCTGTGGAATCTGAGAACAGATATTTCGGATCCCATTGATGACTATAGGGCCAAAGGAAATATCCTCCGATAACAAAGAGAAAGAAGCTTTCTTAGAAACTTCTTTGTGTTCTGTGAAATCATCTCACAGAGTTACAGCTTTCCCCTCAAGAAGCCTTTCGCTAAGACAGTTTTTGTGGAATTGGCAAAGTGATATTTGGAAGCCCATAGAGGGCTATGGTGAAAAAGGAAATATCCTCAGATGAAATCTGGAAAGAAGCTTTCTGAGAAACTGCTTAGTGTTCTGTTAATTCATCTCACCGATTTACATCTGTATTTCGTGGATCTCTTTGCTAGCCTTATTTCTGTGGAATCTGAGAACAGATATTTCGGATCCCATTGAAGACTATAGGGCCAAAAGAAATATCCTCCGATAACAAAGAGAAAGAAGCTTTCTGAGAAACTTCTCTGCATTCTGTGAAATCATCTCACAGAGTTACAGCTTTCCCCTCAAGAAGACTTTCGCTAAAACAGTTCTTGTGGAATTGCCAAAGTGATGTTTGGAAGCCCAAAGAGGGTTATGGTGAAAAAGGAAATATCCTCAGATGAAATCTGGAAAGAAGCTTTCTGAGAAACTGCTTAGTGTTCGTTTAATTCATCTCACAGAGTTACATCTGTATTTCGTGGATCTCTTTGCTAGCCTTCTTTCTGTGGAATCTGAGAAGAGATATTTCGGATCCCTTTGAAGACTATACGGCCAAAGGAAATATCCTCCGATAACAAAGAGAAAGAAGCTTTCTGAGAAACTTCTTTGTGTTCTGTGAAATCATCTAACAGAGTTACAGCTTTCCCCTCAAGAAGCCTTTCGCTAAGTCAGTTCTTGTGGAATTGGCAAACTGATATTTGGAAGCCCATAGAGGGCTATGGTGAAAAAGGAAATATCCTCAGATGAAATCTGCAAAGAAGCTTTCCGAGAAACTGCTTAGTGTTCGGTTCATTCATCTCACAGAGTTACATCTGTATTTCGTGGATCTCTTTGCTAGCCTTATTTCTGTGGAATCTGAGAACAGGTATTTCAGATCCTATTGAAGAGTATAGGGCCAAAGGAAATATCCTCCGATTACAAAGAGAAAGAAGGTTTCTGAGAAACTTCTTTGTGTTTTGTGAAATCATCTCACAGAGTTACAGCCTTCCCCTCAAGAAGCCTTTTGCTAGGACAGTTCTTGTGGAATTGGCAAAGTGATATTTGGAAGCCCATAGAGGGCTATGGTGAAAAAGGAAATATCCTCAGATGAAATCTGGAAAGAAGCTTTCTGAGAAACTGCTTAGTGTTCGGTTCATTCATCTCACAGAGTTACATCTGTATTTCGTGTATCTCTTTGCTAGCCTTATTTCTGTGGAATCTGAGAAAAGGTATTTCAGATCCCATTGAAGAGTATAGGGCCAAAGGAAATATCCTCCGATTACAAAGAGAAAGAAGCTTTCTTAGAAACTTCTTTGTGTTCTGTGAAATCATCTCACAGAATTACAGCTTTCCCATAAAGAAACCTTTCGCTAAGACAGTTGTCGTGGAATTGGCAAAGTGATATTTGGAAGCCCATAGAGGGCTGTGGTGAAAAAGGAAATATCCTCAGATGAAATCTGGAAAGAAGCTTTCTGAGAAACTGCTTAGTGTTCTGTTCATTCATCTCACAGAGTTACCTCTGTATTTCGTGGATCTCTTTGCTAGCTTTATTTCTGTGGAATCTGAGAACAGATATTTCGGATCGCATTTAAGACTATAGGGCCAAAGGAAATATCCTCCGATTACAAAGAGAAAGAAGCTTTCTGAGAGACTTCTTTGCATTCTGTGAAATCATCTCACAGAGTTACAGCTTTCCTCCCAAGAACCCTTTCTCTAAGACAGTTCTTGTGGAATTGGCAAAGTGATATTTGGAAGCCCTTAGAGGGCTATGGTGAAAAAGGAAATATCCTCAGATGAAATCTGGAAAGAAGCTTTCAGAGAAACTGCTTAGTGTTCTGTTAATTCATCTCACCGATTTACATCTGTATTTCGTGGATCTCTTTGCTAGCCTTATTTCTGTGGAATCTGAGAACAGATATTTCGGATCCCATTGTAGACTATAGGGCCAAAGGAAATATCCTCCGATAACAAAGAGAAAGAAGCTTTCTGAGAAACTTCTTTGCGTTCTGTGAAATCATCTCACAGAGTTACAGCTTTCCCCTCAAGAAGACTTTCGCTAAGACAGTTCTTGTGGAATTGCCAAAGTGATGTTTGGAAGCCCAAAGAGGGTTATGGTGAAAAAGGAAATATCCTCAGATGAAATCTGGAAAGAAGCTTTCTGAGAAACTGCTTAGTGTTCGGTTAATTCATCTCACAGAGTTACATCTGTGTTTCGTGGATCTCTTTGCTAGCCTTATTTCTGTGGAATCTGAGAACAGGTATTTCGGATCCCATTGAAGACTATAGGGCCAAAGGAAATATCCTTCGATTACAAAGAGAAAGAAGCTTTCTGAGAAACTTCTTTGTATTCTGTGAAATCATCTTACAGAGTTACAGCCTTCCCCTCAAGAAGCCTTTCGCTAAGACAGTTCTTGTGGAATTGGCAAAGTGATATTTGGATGCCCATAGAGGGCTATGGTGAAAAAGGAAATATCCTCAGATGAAATCTGGAAAGAAGCTTTCTGAGAAACTGCTTAGTGTTCGGTTAATTCATCTCACAGAGTTACATCTGTATTTCGTGTATCTCTTTGTTACCCTTGTTTCTGTGGAATCTGAGAACAGATATTTCGGATCCCTTTGAAGACTATAGGGCCAAAGGAAATATCCTACGATAACAAAGAGAAAGAAGCTTTCTGTGAAACTTCTTTGCGTTCTGTGAAATCATCTCACAGAGTTACAGCTTTCCCCTCAAGAAGCCTTTCGCTAAGACAGTTCTTGTGGAATTGGCAAAGTGATATTTGGAAGCCCATAGAGGGCTATGGTGAAAAAGGAAATATCCTCAGATGGAATCTGGAAAGAAGCTTTCTGAGAAACTGCTTAGTGTTCGGTTCATTCATCTCACATAGTTACATCTGTATTTCGTGGATCTCTTTGCTAGCCTTATTTCTGTGGAATCTGAGAACAGGTATTTCAGATCCCATTGAAGAGTATAGGGCCAAAGGAAATATCCTCCGATTACAAAGAGAAAGAAGGTTTCTGAGAAACTTCTTTGTGTTTTGTGAAATCATCTCACAGAGTTACAGCCTTCCCCTCAAGAAGCCTTTTGCTAGGACAGTTCTTGTGGAATTGGCAAAGTGATATTTGGAAGCCCATAGAGGGCTATGGTGAAAAAGGAAATATCCTCAGATGAAATCTGGAAAGAAGCTTTCTGAGAAACTGCTTAGTGTTCGGTTCATTCATCTCACAGAGTTACATCTGTATTTCGTGGATCTCTTTGCTAGCCTTATTTCTGTGGAATCTAGGAAAGGTATTTCAGATCCCATTGAAGAGTATAGGGCCAAAGGAAATATCCTCCGATTACAAAGAGAAAGAAGCTTTCTTAGAAACTTCTTTGTGTTCTGTGAAATCATCTCACAGAATTACAGCTTTCCCATAAAGAAACCTTTCGCTAAGACAGTTCTCGTGGAATTGGCAAAGTGATATTTGGAAGCCCATAGAGGGCTGTGGTGAAAAAGGAAATATCCTCAGATGAAATCTGGAAAGAAGCTTTCTGAGAAACTGCTTAGTGTTCTGTTCATTCATCTCACAGAGTTACCTCTGTATTTCGTGGATCTCTTTGCTAGGTTTATTTCTGTGGAATCTGAGAACAGATATTTCGGATCGCATTTAAGACTATAGGGCCAAAGGAAATATCCTCCGATTAGAAAGAGAAAGAAGCTTTCTGAGAGACTTCTTTGCGTTCTGTGAAATCGTCTCACAGAGTTACAGCTTTCCTCCCAAGAAGCCTTTCTCTAAGACAGTTCTTGTGGAATTGGCAAAGTGATATTTGGTGGCCCTTAGAGGGCTATGGTGAAAAAGGAAATATCCTCAGATGAAATCTGGAAAGAAGCTTTCTGAGAAACTGCTTAGTGTTCTGTTAATTCATCTCACAGAGTTACATCTGTATTTCCTGGATCTCTTTGCTAGCCTCATTTCTGTGGAATCTAAGAACAGATATTTCGGATCCCTTTGAAGACTATAAGGCCAAAGGAAATATTCTCCGATAACAAAGAGAAAGAAGCTTTCTGAGAAACTTCTTTGTGTTCTGTGAAATCATCTCACAGAGTTACAGCTTTCCCCTCAAGAAGCCTTTCGCTAAGACAGTTCTCGTGGAATTGGCAAAGTGATATTTGAAAGCCCATAAAGGGCTATGGTGAAAAAGGAAATATCCTCAGATGAAATCTGGAAAGAAGCTTTCTGAGAAACTGCTTAGTGTTCTGTTAATTCATCTCACAGAGTTACATCTGTATTTCGTGGATCCCTTTGCTAGCCTTATTTCTGTGGATTCTGAGAACAGGTATTTCAGATCCCTTTGAAGTCTATAGGAGCAAAGCAAATATCCTCCGATTACAAAGAGAAAGAAGCTTTCTTAGAAACTTCTTTGTGTTCTGTGAAATCATCTCACAGAGCTACAGCTTTCCCCTCAAGAAGCCTTTCGCTAAGACAGTTCTTGTGGAATTGGCAAAGTGATATTTGGAAGCCCATAGAGGGCTATGGTGAAAAAGGAAATATCCTCAGATGAAATCTGGAAAGAAGCTTTCTGAGAAACTGCTTAGTGTTCGGTTCATTCATCCCACAGAGTTACATCTGTATTTCGTGGATCTCTTTGCTAGCCTTATTTCTGTGGAATCTGAGAACAGGTATTTCGGATCCCATTGAAGACTATAGGGCCAAAGGAAATATCCTTCGATTACAAAGAGAAAGAAGCTTTCTGAGAAACTTCTTTGTATTCTGTGAAATCATCTTACAGAGTTACAGCCTTCCCCTCAAGAAGCCTTTCGCTAAGACAGTTCTTGTGGAATTGGCAAAGTGATATTTGGAAGCCCATAGAGGGCTATGGTGAAAAAGGAAATATCCTCAGATGAAATCTGGAAAGAAGCTTTCTGAGAAACTGCTTAGTGTTCGGTTAATTCATCTCACAGAGTTACATCTGTATTTCGTGTATCTCTTTGTTACCCTTGTTTCTGTGGAATCTGAGAACAGATATTTCGGATCCCTTTGAAGACTATAGGGCCAAAGGAAATATCCTACGATAACAAAGAGAAAGAAGCTTTCTGAGAAACTTCTTTGCGTTCTGTGAAATCATCTCACAGAGTTACAGCTTTCCCCTCAAGAAGCCTTTCGCTAAGACAGTTCTTGTGGAATTGGCAAAGTGATATTTGGAAGCCCATAGAGGGCTATGGTGAAAAAGGAAATATCCTCAGATGGAATCTGGAAAGAAGCTTTCTGAGAAACTGCTTAGTGTTCGGCTCATTCATCTCACATAGTTACATCTGTATTTCGTGGATCTCTTTGCTAGCCTTATTTCTGTGGAATCTGAGAACAGGTATTTCAGATCCCATTGAAGACTATAGGGCCAAAGGAAATATCCTCCGATTACAAAGAGAAAGAAGGTTTCTGAGAAACTTCTTTGTGTTTTGTGAAATCATCTCACAGAGTTACAGCCTTCCCCTCAAGAAGCCTTTTGCTAGGACAGTTCTTGTGGAATTGGCAAAGTGATATTTGGAAGCCCATAGAGGGCTATGGTGAAAAAGGAAATATCCTCAGATGAAATCTGGAAAGAAGCTTTCTGAGAAACTGCTTAGTGTTCGGTTAATTCATCTCACAGAGTTACATCTGTATTTCGTGGATCTCTTTGCTAGCCTTTTTTCTGTGGAATCTGAGAAAAGGTATTTCAGATCCCATTGAAGAGTATAGGGCCAAAGGAAATATCCTCCGATTACAAAGAGAAAGAAGCTTTCTTAGAAACTTCTTTGTGTTCTGTGAAATCATCTCACAGAATTACAGCTTTCCCATAAAGAAACCTTTCGCTAAGACAGTTCTCGTGGAATTGGCAAAGTGATATTTGGAAGCCAATAGAGGGCTGTGGTGAAAAAGGAAATATCCTCAGATGAAATCTGGAAAGAAGCTTTCTGAGAAACTGCTTAGTGTTCTGTTCATTCATCTCACAGAGTTACCTCTGTATTTCGTGGATCTCTTTGCTAGCCTTATTTCTGTGGAATCTGAGAACAGATATTTCGGATCGCATTTAAGACTATAGGGCCAAAGGAAATATCCTCCGATTACAAAGAGAAAGAAGCTTTCTGAGAGACTTCTTTGCGTTCTGTGAAATCATCTCACAGAGTTACAGCTTTCCTCCCAAGAAGCCTTTCTCTAAGACAGTTCTTGTGGAATTGGCAAAGTGATATTTGGAAGCCCTTAGAGGGCTATGGTGAAAAAGGAAATATCCTCAGATGAAATCTGGAAAGAAGCTTTCTGAGAAACTGCTTAGTGTTCTGTTAATTCATCTCACAGAGTTACATCTGTATTTCCTGGATCTCTTTGCTAGCCTCATTTCTGTGGAATCTAAGAACAGATATTTCGGATCCCTTTGAAGACTATAAGGCCAAAGGAAATATTCTCCGATAACAAAGAGAAAGAAGCTTTCTGAGAGACTTCTTTGCGTTCTGTGAAATCATCTCACAGAGTTACAGCTTTCCCCTCAAGAAGCCTTTCGCTAAGACAGTTCTCGTGGAATTGGCAAAGTGATATTTGGAAGCCCATAGAGGGCTATGGTGAAAAAGGAAATATCCTCAGATGAAATCTGGAAAGAAGCTTTCTGAGAAACTGCTTAGTGTTCTGTTAATTCATCTCACAGAGTTACATCTGCATTTCCTGGATCTCTTTGCTAGCCTCATTTCTGTGGAATCTGAGAACAGATATTTCGGATCCCTTTGAAGAATATAGGGCCAAAGGAAATATTCTCGGATAACAAAGAGAAAGAAGCTTTCTGAGAAACTTCTTTGTGTTCTGTGAAATCATCTCACAGAGTTACAGCTTTCCCCTCAGGAAGCCTTTCGCTACGACAGTTCTTGTGGAATTGGCAAAGTGATATATGGAAGCCCATAGAGGGCTATGGTGAAAAAGGAAATATCCTCAGATGAAATCTGGAAAGAAGCTTTCTGAGAAACTGCTTAGTGTTCTGTTAATTCATCTCAGAGAGTTACATCTGTATTTCGTGGATCTCTTTGCTAGCCTTATTTCTGTGGAATCTGAGAAGAGATATTTCGGATCCCTTTGAAGACTATAGGGCCAAAGGAATTATCCTCCGATAACAAAGAGAAAGAAGCTTTCTGAGAAACTTCTTTGTTTTCTGTGAAATCATCTCACAGAGTTACAGCTTTCCCCTCAAGAAGCCTTTCGCTAAGACCGTTCTTGTGGAATTGACAAAGTGATATTTGGAAGCCCATAGAGGGCTATGGTGATAAAGGAAATATCCTCAGATGAAATCTGGAAAGAAGCTTTCTGAGAAACTGCTTAGTGTTCTGTTAATTCGTCTCACAGAGTTACATCTGTATTTCGTGGATCTCTTTGCTAGCCTTATTTCTGTGGAATCTGAGAACAGATATTTCGGATCCCTTTGAAGACTATAGGGCCAAAGGAAATATCCTCCGATAACAAAGAGAAAGAAGCTTTCTGAGAAACTTCTTTGCGTTCTGTGAAATCATCTCACAGAGTTACAGCCTTCCCCTCTAGAAGCGTTTCGCTAAGACAGTTCTTGTGCAATTGGAAAAGTGATATTTGGAAGCCCACAGAGGGCTATAGTGAAAAAGGAAATATCCTCAGATGAAATCTGGAAAGAAGTTTCTGAGAAACTGCTTAGTGTTCGGTTAATTCATCTCACAGAGTTATATCTGTATTTCGTGGATCTCTTTGTTAGCCTTGTTTCTGTGGAATCTGAGAACAGATATTTCGGATCACTTTGAAGACTATGGGGCCAAAGGAAATATCCAACGACAACAAAGAGAGAAGCTTTCTGAGAAACTTCTTTGCATTCTGTGAAATCATCTCACAGAGTTACAGCTTTCCCCACAAGAAGCCTTTCGCTAAGACAGTTCTTGTGGAATTGGCAAAGTGATATTTGGAAGGCCATAGAGGGCTATGGTGAAAAAGGAAATATCCTCAGATGGAATCTGGAAAGAAGCTTTCTGAGAAACTGCTTAGTGTTCGGTTAATTCATCTCACAGAGTTACATCTGTATTTCGTGTATCTCTTTGTTACCCTTGTTTCTGTGGAATCTGAGAACAGATATTTCGGATCCCTTTGAAGACTATAGGGCCAAAGGAAATATCCTACGATAACAAAGAGAAAGAAGCTTTCTGAGAAACTTCTTTGCGTTCTGTGAAATCATCTCACAGAGTTACAGCTTTCCCCTCAAGAAGCCTTTCGCTAAGACAGTTCTTGTGGAATTGGCAAAGTGATATTTGGAAGCCCATAGAGGGCTATGGTGAAAAAGGAAATATCCTCAGATGGAATCTGGAAAGAAGCTTTCTGAGAAACTGCTTAGTGTTCGGCTCATTCATCTCACATAGTTACATCTGTATTTCGTGGATCTCTTTGCTAGCCTTATTTCTGTGGAATCTGAGAACAGGTATTTCAGATCCCATTGAAGACTATAGGGCCAAAGGAAATATCCTCCGATTACAAAGAGAAAGAAGGTTTCTGAGAAACTTCTTTGTGTTTTGTGAAATCATCTCACAGAGTTACAGCCTTCCCCTCAAGAAGCCTTTTGCTAGGACAGTTCTTGTGGAATTGGCAAAGTGATATTTGGAAGCCCATAGAGGGCTATGGTGAAAAAGGAAATATCCTCAGATGAAATCTGGAAAGAAGCTTTCTGAGAAACTGCTTAGTGTTCGGTTAATTCATCTCACAGAGTTACATCTGTATTTCGTGGATCTCTTTGCTAGCCTTTTTTCTGTGGAATCTGAGAAAAGGTATTTCAGATCCCATTGAAGAGTATAGGGCCAAAGGAAATATCCTCCGATTACAAAGAGAAAGAAGCTTTCTTAGAAACTTCTTTGTGTTCTGTGAAATCATCTCACAGAATTACAGCTTTCCCATAAAGAAACCTTTCGCTAAGACAGTTCTCGTGGAATTGGCAAAGTGATATTTGGAAGCCAATAGAGGGCTGTGGTGAAAAAGGAAATATCCTCAGATGAAATCTGGAAAGAAGCTTTCTGAGAAACTGCTTAGTGTTCTGTTCATTCATCTCACAGAGTTACCTCTGTATTTCGTGGATCTCTTTGCTAGCCTTATTTCTGTGGAATCTGAGAACAGATATTTCGGATCGCATTTAAGACTATAGGGCCAAAGGAAATATCCTCCGATTACAAAGAGAAAGAAGCTTTCTGAGAGACTTCTTTGCGTTCTGTGAAATCATCTCACAGAGTTACAGCTTTCCTCCCAAGAAGCCTTTCTCTAAGACAGTTCTTGTGGAATTGGCAAAGTGATATTTGGAAGCCCTTAGAGGGCTATGGTGAAAAAGGAAATATCCTCAGATGAAATCTGGAAAGAAGCTTTCTGAGAAACTGCTTAGTGTTCTGTTAATTCATCTCACAGAGTTACATCTGTATTTCCTGGATCTCTTTGCTAGCCTCATTTCTGTGGAATCTAAGAACAGATATTTCGGATCCCTTTGAAGACTATAAGGCCAAAGGAAATATTCTCCGATAACAAAGAGAAAGAAGCTTTCTGAGAGACTTCTTTGCGTTCTGTGAAATCATCTCACAGAGTTACAGCTTTCCCCTCAAGAAGCCTTTCGCTAAGACAGTTCTCGTGGAATTGGCAAAGTGATATTTGGAAGCCCATAGAGGGCTATGGTGAAAAAGGAAATATCCTCAGATGAAATCTGGAAAGAAGCTTTCTGAGAAACTGCTTAGTGTTCTGTTAATTCATCTCACAGAGTTACATCTGCATTTCCTGGATCTCTTTGCTAGCCTCATTTCTGTGGAATCTGAGAACAGATATTTCGGATCCCTTTGAAGAATATAGGGCCAAAGGAAATATTCTCGGATAACAAAGAGAAAGAAGCTTTCTGAGAAACTTCTTTGTGTTCTGTGAAATCATCTCACAGAGTTACAGCTTTCCCCTCAGGAAGCCTTTCGCTACGACAGTTCTTGTGGAATTGGCAAAGTGATATATGGAAGCCCATAGAGGGCTATGGTGAAAAAGGAAATATCCTCAGATGAAATCTGGAAAGAAGCTTTCTGAGAAACTGCTTAGTGTTCTGTTAATTCATCTCAGAGAGTTACATCTGTATTTCGTGGATCTCTTTGCTAGCCTTATTTCTGTGGAATCTGAGAAGAGATATTTCGGATCCCTTTGAAGACTATAGGGCCAAAGGAATTATCCTCCGATAACAAAGAGAAAGAAGCTTTCTGAGAAACTTCTTTGTTTTCTGTGAAATCATCTCACAGAGTTACAGCTTTCCCCTCAAGAAGCCTTTCGCTAAGACCGTTCTTGTGGAATTGACAAACTGATATTTGGAAGCCCATAGAGGGCTATGGTGATAAAGGAAATATCCTCAGATGAAATCTGGAAAGAAGCTTTCTGAGAAACTGCTTAGTGTTCTGTTAATTCGTCTCACAGAGTTACATCTGTATTTCGTGGATCTCTTTGCTAGCCTTATTTCTGTGGAATCTGAGAACAGATATTTCGGATCCCTTTGAAGACTATAGGGCCAAAGGAAATATCCTCCGATAACAAAGAGAAAGAAGCTTTCTGAGAAACTTCTTTGCGTTCTGTGAAATCATTCACAGAGTTACAGCCTTCCCCTCTAGAAGCCTTTCGCTAAGACAGTTCTTGTGCAATTGGAAAAGTGATATTTGGAAGCCCACAGAGGGCTATAGTGAAAAAGGAAATATCCTCAGATGAAATCTGGAAAGAAGTTTCTGAGAAACTACTTAGTGTTCGGTTAATTCATCTCACAGAGTTATATCTGTATTTCGTGGATCTCTTTGTTAGCCTTGTTTCTGTGGAATCTGAGAACAGATATTTCGGATCACTTTGAAGACTATGGGGCCAAAGGAAATATCCAACGACAACAAAGAGAGAAGCTTTCTGAGAAACTTCTTTGCATTCTGTGAAATCATCTCACAGAGTTACAGCTTTCCCCACAAGAAGCCTTTCGCTAAGACAGTTCTTGTGGAATTGGCAAAGTGATATTTGGAAGGCCATAGAGGGCTATGGTGAAAAAGGAAATATCCTCAGATGGAATCTGGAAAGAAGCTTTCTGAGAAATTGCTTAGTGTTCGGTTCATTCATCTCACAGAGTTACATCTGTATTTCGTGGATCTCTTTGCTAGCCTTATTTCTGTGGAATCTGAGAACAGGTATTTCAGATCCCATTGATGACTATAGGGCCAAAGGAAATATCCTCCGATTACAAAGAGAAAGAAGCTTTCTAAGCAACTTCTTTGCGTTCTGTGAAATCATCTCACAGAGTTACAGCTTTCCCCTCAAGAAGTCTTTCGCTAAGACAGTTCTTGTGTAATTGGCAAAGAGATATTTGGAAGCCCATAGAGGTCTATGGTGAAAAAGGAAATATCCTCAGATGAAATCTGGAAAGAAGCTTTCTGAGAAACTACTTAGTGTTCTGTTCATTCATCTCACAGAGTTACATCTGTATTTCGTGGATCTCTTTGCTAGCCTTATTTCTGTGGAATCTGAGAACAGGTATTTCAGATCCCATTGAAGGGTATAGGGACAAAGGAAATATCCTCCGATTACAAAGAGAAAGAAGCTTTCTGAGAAACTTCTTAGTGTTCTGTGAAATCATCTCACAGAGTTACAGCCTTCCCCTCAAGAAGCCTTTCGCTAAGACAGTTCTTGTGGAATTGGCAAAGTGATATATGGAAGCCCATAGAGGGCTATGGTGAAAAAGGAAATATCCTCCGATGAAATCTGGAAAGAAGCTTTCTGAGAAACTGCTTAGTGTTCGGTTAATTCATCTCACAGAGTTACATCTGTATTTCGTGGATCTCTTTGTTAGCCTTGTTTCTGTGGTATCTGAGAACAGATATTTCGGATCACTTTGAAGACTATAGGGCCAAAGGAAATATCCTACGATAACTAAGAGAAAGAAGCTTTCTGAGAAACTTCTTTGCGTTCTGTGAAATCATCTCACAGAGTTACAGCTTTCCCCTCAAGAAGCCTTTCGCTAAGACCGTTCTTGTGGAATTGACAAAGTGATATTTGGAAGCCCATAGAGGGCTATGGTGAAAAAGGAAATATCCTCAGATGAAATCTGGAAAGAAGCTTTCTGAGAAACTGCTTAGTGTTCTGTTAATTCATCTCACAGAGTTACATCTGTATTTCGTGGATCTCTTTGTTAGCCTTGTTTCTGTGGAATCTGAGAACAGATATTTCGGATCACTTTGAAGACTATAGGGCCAAAGGAAATATCCAACGATAACAAAGAGAAAGAAGCTTTCTTAGAAACTTCTTTGCATTCTGTGAAATCATCTCACAGAGTTACAGCTTTCCCCACAAGAGGCCTTTCGCTAAGACAGTTCTTGTGGAATTGGCAAAGTGATATTTGGAAGCCCATAGAGGGCTATGGTGAAAAAGGAAATATCCTCAGATGGAATCTGGAAAGAAGCTTTCTGAGAAATTGCTTAGTGTTCGGTTCATTCATCTCACAGAGTTACATCTGTATTTCGTGGATCTCTTTGCTAGCCTTATTTCTGTGGAATCTGAGAACAGGTATTGCAGATCCCATTGAAGGGTATAGGGCCAAAGGAAATATCCTCCGAATACAAAGAGAAAGAAGCTTTCTGAGAGACTTCTTTGCGTTCTGTGAAATCATCTCACAGAGTTACAGCTTTCCTCTCAAGAAGCCTTTCGCTAAGACAGTTCTTGTGAAATTGGCAAAGTGATATTTGGAAGCCCATAGAGGGCTACGGTGAAAAAGGAAATATCCTCAGATGAAATCTGGAAAGAAGCTTTCCGAGAAAATGCTTAGTGTTCTGTTAATTCATCTCACAGAGTTACATCTGAATTTCCTGGATCTCTTTGCTAGCCTCATTTCTGTGGAATCTGAGAACAGATATTTCAGATCCCTTTGAAGACTATAGGGCCAAAGGAAATATTCTCCGATAACAAAGAGAAAGAAGCTTTCTGAGAAACTTCTTTGTGTTCTGTGAAATCATCTCACAGAGTTACAGCTTTCCACTCAGGAAGCCTTTCGCTAAGACAGTTCTTGTGGAATTGGTAAAGTGATATTTGGAAGCCAATAGAGGGCTATGGTGAAAAAGGAAATATCCACAGATCAAATCTGGAAAGAAGCTTTCTGAGAAACTGCTTAGTGTTCTGTTAATTCACCTCAAAGAGTTACATCTGTATTTCGTGGATCTCTTTGCTAGCCTTATTTCTGTGGATTCTGAGAACAGGTATTTCAGATCCCATTGAAGACTATAAGGCCAAAGCAAATATCCTCCGATTACAAAGAGAAAGAAGCTTTCTGAGAAACTTCTTTGTGTTCTGTGAAATAAACTCACAGAGTTACAGCCTTCCCCTCAAGAAGCCTTTCGCTAAGACAGTTCTTGTGGAATTGGCAAAGTGATATTTGGAAGCCCATAGAGGGCTATGGTGAAAAAGGAAATATCCTCAGATGAAATCTGGAAAGAAGCTTTCTGAGAAACTGCTTAGTGTTCGGTTAATTCATCTCACAGAGTTACATCTTTATTTCGTGGATCTCATTGCTAGCCTTATTTCTGTGGAATCTGAGAACAGGTATTTCAGATCCCATTGATGACTATAGGGCCAAAGGAAATATCCTCCGATTACAAAGAGAAAGAAGCTTTCTAAGCAACTTCTTTGCGTTCTGTGAAATCATCTCACAGAGTTACAGCTTTCCCCTCAAGAAGTCTTTCGCTAAGACAGTTCTTGTGTAATTGGCAAAGAGATATTTGGAAGCCCATAGAGGTCTATGGTGAAAAAGGAAATATCCTCAGATGAAATCTGGAAAGAAGCTTTCTGAGAAACTACTTAGTGTTCTGTTCATTCATCTCACAGAGTTACATCTGTACTTCGTGGATCTCTTTGCTAGCCTTATTTCTGTGGAATCTGAGAACAGATATTTCGGATCCCATTTAAGACTATAGGGCCAAAGGAAATATCCTCCGATTACAAAGAGAAAGAAGCTTTCTGAGAGACTTCTTTGCGTTCTGTGAAATCATCTCACAGAGTTACAGCTTTCCTCTCAGGAAGCCTTACGCTAAGACAGTTCTTGTGAAATTGGCAAAGTGATATTTGGAAGCCCATAGAGGGCTATGGTGAAAAAGGAAATATCCTCAGATGAAATCTGGAAAGAAGCTTTCTGAGAAACTGCTTAGTGTTCTGTTAATTCATCTCACAGAGTTACATCTGCATTTCCTGGATCTCTTTGCTAGCCTCATTTCTGTGGAATCTGAGAACAGATATTTCGGATCCCTTTGAAGACTTTAGGGCCAAAGGAAATATTCTCGGATAACAAAGAGAAAGAAGCTTTCTGAGAAACTTCTTTGTGTTCTGTGAAATCATCTCACAGAGTTACAGCTTTCCCCTCAGGAAGCCTTTCGCTACGACAGTTCTTGTGGAATTGGCAAAGTGATATATGGAAGCCCATAGAGGGCTAAGGTGAAAAAGGAAATATCCTCAGATGAAATCTGGAAAGAAGCTTTCTGAGAAACTGCTTAGTGTTCTGTTAATTCATCTCAGAGAGTTACATCTGTATTTCGTGGATCTCTTTGCTAGCCTTATTTCTGTGGAATCTGAGAACAGATATTTCGGATCCCTTTGAAGACTATAGGGCCAAAGGAATTATCCTCCGATAACAAAGAGAAAGAAGCTTTCTGAGAAACTTCTTTGTTTTCTGTGAAATCATCTCACAGAGTTACAGCTTTCCCCTCAAGAAGCCTTTCGCTAAGACCGTTCTTGTGGAATTGACAAAGTGATATTTGGAAGCCCATAGAGGGCTATGGTGATAAAGGAAATATCCTCAGATGAAATCTGGAAAGAAGCTTTCTGAGAAACTGCTTAGTGTTCTGTTAATTCGTCTCACAGAGTTACATCTGTATTTCGTGGATCTCTTTGCTAGCCTTATTTCTGTGGAATCTGAGAACAGATATTTCGGATCCCTTTGAAGACTAGGGCCAAAGGAAATATCCTCCGATAACAAAGAGAAAGAAGCTTTCTGAGAAACTTCTTTGCGTTCTGTGAAATCATCTCACAGAGTTACAGCCTTCCCCTCAAGAAGCCTTTCGCTAAGACAGTTCTTGTGCAATTGGAAAAGTGATATTTGGAAGCCCACAGAGGGCTATTGTGAAAAAGGAAATATCCTCAGATGAAATCTGGAAAGAAGCTTTCTGAGAAACTGCTTAGTGTTCGGTTAATTCATCTCACAGAGTTATATCTGTATTTCGTGGATCTCTTTGTTAGCCTTGTTTCTGTGGAATCTGAGAACAGATATTTCGGATCACTTTGAAGACTATAGGGCCAAAGGAAATATCCAACGATAACAAAGAGAGAAGCTTTCTGAGAAACTTCTTTGCATTCTGTGAAATCATCTCACAGAGTTACAGCTTTCCCCACAAGAAGCCTTTCGCTAAGACAGTTCTTGTGGAATTGGCAAAGTGATATTTGGAAGGCCATAGAGGGCTATGGTGAAAAAGGAAATATCCTCAGATGGAATCTGGAAAGAAGATTTCTGAGAAATTGCTTAGTGTTCGGTTCATTCATCTCACAGAGTTACATCTGTATTTCTTGGATCTCTTTGCTAGCCTTATTTCTGTGGAATCTGAGAACAGGTATTTCAGATCCCATTGAAGGGTATAGGGAGAAAGGAAATATCCTCCGATTACAAAGAGAAAGAAGCTTTCTGAGAAACTTCTTAGTGTTCTGTGAAATCATCTCACAGAGTTACAGCCTTCCCCTCAAGAAGCCTTTCGCTAAGACAGTTCTTGTGGAATTGGCAAAGTGATATATGGAAGCCCATAGAGGGCTATGGTGAAAAAGGAAATATCCTCAGATGAAATCTGGAAAGAAGCTTTCTGAGAAACTGCTTAGTGTTCGGTTAATTCATCTCACAGAGTTACATCTGTATTTCGTGGATCTCTTTGTTAGCCTTGTTTCTGTGGTATCTGAGAACAGATATTTCGTATCACTTTGAAGACTATAGGGCCAAAGGAAATATCCTACGATAACTAAGAGAAAGAAGCTTTCTGAGAAACTTCTTTGCGTTCTGTGAAATCATCTCACAGAGTTACAGCTTTCCCCTAAAGAAGCCTTTCGCTAAGACAGGTCTTGTGGAATTGGCAAAGTGATATTTGGAAGCCCATAGAGGGCTATGGTGAAAAAGGAAATATCCTCAGATGGAATCTGGAAAGAAGCTTTCTGAGAATCTGGTTAGTGTTCGGTTCATTCATCTCACAGAGTTACATCTGTATTTCGTGGATCTCTTTGCTAGCCTTATTTCTGTGGAATATGAGAACAGGTATTTCAGATCCCATTGAAGACTATAGGGCCAAAGGAAATATCCTCTGATTACAAAGAGAAAGAAGCTTTCTGAGAAACTTCTTTGTGTTCCGTGAAATCATCTCACAGAATTACAGCTTTCCCCTAAAGAAGCCTTTCGCTAAGACAGTTCTTGTGGAATTGGCAAAGTGATATTTGGAAGCTCATAGAGGGCTATCGTGAAAAAGGAAATATCCTCAGACGAAATCTGGAAAGAAGCTTTCTGAGAAACTGCTTAGTGTTCTGTTAATTCACCTCACAGAGTTACATCTGTATTTCGTGGATCTCTTTGCTAGCCTTATTTCTGTGGAATCTGAGAACAGATATTTCGGATCCCATTGAAGACTATAGGGCCAAAGGAAATATCCTCCGATAACAAAGAGAAAGAAGCTTTCTGAGAAACTTCTTTGCGTTCTGTGAAATCATCTCACAGAGTTACAGCTTTCCCCTCAAGAAGCCTTTCGCTAAGACAGTTCTTGTGGAATTGGCAAAGTGATATTTGGAAGCCCGTAGAGGGCTATGGTGAAAAAGAAAATATCCTTAGATGAAATCTGGAAAGAAGCTTTCTGTGAAACTGCTTAGTGTTCGGTTAATTCATCTCACAGAGTTACATCTGTATTTCCTGGATCTCTTTGCTAGCCTTATTTCTGTGGAATCTGAGAACAGATATTTCGGATCCCTTTGAAGACTATTGGGCCAAAGGAAATATTCTCCGATAACAAAGAGAAAGAAGTTTTCTGAGAAACTTCTTTGTATTCTGTGAAATCATCTCACAGAGTTACAGCTTTCCCCTCAAGAAGCCTTTCGCTAAGACAGTTCTTGTGGAATTGGCGAAGTGAAATTTGGAAGCCCATAGAGGGCTGTAGTGAAAAAGGAAATATCCTCAGATGAAATCTGGAAAGAAGCTTTCTGAGAAACTGCTTAGTGTTCTGCTAATTCATCTCAGAGAGTTACATCTGTATTTCCTGGATCTCTTTGCTAGCCTTATTTCTGTGGAATCTGAGAACAGATATTTCGGATCCCTTTGAAGACTATAAGGCCAAAGGAAATATTCTCCGATAACAAAGAGAAAGAAGCTTTCTGAGAAACTTCTTTGTGTTCTGTGAAATCATCTCGCAGAGTTACAGCTTTCCCCTCAAGAAGCCTTTCGCTAAGACAGTTCTCGTGGAATTGGCAAAGTGATATTTGAAAGCCCATAAAGGGCTATGGTGATAAAGGAAATATCCTCAGATGAAATCTGGAAAGTAGCTTTCTGAGAAACTGCTTAGTGTTCTGTTAATTCATCTCACAGAGTTACATCTGTATTTCGTGGATCTCTTTGCTAGCCTTATTTCTGTGGATTCTGAGAACAGTTATTTCAGATCCCTTTGAAGTCTATAGGAGCAAAGCAAATATCCTCCGATTACAAAGAGAAAGAAGCTTTCTTAGAAACTTCTTTGTGTTCTGTGAAATCATCTCACAGAGTTACAGCTTTCCCCTCAAGAAGCCTTTCGCTAAGACAGTTCTTGTGGAATTGGCAAAGTGATATTTGGAAGCCCATAGAGGGCTATGGTGAAAAAGGAAATATCCTCAGATGAAACCTGGAAAGAAGCTTTCTGAGAAACTGCTTAGTGTTCTGTTAATTCATCTCACAGGGTTACATCTGTATTTCTTGGATCTCTTTGCTAGCCTTATTTCTGTGGAATCTGAGAACAGGTATTTCAGATCCCATTGAAGACTATAGGGCCAAAGCAAATATCCTCGGATTACAAAGAGAAAGAAGCTTTTTTGAAACTTCTTTGTGTTCTGTGAAATCATCTCACAGAGTTACAGCTTTCCCCTCAAGAAGCCTTTCGCTAAGAAAGTTCTTGTGGAATTGGCAAAGTGATATTTGGAAGCCCATAGAGGGCTATGGTGAAAAAGGAAATATCCGCGGATGAAACCTGGAAAGAAGCTTTCAGAGAAACTCCTTAGTGTTCGTTTAATTCATCTCACAGAATTACATCTGTACTTCGTGGACCTCTTTGCTAGCCTTATTTCTGTGGAATCTGAGAACAGATATTTCGGATCCCATTGAAGACTATAGGGCCAAAGGAAATATCCTCCGATAACAAAGAGAAAGAAGCTTTCTGAGAAACTTCTTTACGTTCTGTGAAATCATCTCACAGAGTTACAGCTTTCCCCTCAAGAAGCCTTTCGCTAAGACCGTTCTTGTGGAATTGACAAAGTGATATTTGGAAGCCCATAGAGGGCTATGGTGAAAAAGGAAATATCCTCAGATGAAATCTGGAAAGAACCTTTCTGAGAAACTGCTTAGTGTTCTGTTAATTCATCTCACAGAGTTACATCTGTATTTCGTGGATCTCTTTGCTAGCCTTATTTCTGTGGAATCTGAGAACAGATATTTCGGATCCCTTTGAAGACTATAGGGCCAAAGGAAATATCCTCCAATAACAAAGAGAAAGAAGCTTTCTGAGAAACTTCTTTGCGTTCTGTGAATTCAACTCACAGAGTTACAGAATTCCCCTCAAGAAGCCTTTCGCTAAGACAGTTCTTGTGCAATTGGCAAAGTGATATTTGGAAGCCCATAGAGGGCTATGGTGAAAAAGGAAATATCCTCAGATGAAATCTGGTAAAGAAGCTTTCTGACAAACTGCTTAGTGTTCGGTTAATTCATCTCACAGAGTTATATCTGTATTTCGTGGATCTCTTTGTTAGCCTTGTTTCTGTGGAATCTGAGAACAGATATTTCGGATCCCTTTGAAGACTATAGGGCCAAAGGAAATATCCAACGATAATAAAGAGAAAGAAGCTTTCTTAGAAACTTCTTTGCATTCTGTGAAATCATCTCACAGAGTTACAGCTTTCCCCACAAGAGGCCTTTCGCTAAGACAGTTCTTGTGGAATTGGCAAAGTGATATTTGGAAGCCCATAGAGGGCTATGGTGAAAAAGGAAATATCCTCAGATGGAATCTGGAAAGAAGCTTTCTGAGAAATTGCTTAGTGTTCGGTTCATTCATCTCACAGAGTTACATCTGTATTTCGTGGATCTCTTTGCTAGCCTTATTTCTGTGGAATCTGAGAACAGGTATTGCAGATCCCATTGAAGGGTATAGGGCCAAAGGAAATATCCTCCGATTACAAAGAGAAAGAAGCTTTCTGAGAGACTTCTTTGCGTTCTGTGAAATCATCTCACAGAGTTACAGCTTTCCTCTCAAGAAGCCTTTCGCTAAGACAGTTCTTGTGAAATTGGCAAAGTGATATTTGGAAGCCCATAGAGGGCTACGGTGAAAAAGGAAATATCCTCAGATGAAATCTGTAAAGAAGCTTTCCGAGAAACTGCTTAGTGTTCTGTTAATTCATCTCACAGAGTTACATCTGAATTTCCTGGATCTCTTTGCTAGCCTCATTTCTGTGGAAACTGAGAACAGATATTTCAGATCCCTTTGAAGACTATAGGGCCAAAGGAAATATTCTCCGATAACAAAGAGAAAGAAGATTTCTGAGAAACTTCTTTGTGTTCTGTGAAATCATCTCACAGAGTTACAGCTTTCCCCTCAGGAAGCCTTTCGCTAAGACAGTTCTTGTGGAATTGGTAAAGTGATATTTGG
The DNA here is from genome assembly GCF_049350105.2 of Macaca mulatta. Taxonomy (NCBI): domain Eukaryota; kingdom Metazoa; phylum Chordata; class Mammalia; order Primates; family Cercopithecidae; genus Macaca; species Macaca mulatta. The sequence goes on along the minus strand of NC_133415.1, from coordinate 54,012,197 downwards.
AAGCCCATAGAGGGCTATGGTGAAAAAGGAAATATCCACAGATCAAATCTGGAAAGAAGCTTTCTGAGAAACTGCTTAGTGTTCTGTTAATTCACCTCACAGAGTTACATCTGTATTTCGTGGATCTCTTTGCTAGCCTTATTTCTGTGGATTCTGAGAACAGGTATTTCAGATCCCATTGAAGACTATAAGGCCAAAGCAAATATCCTCCGATTACAAAGAGAAAGAAGCTTTCTGAGAAACTTCTTTGTGTTCTGTGAAATAAACTCACAGAGTTACAGCCTTCCCCTCAAGAAGCCTTTCGCTAAGACAGTTGTTGTGGAATTGGCAAAGTGATATTTGGAAGCCCATAGAGGGCTATGGTGAAAAAGGAAATATCCTCAGATGAAATCTGGAAAGAAGCTTTCTGAGAAACTGCTTAGTGTTCGGTTAATTCATCTCACAGAGTTACATCTTTATTTCGTGGATCTCATTGCTAGCCTTATTTCTGTGGAATCTGAGAACAGGTATTTCAGATCCCATTGATGACTATAGGGCCAAAGGAAATATCCTCCGATTACAAAGAGAAAGAAGCTTTCTAAGCAACTTCTTTGCGTTCTGTGAAATCATCTCACAGAGTTACAGCATTCCCCTCAAGAAGTCTTTCGCTAAGACAGTTCTTGTGGAATTGGCAAAGAGATATTTGGAAGCCCATAGAGGTCTATGGTGAAAAAGGAAATATCCTCAGATGAAATCTGGAAAGAAGCTTTCTGAGAAACTACTTAGTGTTCTGTTCATTCATCTCACAGAGTTACATCTGTATTTCGTGGATCTCTTTGCTAGCCTTATTTCTGTGGAATCTGAGAACAGATATTTCGGATCCCATTTAAGACTATAGGGCCAAAGGAAATATCCTCCGATTACAAAGAGAAAGAAGCTTTCTGAGAGACTTCTTTGCGTTCTGTGAAATCATCTCACAGAGTTACAGCTTTCCTCTCAGGAAGCCTTACGCTAAGACAGTTCTTGTGAAATTGGCAAAGTGATATTTGGAAGCCCATAGAGGGCTATGGTGAAAAAGGAAATATCCTCAGATGAAATCTGGAAAGAAGCTTTCTGAGAAACTGCTTAGTGTTCTGTTAATTCATCTCACAGAGTTACATCTGCATTTCCTGGATCTCTTTGCTAGCCTCATTTCTGTGGAATCTGAGAACAGATATTTCGGATCCCTTTGAAGACTATAGGGCCAAAGGAAATATTCTCGGATAACAAAGAGAAAGAAGCTTTCTGAGAAAATTCTTTGTGTTCTGTGAAATCATCTCACAGAGTTACAGCTTTCCCCTCAGGAAGCCTTTCGCTACGACAGTTCTTGTGGAATTGGCAAAGTGATATATGGAAGCCCATAGAGGGCTATGGTGAAAAAGGAAATATCCTCAGATGAAATCTGGAAAGAAGCTTTCTGAGAAACTGCTTAGTGTTCTGTTAATTCATCTCAGAGAGTTACATCTGTATTTCGTGGATCTCTTTGCTAGCCTTATTTCTGTGGAATCTGAGAACAGATATTTCGGATCCGTTTGAAGACTGTAGGGCCAAAGGAATTATCCTCCGATAACAAAGAGAAAGAAGCTTTCTGAGAAACTTCTTTGTTTTCTGTGAAATCATCTCACAGAGTTACAGCTTTCCCCTCAAGAAGCCTTTCGCTAAGACCGTTCTTGTGGAATTGACAAAGTGATATTTGGAAGCCCATAGAGGGCTATGGTGAAAAAGGAAATATCCTCAGATGAAATCTGGAAAGTAGCTTTCTGAGAAACTGCTTAGTGTTCTGTTAATTCATCTCACAGAGTTACATCTGTATTTCGTGGATCTCTTTGCTAGCCTTATTTCTGTGGATTCTGAGAACAGGTATTTCAGATCCCTTTGAAGTCTATAGGAGCAAAGCAAATATCCTCCGATTACAAAGAGAAAGAAGCTTTCTTAGAAACTTCTTTGTGTTCTGTGAAATCATCTCACAGAGTTACAGCTTTCCCCTCAAGAAGCCTTTCGCTAAGACAGTTCTTGTGGAATTGGCAAAGTGATATTTGGAAGCCCATAGAGGGCTATGGTGAAAAAGGAAATATCCTCAGATGAAACCTGGAAAGAAGCTTTCTGAGAAACTGCTTAGTGTTCTGTTAATTCATCTCACAGGGTTACATCTGTATTTCTTGGATCTCTTTGCTAGCCTTATTTCTGTGGAATCTGAGAACAGGTATTTCAGATCCCATTGAAGACTATAGTGCCAAAGCAAATATCCTCGGATTACAAAGAGAAAGAAGCTTTTTTGAAACTTCTTTGTGTTCTGTGAAATCATCTCACAGAGTTACAGCTTTCCCCTCAAGAAGCCTTTCGCTAAGAAAGTTCTTGTGGAATTGGCAAAGTGATATTTGGAAGCCCATAGAGGGCTATGGTGAAAAAGGAAATATCCGCGGATGAAACCTGGAAAGAAGCTTTCAGAGAAACTCCTTAGTGTTCGTTTAATTCATCTCACAGAATTACATCTGTACTTCGTGGACCTCTTTGCTAGCCTTATTTCTGTGGAATCTGAGAACAGATATTTCGGATCCCATTGAAGACTAGAGGGCCAAAGGAAATATCCTCCGATAACAAAGAGAAAGAAGCTTTCTGAGAAACTTCTTTACGTTCTGTGAAATCATCTCACAGAGTTACAGCTTTCCCCTCAAGAAGCCTTTCGCTAAGACCGTTCTTGTGGAATTGACAAAGTGATATTTGGAAGCCCATAGAGGGCTATGGTGAAAAAGGAAATATCCTCAGATGAAATCTGGAAAGAACCTTTCTGAGAAACTGCTTAGTGTTCTGTTAATTCATCTCACAGAGTTACATCTGTATTTCGTGGATCTCTTTGCTAGCCTTATTTCTGTGGAATCTGAGAACAGATATTTCGGATCCCTTTGAAGACTATAGGGCCAAAGGAAATATCCTCCAATAACAAAGAGAAAGAAGCTTTCTGAGAAACTTCTTTGCGTTCTGTGAATTCAACTCACAGAGTTACAGAATTCCCCTCAAGAAGCCTTTCGCTAAGACAGTTCTTGTGCAATTGGCAAAGTGATATTTGGAAGCCCATAGAGGGCTATGGTGAAAAAGGAAATATCCTCAGATGAAATCTGGTAAAGAAGCTTTCTGACAAACTGCTTAGTGTTCGGTTAATTCATCTCACAGAGTTATATCTGTATTTCGTGGATCTCTTTGTTAGCCTTGTTTCTGTGGAATCTGAGAACAGATATTTCGGATCCCTTTGAAGACTATAGGGCCAAAGGAAATATCCAACGATAATAAAGAGAAAGAAGCTTTCTTAGAAACTTCTTTGCATTCTGTGAAATCATCTCACAGAGTTACAGCTTTCCCCACAAAAGGCCTTTCGCTAAGACAGTTCTTGTGGAATTGGCAAAGTGATATTTGGAAGCCCATAGAGGGCTATGGTGAAAAAGGAAATATCCTCAGATGGAATCTGGAAAGAAGCTTTCTGAGAAATTGCTTAGTGTTTGGTTCATTCATCTCACAGAGTTACATCTGTATGGCGTGGATCTCTTTGCTAGCCTTATTTCTGTGGAATCTGAGAACAGGTATTGCAGATCCCATTGAATGGTATAGGGCCAAAGGAAATATCCTCCGATTACAAAGAGAAAGAAGCTTTCTGAGAGACTTCTTTGCGTTCTGTGAAATCATCTCACAGAGTTACAGCTTTCCTCTCAAGAAGCCTTTCGCTAAGACAGTTCTTGTGAAATTGGCAAAGTGATATTTGGAAGCCCATAGAGGGCTACGGTGAAAAAGGAAATATCCTCAGATGAAATCTGGAAAGAAGCTTTCCGAGAAACTGCTTAGTGTTCTGTTAATTCATCACACAGAGTTACATCTGAATTTCCTGGATCTCTTTGCTAGCCTCATTTCTGTGGAAACTGAGAACAGATATTTCAGATCCCTTTGAAGACTATAGGGCCAAAGGAAATATTCTCCGATAACAAAGAGAAAGAAGCTTTCTGAGAAACTTCTTTGTGTTCTGTGAAATCATCTCACAGAGTTACAGCTTTCCCCTCAGGAAGCCTTTCGCTAAGACAGTTCTTGTGGAATTGGTAAAGTTATATTTGGAAGCCCATAGAGGGCTATGGTGAAAAAGGAAATATCCACAGATCAAATCTGGAAAGAAGCTTTCTGAGAAACTGCTTAGTGTTCTGTTAATTCACCTCACAGAGTTACATCTGTATTTCGTGGATCTCTTTGCTAGCCTTATTTCTGTGGATTCTGAGAACAGGTATTTCAGATCCCATTGAAGACTATAAGGCCAAAGCAAATATCCTCCGATTACAAAGAGAAAGAAGCTTTCTGAGAAACTTCTTTGTGTTCTGTGAAATAAACTCACAGAGTTACAGCCTTCCCCTCAAGAAGCCTTTCGCTAAGACAGTTGTTGTGGAATTGGCAAAGTGATATTTGGAAGCCCATAGAGGGCTATGGTGAAAAAGGAAATATCCTCAGATGAAATCTGGAAAGAAGCTTTCTGAGAAACTGCTTAGTGTTCGGTTAATTCATCTCACAGAGTTACATCTTTATTTCGTGGATCTCATTGCTAGCCTTATTTCTGTGGAATCTGAGAACAGGTATTTCAGATCCCATTGATGACTATAGGGCCAAAGGAAATATTCTCCGATTACAAAGAGAAAGAAGCTTTCTAAGCAACTTCTTTGCGTTCTGTGAAATCATCTCACAGAGTTACAGCTTTCCCCTCAAGAAGTCTTTCGCTAAGACAGTTCTTGTGGAATTGGCAAAGAGATATTTGGAAGCCCATAGAGGTCTATGGTGAAAAAGGAAATATCCTCAGATGAAATCTGGAAAGAAGCTTTCTGAGAAACTACTTAGTGTTCTGTTCATTCATCTCACAGAGTTACATCTGTATTTCGTGGATCTCTTTGCTAGCCTTATTTCTGTGGAATCTGAGAACAGATATTTCGGATCCCATTTAAGACTATAGGGCCAAAGGAAATATCCTCCGATTACAAAGAGAAAGAAGCTTTCTGAGAGACTTCTTTGCGTTCTGTGAAATCATCTCACAGAGTTACAGCTTTCCTCTCAGGAAGCCTTACGCTAAGACAGTTCTTGTGAAATTGGCAAAGTGATATTTGGAAGCCCATAGAGGGCTATGGTGAAAAAGGAAATATCCTCAGATGAAATCTGGAAAGAAGCTTTCTGAGAAACTGCTTAGTGTTCTGTTAATTCATCTCACAGAGTTACATCTGCATTTCCTGGATCTCTTTGCTAGCCTCATTTCTGTGGAATCTGAGAACAGATATTTCGGATCCCTTTGAAGACTATAGGGCCAAAGGAAATATTCTCGGATAACAAAGAGAAAGAAGCTTTCTGAGAAAATTCTTTGTGTTCTGTGAAATCATCTCACAGAGTTACAGCTTTCCCCTCAGGAAGCCTTTCGCTACGACAGTTCTTGTGGAATTGGCAAAGTGAAATATGGAAGCCCATAGAGGGCTATGGTGAAAAAGGAAATATCCTCAGATGAAATCTGGAAAGAAGCTTTCTGAGAAACTGCTTAGTGTTCTGTTAATTCATCTCAGAGAGTTACATCTGTATTTCGTGGATCTCTTTGCTAGCCTTATTTCTGTGGAATCTGAGAACAGATATTTCGGATCCGTTTGAAGACTGTAGGGCCAAAGGAATTATCCTCCGATAACAAAGAGAAAGAAGCTTTCTGAGAAACTTCTTTGTTTTCTGTGAAATCATCTCACAGAGTTACAGCTTTCCCCTCAAGAAGCCTTTCGCTAAGACCGTTCTTGTGGAATTGACAAAGTGATATTTGGAAGCCCATAGAGGGCTATGGTGAAAAAGGAAATATCCTCAGATGAAATTTGGAAAGAAGCTTTCTGAGAAACTGCTTAGTGTTCTGTTAATTCATCTCACAGAGTTACATCTGTATTTCGTGGATCTCTTTGCTAGCCTTATTTCTGTGGAATCTGAGAACAGATATTTCGGATCACTTTGAAGACTATAGGGCCAAAGGAAATATCCTCCGATAACAAAGAGAAAGAAGCTTTCTGAGAAACTTCTTTGCATTCTGTGAAATCATCTCACAGAGTTACAGCCTTCCCCTCAAGAAGCCTTTTGCTAAGACAGTTCTTGTGCAACTGGAAAAGTGATATTTGGAAGCCCTCAGAGGGCTATTGTGAAAAAGGAAATATCCTCAGATGAAATCTGGAAAGAAGCTTTCTGAGAAACTGCTTAGTGTTCTGTTAATTCATCTCACAGAGTTATATCTGTATTTCGTGGATCTCTTTGTTAGCCTTGTTTCTGTGGAATGTGAGAACAGATATTTCGGATCACTTTGAAGACTATAGGGCCAAAGGAAATATCCAACGATAACAAAGAGAAAGAAGCTTTCTGAGAAACTTCTTTGCATTCTGTGAAATCATCTCACAGAGTTACAGCTTTCCCCACAAGAAGCCTTTCGCTAAGACAGTTCTTGTGGAATTGGCAAAGTGATATTTGGAAGGCCATAGAGGGCTATGGTGAAAAAGGAAATATCCTCAGATGGAATCTGGAAAGAAGCTTTCTGAGAAATTGCTTAGTGTTCGGTTCATTCATCTCACAGAGTTACATCTGTATTTCTTGGATCTCTTTGCTAGCCTTATTTCTGTGGAATCTGAGAACAGGTATTTCAGATCCCATTGAAGGGTATAGGGACAAAGGAAATATCCTCCGATTACAAAGAGAAAGAAGCTTTCTGAGAAACTTCTTAGTGTTCTGTGAAATCATCTCACAGAGTTACAGCCTTCCCCTCAAGAAGCCTTTCGCTAAGACAGTTCTTGTGGAATTGGCAAAGTGATATATGGAAGCCCATAGAGGGCTATGGTGAAAAAGGAAATATCCTCAGATGAAATCTGGAAAGAAGCTTTCTGAGAAACTGCTTAGTGTTCGGTTAATTCATCTCACAGAGTTACATCTGTATTTCGTGGATCTCTTTGTTAGCCTTGTTTCTGTGGTATCTGAGAACAGATATTTCGGATCACTTTGAAGACTATAGGGCCAAAGGAAATATCCTACGATAACTAAGAGAAAGAAGCTTTCTGAGAAACTTCTTTGCGTTCTGTGAAATCATCTCACAGAGTTACAGCTTTCCCCTAAAGAAGCCTTTCGCTAAGACAGGTCTTGTGGAATTGGCAAAGTGATATTTGGAAGCCCATAGAGGGCTATGGTGAAAAAGGAAATATCCTCAGATGGAATCTGGAAAGAAGCTTTCTGAGAATCTGCTTAGTGTTCGGTTCATTCATCTCACAGAGTTACATCTGTATTTCGTGGATGTCTTTGCTAGCCTTATTTCTGTGGAATATGAGAACAGGTATTTCAGATCCCATTGAAGACTATAGGGCCAAAGGAAATATCCTCTGATTACAAAGAGAAAGAAGCTTTCTGAGAAACTTCTTTGTCTTCCGTGAAATCATCTCACAGAATTACAGCTTTCCCCTAAAGAAGCCTTTCGCTAAGACAGTTCTTGTGGGATTGGCAAAGTGATATTTGGAAGCCCATAGAGGGCTACGGTGAAAAAGGAAATACTCTCAGATGAAATCTGGAAAGAAGCTTTCTGAGAAACTGTTTAGTGTTCTGTTAATTCATCTCACAGAATTACATCCTTATTTCCTGGATTTCTTTGCTAGCCTTATTTCTATGGAATCTGAGAACAGATATTTCGGATACCGTTGAAGACTATACGGCCAAAGGAAATATCCTCCGATAACAAAGAGAAAGAAGCTTTCCGTTTAATTTCTTTGTGTTCTGTGAAATCATCTCACAGAGATACAGCTTTCCCCTCAAGAAGCCTTTCGCTAAGACAGTTCTTGTGGAATTGGCAAAGTGATATTTGGAAGCCCGTAGAGGGCTATGGTGAAAAAGAAAATATCCTTAGATGAAATCTGGAAAGAAGCTTTCTGCGAAACTGCTTAGTGTTCGGTTAATTCATCTCACAGAGTTACATCTGTATTTCCTGGATCTCTTTGCTAGCCTTATTTCTGTGGAATCTGAGAACAGATATTTCGGATCCCTTTGAAGACTATAGGGCCAAAGGAAATATTCTCCGATAACAAAGAGAAAGAAGTTTTCTGAGAAACTTCTTTGTATTCTGTGAAATCATCTCACAGAGTTACAGCTTTCCCCTCAAGAAGCCTTTCGCTAAGACAGTTCTTGTGGAATTGGCGAAGTGAAATTTGGAAGCCCATAGAGGGCTGTAGTGAAAAAGGAAATATCCTCAGATGAAATCTGGAAAGAAGCTTTCTGAGAAACTGCTTAGTGTTCTGCTAATTCATCTCAGAGAGTTACATCTGTATTTCCTGGATCTCTTTGCTAGCCTTATTTCTGTGGAATCTGAGAACAGATATTGCGGATCCCTTTGAAGACTATAGGGCCAAAGGAAATATTCTCCGATAACAAAGAGAAAGAAGCTTTCTGAGAAACTGCTTGGTGTTCGGTTCATTCATCTCACAGAGTTACATCTGTATTTCCTGGATCTCTTTGCTAGCCTTATTTCTGTGGAATCTGAGAACAGATATTTCGAATCCCTTTGAAGACTCTAGGGCCTAACGAAATATACTCCGATAACAAAGAGAAAGAAGCTTTCTGAGAAACTTCTTTGTGTTGTGTGAAATCATCTCACAGAGTTACAGCCTTCCCCTCAAGAAGCCTTTCGCTAAGACAGTTCTTGTGGAATTGGCAAAGTGATATTTGGAAGCCCATAGAGGGCTATGGTGAAAAAGGAAATATCCTCAGATGAAATCTGGAGAGAAGCTTTCTGAGAAACTGCTTAGTGTTCGGTTCATTCATCTCACAGAGTTACATCTGTATTTCGTGGATCTCTTTGCTAGCCTTATTTCTGTGGAATCTGAGAACAGGAATTTCAGATCCCATTGAAGAGTATAGGGCCAAAGGAAATATCCTCCGATTACAAAGAGAAAGAAGCTTTCTTAGAAACTTCTTTGTGTTCTATGAAATCATCTCACAGAATTACAGCTTTCCCCTAAAGAAGCCTTTCGCTAAGACAGTTCTCGTGGAATTGGCAAAGTGATATTTGGAAGCCCATAGAGGGCTGTGGTGAAAAAGGAAATATCCTCAGATGAAATCTGGAAGAAGCTTTCTGAGAAACTGCTTAGTCTTCTGTTCATTCATCTCACAGAGTTACATCTGTATTTCGTGGATCTCTTTGCTAGCCTTATTTCTGTGGAATCTGAGAACTGATATTTCGGATCCTTTGGAAGACTATAGGGCCAAAGGAAATATCCTCCGATAACAAAGAGAAAGAAGCTTTCTGAGAAACTTCTTTGCGTTCTGTGAAATCATCTCACAGAGTTACAGCTTTCCCCTCAAGAAGCCTTTCGCTAAGACCGTTCTTGTGGAATTGACAAAGTGATATTTCGAAGCCCATAGAGGGCTATGGTGAAAAAGGAAATATCCTCAGATGAAATCTGGAAAGAAGCTTTCTGAGAAACTGCTTAGTGTTCTGTTAATTCATCTCACAGAGTTACATCTGTATTTCGTGGATCTCTTTGCTAGCCTTATTTCTGTGGAATCTGAGAACAGATATTTCGGATCCCTTTGAAGACTATAGGGCCAAAGGAAATATCCTCCGATAACAAAGAGAAAGAAGCTTTCTGAGAAACTTCTTTGCATTCTGTGAAATCATCTCACAGAGTTACAGCTTTCCCCACAAGAAGCCTTTCGCTAAGACAGTTCTTGTGTAATTAGCAAAGTGATATTTGGAAGCCCATAGAGGGCTATGGTGAAGAAGGAAATATACTCAGATGGAATCTGCAAAGAAGCTTTCTGAGAAATTGCTTCGTGTTCGGTTCATTTATCTCACAGAGTTACATCTGTATTTCGTGGATCTCTTTGCTAGCCTTATTTCTGTGGAATCTGAGAACAGGTATTTCAGATCCCATTGAAGGGTATAGGGACAAAGGAAATATCCTCCGATTACAAAGAAAAAGAAGCTTTCTGAGAAACTTCTTAGTGTTCTGTGAAATCATCTCACAGAGTTACAGCCTTCCCCTCAAGAAGCCTTTCGCTAAGACAGTTCTTGTGGAATTGGCAAAGTGATATATGGAAGCCCATAGAGGGCAATGGTGAAAAAGGAAATATCCTCAGATGAAATCTGGAAAGAAGCTTTCTGAGAAACTGCTTAGTGTTCGGTTAATTCATCTCACAGAGTTACATCTGTATTTCGTGGATCTCTTTGTTAGCCTTGTTTCTGTGGTATCTGAGAACAGATATTTCGGATCCCTTTGAAGACTATAGGGCCAAAGGAAATATCCTTCGAAGATTAAGAAGCTTTCTGAGAAACTTCTTTGTGTTCTGTGAAATCAACTCACAGAGTTACAGCTTTCCCCTCAATAAGCCTTTCGCTAAGACAGTTCTTGTGGAATTGGCAAAGTGATATTTGGAAGCCCATAGAGGGCTATGGTGAAAAAGGAAATATCCTCAGATGAAACCTGGAAAGAAGCTTTCTGAGAATCTGCTTAGTGTTCGGTTAATTCATCTCACAGAATTACATCTGTACTTCGTGGATCTCTTTGCTAGCCTTATTTCTGTGGAATCTGAGGACAGATATTTCGGATCCCATTGAAGACTATAGGGCCAAAGGAAATATCCTCCGATAACAAAGAGAAAGAAGCTTTCTGAGAAACTTCTTTGCGTTCTGTGAAATCATCTCACAGAGTTACAGCTTTCCCCTCAAGAAGCCTTTCGCTAAGACAGTTTCTGTGGAATTGGCAAAGTGATATATGGAAGCCCATAGAGGGCTATGGTGAAAAAATAAATATCCTCAGATGAAATCTGGAAAGAAGCTTTCTGAGAAACTGCTTAGTGTTCTGTTAATTCATCTCAGAAAGTTACATCTGTATTTCGTGGATCTCTTTGCTAGCCTTATTTCTGTGGAATCTGAGAAGAGATATTTCGGATCCCTTTGAAGACTATAGGGCCAAAGGAAATATCCTCCGATTACAAAGAGAAAGAAGCTTTCTTAGAAACTTGTTTGCGTTCTGTGAAATCATCTCACAGAGTTACAGCTTTCCCCTCAAGAAATCTTTCGCTAAGACAGTTCTTGTGGAATTGGCAAAGTGATATTTGGAAGCCCGTAGATGGCTATGGTGAAAAAGGAAATATCCTTAGATGAAATCTGGAAAGAAGCTTTCTGAGAAACTGCTTAGTATTCGGTTAATTCACCTCAAAGAGTTATATCTGTATTTCGTGGATCTCATTTCTAGCCTTATTTCTGTCGAATCTGAGAACAGGTATTTCAGATCCCATTGAAGACTACAGGGCCAAAGGAAATATCCTCCGATTACAAAGAGAAAGAAGCTTTCTTAGAAACTTCTTTGTGTTCTGTGAAATCATCTCACAGAGTTACAGCTTTCCCTTCAAGAAATCTTTCGCTAAGACCGTACTTGTGGAATTGGCAAAGTGATATTTGGAAGCCCATAAAGGGCTATGGTGAAAAAGGAAATATCCTCAGATGAAATCTGGAAAGAAGCTTTCTGAGAAACTGCTTAGTGTTCTGTTAATTCATCTCACAGAGTTACATCTGTATTTCGTGGATCTCATTGCTAGCCTTATTTCTGTGGAATCTGAGAACAGATATTACGGATACTATTGAAGACTATAGGGCCAAAGGAAATATCCTCCGATAACAAAGAGAAAGAAGCTCTCTGAGAAACTTCATTGCGTTCTGTGAAATCATCTCACAGAGTTACAGCTTTCCTCTCAAGAAGCCTTTCGCTAAGACAGTTCTTGTGGAATTGGCAAAGTGATATTTGGAGGCCCTTAGAAGGCTATGGAGAAAAAGGAAATATCCTCAGATGAAATCTGGAAAGAAGCTTTCTGAGAAACTGCTTAGTGTTCTGTTAATTCATCTCACAGAGTTACATCTCTTTTTCCTGGATCTCCTTGCTAGCCTTATTTCTGTGGGATCTGAGAACAGATATTTCGGATCCCTTTGAAAACTATAGGGCCAAAGGAAATATTCTCCGATAACAAAGAGAAAGAAGTTTTCTGAGAAACTTCTTTGAGTTCTGTGAAATCATCTCACAGACTTACAGCTTTCCCCTCAAGAAGCCTTTCGCTAAGACAGTTCTTGTGGAATTGGCAAAGTGATATATGGAAGCTCATAGAGGGCTATGGTGAAAAAGGAAATATCCTCAGATGAAATCTGGAAAGAAGCTTTCTGAGAAACTGCTTTGTGTTCTGTTAATTCATCTCAGAGAGTTACATCTGTATATCCTGGATCTCTTTGCTAGCCTTATTTCTGTGGTATCTCAGAACAGATATTTCGGATCCCTTTGAAGACTATAGGGCCAAAGGAAATATCCTCCGATAACAAAGAGAAAGAAGCTTTCTGAGAAACTTCTTTATGTTCTGTGAAATCATTTCACAGAGTTACAGCTTTCCCCTCAAGAAGCCTTTCGCTAAGACAGTTCTTGTGGAATTGACAAAGTGATATTTGGAAGCCCATAGACGGCTATGGTGAAAAAGGAAATATCCTCAGATGAAATCTGGAAAGAAGCTTTCTGAGAAACTGATTAGTGTTCTGTTAATTCATCTCACAGAGTTACATCTGTATTTCTTGGATCTCTTTGCTAGCCTTATTTCTGTGGAATCTGAGAACAGATATTTCGGATCCCTTTGAAGACTATAGGGCCAAAGGAAATATCCTCCGATAACAAAGAGAAAGAAGCTTTATGAGAAATTTCTTTGTGTTCTGTGAAATCATCTCACAGAGATACAGCTTTCCCCTCAAGAACCCTTTCGCTAAGACAGTTCTTGTGGAATTGGCAAAGTGATATTTGGAAGCCCGTAGAGGGCTATGGTGAAAAAGGAAATATCCTTAGATGAAATCTGGAAAGAAGCTTTCTGAGAAACTGCTTAGTGTTCGGTTAATTCATCTCACAGAGTTTCATCTGTATTTCGTGGATCTCATTTCTAGCCTTATTTCTGTGGAATCTGAGAACAGGTATTTCAGATCCCATTGAAGACTATAGGGCCAAAGGAAATATCCTCCGATTACAAAGAGAAAGAAGCTTTCTTAGAAACTTCTTTGTGTTCTGTGAAATCATCTCACGGAGTTACAGCTTTCCCCTCAAGAAGTCTTTCTCTAAGACAGTTCTTGTGGAATTGGCAAAGTGATATTTGGAAGCCCATAAAGGGCTATGGTGAAAAAGGAAATATCCCCAGATGAAATCTGGAAAGAAGCTTTCTGGGAAACTGCTTAGTGCTCTGTTAATTCATCTCACAGAGTTACATCTGTATTTCGTTGATCTCATTTCTAGCCTTATTTCTGTGGAATCTGATAACAGGTATTGCAGATAACATTGAAGACTATAGGGCCAAAGGAAATATCCTCCGATTACAAAGAAAAAGAAGCTTTCTGAGAAACTTCTTTGTGTTCTGTGAAATCATCTCACAGAGTTACAGCTTTCCCCTCAAGAAGCCTTTCGCTAAGACAGTTCTTGTGGAATTGGCAAAGTGATATTTGGAAGCCCATAGAGGGCTATGGTGAAAAAGGAAATATCCTCAGATCAAATCTGGAAAGAAGCTTTCCGAGAAATTGCTTAGTGTTCTGTTAATTCATCTCAGAGAGTTTCATCTGTATTTCGTGGATCTCTTTGCTAGCGTTATTTCTTTGGAATCTGAGAACAGGTATTTCAAATCCCATTGAAGACTATAGGGCCAAAGCAAATATCCTCCGATAACAAAGAGAAAGAAGCTTTCTGAGAAACTTCTTTGCGTTCTGTGAAATCATCACACAGAGTTACAGCTTTCCCCTCAGGAAGCCTTTCGCTAAGACAGTTCTTGTACAATTGGAAAAGTGATATTTGGAAGCCAACAGAGGGCTATTGTGAAAAAGGAAATATCCTCAGATGAAATCTGGAAAGAAGCTTTCTGAGAAACTGCTTAGTGTTCGGTTAATTCATCTCACAGAGTTATATCTGTATTTCGTGGATCTCTTTGTTAGCCTTGTTTCTGTGGAATGTGAGAACAGATATTTCGGATCACTTTGAAGACTATAGGGCCAAAGGAAATATCCAACGATAACAAAGAGAAAGAAGCTTTCTGAGAAACTTCTTTGCATTCTGTGAAATCATCTCACAGAGTTACAGCTTTCCCCACAAGAAGCCTTTCGCTAAGACAGTTCTTGTGGAATTGGCAAAGTGATATTTGGAAGGCCATAGAGGGCTATGGTGAAAAAGGAAATATCCTCAGATGGAATCTGGAAAGAAGCTTTCTGAGAAATTGCTTAGTGTTCGGTTCATTCATCTCACAGAGTTACATCTGTATTTCTTGGATCTCTTTGCTAGCCTTATTTCTGTGGAATCTGAGAACAGGTATTTCAGATCCCATTGAAGGGTATAGGGACAAAGGAAATATCCTCCGATTACAAAGAGAAAGAAGCTTTCTGAGAAACTTCTTAGTGTTCTGTGAAATCATCTCACAGAGTTACAGCCTTCCCCTCAAGAAGCCTTTCGCTAAGACAGTTCTTGTGGAATTGGCAAAGTGATATATGGAAGCCCATAGAGGGCTATGGTGAAAAAGGAAATATCCTCAGATGAAATCTGGAAAGAAGCTTTCTGAGAAACTGCTTAGTGTTCGGTTAATTCATCTCACAGAGTTACATCTGTATTTCGTGGATCTCTTTGTTAGCCTTGTTTCTGTGGTATCTGAGAACAGATATTTCGGATCACTTTGAAGACTATAGGGCCAAAGGAAATATCCTACGATAACTAAGAGAAAGAAGCTTTCTGAGAAACTTATTTGCGTTCTGTGAAATCATCTCACAGAGTTACAGCTTTCACCTAAAGAAGCCTTTCGCTAAGACAGGTCTTGTGGAATTGGAAAAGTGATATTTGGAAGCCCATAGAGGGCTATGGTGAAAAAGGAAATATCCTCAGATGGAATCTGGAAAGAAGCTTTCTGAGAATCTGCTTAGTGTTCGGTTCATTCATCTCACAGAGTTACATCTGTATTTCGTGGATGTCTTTGCTAGCCTTATTTCTGTGGAATATGAGAACAGGTATTTCAGATCCCATTGAACACTATAGGGCCAAAGGAAATATCCTCTGATTACAAAGAGAAAGAAGCTTTCTGAGAAACTTCTTTGTGTTCCGTGAAATCATCTCACAGAATTACAGCTTTCCCCTAAAGAAGCCTTTCGCTAAGACAGTTCTTGTGGGATTGGCAAAGTGATATTTGGAAGCCCATAGAGGGCTACGGTGAAAAAGGAAATACTCTCAGATGAAATCTGGAAAGAAGCTTTCTGAGAAACTGCTTAGTGTTCTGTTAATTCATCTCACAGAATTACATCTGTATTTCCTGGATTTCTTTGCTAGCCTTATTTCTATGGAATCTGAGAACAGATATTTCGGATACCGTTGAAGACTATACGGCCAAAGGAAATATCCTCCGATAACAAAGAGAAAGAAGCTTTCCGTGAAATTTCTTTGTGTTCTGTGAAATCATCTCACAGAGATACAGCTTTCCCCTCAAGAAGCCTTTCGCTAAGACAGTTCTTGTGGAATTGGCAAAGTGATATTTGGAAGCCCGTAGAGGGCTATGGTGAAAAAGAAAATATCCTTAGATGAAATCTGGAAAGAAGCTTTCTGCGAAACTGCTTAGTGTTCGGTTAATTCATCTCACAGAGTTACATCTGTATTTCCTGGATCTCTTTGCTAGCCTTATTTCTGTGGAATCTGAGAACAGATATTTCGGATCCCTTTGAAGACTATAGGGCCAAAGGAAATATTCTCCGATAACAAAGAGAAAGAAGTTTTCTGAGAAACTTCTTTGTATTCTGTGAAATCATCTCACAGAGTTACAGCTTTCCCCTCAAGAAGCCTTTCGCTAAGACAGTTCTTGTGGAATTGGCGAAGTGAAATTTGGAAGCCCATAGAGGGCTGTGGTGAAAAAGGAAATATCCTCAGATGAAATCTGGAAAGAAGCTTTCTGAGAAACTGCTTTGTGTTCTGCTAATTCATCTCAGAGAGTTACATCTGTATTTCCTGGATCTCTTTGCTAGCCTTATTTCTGTGGAATCTGAGAACAGATATTGCGGATCCCTTTGAAGACTATAGGGCCAAAGGAAATATTCTCCGATAACAAAGAGAAAGAAGCTTTCTGAGAAACTGCTTGGTGTTCGGTTCATTCATCTCACAGAGTTACATCTGTATTTCCTGGATCTCTTTGCTAGCCTTATTTCTGTGGAATCTCAGAACAGATATTTTGAATCCCTTTGAAGACTCTAGGGCCAAACGAAATATACTCCGATAACAAAGAGAAAGAAGCTTTCTGAGAAACTTCTTTGTGTTGTGTGAAATCATCTCACAGAGTTACAGCCTTCCCCTCAAGAAGCCTTTCGCTAAGACAGTTCTTGTGGAATTGGCAAAGTGATATTTGGAAGCCCATAAAGGGCTATGGTGAAAAAGGAAATATCCTCAGATGAAATCTGGAAAGAAGCTTTCTGAGAAACTGCTTAGTGTTCTGTTAATTCATCTCACAGAGTTACATCTGTATTTCGTGGATCTCATTGCTAGCCTTATTTCTGTGGAATCTGAGAACAGATATTACGGATACCATTGAAGACTATAGGGCCAAAGGAAATATCCTCCGATAACAAAGAGAAAGAAGCTTTCTGTGAAACTTCTTTGCGTTCTGTGAAATCATCTCACAGAGTTACAGCATTCCTCTCAAGAAGCCTTTCGCTAAGACAGTTCTTGTGGAATTGGCAAAGTGATATTTGGAGGCCCTTAGAGGGCTATGGAGTAAAAGGAAATATCCTCAGATGAAATCTGGAAAGAAGCTTTCTGAGAAACTGCTTAGTGTTCTGTTAATTCATCTCACAGAGTTACATCTGTATTTCCTGGATCTCTTTGCTAGCCTTATTTCTGTGGAATCTGAGAACAGATATTTCGGAGCCCTTTGAAGACTATAGGGCCAAAGGAAATATTCTCTGATAACAAAGAGAAACAAGTTTTCTGAGAAACTTCTTTGCGTTCTGTGAAATCATCTCACAGAGTTACAGCTTTCCCCTCAAGAAGCCTTTCGCTAAGACAGTTCTTGTGGAATTGGCAAAGAGATATATGGAAGCTCATAGAGGGCTATGGTGAAAAAGGAAATATCCTCAGATGAAATCTGGAAAGAAGCTTTCTGAGAAACTGCTTAGTGTTCTGTTAATTCATCTCAGAGCGTTACATCTGTATATCCTGGATCTCTTTGCTAGCCTTATTTCTGTGGAATCTCAGAACAGATATTTCGGATCCCTTTGAAGACTATAGGGCTAAAGGAAATATCCTCCGATAACAAAGAGAAAGAAGCTTTCTGAGAAACTTCTTTGTGTTCTGTGAAATCATCACACAGAGTTACAGCTTTCCCCTCGAGAAGCCTTACTCTAAGACAGTTCTTGTGGAATTGGCAAAGTGATATTTGGAAGGCCACAGAGGGCTATGGTGGAAAAGGAAATACTCTCAGATGAAATCTGGAAAGAAGCTTTCTGAGAAACTGCTTATTGTTCTGTTAATTCATCTCACAGAGTTACATCTGTATTTCGTGGATCTCTTTGCTAGCCTTATTTCTGTGGAATCTGAGAACAGATATTTCGGATCCCGTTGAAATCTATAGGGCCAAAGGAAATATCCTCCGATATCAAAGAGAAGGAAGCTTTCTGAGAAATTTCTTTGTGTTCTGTGAAATCATCTCACAGAGTTACAGCTTTCCCCTCAAGAAGCCTTTCGCTAAGACAGTTCTTGTGGAATTGGCAAAGTGACATTTGGAAGCCCTTAGAGGGCTATGGTGAAAAAGGAAATATCCTCAGATGAAATCTGGAAAGAAGCTTTCTGAGAAACTGCTTAGTGTTCGGTTAATTCATCTCACAGAGTTACATCTGTATTTCGTTGATCTCATTTCTAGCCTTATTTCTGTGGAATCTGATAACAGGTATTGCAGATACCATTGAAGACTATAGGGCCAAAGGAAATATCCTCCGATTACAAAGAAAAAGAAGCTTTCTTAGAAACTTCTTTGTGTTCTGTGAAATCATCTCACAGAGTTACAGCTTTCCCCTCAAGAAGCCTTTCGCTAAGACAGTTCTTGTGGAATTGGCAAAGTGATATTTGGAAGCCCATAGAGGGCTATGGTGAAAAAGGAAATATCCTCAGATCAAATCTGGAAAGAAGCTTTCCGAGAAACTGCTTAGTGTTCTGTTAATTCATCTCAGAGAGTTTCATCTGTATTTCGTGGATCTCTTTGCTAGCGTTATTTCTTTGGAATCTGAGAACAGGTATTTCAGATCCCATTGAAGACTATAGGGCCAAAGCAAATATCATCCGATAACAAAGAGAAAGAAGCTTTCTGAGAAACTTCTTTGCGTTCTGTGAAATCATCACACAGAGTTACAGCTTTCCCCTCAGGAAGCCTTTCGCTAAGACAGTTCTTGTGCAATTGGAAAAGTGATATTTGGAAGCCCACAGAGGGCTATTGTGAAAAAGGAAATATCCTCAGATGAAATCTGGAAAGAAGCTTTCTGAGAAACTGCTTAGTGTTCGGTTAATTCATCTCACAGAGTTATATCTGTATTTCGTGGATCTCTTTGTTAGCCTTGTTTCTGTGGAATGTGAGAACAGATATTTCGGATCACTTTGAAGACTATAGGGCCAAAGGAAATATCCTCCGATTACAAAGAAAAAGAAGCTTTCTTAGAAACTTCTTTGTGTTCTGTGAAATCATCTCACAGAGTTACAGCTTTCCCCTCAAGAAGCCTTTCGCTAAGACAGTTCTTGTGGAATTGGCAAAGTGATATTTGGAAGGCCATAGAGGGCTATGGTGAAAAAGGAAATATCCTCAGATGGAATCTGGAAAGAAGCTTTCTGAGAAATTGCTTAGTGTTCGGTTCATTCATCTCACAGAGTTACATCTGTATTTCTTGGATCTCTTTGCTAGCCTTATTTCTGTGGAATCTGAGAACAGGTATTTCAGATCCCATTGAAGGGTATAGGGCCAAAGGAAATATCCTCTGATTACAAAGAGAAAGAAGCTTTCTGAGAAACTTCTTTGTGTTCCGTGAAATCATCTCACAGAATTACAGCTTTCCCCTAAAGAAGCCTTTCGCTAAGACAGTTCTTGTGGGATTGGCAAAGTGATATTTGGAAGCCCATAGAGGGCTACGGTGAAAAAGGAAATACTCTCAGATGAAATCTGGAAAGAAGCTTTCTGAGAAACTGCTTAGTGTTCTGTTAATTCATCTCACAGAATTACATCTGTATTTCCTGGATTTCTTTGCTAGCCTTATTTCTATGGAATCTGAGAACAGATATTTCGGATACCGTTGAAGACTATATGGCCAAAGGAAATATCCTCCGATAACAAAGAGAAAGAAGCTTTCCGTGAAATTTCTTTGTGTTCTGTGAAATCATCTCACAGAGATACAGCTTTCCCCTCAAGAAGCCTTTCGCTAAGACAGTTCTTGTGGAATTGGCGAAGTGAAATTTGGAAGCCCATAGAGGGCTGTGGTGAAAAAGGAAATATCCTCAGATGAAATCTGGAAAGAAGCTTTCTGAGAAACTGCCTAGTGTTCTGCTAATTCATCTCAGAGTGTTACATCTGTATTTCCTGGATCTCTTTGCTAGCCTTATTTCTGTGGAATCTGAGAACAGATATTGCGGATCCCTTTGAAGACTATAGGGCCAAAGGAAATATTCTCCGATAACAAAGAGAAAGAAGCTTTCTGAGAAACTGCTTGGTGTTCGGTTCATTCATCTCACAGAGTTACATCTGTATTTCCTGGATCTCTTTGCTAGCCTTATTTCTGTGGAATCTCAGAACAGATATTTCGAATCCCTTTGAAGACTCTAGGGCCAAACGAAATATACTCCGATAACAAAGAGAAAGAAGCTTTCCGAGAAACTTCTTTGTGTTGTGTGAAATCATCTCACAGAGTTACAGCCTTCCCCTCAAGAAGCCTTTCGCTAAGACAGTTCTTGTGGAATTGGCAAAGTGATATTTGGAAGCCCATAGAGGGCTATGGTGAAAAAGGAAATATCCTCAGATGAAATCTGGAAAGAAGCTTTCTGAGAAACTGCTTAGTGTTCGGTTCATTCATCTCACAGAGTTACATCTGTATTTCGTGGATCTCTTTGCTAGCCTTATTTCTGTGGAATCTGAGAACAGGAATTTCAGATCCCATTGAAGAGTATAGGGCCAAAGGAAATATCCTCCGATTACAAAGAGAAAGAAGCTTTCTTAGAAAATTTTTGTGTTCTATGAAATCATCCCACAGAATTACAGCTTTCCCCTAAAGAAGCCTTTCGCTAAGACAGTTCTCGTGGAATTGGTAAAGTGATATTTGGAAGCCCATCGAGGGCTGTGGTGAAAAAGGAAATATCCTCAGATGAAATCTGGAAGAAGCTTTCTGAGAAACTGCTTAGTCTTCTGTTCATTCATCTCACAGAGTTACATCTGTATTTCGTGGATCTCTTTGCTAGCCTTATTTCTGTGGAATCTGAGAACAGATATTTTGGATCCTTTGGAAGACTATAGGGCCAAAGGAAATATCCTCCGATAACAAAGAGAAAGAAGCTTTCTGACAAACTTCTTTGTTTTCTGTGAAATCATCTCACAGAGTTACAGCTTTCCCCTCAAGAAGCCTTTCGCTAAGACCGTTCTTGTGGAATTGACAAAGTGATATTTCGAAGCCCATAGAG
Source organism: Macaca mulatta (assembly GCF_049350105.2). NCBI lineage: Eukaryota > Metazoa > Chordata > Mammalia > Primates > Cercopithecidae > Macaca > Macaca mulatta. The sequence continues at coordinate 53,991,444 of NC_133415.1, read as the reverse complement.
GGCTATGGTGAAAAAGGAAATATCCTCAGATGAAATCTGGAAAGAAGCTTTCTGAGAAACTGCTTAGTGTTCTGTTAATTCATCTCACAGAGTTACATCTGTATTTCGTGGATCTCTTTGCTAGCCTTATTTCTGTGGAATCTGAGAACAGATATTTCGGATCCCTTTGAAGACTATAGGGCCAAAGGAAATATCCTCCGATAACAAAGAGAAAGAAGCTTTCTGAGAAACTTCTTTGCATTCTGTGAAATCATCTCACAGAGTTACAGCTTTCCCCACAAGAAGCCTTTCGCTAAGACAGTTCTTGTGTAATTAGCAAAGTGATATTTGGAAGCCCATAGAGGGCTATGGTGAAGAAGGAAATATACTCAGATGGAATCTGGAAAGAAGCTTTCTGAGAAATTGCTTCGTGTTCGGTTCATTTATCTCACAGAGTTACATCTGTATTTCGTGGATCTCTTTGCTAGCCTTATTTCTGTGGAATCTGAGAACAGGTATTTCAGATCCCATTGAATGGTATAGGGACAAAGGAAATATCCTCCGATTACAAAGAGAAAGAAGCTTTCTGAGAAACTTCTTAGTGTTCTGTGAAATCATCTCACAGAGTTACAGCCTTCCCCTCAAGAAGCCTTTCGCTAAGACAGTTCTTGTGGAATTGGCAAAGTGATATATCGAAGCCCATAGAGGGCAATGGTGAAAAAGGAAATATCCTCAGATGAAATCTGGAAAGAAGCTTTCTGAGAAACTGCTTAGTGTTCGGTTAATTCATCTCACAGAGTTACATCTGTATTTCGTGGATCTCTTTGTTAGCCTTGTTTCTGTGGTATCTGAGAACAGATATTTCGGATCCCTTTGAAGACTATAGGGCCAAAGGAAATATCCTCCGATAACAAAGAGAAAGAAGCTTTCTGAGAAACTTCTTTGCGTTCTGTGAAATCATCTCACAGAGTTACAGCTTTCCCCTCAAGAAGCCTTTCGCTAAGACAGTTCTTGTGGAATTGGCAAAGTGATATATGGAAGCCCATAGAGGGCTATGGTGAAAAAGGAAATATCCTCAGATGAAATCTGGAAAGAAGCTTTCTGAGAAACTGCTTAGTGGTCTGTTAATTCATCTCAGAAAGTTACATCTGTATTTCGTGGATCTCTTTGCTAGCCTTATTTCTGTGGAATCTGAGAACAGATATTTCGGATCCCTTTGAAGACTATAGGGCCAAAGGAAATATCCTCCGATAACAAAGAGAAAGAAGCTCTCTGAGAAACTTCATTGCATTCTGTGAAATCATCTCACAGAGTTACAGCTTTCCTCTAAAGAAGCCTTTCGCTAAGACAGTTCTTGTGGAATTGGCAAAGTGATATTTGGAGGCCCTTAGAAGGCTATGGAGAAAAAGGAAATATCCTCAGATGAAATCTGGAAAGAAGCTTTCTGAGAAACTGCTTAGTGTTCTGTTAATTCATCTCACAGAGTTACATCTGTTTTTCCTGGATCTCCTTGCTAGCCTTATTTCTGTGGGATCTGAGAACAGATATTTCGGATCCCTTTGAAAACTATAGGGCCAAAGGAAATATTCTCCGATAACAAAGAGAAAGAAGTTTTCTGAGAAACTTCTTTGAGTTCTGTGAAATCATCTCACAGACTTACAGCTTTCCCCTCAAGAAGCCTTTCGCTAAGACAGTTCTTGTGGAATTGGCAAAGTGATATATGGAAGCTCATAGAGGGCTATGGTGAAAAAGGAAATATCCTCAGATGAAATCTGGAAAGAAGCTTTCTGAGAAACTGCTTAGTGTTCTGTTAATTCATCTCAGAGAGTTACATCTGTATATCCTGGATCTCTTTGCTAGCCTTATTTCTGTGGTATCTCAGAACAGATATTTCGGATCCCTTTGAAGACTATAGGGCCAAAGGAAATATCCTCCGATAACAAAGAGAAAGAAGCTTTCTGAGAAACTTCTTTATGTTCTGTGAAATCATTTCACAGAGTTACAGCTTTCCCCTCAAGAAGCCTTTCGCTAAGACAGTTCTTGTGGAATTGACAAAGTGATATTTGGAAGCCCATAGACGGCTATGGTGAAAAAGGAAATATCCTCAGATGAAATCTGGAAAGAAGCTTTCTGAGAAACTGATTAGTGTTCTGTTAATTCATCTCACAGAGTTACATCTGTATTTCTTGGATCTCTTTGCTAGCCTTATTTCTGTGGAATCTGAGAACAGATATTTCGGATCCCTTTGAAGACTATAGGGCCAAAGGAAATATCCTCCGATAACAAAGAGAAAGAAGCTTTATGAGAAATTTCTTTGTGTTCTGTGAAATCATCTCACAGAGATACAACTTTCCCCTCAAGAACCCTTTCGCTAAGACAGTTCTTGTGGAATTGGCAAAGTGATATTTGGAAGCCCGTAGAGGGCTATGGTGAAAAAGGAAATATCCTTAGATGAAATCTGGAAAGAAGCTTTCTGAGAAACTGCTTAGTGTTCGGTTAATTCATCTCACAGAGTTTCATCTGTATTTCGTGGATCTCATTTCTAGCCTTATTTCTGTGGAATCTGAGAACAGGTATTTCAGATCCCATTGAAGACTATAGGGCCAAAGGAAATATCCTCCGATTACAAAGAGAAAGAAGCTTTCTTAGAAACTTCTTTGTGTTCTGTGAAATCATCTCACGGAGTTACAGCTTTACCCTCAAGAAGTCTTTCTCTAAGACAGTTCTTGTGGAATTGGCAAAGTGATATTTGGAAGCCCATAAAGGGCTATGGTGAAAAAGGAAATATCCTCAGATGAAATCTGGAAAGAAGCTTTCTGGGAAACTGCTTAGTGTTCTGTTAATTCATCTCACAGAGTTACATCTGTATTTCGTGGATCTCATTGCTCGCCTTATTTCTGTGGAATCTGAGAACAGATATTACGGATACCATTGAAGACTATAGGGCCAAAGGAAATATCCTCCGATAACAAAGAGAAAGAAGCTTTCTGAGAAACTTCTTTGCGTTCTGTGAAATCATCTCACAGAGTTACAGCATTCCTCTCAAGAAGCCTTTCGCTAAGACAGTTCTTGTGGAATTGGCAAAGTGATATTTGGAGGCCCTTAGAGGGCTATGGAGTAAAAGGAAATATCCTCAGATGAAATCTGGAAAGAAGCTTTCTGAGAAACTGCTTAGTGTTCTGTTAATTCATCTCACAGAGTTACATCTGTATTTCCTGGATCTCTTTGCTAGCCTTATTTCTGTGGAATCTGAGAACAGATATTTCGGATCCCTTTGAAGACTATAGTGCCAAAGGAAATATTCTCCGATAACAAAGAGAAACAAGTTTTCTGAGAAACTTCTTTGCGTTCTGTGAAATCATCTCACAGAGTTACAGCTTTCCCCTCAAGAAGCCTTTCGCTAAGACAGTTCTTGTGGAATTGGCAAAGAGATATATGGAAGCTCATAGAGGGCTATGGTGAAAAAGGAAATATCCTCAGATGAAATCTGGAAAGAAGCTTTCTGAGAAACTGCTTAGTGTTCTGTTAATTCATCTCAGAGCGTTACATCTGTATATCCTGGATCTCTTTGCTAGCCTTATTTCTGTGGAATCTCAGAACAGATATTTCGGATCTCTTTGAAGACTATAGGGCCAAAGGAAATATCCTCCGATTACAAAGAAAAAGAAGCTTTCTTAGAAACTTCTTTGTGTTCTGTGAAATCATCTCACAGAGTTACAGCTTTCCCCTCAAGAAGCCTTTCGCTAAGACAGTTCTTGTGGAATTGGCAAAGTGATATTTGGAAGCCCATAGAGGGCTATGGTGAAAAAGGAAATATCCTCAGATCAAATCTGGAAAAAAGCTTTCTGAGAAACTGCTTAGTGTTCTGTTAATTCATCTCAGAGAGTTACATCTGTATTTCGTGGATCTCTTTGCTAGCGTTATTTCTTTGAAATCTGAGAACAGGTATTTCAGATCCCATTGAAGACTATAGGGCCAAAGCAAATATCCTCCGATAACAAAGAGAAAGAAGCTTTCTGAGAAACTTCTTTGCGTTCTGTGAAATCATCACACAGAGTTACAGCTTTCCCCTCAGGAAGCCTTTCGCTAAGACAGTTCTTGTGGAATTGGCAAACTGATATATGGAAGCCCATAGAGGGCTATGGTGAAAAAGGAAATATCCTCAGATGAAATCTGGAAAGAAGCTTTCTGAGAAACTGCTTAGTGTTCGGTTAATTCATCTCAGAGAGTTACATCTGTATATCCTGGATCTCTTTGCTAGCCTTATTTCTGTGGAATCTGAGACCAGGTATTTCGGATCCCTTTGAAGACTATAGGGCCAAAGGAAATATCCTCCGATACCAAAGAGAAAGAAGCTTTCTGAGAAACTTCTTTGTGTTCTGTGAAATCATCTCACAGAGTTACAGCTTTCCCCTCGAGAAGCCTTTCGCTAAGACAGTTCTTGTGGAATTGGCAAAGTGATATTTGGAAGGCCATAGAGGGCTATGGTGGAAAAGGAAATACTCTCAGATGAAATCTGGAAAGAAGCTTTCTGAGAAACTGCTTATTGTTCTGTTAATTCATCTCACAGAGTTACATCTGTATTTCGTGGATCTCTTTGGTAGCCTTATTTCTGTGGAATCTGAGAACAGATATTTCGGATCCCGTTGAAATCTATAGGGCCAAAGGAAATATCCTCCGATATCAAAGAGAAGGAAGCTTTCTGAGAAATTTCTTTGTGTTCTGTGAAATCATCTCACAGAGTTACAGCTTTCCCCTCAAGAAGCCTTTCGCTAAGACAGTTCTTGTGGAATTGGCAAAGTGACATTTGGAAGCCCTTAGAGGGCTATGGTGAAAAAGGAAATATCCTCAGATGAAATCTGGAAAGAAGCTTTCTGAGAAACTGCTTAGTGTTCGGTTAATTCATCTCACAGAGTTACATCTGTATTTCGTGGATCTCATTTCTAGCCTTATTTCTGTGGAATCTGATAACAGGTATTTCAGATACCATTGAAGACTATAGGGCCAAAGGAAATATCCTCCGATTACAAAGAAAAAGAAGCTTTCTTAGAAACTTCTTTGTGTTCTGTGAAATCATCTCACAGAGTTACAGCTTTCCCCTCAAGAAGCCTTTCGCTAACACAGTTCTTGTGGAATTGGCAAAGTGATATTTGGAAGCCCATAGAGGGCTATGGTGAAAAAGGAAATATCCTCAGATCAAATCTGGAAAGAAGCTTTCTGAGAAACGGCTTAGTGTTCTATTAATTCTTCTCACAGAGTTACATCTGTATTTCGTGGATCTCTTTGCTAGCCTTATTTCTGTGGAATCTGAGAACAGATATTTCGGATCCCATTGAAGACTATAGGGCCAAAGGAAATATACTCCCATAACAAAGAGAAAGAATCTTTCTGAGAAATTTCTTTGTGTTCTGTGAAATCATCTCACAGAGTTACAGCTTTCCCCTCAAGAAGCCTTTCGCTAAGACAGTTCTTGTGGAATTGGCAAAGTGATTTTTGGAAGCCCATAGAGGGCTAGGGTGGAAAAGGAAATATCCTTAGATGAAATCTGGAAAGAAGCTTTCTGTGAAACTGCTTAGTGTTTGGTTAACTCATCTCACAGAGTTACATCTGTATTTCGTGGATCTCATCTCTAGCCTTATTTCTGTGGAATCTGAGAACAGGTATTTCGGATCTCTTTGAAGACTATAGGGCCAAAGGAAATATCCTCCGATAACAAAGAGAAAGAAGCTTTGTGAGAAACTTATTTGCGTTCTGTGAAATCATCTCACAGAGTTACAGCTTTCCACTCAAGAAGCCTTTCGCTAAGACAGTTCTTGTGGAATTGGCAAAGTGATATTTGGAAGCCCTTAGAGAACTATGGTGAAAAAGGAAATATCCTCAGATGAAATCTGGAAAGAAGCTTTCTGAGAAACTGCTTAGTGTTCTGTTAATTCATCTCACAGAGTTACATCTGTATTTCCTGGATCTCTTTGCTAGCCTTATTTCTGGGGAATCTGAGAACAGATATTTCGGATCCCTTTGAAGACTATAGGGTCAAAGGAAATATCCTACGATAAAAAAGAGAAAGCAGCTTTCTGAGAAACTTCTTTGCGTTCTGTGAAATCGTCTCACAGAGTTACAGCTTTCCTCTCAAGAAGCCTTTCGCTAAGACAGTTCTTGTGGAATTGGAAAAGTGATATTTGGAAGGCCATAGTGGGCTATGGTGAAAAAGGAAATATCCTCAGATGAAATCTGGAAAGAAGCTTTTTGAGAAACTGCTTAGTGTTCTGTTAATTCATCTCACAGAGTTACATCTGTATTTCCTGGATCTCTTTGCTAGCCTTATTTCTGGGGAATCTGAGAACAGATATTTCGGATCCCTTGGAAGACTATAGGGCCAAAGGAAATATACTGCGATAACAAAGAGAAAGAAGCTTTCTGAGAAATTTCTTTGTGTTCTGTGAAATCATCTCAAAGAGTTACAGCTTTACCCTCAAGAAGCCTTTCGCTAAGACAGTTCTTGTGGAATTGGCAATGTGATATTTGGAAGCCCATAGAGGGGTATGGTGGAAAATGAAATATCCTTAGATGAAATCTGGAAAGAAGCTTTGTGAGAAACTGCTTAGTGTTCGGTTAATTCATCTCACAGAGTTTCATCTGTATTTCGTGGATCTCTTTTCTAGCCTTATTTCTGTGGAATCTGAGAACAGATATTTCGGATCCCATTGAAGACTATAGGGCCAAAGGAAATACCTCCGATAACAAAGAGAAAGAAGCTTTCTGAGAAACTTCTTGGCGTTCTGTGAAATCATCTCACAGAGTTACAGCTTTCCTCTCAAGAAGCCTTTCGCTAAGACAGTTCTTGTGGAATTGGCAAAGTGATATTTGGAAGCCGTTAGAGGGCTATGGTGATAAAGGAAATATCCACAGATGAAATCTGGAAAGAAGCTTTCTGAGATACTGCTTAGTGTTCTGTTAATTAATCTCACAGAGTTACATCTGTATTTCCGGGATCTCTTTGCTAGCCTTATTTCCGTGGAATCTGAGAACAGATATTTCGGATCCCTTTGAAGACTATAGGGCCAAACGAAATATTCTCCGATAACAAAGAGAAAGAAGCTTTCTGAGAAACTTCTTTGTATTCTGTGAAATCATCTCACAGAGTTACAGCTTTCCCCTCAAGAAGCTTTTCGCTAAGACAGTTCTTGTGAAATTGGCAAAGTGATATTTGGAAGCCCTTAGAGGGCTATGGTGAAAAAGGAAATATCCTCAGATGAAATCTGGAAAGAAGCTTTCTGAGAAACTGCTTAGTGTTCTGTTAATTCATCTCACAGAGTTACATCTGTATTTCGTGGATCTCATTTCTAGCCTTATTTCTTCGGAATCTGAGAAAAGGTATTTCAGATCCCATTGAAGACTATAGGGCCAAAGGAAATATCCTCCGATTACAAAGAGAAAGAAGCTTTCTGAGAAACTTCTTTGTGTTCTGTGAAATCATCTCACAGAGTTACAGCTTTCTCCTCAAGAAGTCTTTCGCTAAGACAGTTCTTGTGGAATTGGCAAAGTGATATTTGGAAGCCCGTAGAGGGCTACGGTGAGAAAGGAAATATCCTCAGATGAAATCTGGAAAGAAGCTTTCTGAGAAACTGCTTCGTCTTCGGTTAATTCATCTCACAGAGTTACATCTGTATTTCGTGGATCTCTTTGCTAGCCTTATTTCTGTGGAATCTTGAACAGATATTTCGGATCCCATTGAAGACTATAGGGCCAAAGGAAATATCCTCCGATAACAAAGAGAGAGAAGCTGTCTGAGAAACTTCTTTGCGTTCTGTGAAATCATCTCACAGAGTTACAGCTTTCCTCTCAGGAAGCCTTTCGCTAAGACAGTTCTTGTGGAATTGGCAAAGTGATATTTGGAAGCCCATAGAGGGCTATGGTGAAAAAGGAAATATCCTCAGATGAAATCTGGAAAGAAGCTTTCTGAGAAACTGCTTAGTGTTCTGTTAATTCATCTCACAGAGTTACATCTGTATTTCCTGGATCTCTTTGTTAGCCTTATTTCTGTGGAATTTGAGAACAGATATTTCGGATCCCTTTGAAGACTATTGGGCCATAGGAAATATCCTCCGATAACAAAGAGAAAGAAGCTTTCTGAGAAACTTCTTTGTGTTCTGTGAAATCATCTCACAGAGTTACAGCTTTCCCCTCAAGAATCCTTTCGCTAAGACAGTTCTTGTGGAATTGGCAAAGTGATATTTGGAAGCCCATAGAGGGCTATGGTGAAAAAGGAAATACCTCAGATGAAATCTGGAAAGAAGCTTTCTGAGAAACTGCTTAGTGTTCTGTTAATTCATCTCACAGAGTTACATCTGTATTTCGTGGATCTCTTTGCTAGCCTTATTTCTGTGGAATCTGAGAACAGATATTTCGGATCCCTTTGAAGACTATAGGGCCAAAGGAAATATCCTCCGATAACAAAGAGAAAGAAGCTTTCTGAGAAATTTCTTTGTGTTCTGTGAAATCATCCCACAGAGTTACAGCTTTCCCCTCAAGAAGCCTTTCGATAAGACAGTTCTTGTGGAATTGGCAAAGTGATATTTGGAAGCCCATAGAGGGCTATGGTGAAAAAGGAAATATCCTCAGATGAAATCTGGAAAGAAGCTTTCTGAGACACTGCTTAGTGTTATGTTAATTCATCTCACAGAGTTACATCTGTATTTCCTGGATCTCTTTGTAAGCCTTATTTCAGTGGAATCTGAGAACAGATATTTCGGATCCCTTTGAAGACTATCGGGCCAAAGGAAACATCCTCCGATAACAAAGAGAAAACAGCTTTCTGAGAAACTTCTTTGTGTTCTGTGAAATCATCTCACAGAGTTACAGCTTTCCCCTCAAGAAGCCTTTCGCTAAGACAGTTCTTGTGGAATTGGCAAAGTGATATTTGGAAGCCCATAGAGGGCTATGGTGAAAAAGGAAATATCCACAGATGAAATCTGGAAAGAAGCTTTCTGAGAAACTGCTTAGTGTTCTGTTAATTCATCTCACAGAGTTACATCTGTATTTCGTGGATCTCTTTGCTAGCCTTATTTCTGTGGAATCTGAGAACAGATATTTCGGATCCCTTTGAAGACTATAGGGCCAAAGGAAATATCCTCCGATAACAAAGAGAAAGAAGCTTTCTTAGAAATTTCTTTGTGTTCTGTGAAATCATCTCACAGAGTTACAGCTTTCCCCTCAAGAAGCCTTTCGCTAAGACAGTTCTTGTGGAATTGGCAAAGTGATATTTGGAAGCCCATAGAGGGCTATGGTGAAAAAGGAAATACCCTTAGATGAAATCTGGAAAGAAGCTTTCTGAGAAACTGCTTAGTGTTCGGTTAATTCATCTCACAGAGTTACATCTGTATTTCGTGGATCTCATTTCTAGCCTTATTTCTGTGGAATCTGAGAACAGGTATTTCAGATCCCTTTGAAGACTATAGGGACAAAGGAAATATACTCCGATAACAAAGAGAAAGAAGCTTTCTTAGAAACTTCTTTGTGTTCTGTGAAATCATCTCACAGAGTTACAGCTTTCCCCTCAAGAAGTCTTTCGCTAAGACAGTTCTTGTGGAATTGGCAAAGTGATATTTGGAAGCCCCTAGAGGGCTATGGTGAAAAAGGAAATATCCTCAGATGAAATCTGGAAAGAAGCTTTCTGAGAAACAGCTTAGTGTTCTGTTAATTCATCTCACAGAGTTACATCTGTATTTCCTGGATCTCTTTGCTAGCCTTATTTCTGTGGAATCTGAGAACAGATATTTCGGATCCCATTGAAGACTATAGGGCCAAAGGAAATATCCTCCGATAACAAGGAGAAAGAAGAGTTCTGAGAAATTTCTTTGTGTTCTGTGAAATCATCTCACAGAGTTACAGCTTTCCCCTCAAGAAGCCTTTCGCTAAGACATTTTTTGTGGAATTGGCAAAGTGATATTAGGAAGCCCACAGAGGGCTATGGTGAAAAAGGAAATATCCTCAGATGAAATCTGGAAAGAAGCATTCTGAGAAACTGCTTAATGTTCTGTTAATTCATCTCACCGAGTTACATCTGTATTTGTTGGATCTCTTTGCTAGCCTTATTTCTGTGGAATCTGAGAACAGATATTTCGGATCCCTTTGAAGAGTATAGGGCCAAAGGAAATATCATCCGATAACAAAGAGAAAGAAGCTTTCTGAGAAACTTCTTTGCGTTCTGTGAAATCATCTCACAGAGTTACAGCTTTCCCCTCAAGAAGCCTTTCGCTAAGACAGTTCTTGTGGAATTGGCAAAGTGGTATTTGGAAGCCCATAGAAGTCTATGGTGAAAAAGGAAATATCCTCAGATGAAATCTGGAAAGAAGCTTTCTGAGAAACTGCTTAGTGTTCTGTTAATTCATCTCATAGAATAACAACTGTATTTCATGGATTTCTTTGCTAGCCTTATTTCTGTGGAATCTGATAACAGATATTTCGGATACCTTTGAAGACTATAGGGCCAAAGGAAGTATCCTCCGATAACAAAGAGAAATAAGCTTTCTGAGAAATTTCTTTGTGTTCTGTGAAATCATCTCACAGAGTTACAGCTTTCCCCTCAAGAAGCCTTTCGCTAAGACAGTTCTTGTTGAATTGGCAAAGTGATATTTGGAAGCCCCTGGAGGGCTATGGTGAAAAAGGAAATATCTTCAGATGAAATCTGGAAAGAAGCTTTCTAAGAAACTGCTTAATGTTCTGTTAATTCATCTCACAGAGTTACATCTGTATTTCGTGGATCTCTTTGCTAGCCTTATTTCTGTGGAATCTGAGAACAGGTATTTCAGATCCCATTGAAGACTATAGGGCCAAAGGAAGTATCCTCCGATTACAAAGAGAAAGAAGCTTTCTTAGAAACTTCTTTGTGTTCTGTGAAATCATCTCACCGAGTTACAGCTTTCTCCTCAAGAAGCCTTTCGCTAAGACGGTTCTTGTGGAATTGGCAAGGTGATATTTGGAAGCCCATATTGGGCTATGGTGAAAAAGGAAATATCCTCAGACGAAATCTGGAAAGAAGCTTTCTGAGAAACTGCTTAGTGTTCTGTTAATTCATCTCACAGAGTTACATCTGTATTTCCGGGATCTCTTTGTAAGCCTTATTTCTGTGGAATCTGAGAACAGATATTTCGGATCCCTTTGAAGACTATCGGGGCAAAGGAAATATCCTCCGATAACAAAGAGAAAGCAGCTTTCTGAGAAACTTCTTTGTATTCCGTGGAATCATCTAACAGAGTTACAGCTTTCCCCTCAAGAAGCCTTTCGCTAAGACAGTTCTTGTGGAATTGGCAAAGTGATATTTGGAAGCCCATAGAGGGTTATGGTGAAAAAGGAAATATCCTCAGACGAAATCTGGAAAGAAGCTTTCTGAGAAACTGCTTAGTGTTCTGTTAATTCATCTCACAGAGTTACATCTGTATTTCGTGGATCTCTTTGCTAGCCTTTTTTCTGTGGAATCTGAGAACAGATATTTCGGATTCCATTGAAGACTATAGGGCCAAAGGAAATATCCACCGATAACAAAGAGAAAGAAGCTTTCTGAGAAACTTCTTTGCGTTCTGTGAAATCATCTCACAGAGTTACAGCTTTCCCCTCAAGAAGCCTTTCGCTAAGACAGTTCTTGTGGAATTGGCAAAGTGATATTTGGAAGCCCATAGAGGGCTATGGTGATAAAGGAAATATCCTCAGATGAAATCTGGAAAGAAGCTTTCTGAGAAACTGCTTAGTGTTCTGTTAATTCATCTCATAGAATAACATCTGTATTTCATGGATTTCTTTGCTAGCCTTATTTCTGTGGAATCTGAGAACAGGTATTTCAGATCCCATTGAAGACTATAGGGCCAAAGGAAGTATCCTCCGATTACAAAGAGAAAGAAGCTTTCTTAGAAACTTCTTTGTGTTCTGTGAAATCATCTCACCGAGTTACAGCTTTCCCCTCAAGAAGCCTTTCGCTAAGACGGTTCTTGTGGAATTGGCAAGGTGATATTTGGAAGCCCATATTGGGCTATGGTGAAAAAGGAAATATCCTCAGACGAAATCTGGAAAGAAGCTTTCTGAGAAACTGCTTAGTGTTGTGTTAATTCATCTCACAGAGTTACATCTGTATTTCGTGGATCTCTTTGCTAGCCTTATTTCTGTGGAATCTGAGAACAGATATTTCGGATCCCATTGAAGACTATAGGGCCAAAGGAAATATCCTCCGATAACAAAGAGAAAGAAGCTTTCTGAGAAACTTCTTTGCGTTCTGTGAAATCATCTCACAGAGTTACAGCTTTCCCCTCAAGAAGACTTTCGCTAAGACAGTTCTTGTGGAATTGGCAAAGTGATATTTGGAAGCCCATAGAGGGCTAAGGTGAAAAAGGAAATATCCTTAGATGAAATCTGGAAAGAAGCTTTCTGAGAAACTGCTTAGTGTTCGGTTAATTCATCTCACAGAGTTACATCTGTATTTCGTGGATCTCATTTCTAGCCTTATTTCTGTGGAATCTGAGAACAGGTATTGCAGATCCCTTTGAAGACTATAGGGACAAAGGAAATATACTCCGATAACAAAGAGAAAGAAGCTTTCTTAGAAACTTCTTTGTGTTCTGTGAAATCATCTCACAGAGTTACAGCTTTCCCCTCAAGAAGTCTTTCGCTAAGACAGTTCTTGTGGAATTGGCAAAGTGATATTTGGAAGCCCATATAGGGCTATGGTGAAAAAGGAAATATCCTTAGATGAAATATGGAAAGAAGCTTTCTGAGAAACTGCTTAGTGTTCGGTTAATTCATCTCACAGAGTTACATCTGTGTTTCGTGGATCTCATTTCTAGCCTTATTTCTGTGGAATCTGAGAACAGGTATTTCAGATCCCTTTGAAGAATATAGGGCCAAAGGAAATATCCTCCGATAACAAAGAGAAAGAAGCTTTCTTAGAACTTCTTTGCGTTCTGTGAAATCATCTCACAGAGTTACAGCTTTCCCCTCAAGAAGTCTTTCGCTAAGAGAGTTCTTGTGGAATTGGCAAAGTGATATTTGGAAGCCCATAGAGGGCTATGGTGAAAAAGGAAATATCCTCAGATGAAATCTGGAAAGAAGCTTTCTGAGAAACTGCTTAGTGTTCTGTTAATTCATCTCATAGAATAACATCTGTATTTCATGGATTTCTTTGCTAGCCTTATTTCTGTGGAATCCGATAACAGATATTTAGGATCCCTTTGAAGACTATAGGGCCAAAGGAAGTATCCTCCGATAACAAAGAGAAATAAACTTTCTGAGAAATTTCTTTGTGTTCTGTGAAATCATCTCACAGAGTTACAGCTTTCCCCTCAAGAAGCCTTTCGCTAAGACAGTTCTTGTGGAATTGGCAAAGTGATATTTGGAAGCCCCTAGAGGGCTGTGGTGAAAAAGGAAATATCCTCAGATGAAATCTGGAAAGAAGCTTTCTGAGAAACTGCTTAATGTTCTGTTAATTCATCTCACAGAGTTACATCTGTATTTCGTGGATCTCATTTCTAGCCTTATTTCTGTGGAATCTGAGAACAGGTATTTCAGATCCCTTTGAAGACTATAGGGACAAAGGAAATATACTCCGATAACAAAGAGAAAGAAGCTTTCTTAGAAACTTCTTTGTGTTCTGTGAAATCATCTCACAGAGTTACAGCTTTCCTCTCAAGAAGCCTTTCGCTAAGACAGTTCTTGTGGAATTGGCAAAGTAATATTTGGAAGCCCTTAGAGGGCTATGGTGAAAAAGGAAATATCCTCAGATGAAATCTGGAAAGAAGCTTTCTGAGAAACGGCTTAGTGTTCTGTTAATTCATCTCACAAAGTTACATCTGTATTTCCTGGATCTCTTTGCTAGCCTTATTTCTGTGGAATCTCAGAACAGATATTTCGGATCCCTTTGAAGACTATAGGGCCTAACGAAATATTCTCCGATAACAAAGAGAAAGAAGCTTTCTGAGAAACTTCTTTGTATTCTGTGAAATCATCTCACAGAGTTACAGCTTTCCCCACAAGAAGCCTTTCGCTAAGACAGATCTTGTGGAATTGGCAAAGTGATATTTGGAAGCCCATAGAGGGCTATGGTGAAAAAGAAAATATCCTCAGATCAAATCAGGAAAGAAGCTTTCTGAGAAACTGCTTAGTGTTCTGTTAATTCAGCTCACAGAGTTACATCTGTATTTCGTGGATCTCTTTGCTAGCCTTATTTCTGTGGAATCTGAGAACAGGTATTTCAAATCCCATAGAAGACTATAGGGCCAAAGCAAATATCCTCCGATTACAAAGAGAAAGAAGCTTTCTTAGAAACTTCTTTGTGTTCTGTGAAATCATCTCACAGAGTTACAGCTTTCCCCTCAAGAAGTCTTTCGCTAAGACAGTTCTTGTGGAATTGGCAAAGTGATATTTGGAAACCCATAGAGGGCTATGGTGAAAAAGGAAATATCCTCAGATGAAATCTGGAAAGAAGCTTTCTGAGAAACTGCTTAGTGTTCTGTTCATTCATCTCACAGAGTTACATCTGTATTTCGTGGATCTCTTTGCTAGCCTTATTTCTGTGGAATCTGAGAACAGATATTTCGGATCCCATTGATGACTATAGGGCCAAAGGAAATATCCTCCGATAACAATGAGAAAGAAGCTTTCTGAGAAACTTCTTTGTGTTCTGAGAAATCATCTCACAGAGTTACAGCTTTCCCCTCAAGAAGCCTTTCACTAAGAAAGTTCTTGTGGAATTGGCAAATTGATATTTGGAAGCCCATAGAGGGCTATGGTGAAAAAGGAAATATCCTCAGATGAAATCTGGAAAGAAGCTTTCTGAGAAACTGCTTAGTGTTCTGTTAATTCATCTCACAGAGTTACATCTGTATTTCGGGGATCTCTTTGCTACCCTTATTTCTGTGGAATCTGAGAACCGATATTTCGTGTCCCTTTGAAGACTATAGGGCCAAAGGAAATATCCTCCGATAACAAAGAGATAGAAGCTTTCTGAGAAACATCTTTGCGTTCTGTGAAATCATCTCACAGAGTTACAGCTTTCCCCTCAAGAAGCCTTTCGCTAAGACAGTTCTTGTGGAATTGGCAAGGTGATATTTGGAAGCCCAGAGAGGTCTATGGTGAAAAAGGAAATATCCTCAGATGATATCTGGAAAGAAGCTTTCTGAGAAACTGCTTAGTGTTCTGTTAATTCATCTCTCTGAGTTACATCTGTGTTTCGTGGATCTCTTTGCTAGCCTTATTTCTGTGGAATCTGAGAACAGGTATTTCAGATCCCTTTGAAGACTATAGGGCCAAATTAAATATCCTCCGATTACAAAGAGAAAGATGCTTTCTTAGAAACTTCTTTGTGTTCTGTGAAATCATCTCACAGAGTTACAGCTTTCACCTCAAGAAGCCTTTCGCTAAGACAGTTCTTGTGGAATTGGCAAAGTGATATTTGGAAGCCCATAGAGGGCTAAGGTGAAAAAGGAAATATCCTCAGATGAAATCTGGAAAGAAGCTTTCTGAGAAACTGCTTAGTGTTCTGTTAATTCATCTCACAGAGTTACATCTGTATTTCGTGGATCTCTTTGCTAGCCTTATTTCTGTGGAATCTGAGAACAGATATTTCGGATCCCTTTGAAGACTATACGGCCAAAGGAAATATCCTCCGATAACAAAGAGAAAGAAGCTTTCTGAGAAACTTCTTTGCGTTCTGTGAAATCATCTCACAGAGTTACAGCTTTCCCCTCAAGAAGCCTTTCGCTAAGACGGTTCTTGTGGAATTGGCAAGGTGATATTTGGAAGCCCATAGAGGGCTATGGTGAAAAAGGAAATATCATCAGACGAAATCTGGAAAGAAGCTTTCTGAGAAACTGCTTAGTGTTCTGTTAATTCATCTCACAGAGTTACATCTGTATTTCGTGGATCTCTTTGCTAGCCTTATTTCTGTGGAATCTGAGAACAGATATTTCGGATCCCATTGAAGACTATAGGGCCAAAGGAAATATCCTCCGATGACAACGAGAAAGAAGCTTTCTGAGAATTTTCTTTGTGTTCTGTGAAATCATCTCACAGTGTTACAGCTTTCCCCTCAAGAAGCCTATCGCTAAGACAGTTCTTGTGGAATTGGCAAAGTGATATTTGGAAGCCCATAGAGGGCTATGGTGAAAAAGAAAATATCCTCAGATGAAATCTGGAAAGAAGCTTTATGAGAAACTGCTTAGTGTTCGGTTAAATCATCTCACAGAGTTACATCTGTATTTCCTGGATCTCTTTGCTAACCTTATTTCTGTGGAATCTGAGAACAGATATTTCGGATCCCTTTGAAGACTATAGGGCCAAAGGAAATATCCTCCGATAACAAAGAGAAAGAAGCTTTCTGAGAAACTTCTTTGCGTTCTGTGAAATCATCTCACAGAGTTACAGCTTTCCCCTCAAGAAGCCTTTCGCTAAGACAGTTCTTGTGGAATTGGCAAGGTGATATTTGGAAGCCCAGAGAGGTCTATGGTGAAAAAGGAAATATCCTCAGATGAAATCTGGAAAGAAGCTTTCCGAGAAACTGCTTAGTGTTCTGTTAATTCATCTCACAGAGTTACATCTGTATTTCGTGGATCTCTTTGCTAGCCTTATTTCTGTGGAATCTGAGAACAGATATTTCGGATCCCTTTGAAGACTATACGGCCAAAGGAAATATCCTCCGATAACAAAGAGAAAGAAGCTTTCTGAGAAACTTCTTTCCGTTCTGTGAAATCATCTCACAGAGTTACAGCTTTCCCCTCAAGAAGCCTTTCGCTAAGACAGTTCTTGTGGAATTGGCAAAGTGATATTTGGAAGCCCATAGAGGGCTATGGTGAAAAAGGAAATATCCTCAGATGAAATCTGGAAAGAAGCTTTCTGAGAAACTGCTTAGTGTTCTGTTAATTCATCTCATAGAATAACATCTGTATTTCATGTATTTCTTTGCTAGCCTTATTTCTGTGGAATCTGATAACAGATATTTCGGATCCCTTTGAAGACTATAGGGCCAAAGGAAGTATCCTCCGATAACAAAGAGAAATAAGCTTTCTGAGAAATTTCTTTGTGTTCTGTGAAATCATCTCACCGAGTTACAGCTTTCCCCTCAAGAAGCCTTTCGCTAAGACAGTTCTTGTGGAATTGGCAAAGTGATATTTGGAAGCCCCTAGAGGGCTGTGGTGAAAAAGGAAATATCCTCAGATGAAATCTGGAAAGAAGCTTTCTGAGAAACTGCTTAATGTTCTGTTAATTCATCTCACAGAGGTAAATCTGTATTTCGTGGATCTCTTTGCTAGCCTTATTTCTGTGGAATCTGAGAACAGGTATTTCAGATCCCATTGAAGACTATAGGGCCAAAGGAAGTATCCTCCGATTACAAAGAGAAAGAAGCTTTCTTAGAAACTTCTTTGTGTTCTGTGAAATCATCTCACAGAGTTACAGCTTTCCCCTCAAGAAGCCTTTCGCTAAGACGGTTCTTGTGGAATTGGCAAGGTGATATTTGGAAGCCCATAGAGGGCTATGGTGAAAAAAGAAATATCATCAGACGAAATCTGGAAAGAAGCTTTCTGAGAAACTGCTTAGTGTTCTGTTAATTCATCTCACAGAGTTACATCTGTATTTCGTGGATCTCTTTGCTAGCCTTATTTCTGTGGAATCTGAGAACAGATACTTCGGATGCCTTTGAAGACTATAGGGCCAAAGGAAATATCCTCCGATAACAAAGAGAAAGAAGCTTTCTGAGAAACCTCTTTGTGTTCTGTGAAATCATCTCACATAGTTACAGCTTTCCCCTCAAGAAGCCTTTCGCTAAAACAGTTCTTGTGGAATTGGCAAAGTGGTATTTGGAAGCCCATAGAGGGCTATGGTGAAAAAGGAAATATCCTCAGATGAAATCTGGAAAGAAGCTTTCTGAGAAACTGCTTAGTGTTCTGTAAATTCATCTCACAGAGTTACATCTGTATTTCGTGGATCTCTTTGCTAGCCTTATTTCTGTGGAATCTGAGAACAGATATTTCGGATGCCATTGAAGACTATAGGGCCAAAGGAAATATCCTCCGATAACAAAGAGAAAGAAGCTTTCTGAGAAACTTCTTTGCGTTCTGTGAAATTATCTCACAGAGATACAGCTTTCCCCTTAATAAGCCTTTCGCTAAGACAGTTCTTGTGGAATTGGCAAAGTGATATTTGGAAGCCCATAGAGGGCTATGGTGAAACAGGAAATATCCTCAGATGAAATCTGGAAAGAAGTTTTCTGAGAAACTGCTAAGTGTTCTGTTAATTCATCTCACAGAGTTACATCTGTATTTCGTGGATCTCTTTGCTAGCCTTATTTCTGTGGAATCTGAGAACAGATATTTCGGATCCCATTGAAGACTATAGGGCCAAAGGAAAGATCCTCCGATAACAAAGAGAAAGAAGCTTTCTGAGAAACTACTTTGCGTTCTGTGAAATCATCTCACAGAGTTACAGCTTTTCCCTCAAGAAGCCTTTCGCTAAGACAGTTCTTGTGGAATTGGCAAAGTGATATTTGGAATCCCATAGAGGGCTATGGTGAAAAAGGAAATATCCTCAGATGAAATCTGGAAAGAAGCTTTCTGAGAAACTGCTTAGTGTTCTGTTAATTCACCTCACAGAGTTACATCTGTATTTCGTGGATCTCTTTGCTAGCCTTATTTCTGTGGAATCTGAGAACAGATATTTCGGATCCCATTGAAGACTATAGGGCCAAAGGAAATATCCTCCGATAAAAAAGAGAAAGAAGCTTTCTGAGAAACTTCTTTGCGTTCTGTGAAATCATCTCACAGAGTAACAGCTTTCCTCTCAAGAAGCCTTTCGCTAAGACAGTTCTTGTGGAATTGGCAAGGTGATATTTGGAAGCCCAGAGAGGTCTATGGTGAAAAAGGAAATATCCTCAGATGAAATCTGGAAAGAAGCTTTCTGAGAAACTGCTTAGTGTTCTGTTAATTCATCTCACCGAGTTACATCTGTGTTTCGTGGATCTCTTTGCTAGCCTTATTTCTGTGGAATCTGAGAACAGATATTTCGGATCCCTTTGAAGACTATAGGGCCAAAGGAAATATCCTCCGATAACAAAGAGAAAGAAGCTTTATGAGGAACTTCTTTGCGTTCTGTGAAATCATCTCACAGAGTTACAGCTTTCCCCTCAAGAAGCCTTTCGCTAAGACAGTTCTTGTGGAATTGGCAAGGTGATATTTGGAAGCCCAGAGAGGGCTATGGTGAAAAAGGAAATATCCTCAGATGAAATCTGGAAAGAAGCTTTCTGAGAAACTGCTTAGTGTTCTGTTAATTCATCTCACAGAGTTACATCTGTATTTCGTGTATCTCTTTACTAGCCTTTTTTCTGTGGAATCTGAGAACAGATATTTCGGATCCCTTTGAAGACTATAGGGCCAAAGGAAATATCCTCCGATAACAAAGAGAAAGAAGCTTTCTGAGAAACTTCTTTGCGTTCTGTGAAATCATCTCACAGAGTTACAGCTTTCCCCTCAAGAAGCCTTTCGCTAAGACAGTTCTTGTGGATTTGGCAAGGTGATATTTGGAAGCCCAGAGAGGGCTATGGTGAAAAAGGAAATATCCTCAGATGAAAGTTGGAAAGAAGCTTTCTGAGAAACTGCTTAGTGTTCGGTTCACTCATATCACAGAGTTACATCTGTATTTCGTGGATCTCTTTGCTAGCCTTATTTCTGTGGAATCTGAGAACAGATATTTCGAATCCCATTGAAGACTATAGGGCCAAGGAAATATCCTCCGATAACAAAGAGAAAGAAGCTTTCTGAGAAACTTGTTTGCGTTCTATGAAATCATCTCACAGAGTTACAGCTTTCCCCTCAAGAAGCCTTTGGCTAAGACAGTTCTTGTGGAATTGGCAAAGTGATATTTGGAAGCCCATAGAGGGCTATGGTGAAAAAGGATATATCCTCAGATGAAATCTGGAAAGAAGCTTTCTGAGAAACTGCTTAGTGTTCTGTTTATTCATCTCACAGAGTTACATCTGTATTTCGTGGATCTCTTTGCTAGCCTTATTTCTGTGGAATCTGAGAACAGATATTTCGAATCCCTTTGAAGACTATAGGGCCAAAGGAAATATCCTCCGATAACAAAGAGAAAGAAGCTTTCTGAGAAACTTCTTTGCGTTCTTTGAAATCATCTCACAGAGTTACAGCTTTCCCCTCAAGAAGCCTTTCGCTAAGACAGTTCTTGTGGAATTGGCAAGGTGATATTTGGAAGCCCAGAGAGGGCTATGGTGAAAAAGGAAATATCCTCAGATGAAATCTGGAAAGAAGCTTTCTGAGAAACTGCTTAGTGTTCTGTTCATTCATCTCACAGAGTTACATCTGCATTTCGTGGATCTCTTTACTAGCCTTTTTTCTGTGGAATCTGAGAACAGATATTTCGGATCCCTTTGAAGACTATAGGGCCAAAGGAAATATCCTCCGATAACAAAGAGAAAGAAGCTTTCTGAGAAACTTCTTTGCGTTCTGTGAAATCATCTCACAGAGTTACAGCTTTCCCCTCAAGAAGCCTTTCGCTAAGACAGTTCTTGTGGATTTGGCAAGGTGATATTTGGAAGCCCAGAGAGGGCTATGGTGAAAAAGGAAATATCCTCAGATGAAATCTGGAAAGAAGCTTTCTGAGAAACTGCTTAGTGTTCTGTTAATTCATCTCACAGAGTTACATCTGTATGTCGGGGATCTCTTTGCTACCCTTATTTCTGTGGAATCTGAGAACCGATATTTCGTGTCCCTTTGAAGACTATAGGGCCAAAGGAAATATCCTCCGATAACAAAGAGATAGAAGCTTTCTGAGAAACTTCTTTGCGTTCTGTGAAATCATCTCACAGAGTTACAGCTTTCCCCTCAAGAAGCCTTTCGCTAAGACAGTTCTTGTGGAATTGGCAAGGTGATATTTGGAAGCCCAGAGAGGTCTATGGTGAAAAAGGAAATATCCTCAGATGATATCTGGAAAGAAGCTTTCTGAGAAACTGCTTAGTGTTCTGTTAATTCATCTCTCAGAGTTACATCTGTGTTTCGTGGATCTCTTTGCTAGCCTTATTTCTGTGGAATCTGAGAACAGGTATTTCAGATCCCTTTGAAGACTCTAGGGCCAAATTAAGTATCCTCCGATTACAAAGAGAAAGATGCTTTCTTAGAAACTTCTTTGTGTTCTGTGAAATCATCTCACAGAGTTACAGCTTTCACCTCAAGAAGCCTTTCGCTAAGACAGTTCTTGTGGAATTGGCAAAGTGATATTTGGAAGCCCATAGAGGGCTATGGTGAAAAAGGAAATATCCTCAGATGAAATCTGGAAAGAAGCTTTCTGAGAAACTGCTTAGTGTTCTGTTAATTCATCTCACAGAGTTACATCTGTATTTCGTGGATCTCTTTGCTAGCCTTATTTCTGTGGAATCTGAGAACAGATATTTCGGATCCCTTTGAAGACTATACGGCCAAAGGAAATATCCTCCGATAACAAAGAGAAAGAAGCTTTCTGAGAAACTTCTTTGCGTTCTGTGAAATCATCTCACAGAGTTACAGCTTTCCCCTCAAGAAGCCTTTCGCTAAGACGGTTCTTGTGGAATTGGCAAGGTGATATTTGGAAGCCCATAGAGGGCTATGGTGAAAAAGGAAATATCATCAGACGAAATCTGGAAAGAAGCTTTCTGAGAAACTGCTTAGTGTTCTGTTAATTCATCTCACAGAGTTACATCTGTATTTCGTGGATCTCTTTGCTAGCCTTATTTCTGTGGAATCTGAGAACAGATATTTCGGATCCCATTGAAGACTATAGGGCCAAAGGAAATATCCTCCGATGACAACGAGAAAGAAGCTTTCTGAGAATTTTCTTTGTGTTCTGTGAAATCATCTCACAGTGTTACAGCTTTCCCCTCAAGAAGCCTATCGCTAAGACAGTTCTTGTGGAATTGGCAAAGTGATATTTGGAAGCCCATAGAGGGCTATGGTGAAAAAGAAAATATCCTCAGATGAAATCTGGAAAGAAGCTTTATGAGAAACTGCTTAGTGTTCGGTTAAATCATCTCACAGAGTTACATCTGTATTTCCTGGATCTCTTTGCTAACCTTATTTCTGTGGAATCTGAGAACAGATATTTCGGATCCCTTTGAAGACTATAGGGCCAAAGGAAATATCCTCCGATAACAAAGAGAAAGAAGCTTTCTGAGAAACTTCTTTGCGTTCTGTGAAATCATCTCACAGAGTTACAGCTTTCCCCTCAAGAAGCCTTTCGCTAAGACAGTTCTTGTGGAATTGGCAAGGTGATATTTGGAAGCCCAGAGAGGTCTATGGTGAAAAAGGAAATATCCTCAGATGAAATCTGGAAAGAAGCTTTCTGAGAAACTGCTTAGTGTTCTGTTAATTCATCTCACCGAGTTACATCTGTGTTTCGTGGATCTCTTTGCTAGCCTTATTTCTGTGGAATCTGAGAACAGGTATTTCAGATCCCTTTGAAGACTATAGGGCCAAATTAAGTATCCTCCGATTACAAAGAGAAAGATGCTTTCTTAGAAACTTCTTTGTGTTCTGTGAAATCATCTCACAGAGTTACAGCTTTCACCTCAAGAAGCCTTTCGCTAAGACAGTTCTTGTGGAATTGGCAAAGTGATATTTGGAAGCCCATAGAGGGCTATGGTGAAAAAGGAAATATCCTCAGATGAAATCTGGAAAGAAGCTTTCCGAGAAACTGCTTAGTGTTCTGTTAATTCATCTCACAGAGTTACATCTGTATTTCGTGGATCTCTTTGCTAGCCTTATTTCTGTGGAATCTGAGAACAGATATTTCGGATCCCTTTGAAGACTATACGGCCAAAGGAAATATCCTCCGATAACAAAGAGAAAGAAGCTTTCTGAGAAACTTCTTTCCGTTCTGTGAAATCATCTCACAGAGTTACAGCTTTCCCCTCAAGAAGCCTTTCGCTAAGACAGTTCTTGTGGAATTGGCAAAGTGATATTTGGAAGCCCATAGAGGGCTATGGTGAAAAAGGAAATATCCTCAGATGAAATCTGGAAAGAAGCTTTCTGAGAAACTGCTTAGTGTTCTGTTAATTCATCTCATAGAATAACATCTGTATTTCATGGATTTCTTTGCTAGCCTTATTTCTGTGGAATCTGATAACAGATATTTCGGATCCCTTTGAAGACTATAGGGCCAAAGGAAGTATCCTCCGATAACAAAGAGAAATAAGCTTTCTGAGAAATTTCTTTGTGTTCTGTGAAATCATCTCACCGAGTTACAGCTTTCCCCTCAAGAAGCCTTTCGCTAAGACAGTTCTTGTGGAATTGGCAAAGTGATATTTGGAAGCCCCTAGAGGGCTGTGGTGAAAAAGGAAATATCCTCAGATGAAATCTGGAAAGAAGCTTTCTGAGAAACTGCTTAATGTTCTGTTAATTCATCTCACAGAGGTACATCTGTATTTCGTGGATCTCTTTGCTAGCCTTATTTCTGTGGAATCTGAGAACAGGTATTTCAGATCCCATTGAAGACTATAGGGCCAAAGGAAGTATCCTCCGATTACAAAGAGAAAGAAGCTTTCTTAGAAACTTCTTTGTGTTCTGTGAAATCATCTCACAGAGTTACAGCTTTCCCCTCAAGAAGCCTTTCGCTAAGACGGTTCTTGTGGAATTGGCAAGGTGATATTTGGAAGCCCATAGAGGGCTATGGTGAAAAAAGAAATATCATCAGACGAAATCTGGAAAGAAGCTTTCTGAGAAACTGCTTAGTGTTCTGTTAATTCATCTCACAGAGTTACATCTGTATTTCGTGGATCTCTTTGCTAGCCTTATTTCTGTGGAATCTGAGAACAGATACTTCGGATGCCTTTGAAGACTATAGGGCCAAAGGAAATATCCTCCGATAACAAAGAGAAAGAAGCTTTCTGAGAAACCTCTTTGTGTTCTGTGAAATCATCTCACATAGTTACAGCTTTCCCCTCAAGAAGCCTTTCGCTAAAACAGTTCTTGTGGAATTGGCAAAGTGGTATTTGGAAGCCCATAGAGGGCTATGGTGAAAAAGGAAATATCCTCAGATGAAATCTGGAAAGAAGCTTTCTGAGAAACTGCTTAGTGTTCTGTAAATTCATCTCACAGAGTTACATCTGTATTTCGTGGATCTCTTTGCTAGCCTTATTTCTGTGGAATCTGAGAACAGATATTTCGGATGCCATTGAAGACTATAGGGCCAAAGGAAATATCCTCCGATAACAAAGAGAAAGAAGCTTTCTGAGAAACTTCTTTGCGTTCTGTGAAATTATCTCACAGAGATACAGCTTTCCCCTTAATAAGCCTTTCGCTAAGACAGTTCTTGTGGAATTGGCAAAGTGATATTTGGAAGCCCATAGAGGGCTATGGTGAAACAGGAAATATCCTCAGATGAAATCTGGAAAGAAGTTTTCTGAGAAACTGCTAAGTGTTCTGTTAATTCATCTCACAGAGTTACATCTGTATTTCGTGGATCTCTTTGCTAGCCTTATTTCTGTGGAATCTGAGAACAGATATTTCGGATCCCATTGAAGACTATAGGGCCAAAGGAAAGATCCTCCGATAACAAAGAGAAAGAAGCTTTCTGAGAAACTACTTTGCATTCTGTGAAATCATCTCACAGAGTTACAGCTTTTCCCTCAAGAAGCCTTTCGCTAAGACAGTTCTTGTGGAATTGGCAAAGTGATATTTGGAATCCCATAGAGGGCTATGGTGAAAAAGGAAATATCCTCAGATGAAATCTGGAAAGAAGCTTTCTGAGAAACTGCTTAGTGTTCTGTTAATTCATCTCACAGAGTTACATCTGTATTTCGTGGAAATCTTTGCTAGCCTTATTTCTGTGGAATCTGAGAACAGATATTTCGGATCCCATTGAAGACTATAGGGCCAAAGGAAATATCCTCCGATAAAAAAGAGAAAGAAGCTTTCTGAGAAACTTCTTTGCGTTCTGTGAAATCATCTCACAGAGTAACAGCTTTCCTCTCAAGAAGCCTTTCGCTAAGACAGTTCTTGTGGAATTGGCAAGGTGATATTTGGAAGCCCAGAGAGGTCTATGGTGAAAAAGGAAATATCCTCAGATGAAATCTGGAAAGAAGCTTTCTGAGAAACTGCTTAGTGTTCTGTTAATTCATCTCACCGAGTTACATCTGTGTTTCGTGGATCTCTTTGCTAGCCTTATTTCTGTGGAATCTGAGAACAGATATTTCGGATCCCTTTGAAGACTATAGGGCCAAAGGAAATATCCTCCGATAACAAAGAGAAAGAAGCTTTCTGAGAAACTTCTTTGCGTTCTGTGAAATCATCTCACAGAGTTACAGCTTTCCACTCAAGAAGCCTTTCGCTAAGACAGTTCTTGTGGAATTGGCAAGGTGATATTTGGAAGCCCAGAGAGGGCTATGGTGAAAAAGGAAATATCCTCAGATGAAATCTGGAAAGAAGCTTTCTGAGAAACTGCTTAGTGTTCTGTTAATTCATCTCACAGAGTTACATCTGTATTTCGTGTATCTCTTTACTAGCCTTTTTTCTGTGGAATCTGAGAACAGATATTTCGGATCCCTTTGAAGACTATAGGGCCAAAGGAAATATCCTCCGATAACAAAGAGAAAGAAGCTTTCTGAGAAACTTCTTTGCGTTCTGTGAAATCATCTCACAGAGTTACAGCTTTCCCCTCAAGAAGCCTTTCGCTAAGACGGTTCTTGTGGAATTGGCAAGGTGATATTTGGAAGCCCATAGAGGGCTATGGTGAAAAAAGAAATATCATCAGACGAAATCTGGAAAGAAGCTTTCTGAGAAACTGCTTAGTGTTCTGTTAATTCATCTCACAGAGTTACATCTGTATTTCGTGGATCTCTTTGCTAGCCTTATTTCTGTGGAATCTGAGAACAGATACTTCGGATGCCTTTGAAGACTATAGGGCCAAAGGAAATATCCTCCGATAACAAAGAGAAAGAAGCTTTCTGAGAAACCTCTTTGTGTTCTGTGAAATCATCTCACATAGTTACAGCTTTCCCCTCAAGAAGCCTTTCGCTAAAACAGTTCTTGTGGAATTGGCAAAGTGGTATTTGGAAGCCCATAGAGGGCTATGGTGAAAAAGGAAATATCCTCAGATGAAATCTGGAAAGAAGCTTTCTGAGAAACTGCTTAGTGTTCTGTAAATTCATCTCACAGAGTTACATCTGTATTTCGTGGATCTCTTTGCTAGCCTTATTTCTGTGGAATCTGAGAACAGATATTTCGGATGCCATTGAAGACTATAGGGCCAAAGGAAATATCCTCCGATAACAAAGAGAAAGAAGCTTTCTGAGAAACTTCTTTGCGTTCTGTGAAATTATCTCACAGAGATACAGCTTTCCCCTTAATAAGCCTTTCGCTAAGACAGTTCTTGTGGAATTGGCAAAGTGATATTTGGAAGCCCATAGAGGGCTATGGTGAAACAGGAAATATCCTCAGATGAAATCTGGAAAGAAGTTTTCTGAGAAACTGCTAAGTGTTCTGTTAATTCATCTCACAGAGTTACATCTGTATTTCGTGGATCTCTTTGCTAGCCTTATTTCTGTGGAATCTGAGAACAGATATTTCGGATCCCATTGAAGACTATAGGGCCAAAGGAAAGATCCTCCGATAACAAAGAGAAAGAAGCTTTCTGAGAAACTACTTTGCGTTCTGTGAAATCATCTCACAGAGTTACAGCTTTTCCCTCAAGAAGCCTTTCGCTAAGACAGTTCTTGTGGAATTGGCAAAGTGATATTTGGAATCCCATAGAGGGCTATGGTGAAAAAGGAAATATCCTCAGATGAAATCTGGAAAGAAGCTTTCTGAGAAACTGCTTAGTGTTCTGTTAATTCATCTCACAGAGTTACATCTGTATTTCGTGGAAATCTTTGCTAGCCTTATTTCTGTGGAATCTGAGAACAGATATTTCGGATCCCATTGAAGACTATAGGGCCAAAGGAAATATCCTCCGATAAAAAAGAGAAAGAAGCTTTCTGAGAAACTTCTTTGCGTTCTGTGAAATCATCTCACAGAGTAACAGCTTTCCTCTCAAGAAGCCTTTCGCTAAGACAGTTCTTGTGGAATTGGCAAGGTGATATTTGGAAGCCCAGAGAGGTCTATGGTGAAAAAGGAAATATCCTCAGATGAAATCTGGAAAGAAGCTTTCTGAGAAACTGCTTAGTGTTCTGTTAATTCATCTCACCGAGTTACATCTGTGTTTCGTGGATCTCTTTGCTAGCCTTATTTCTGTGGAATCTGAGAACAGATATTTCGGATCCCTTTGAAGACTATAGGGCCAAAGGAAATATCCTCCGATAACAAAGAGAAAGAAGCTTTCTGAGAAACTTCTTTGCGTTCTGTGAAATCATCTCACAGAGTTACAGCTTTCCACTCAAGAAGCCTTTCGCTAAGACAGTTCTTGTGGAATTGGCAAGGTGATATTTGGAAGCCCAGAGAGGGCTATGGTGAAAAAGGAAATATCCTCAGATGAAATCTGGAAAGAAGCTTTCTGAGAAACTGCTTAGTGTTCTGTTAATTCATCTCACAGAGTTACATCTGTATTTCGTGTATCTCTTTACTAGCCTTTTTTCTGTGGAATCTGAGAACAGATATTTCGGATCCCTTTGAAGACTATAGGGCCAAAGGAAATATCCTCCGATAACAAAGAGAAAGAAGCTTTCTGAGAAACTTCTTTGCGTTCTGTGAAATCATCTCACAGAGTTACAGCTTTCCCCTCAAGAAGCCTTTCGCTAAGACAGTTCTTGTGGATTTGGCAAGGTGATATTTGGAAGCCCAGAGAGGGCTATGGTGAAAAAGGAAATATCCTCAGATGAAAGTTGGAAAGAAGCTTTCTGAGAAACTGCTTAGTGTTCGGTTCACTCATATCACAGAGTTACATCTGTATTTCGTGGATCTCTTTGCTAGCCTTATTTCTGTGGAATCTGAGAACAGATATTTCGAATCCCATTGAAGACTATAGGGCCAAGGAAATATCCTCCGATAACAAAGAGAAAGAAGCTTTCTGAGAAACTTGTTTGCGTTCTATGAAATCATCTCACAGAGTTACAGCTTTCCCCTCAAGAAGCCTTTGGCTAAGACAGTTCTTGTGGAATTGGCAAAGTGATATTTGGAAGCCCATAGAGGGCTATGGTGAAAAAGGATATATCCTCAGATGAAATCTGGAAAGAAGCTTTCTGAGAAACTGCTTAGTGTTCTGTTAATTCATCTCACAGAGTTACATCTGTATTTCGTGGATCTCTTTGCTAGTCTTATTTCTGTGGAATCTGAGAACAGATATTTCGGATCCCATTGAAGACTATAGGGCCAAAGGAAATATCCTCCGATAACAAAGAGAAAGAAGCTTTCTGAGAAACTTCTTTGCGTTCTGTGAAATCATCTCACAGAGTTACAGCTTTCCCCTCAAGAAGCCTTTCGCTAAGACAGTTCTTGTGGAATTGGCAAAGTGATATTTGGAAGCTCATAGAGGGCTATCGTGAAAAAGGAAATATCCTCAGACGAAATCTGGAAAGAAGCTTTCTGAGAAACTGCTTAGTGTTCTGTTAATTCACCTCACAGAGTTACATCTGTATTTCGTGGATCTCTTTGCTAGCCTTATTTCTGTGGAATCTGAGAACAGATATTTCGGATCCCATGGAAGACTATAGGGCCAAAGGAAATATCCTCCGATAAAAAAGAGAAAGAAGCTTTCTGAGAAACTTCTTTGCGTTCTGTGAAATCATCTCACATAGTTACAGCTTTCCCCTCAAGAAGCCTTTCGCTAAGACAGTTCTTGTGGAATTGGCAAAGTGGTATTTGGAAGCCCATAGAGGGCCATGGTGAAAAAGGAAATATCCTCAGATGAAATCTGGAAAGAAGCTTTCTGAGAAACTGCTTAGTGTTCTGTTTATTCATCTCACAGAGTTACATCTGTATTTCATGGATCTCTTTGCTAGCCTTATTTCTGTGGAATCTGAGAACAGATATTTCGAATCCCTTTGAAGACTATAGGGCCAAAGGAAATATCCTCCGATAACAAAGAGAAAGAAGCTTTCTGAGAAACTTCTTTGCGTTCTTTGAAATCATCTCACAGAGTTACAGCTTTCCCCTCAAGAAGCCTTTCGCTAAGACAGTTCTTGTGGAATTGGCAAGGTGATATTTGGAAGCCCAGAGAGGGCTATGGTGAAAAAGGAAATATCCTCAGATGAAATCTGGAAAGAAGCTTTCTGAGAAACTGCTTAGTGTTCTGTTCATTCATCTCACAGAGTTACATCTGCATTTCGTGGATCTCTTTACTAGCCTTTTTTCTGTGGAATCTGAGAACAGATATTTCGGATCCCTTTGAAGACTGTAGGGCCAAAGGAAATATCCTCCGATAACAAAGAGAAAGAAGCTTTCTGAGAAACTTCTTTGCATTCTGTGAAATCATCTCACAGAGTTACAGCTTTCCCCTTAATAAGCCTTTCGCTAAGACAGTTCTTGTGGAATTGGCAAAGTGATATTTGGAAGCCCATAGAGGGCTATGGTGAAAAAGGAAATATCCTCAGATGAAATCTGGAAAGAAGCTTTCTGAGAAACTGCTTAGTGTTCTGTTAATTCAGCTCACAGAGTTACATCTGTATTTCGTGGATATCTTTGCTAGCCTTATTTCTGTGGAATCTGAGAACAGATATTTCGGATCCCATTGAAGACTATAGGGCCAAAGGAAAGATCCTCCGATAACAAAGAGAAAGAAGCTTTCTGAGAAACTTCTTTGCGTTCTGTGAAATCATCTCACAGAGTTACAGCTTTCCCCTCAAGAAGCCTTTCGCTACGACAGTTCTTGTGGAATTGGCAAAGTGATATTTGGAAGCCCAGAGAGGGCTATGGTGAAAAGGAAATATCCTCAGATGAAATCTGGAAAGAAGCTTTCTGAGAAACTGCTTAGTGTTCGGTTCACTCATATCACAGAGTTACATCTGTATTTAGTGGATCTCTTTGCTAGCCTTATTTCTGTGGAATCTGAGAACAGATATTTCGAATCCCTTTGAAGACTATAGGGCAAAGGAAATATCCTCCGATAACAAAGAGAAAGAAGCTTTCTGAGAAACTTGTTTGCGTTCTATGAAATCATCTCACAGAGTTACAGCTTTCCGCTCAAGAAGCCTTTCGCTAAGACAGTTCTTGTGGAATTGGCAAAGTGATATTTGGAAGCCCATAGAGGGCTATGGTGAAAAAGGAAATATCCTCAGATGAAATCTGGAAAGAAGCTTTCTGAGAAACTGCTTAGTGTTCTGTTAATTCATCTTACTGAGTGACATCTGTATTTCGTGGATCCCTTTGCTAGCCTTATTTCTGTGGAATCTGAGAACAGATATTTCGGATCCCCTTGATGACTATAGGGCCAAAGGAAATATCCTCCGATAACAAAGAGAAAGAAGCTTTCTGAGAAACTTCTTTGCATTCTGAGAAATCATCTCACAGAGTTACAGCATTCCCCTCAAGAAGCCTTTCGCTAAGACAGTTCTTGTGGAATTGGCAAAGTGATATTTGGAAGCCCATAGAGGGCTATGTTGAAAAAGGAAATATCCTCAGATGAAATCTGGAAAGAAGCTTTCTGAGAAACTGCTTAGTGTTCTGTTAATTCATCTCACAGAGTTACATGAGTATTTCGTTAATCTCTTTGCTAGCCTTATTTCTGTGGAATCTGAGAACAGATATTTCGGATCCCTTTGAAGACTATAGGGACAAAGGAAATATCCTCCGATAACAAAGAGAAAGAAGCTTTCTGAGAAACTTCTTTGCGTTCTGTGAAATCATCTCACAGAGTTACAGCTTTCCCCTCAAGAAGCCTTTCGCTAATACAGTTCTTGTGGAATTGGCAAAGTGATATTTGGAAGCCCATAGAGGGCTATGGTGAAAAAGGAAATATCCTCAGATGAAATCTGGAAAGAAGCTTTCTGAGAAACTGCTTAGTGTTCTGTTAATTCATCTCACAGAGTTACATCTGTATTTCGTGGATCTCTTTGCTAGCCTTATTTCTGTGGAATCTGAGAACAGATATTTCGGATCCCATTGAAGACTATAGGGCCAAAGGAAATATCCTCCGATAACAAAGAGAAAGAAGCTTTCTGAGAAACTTCTTTGCGTTCTGTGAAATCATCTCACAGAGTTACAGCTTTACCCTCAAGAAGCCTTTCGCTAAGACAGTTCTTGTGGAATTGGCAAAGTGATATTTGGAAGCCCATAGAGGGCTATGGTGAAAAAGGAAATATCCTGAGACGAAATCTGGAAAGAAGCTTTCTGAGAAACTGCTTAGTGTTCTGTTAATTCATCTCACAGGGTTACATCTGTATTTCGTGGATCTCTTTGCTAGCCTTATTTCAGTGGAATCTGAGAACAGATATTTCGGATCCCTTTGAAGACTATAGGGCCAAACGAAATATTCTCCGATAACAAAGAGAAAGAAGCTTTCTGAGAAACTTCTTTGTATTCTGTGAAATCATCTCACAGAGTTACAGCTTTCCCCTCAAGAAGCTTTTCGCTAAGACAGTTCTTGTGAAATTGGCAAAGTGATATTTGGAAGCCCTTAGAGGGCTATGGTGAAAAAGGAAATATCCTCAGATGAAATCTGGAAAGAAGCTTTCTGAGAAACTGCTTAGTGTTCTGTTAATTCATCTCACAGAGTTACATCTGTATTTCGTGGATCTCATTTCTAGCCTTATTTCTTCGGAATCTGAGAAAAGGTATTTCAGATCCCATTGAAGACTATAGGGCCAAAGGAAATATCCTCCGATTACAAAGAGAAAGAAGCTTTCTGAGAAACTTCTTTGTGTTCTGTGAAATCATCTCACAGAGTTACAGCTTTCTCCTCAAGAAGTCTTTCGCTAAGACAGTTCTTGTGGAATTGGCAAAGTGATATTTGGAAGCCCGTAGAGGGCTACGGTGAGAAAGGAAATATCCTCAGATGAAATCTGGAAAGAAGCTTTCTGAGAAACTGCTTCGTCTTCGGTTAATTCATCTCACAGAGTTACATCTGTATTTCGTGGATCTCTTTGCTAGCCTTATTTCTGTGGAATCTTGAACAGATATTTCGGATCCCATTGAAGACTATAGGGCCAAAGGAAATATCCTCCGATAACAAAGAGAAAGAAGCTGTCTGAGAAACTTCTTTGCGTTCTGTGAAATCATCTCACAGAGTTACAGCTTTCCTCTCAGGAAGCCTTTCGCTAAGACAGTTCTTGTGGAATTGGCAAAGTGATATTTGGAAGCCCATAGAGGGCTATGGTGAAAAAGGAAATATCCTCAGATGAAATCTGGAAAGAAGCTTTCTGAGAAACTGCTTAGTGTTCTGTTAATTCATCTCACAGAGTTACATCTGTATTTCCTGGATCTCTTTGTTAGCCTTATTTCTGTGGAATTTGAGAACAGATATTTCGGATCCCTTTGAAGACTATTGGGCCATAGGAAATATCCTCCGATAACAAAGAGAAAGAAGCTTTCTGAGAAACTTCTTTGTGTTCTGTGAAATCATCTCACAGAGTTACAGCTTTCCCCTCAAGAATCCTTTCGCTAAGACAGTTCTTGTGGAATTGGCAAAGTGATATTTGGAAGCCCATAGAGGGCTATGGTGAAAAAGGAAATACCTCAGATGAAATCTGGAAAGAAGCTTTCTGAGAAACTGCTTAGTGTTCTGTTAATTCATCTCACAGAGTTACATCTGTATTTCGTGGATCTCTTTGCTAGCCTTATTTCTGTGGAATCTGAGAACAGATATTTCGGATCCCTTTGAAGACTATAGGGCCAAAGGAAATATCCTCCGATAACAAAGAGAAAGAAGCTTTCTGAGAAATTTCTTTGTGTTCTGTGAAATCATCCCACAGAGTTACAGCTTTCCCCTCAAGAAGCCTTTCGATAAGACAGTTCTTGTGGAATTGGCAAAGTGATATTTGGAAGCCCATAGAGGGCTATGGTGAAAAAGGAAATATCCTCAGATGAAATCTGGAAAGAAGCTTTCTGAGACACTGCTTAGTGTTATGTTAATTCATCTCACAGAGTTACATCTGTATTTCCTGGATCTCTTTGTAAGCCTTATTTCAGTGGAATCTGAGAACAGATATTTCGGATCCCTTTGAAGACTATCGGGCCAAAGGAAACATCCTCCGATAACAAAGAGAAAACAGCTTTCTGAGAAACTTCTTTGTGTTCTGTGAAATCATCTCACAGAGTTACAGCTTTCCCCTCAAGAAGCCTTTCGCTAAGACAGTTCTTGTGGAATTGGCAAAGTGATATTTGGAAGCCCATAGAGGGCTATGGTGAAAAAGGAAATATCCACAGATGAAATCTGGAAAGAAGCTTTCTGAGAAACTGCTTAGTGTTCTGTTAATTCATCTCACAGAGTTACATCTGTATTTCGTGGATCTCTTTGCTAGCCTTATTTCTGTGGAATCTGAGAACAGATATTTCGGATCCCTTTGAAGACTATAGGGCCAAAGGAAATATCCTCCGATAACAAAGAGAAAGAAGCTTTCTTAGAAATTTCTTTGTGTTCTGTGAAATCATCTCACAGAGTTACAGCTTTCCCCTCAAGAAGCCTTTCGCTAAGACAGTTCTTGTGGAATTGGCAAAGTGATATTTGGAAGCCCATAGAGGGCTATGGTGAAAAAGGAAATACCCTTAGATGAAATCTGGAAAGAAGCTTTCTGAGAAACTGCTTAGTGTTCGGTTAATTCATCTCACAGAGTTACATCTGTATTTCGTGGATCTCATTTCTAGCCTTATTTCTGTGGAATCTGAGAACAGGTATTTCAGATCCCTTTGAAGACTATAGGGACAAAGGAAATATACTCCGATAACAAAGAGAAAGAAGCTTTCTTAGAAACTTCTTTGTGTTCTGTGAAATCATCTCACAGAGTTACAGCTTTCCCCTCAAGAAGTCTTTCGCTAAGACAGTTCTTGTGGAATTGGCAAAGTGATATTTGGAAGCCCCTAGAGGGCTATGGTGAAAAAGGAAATATCCTCAGATGAAATCTGGAAAGAAGCTTTCTGAGAAACAGCTTAGTGTTCTGTTAATTCATCTCACAGAGTTACATCTGTATTTCCTGGATCTCTTTGCTAGCCTTATTTCTGTGGAATCTGAGAACAGATATTTCGGATCCCATTGAAGACTATAGGGCCAAAGGAAATATCCTCCGATAACAAGGAGAAAGAAGAGTTCTGAGAAATTTCTTTGTGTTCTGTGAAATCATCTCACAGAGTTACAGCTTTCCCCTCAAGAAGCCTTTCGCTAAGACATTTTTTGTGGAATTGGCAAAGTGATATTAGGAAGCCCACAGAGGGCTATGGTGAAAAAGGAAATATCCTCAGATGAAATCTGGAAAGAAGCATTCTGAGAAACTGCTTAATGTTCTGTTAATTCATCTCACCGAGTTACATCTGTATTTGTTGGATCTCTTTGCTAGCCTTATTTCTGTGGAATCTGAGAACAGATATTTCGGATCCCTTTGAAGAGTATAGGGCCAAAGGAAATATCATCCGATAACAAAGAGAAAGAAGCTTTCTGAGAAACTTCTTTGCGTTCTGTGAAATCATCTCACAGAGTTACAGCTTTCCCCTCAAGAAGCCTTTCGCTAAGACAGTTCTTGTGGAATTGGCAAAGTGGTATTTGGAAGCCCATAGAAGTCTATGGTGAAAAAGGAAATATCCTCAGATGAAATCTGGAAAGAAGCTTTCTGAGAAACTGCTTAGTGTTCTGTTAATTCATCTCATAGAATAACAACTGTATTTCATGGATTTCTTTGCTAGCCTTATTTCTGTGGAATCTGATAACAGATATTTCGGATACCTTTGAAGACTATAGGGCCAAAGGAAGTATCCTCCGATAACAAAGAGAAATAAGCTTTCTGAGAAATTTCTTTGTGTTCTGTGAAATCATCTCACAGAGTTACAGCTTTCCCCTCAAGAAGCCTTTCGCTAAGACAGTTCTTGTTGAATTGGCAAAGTGATATTTGGAAGCCCCTGGAGGGCTATGGTGAAAAAGGAAATATCTTCAGATGAAATCTGGAAAGAAGCTTTCTAAGAAACTGCTTAATGTTCTGTTAATTCATCTCACAGAGTTACATCTGTATTTCGTGGATCTCTTTGCTAGCCTTATTTCTGTGGAATCTGAGAACAGGTATTTCAGATCCCATTGAAGACTATAGGGCCAAAGGAAGTATCCTCCGATTACAAAGAGAAAGAAGCTTTCTTAGAAACTTCTTTGTGTTCTGTGAAATCATCTCACCGAGTTACAGCTTTCTCCTCAAGAAGCCTTTCGCTAAGACGGTTCTTGTGGAATTGGCAAGGTGATATTTGGAAGCCCATATTGGGCTATGGTGAAAAAGGAAATATCCTCAGACGAAATCTGGAAAGAAGCTTTCTGAGAAACTGCTTAGTGTTCTGTTAATTCATCTCACAGAGTTACATCTGTATTTCCGGGATCTCTTTGTAAGCCTTATTTCTGTGGAATCTGAGAACAGATATTTCGGATCCCTTTGAAGACTATCGGGGCAAAGGAAATATCCTCCGATAACAAAGAGAAAGCAGCTTTCTGAGAAACTTCTTTGTATTCCGTGGAATCATCTAACAGAGTTACAGCTTTCCCCTCAAGAAGCCTTTCGCTAAGACAGTTCTTGTGGAATTGGCAAAGTGATATTTGGAAGCCCATAGAGGGTTATGGTGAAAAAGGAAATATCCTCAGACGAAATCTGGAAAGAAGCTTTCTGAGAAACTGCTTAGTGTTCTGTTAATTCATCTCACAGAGTTACATCTGTATTTCGTGGATCTCTTTGCTAGCCTTTTTTCTGTGGAATCTGAGAACAGATATTTCGGATTCCATTGAAGACTATAGGGCCAAAGGAAATATCCACCGATAACAAAGAGAAAGAAGCTTTCTGAGAAACTTCTTTGCGTTCTGTGAAATCATCTCACAGAGTTACAGCTTTCCCCTCAAGAAGCCTTTCGCTAAGACAGTTCTTGTGGAATTGGCAAAGTGATATTTGGAAGCCCATAGAGGGCTATGGTGATAAAGGAAATATCCTCAGATGAAATCTGGAAAGAAGCTTTCTGAGAAACTGCTTAGTGTTCTGTTAATTCATCTCATAGAATAACATCTGTATTTCATGGATTTCTTTGCTAGCCTTATTTCTGTGGAATCTGAGAACAGGTATTTCAGATCCCATTGAAGACTATAGGGCCAAAGGAAGTATCCTCCGATTACAAAGAGAAAGAAGCTTTCTTAGAAACTTCTTTGTGTTCTGTGAAATCATCTCACCGAGTTACAGCTTTCCCCTCAAGAAGCCTTTCGCTAAGACGGTTCTTGTGGAATTGGCAAGG
Source organism: Macaca mulatta (assembly GCF_049350105.2). Lineage (NCBI taxonomy): Eukaryota > Metazoa > Chordata > Mammalia > Primates > Cercopithecidae > Macaca > Macaca mulatta. The sequence continues at coordinate 53,955,118 of NC_133415.1, read as the reverse complement.
TGATATTTGGAAGCCCATATTGGGCTATGGTGAAAAAGGAAATATCCTCAGACGAAATCTGGAAAGAAGCTTTCTGAGAAACTGCTTAGTGTTGTGTTAATTCATCTCACAGAGTTACATCTGTATTTCGTGGATCTCTTTGCTAGCCTTATTTCTGTGGAATCTGAGAACAGATATTTCGGATCCCATTGAAGACTATAGGGCCAAAGGAAATATCCTCCGATAACAAAGAGAAAGAAGCTTTCTGAGAAACTTCTTTGCGTTCTGTGAAATCATCTCACAGAGTTACAGCTTTCCCCTCAAGAAGACTTTCGCTAAGACAGTTCTTGTGGAATTGGCAAAGTGATATTTGGAAGCCCATAGAGGGCTAAGGTGAAAAAGGAAATATCCTTAGATGAAATCTGGAAAGAAGCTTTCTGAGAAACTGCTTAGTGTTCGGTTAATTCATCTCACAGAGTTACATCTGTATTTCGTGGATCTCATTTCTAGCCTTATTTCTGTGGAATCTGAGAACAGGTATTGCAGATCCCTTTGAAGACTATAGGGACAAAGGAAATATACTCCGATAACAAAGAGAAAGAAGCTTTCTTAGAAACTTCTTTGTGTTCTGTGAAATCATCTCACAGAGTTACAGCTTTCCCCTCAAGAAGTCTTTCGCTAAGACAGTTCTTGTGGAATTGGCAAAGTGATATTTGGAAGCCCATATAGGGCTATGGTGAAAAAGGAAATATCCTTAGATGAAATATGGAAAGAAGCTTTCTGAGAAACTGCTTAGTGTTCGGTTAATTCATCTCACAGAGTTACATCTGTGTTTCGTGGATCTCATTTCTAGCCTTATTTCTGTGGAATCTGAGAACAGGTATTTCAGATCCCTTTGAAGAATATAGGGCCAAAGGAAATATCCTCCGATAACAAAGAGAAAGAAGCTTTCTTAGAACTTCTTTGCGTTCTGTGAAATCATCTCACAGAGTTACAGCTTTCCCCTCAAGAAGTCTTTCGCTAAGAGAGTTCTTGTGGAATTGGCAAAGTGATATTTGGAAGCCCATAGAGGGCTATGGTGAAAAAGGAAATATCCTCAGATGAAATCTGGAAAGAAGCTTTCTGAGAAACTGCTTAGTGTTCTGTTAATTCATCTCATAGAATAACATCTGTATTTCATGGATTTCTTTGCTAGCCTTATTTCTGTGGAATCCGATAACAGATATTTAGGATCCCTTTGAAGACTATAGGGCCAAAGGAAGTATCCTCCGATAACAAAGAGAAATAAACTTTCTGAGAAATTTCTTTGTGTTCTGTGAAATCATCTCACAGAGTTACAGCTTTCCCCTCAAGAAGCCTTTCGCTAAGACAGTTCTTGTGGAATTGGCAAAGTGATATTTGGAAGCCCCTAGAGGGCTGTGGTGAAAAAGGAAATATCCTCAGATGAAATCTGGAAAGAAGCTTTCTGAGAAACTGCTTAATGTTATGTTAATTCATCTCACAGAGTTACATCTGTATTTCGTGGATCTCATTTCTAGCCTTATTTCTGTGGAATCTGAGAACAGGTATTTCAGATCCCTTTGAAGACTATAGGGACAAAGGAAATATACTCCGATAACAAAGAGAAAGAAGCTTTCTTAGAAACTTCTTTGTGTTCTGTGAAATCATCTCACAGAGTTACAGCTTTCCTCTCAAGAAGCCTTTCGCTAAGACAGTTCTTGTGGAATTGGCAAAGTAATATTTGGAAGCCCTTAGAGGGCTATGGTGAAAAAGGAAATATCCTCAGATGAAATCTGGAAAGAAGCTTTCTGAGAAACGGCTTAGTGTTCTGTTAATTCATCTCACAAAGTTACATCTGTATTTCCTGGATCTCTTTGCTAGCCTTATTTCTGTGGAATCTCAGAACAGATATTTCGGATCCCTTTGAAGACTATAGGGCCTAACGAAATATTCTCCGATAACAAAGAGAAAGAAGCTTTCTGAGAAACTTCTTTGTATTCTGTGAAATCATCTCACAGAGTTACAGCTTTCCCCACAAGAAGCCTTTCGCTAAGACAGATCTTGTGGAATTGGCAAAGTGATATTTGGAAGCCCATAGAGGGCTATGGTGAAAAAGAAAATATCCTCAGATCAAATCAGGAAAGAAGCTTTCTGAGAAACTGCTTAGTGTTCTGTTAATTCAGCTCACAGAGTTACATCTGTATTTCGTGGATCTCTTTGCTAGCCTTATTTCTGTGGAATCTGAGAACAGGTATTTCAAATCCCATAGAAGACTATAGGGCCAAAGCAAATATCCTCCGATTACAAAGAGAAAGAAGCTTTCTTAGAAACTTCTTTGTGTTCTGTGAAATCATCTCACAGAGTTACAGCTTTCCCCTCAAGAAGTCTTTCGCTAAGACAGTTCTTGTGGAATTGGCAAAGTGATATTTGGAAACCCATAGAGGGCTATGGTGAAAAAGGAAATATCCTCAGATGAAATCTGGAAAGAAGCTTTCTGAGAAACTGCTTAGTGTTCTGTTCATTCATCTCACAGAGTTACATCTGTATTTCGTGGATCTCTTTGCTAGCCTTATTTCTGTGGAATCTGAGAACAGATATTTCGGATCCCATTGATGACTATAGGGCCAAAGGAAATATCCTCCGATAACAATGAGAAAGAAGCTTTCTGAGAAACTTCTTTGTGTTCTGAGAAATCATCTCACAGAGTTACAGCTTTCCCCTCAAGAAGCCTTTCACTAAGAAAGTTCTTGTGGAATTGGCAAATTGATATTTGGAAGCCCATAGAGGGCTATGTTGAAAAAGGAAATATCCTCAGATGAAATCTGGAAAGAAGCTTTCTGAGAAACTGCTTAGTGTTCTGTTAATTCATCTCACAGAGTTACATCTGTATTTCGGGGATCTCTTTGCTACCCTTATTTCTGTGGAATCTGAGAACCGATATTTCGTGTCCCTTTGAAGACTATAGGGCCAAAGGAAATATCCTCCGATAACAAAGAGATAGAAGCTTTCTGAGAAACATCTTTGCGTTCTGTGAAATCATCTCACAGAGTTACAGCTTTCCCCTCAAGAAGCCTTTCGCTAAGACAGTTCTTGTGGAATTGGCAAGGTGATATTTGGAAGCCCAGAGAGGTCTATGGTGAAAAAGGAAATATCCTCAGATGATATCTGGAAAGAAGCTTTCTGAGAAACTGCTTAGTGTTCTGTTAATTCATCTCTCTGAGTTACATCTGTGTTTCGTGGATCTCTTTGCTAGCCTTATTTCTGTGGAATCTGAGAACAGGTATTTCAGATCCCTTTGAAGACTATAGGGCCAAATTAAGTATCCTCCGATTACAAAGAGAAAGATGCTTTCTTAGAAACTTCTTTGTGTTCTGTGAAATCATCTCACAGAGTTACAGCTTTCACCTCAAGAAGCCTTTCGCTAAGACAGTTCTTGTGGAATTGGCAAAGTGATATTTGGAAGCCCATAGAGGGCTATGGTGAAAAAGGAAATATCCTCAGATGAAATCTGGAAAGAAGCTTTCTGAGAAACTGCTTAGTGTTCTGTTAATTCATCTCACAGAGTTACATCTGTATTTCGTGGATCTCTTTGCTAGCCTTATTTCTGTGGAATCTGAGAACAGATATTTCGGATCCCTTTGAAGACTATACGGCCAAAGGAAATATCCTCCGATAACAAAGAGAAAGAAGCTTTCTGAGAAACTTCTTTGCGTTCTGTGAAATCATCTCACAGAGTTACAGCTTTCCCCTCAAGAAGCCTTTCGCTAAGACGGTTCTTGTGGAATTGGCAAGGTGATATTTGGAAGCCCATAGAGGGCTATGGTGAAAAAGGAAATATCATCAGACGAAATCTGGAAAGAAGCTTTCTGAGAAACTGCTTAGTGTTCTGTTAATTCATCTCACAGAGTTACATCTGTATTTCGTGGATCTCTTTGCTAGCCTTATTTCTGTGGAATCTGAGAACAGATATTTCGGATCCCATTGAAGACTATAGGGCCAAAGGAAATATCCTCCGATGACAACGAGAAAGAAGCTTTCTGAGAATTTTCTTTGTGTTCTGTGAAATCATCTCACAGTGTTACAGCTTTCCCCTCAAGAAGCCTATCGCTAAGACAGTTCTTGTGGAATTGGCAAAGTGATATTTGGAAGCCCATAGAGGGCTATGGTGAAAAAGAAAATATCCTCAGATGAAATCTGGAAAGAAGCTTTATGAGAAACTGCTTAGTGTTCGGTTAAATCATCTCACAGAGTTACATCTGTATTTCCTGGATCTCTTTGCTAACCTTATTTCTGTGGAATCTGAGAACAGATATTTCGGATCCCTTTGAAGACTATAGGGCCAAAGGAAATATCCTCCGATAACAAAGAGAAAGAAGCTTTCTGAGAAACTTCTTTGCGTTCTGTGAAATCATCTCACAGAGTTACAGCTTTCCCCTCAAGAAGCCTTTCGCTAAGACAGTTCTTGTGGAATTGGCAAGGTGATATTTGGAAGCCCAGAGAGGTCTATGGTGAAAAAGGAAATATCCTCAGATGAAATCTGGAAAGAAGCTTTCTGAGAAACTGCTTAGTGTTCTGTTAATTCATCTCACCGAGTTACATCTGTGTTTCGTGGATCTCTTTGCTAGCCTTATTTCTGTGGAATCTGAGAACAGGTATTTCAGATCCCTTTGAAGACTCTAGGGCCAAATTAAGTATCCTCCGATTACAAAGAGAAAGATGCTTTCTTAGAAACTTCTTTGTGTTCTGTGAAATCATCTCACAGAGTTACAGCTTTCACCTCAAGAAGCCTTTCGCTAAGACAGTTCTTGTGGAATTGGCAAAGTGATATTTGGAAGCCCATAGAGGGCTATGGTGAAAAAGGAAATATCCTCAGATGAAATCTGGAAAGAAGCTTTCCGAGAAACTGCTTAGTGTTCTGTTAATTCATCTCACAGAGTTACATCTGTATTTCGTGGATCTCTTTGCTAGCCTTATTTCTGTGGAATCTGAGAACAGATATTTCGGATCCCTTTGAAGACTATACGGCCAAAGGAAATATCCTCCGATAACAAAGAGAAAGAAGCTTTCTGAGAAACTTCTTTCCGTTCTGTGAAATCATCTCACAGAGTTACAGCTTTCCCCTCAAGAAGCCTTTCGCTAAGACAGTTCTTGTGGAATTGGCAAAGTGATATTTGGAAGCCCATAGAGGGCTATGGTGAAAAAGGAAATATCCTCAGATGAAATCTGGAAAGAAGCTTTCTGAGAAACTGCTTAGTGTTCTGTTAATTCATCTCATAGAATAACATCTGTATTTCATGGATTTCTTTGCTAGCCTTATTTCTGTGGAATCTGATAACAGATATTTCGGATCCCTTTGAAGACTATAGGGCCAAAGGAAGTATCCTCCGATAACAAAGAGAAATAAGCTTTCTGAGAAATTTCTTTGTGTTCTGTGAAATCATCTCACCGAGTTACAGCTTTCCCCTCAAGAAGCCTTTCGCTAAGACAGTTCTTGTGGAATTGGCAAAGTGATATTTGGAAGCCCCTAGAGGGCTGTGGTGAAAAAGGAAATATCCTCAGATGAAATCTGGAAAGAAGCTTTCTGAGAAACTGCTTAATGTTCTGTTAATTCATCTCACAGAGGTAAATCTGTATTTCGTGGATCTCTTTGCTAGCCTTATTTCTGTGGAATCTGAGAACAGGTATTTCAGATCCCATTGAAGACTATAGGGCCAAAGGAAGTATCCTCCGATTACAAAGAGAAAGAAGCTTTCTTAGAAACTTCTTTGTGTTCTGTGAAATCATCTCACAGAGTTACAGCTTTCCACTCAAGAAGCCTTTCGCTAAGACGGTTCTTGTGGAATTGGCAAGGTGATATTTGGAAGCCCATAGAGGGCTATGGTGAAAAAAGAAATATCATCAGACGAAATCTGGAAAGAAGCTTTCTGAGAAACTGCTTAGTGTTCTGTTAATTCATCTCACAGAGTTACATCTGTATTTCGTGGATCTCTTTGCTAGCCTTATTTCTGTGGAATCTGAGAACAGATACTTCGGATGCCTTTGAAGACTATAGGGCCAAAGGAAATATCCTCCGATAACAAAGAGAAAGAAGCTTTCTGAGAAACCTCTTTGTGTTCTGTGAAATCATCTCACATAGTTACAGCTTTCCCCTCAAGAAGCCTTTCGCTAAAACAGTTCTTGTGGAATTGGCAAAGTGGTATTTGGAAGCCCATAGAGGGCTATGGTGAAAAAGGAAATATCCTCAGATGAAATCTGGAAAGAAGCTTTCTGAGAAACTGCTTAGTGTTCTGTAAATTCATCTCACAGAGTTACATCTGTATTTCGTGGATCTCTTTGCTAGCCTTATTTCTGTGGAATCTGAGAACAGATATTTCGGATGCCATTGAAGACTATAGGGCCAAAGGAAATATCCTCCGATAACAAAGAGAAAGAAGCTTTCTGAGAAACTTCTTTGCGTTCTGTGAAATTATCTCACAGAGATACAGCTTTCCCCTTAATAAGCCTTTCGCTAAGACAGTTCTTGTGGAATTGGCAAAGTGATATTTGGAAGCCCATAGAGGGCTATGGTGAAACAGGAAATATCCTCAGATGAAATCTGGAAAGAAGTTTTCTGAGAAACTGCTAAGTGTTCTGTTAATTCATCTCACAGAGTTACATCTGTATTTCGTGGATCTCTTTGCTAGCCTTATTTCTGTGGAATCTGAGAACAGATATTTCGGATCCCATTGAAGACTATAGGGCCAAAGGAAAGATCCTCCGATAACAAAGAGAAAGAAGCTTTCTGAGAAACTACTTTGCGTTCTGTGAAATCATCTCACAGAGTTACAGCTTTTCCCTCAAGAAGCCTTTCGCTAAGACAGTTCTTGTGGAATTGGCAAAGTGATATTTGGAATCCCATAGAGGGCTATGGTGAAAAAGGAAATATCCTCAGATGAAATCTGGAAAGAAGCTTTCTGAGAAACTGCTTAGTGTTCTGTTAATTCACCTCACAGAGTTACATCTGTATTTCGTGGATCTCTTTGCTAGCCTTATTTCTGTGGAATCTGAGAACAGATATTTCGGATCCCATTGAAGACTATAGGGCCAAAGGAAATATCCTCCGATAAAAAAGAGAAAGAAGCTTTCTGAGAAACTTCTTTGCGTTCTGTGAAATCATCTCACAGAGTAACAGCTTTCCTCTCAAGAAGCCTTTCGCTAAGACAGTTCTTGTGGAATTGGCAAGGTGATATTTGGAAGCCCAGAGAGGTCTATGGTGAAAAAGGAAATATCCTCAGATGAAATCTGGAAAGAAGCTTTCTGAGAAACTGCTTAGTGTTCTGTTAATTCATCTCACCGAGTTACATCTGTGTTTCGTGGATCTCTTTGCTAGCCTTATTTCCGTGGAATCTGAGAACAGATATTTCGGATCCCTTTGAAGACTATAGGGCCAAAGGAAATATCCTCCGATAACAAAGAGAAAGAAGCTTTATGAGGAACTTCTTTGCGTTCTGTGAAATCATCTCACAGAGTTACAGCTTTCCCCTCAAGAAGGCTTTCGCTAAGACAGTTCTTGTGGAATTGGCAAGGTGATATTTGGAAGCCCAGAGAGGGCTATGGTGAAAAAGGAAATATCCTCAGATGAAATCTGGAAAGAAGCTTTCTGAGAAACTGCTTAGTGTTCTGTTAATTCATCTCACAGAGTTACATCTGTATTTCGTGTATCTCTTTACTAGCCTTTTTTCTGTGGAATCTGAGAACAGATATTTCGGATCCCTTTGAAGACTATAGGGCCAAAGGAAATATCCTCCGATAACAAAGAGAAAGAAGCTTTCTGAGAAACTTCTTTGCGTTCTGTGAAATCATCTCACAGAGTTACAGCTTTCCCCTCAAGAAGCCTTTCGCTAAGACAGTTCTTGTGGATTTGGCAAGGTGATATTTGGAAGCCCAGAGAGGGCTATGGTGAAAAAGGAAATATCCTCAGATGAAAGTTGGAAAGAAGCTTTCTGAGAAACTGCTTAGTGTTCGGTTCACTCATATCACAGAGTTACATCTGTATTTCGTGGATCTCTTTGCTAGCCTTATTTCTGTGGAATCTGAGAACAGATATTTCGAATCCCATTGAAGACTATAGGGCCAAGGAAATATCCTCCGATAACAAAGAGAAAGAAGCTTTCTGAGAAACTTGTTTGCGTTCTATGAAATCATCTCACAGAGTTACAGCTTTCCCCTCAAGAAGCCTTTGGCTAAGACAGTTCTTGTGGAATTGGCAAAGTGATATTTGGAAGCCCATAGAGGGCTATGGTGAAAAAGGATATATCCTCAGATGAAATCTGGAAAGAAGCTTTCTGAGAAACTGCTTAGTGTTCTGTTAATTCATCTCACAGAGTTACATCTGTATTTCGTGGATCTCTTTGCTAGTCTTATTTCTGTGGAATCTGAGAACAGATATTTCGGATCCCATTGAAGACTATAGGGCCAAAGGAAATATCCTCCGATAACAAAGAGAAAGAAGCTTTCTGAGAAACTTCTTTGCGTTCTGTGAAATCATCTCACAGAGTTACAGCTTTCCCCTCAAGAAGCCTTTCGCTAAGACAGTTCTTGTGGAATTGGCAAAGTGATATTTGGAAGCCCATAGAGGGCTATCGTGAAAAAGGAAATATCCTCAGACGAAATCTGGAAAGAAGCTTTCTGAGAAACTGCTTAGTGTTCTGTTATTTCACCTCACAGAGTTACATCTGTATTTCGTGGATCTCTTTGCTAGCCTTATTTCTGTGGAATCTGAGAACAGATATTTCGGATCCCATGGAAGACTATAGGGCCAAAGGAAATATCCTCCGATAAAAAAGAGAAAGAAGCTTTCTGAGAAACTTCTTTGCGTTCTGTGAAATCATCTCACATAGTTACAGCTTTCCCCTCAAGAAGCCTTTCGCTAAGACAGTTCTTGTGGAATTGGCAAAGTGGTATTTGGAAGCCCATAGAGGGCCATGGTGAAAAAGGAAATATCCTCAGATGAAATCTGGAAAGAAGCTTTCTGAGAAACTGCTTAGTGTTCTGTTTATTCATCTCACAGAGTTACATCTGTATTTCGTGGATCTCTTTGCTAGCCTTATTTCTGTGGAATCTGAGAACAGATATTTCGAATCCCTTTGAAGACTATAGGGCCAAAGGAAATATCCTCCGATAACAAAGAGAAAGAAGCTTTCTGAGAAACTTCTTTGCGTTCTTTGAAATCATCTCACAGAGTTACAGCTTTCCCCTCAAGAAGCCTTTCGCTAAGACAGTTCTTGTGGAATTGGCAAGGTGATATTTGGAAGCCCAGAGAGGGCTATGGTGAAAAAGGAAATATCCTCAGATGAAATCTGGAAAGAAGCTTTCTGAGAAACTGCTTAGTGTTCTGTTCATTCATCTCACAGAGTTACATCTGCATTTCGTGGATCTCTTTACTAGCCTTTTTTCTGTGGAATCTGAGAACAGATATTTCGGATCCCTTTGAAGACTATAGGGCCAAAGGAAATATCCTCCGATAACAAAGAGAAAGAAGCTTTCTGAGAAACTTCTTTGCGTTCTGTGAAATCATCTCACAGAGTTACAGCTTTCCCCTCAAGAAGCCTTTCGCTAAGACAGTTCTTGTGGATTTGGCAAGGTGATATTTGGAAGCCCAGAGAGGGCTATGGTGAAAAAGGAAATATCCTCAGATGAAATCTGGAAAGAAGCTTTCTGAGAAACTGCTTAGTGTTCTGTTAATTCATCTCACAGAGTTACATCTGTATGTCGGGGATCTCTTTGCTACCCTTATTTCTGTGGAATCTGAGAACCGATATTTCGTGTCCCTTTGAAGACTATAGGGCCAAAGGAAATATCCTCCGATAACAAAGAGATAGAAGCTTTCTGAGAAACTTCTTTGCGTTCTGTGAAATCATCTCACAGAGTTACAGCTTTCCCCTCAAGAAGCCTTTCGCTAAGACAGTTCTTGTGGAATTGGCAAGGTGATATTTGGAAGCCCAGAGAGGTCTATGGTGAAAAAGGAAATATCCTCAGATGATATCTGGAAAGAAGCTTTCTGAGAAACTGCTTAGTGTTCTGTTAATTCATCTCTCAGAGTTACATCTGTGTTTCGTGGATCTCTTTGCTAGCCTTATTTCTGTGGAATCTGAGAACAGGTATTTCAGATCCCTTTGAAGACTCTAGGGCCAAATTAAGTATCCTCCGATTACAAAGAGAAAGATGCTTTCTTAGAAACTTCTTTGTGTTCTGTGAAATCATCTCACAGAGTTACAGCTTTCACCTCAAGAAGCCTTTCGCTAAGACAGTTCTTGTGGAATTGGCAAAGTGATATTTGGAAGCCCATAGAGGGCTATGGTGAAAAAGGAAATATCCTCAGATGAAATCTGGAAAGAAGCTTTCTGAGAAACTGCTTAGTGTTCTGTTAATTCATCTCACAGAGTTACATCTGTATTTCGTGGATCTCTTTGCTAGCCTTATTTCTGTGGAATCTGAGAACAGATATTTCGGATCCCTTTGAAGACTATACGGCCAAAGGAAATATCCTCCGATAACAAAGAGAAAGAAGCTTTCTGAGAAACTTCTTTGCGTTCTGTGAAATCATCTCACAGAGTTACAGCTTTCCCCTCAAGAAGCCTTTCGCTAAGACGGTTCTTGTGGAATTGGCAAGGTGATATTTGGAAGCCCATAGAGGGCTATGGTGAAAAAGGAAATATCATCAGACGAAATCTGGAAAGAAGCTTTCTGAGAAACTGCTTAGTGTTCTGTTAATTCATCTCACAGAGTTACATCTGTATTTCGTGGATCTCTTTGCTAGCCTTATTTCTGTGGAATCTGAGAACAGATATTTCGGATCCCATTGAAGACTATAGGGCCAAAGGAAATATCCTCCGATGACAACGAGAAAGAAGCTTTCTGAGAATTTTCTTTGTGTTCTGTGAAATCATCTCACAGTGTTACAGCTTTCCCCTCAAGAAGCCTATCGCTAAGACAGTTCTTGTGGAATTGGCAAAGTGATATTTGGAAGCCCATAGAGGGCTATGGTGAAAAAGAAAATATCCTCAGATGAAATCTGGAAAGAAGCTTTATGAGAAACTGCTTAGTGTTCGGTTAAATCATCTCACAGAGTTACATCTGTATTTCCTGGATCTCTTTGCTAACCTTATTTCTGTGGAATCTGAGAACAGATATTTCGGATCCCTTTGAAGACTATAGGGCCAAAGGAAATATCCTCCGATAACAAAGAGAAAGAAGCTTTCTGAGAAACTTCTTTGCGTTCTGTGAAATCATCTCACAGAGTTACAGCTTTCCCCTCAAGAAGCCTTTCGCTAAGACAGTTCTTGTGGAATTGGCAAGGTGATATTTGGAAGCCCAGAGAGGTCTATGGTGAAAAAGGAAATATCCTCAGATGAAATCTGGAAAGAAGCTTTCTGAGAAACTGCTTAGTGTTCTGTTAATTCATCTCACCGAGTTACATCTGTGTTTCGTGGATCTCTTTGCTAGCCTTATTTCTGTGGAATCTGAGAACAGGTATTTCAGATCCCTTTGAAGACTATAGGGCCAAATTAAGTATCCTCCGATTACAAAGAGAAAGATGCTTTCTTAGAAACTTCTTTGTGTTCTGTGAAATCATCTCACAGAGTTACAGCTTTCACCTCAAGAAGCCTTTCGCTAAGACAGTTCTTGTGGAATTGGCAAAGTGATATTTGGAAGCCCATAGAGGGCTATGGTGAAAAAGGAAATATCCTCAGATGAAATCTGGAAAGAAGCTTTCCGAGAAACTGCTTAGTGTTCTGTTAATTCATCTCACAGAGTTACATCTGTATTTCGTGGATCTCTTTGCTAGCCTTATTTCTGTGGAATCTGAGAACAGATATTTCGGATCCCTTTGAAGACTATACGGCCAAAGGAAATATCCTCCGATAACAAAGAGAAAGAAGCTTTCTGAGAAACTTCTTTCCGTTCTGTGAAATCATCTCACAGAGTTACAGCTTTCCCCTCAAGAAGCCTTTCGCTAAGACAGTTCTTGTGGAATTGGCAAAGTGATATTTGGAAGCCCATAGAGGGCTATGGTGAAAAAGGAAATATCCTCAGATGAAATCTGGAAAGAAGCTTTCTGAGAAACTGCTTAGTGTTCTGTTAATTCATCTCATAGAATAACATCTGTATTTCATGGATTTCTTTGCTAGCCTTATTTCTGTGGAATCTGATAACAGATATTTCGGATCCCTTTGAAGACTATAGGGCCAAAGGAAGTATCCTCCGATAACAAAGAGAAATAAGCTTTCTGAGAAATTTCTTTGTGTTCTGTGAAATCATCTCACCGAGTTACAGCTTTCCCCTCAAGAAGCCTTTCGCTAAGACAGTTCTTGTGGAATTGGCAAAGTGATATTTGGAAGCCCCTAGAGGGCTGTGGTGAAAAAGGAAATATCCTCAGATGAAATCTGGAAAGAAGCTTTCTGAGAAACTGCTTAATGTTCTGTTAATTCATCTCACAGAGGTACATCTGTATTTCGTGGATCTCTTTGCTAGCCTTATTTCTGTGGAATCTGAGAACAGGTATTTCAGATCCCATTGAAGACTATAGGGCCAAAGGAAGTATCCTCCGATTACAAAGAGAAAGAAGCTTTCTTAGAAACTTCTTTGTGTTCTGTGAAATCATCTCACAGAGTTACAGCTTTCCCCTCAAGAAGCCTTTCGCTAAGACGGTTCTTGTGGAATTGGCAAGGTGATATTTGGAAGCCCATAGAGGGCTATGGTGAAAAAAGAAATATCATCAGACGAAATCTGGAAAGAAGCTTTCTGAGAAACTGCTTAGTGTTCTGTTAATTCATCTCACAGAGTTACATCTGTATTTCGTGGATCTCTTTGCTAGCCTTATTTCTGTGGAATCTGAGAACAGATACTTCGGATGCCTTTGAAGACTATAGGGCCAAAGGAAATATCCTCCGATAACAAAGAGAAAGAAGCTTTCTGAGAAACCTCTTTGTGTTCTGTGAAATCATCTCACATAGTTACAGCTTTCCCCTCAAGAAGCCTTTCGCTAAAACAGTTCTTGTGGAATTGGCAAAGTGGTATTTGGAAGCCCATAGAGGGCTATGGTGAAAAAGGAAATATCCTCAGATGAAATCTGGAAAGAAGCTTTCTGAGAAACTGCTTAGTGTTCTGTAAATTCATCTCACAGAGTTACATCTGTATTTCGTGGATCTCTTTGCTAGCCTTATTTCTGTGGAATCTGAGAACAGATATTTCGGATGCCATTGAAGACTATAGGGCCAAAGGAAATATCCTCCGATAACAAAGAGAAAGAAGCTTTCTGAGAAACTTCTTTGCGTTCTGTGAAATTATCTCACAGAGATACAGCTTTCCCCTTAATAAGCCTTTCGCTAAGACAGTTCTTGTGGAATTGGCAAAGTGATATTTGGAAGCCCATAGAGGGCTATGGTGAAACAGGAAATATCCTCAGATGAAATCTGGAAAGAAGTTTTCTGAGAAACTGCTAAGTGTTCTGTTAATTCATCTCACAGAGTTACATCTGTATTTCGTGGATCTCTTTGCTAGCCTTATTTCTGTGGAATCTGAGAACAGATATTTCGGATCCCATTGAAGACTATAGGGCCAAAGGAAAGATCCTCCGATAACAAAGAGAAAGAAGCTTTCTGAGAAACTACTTTGCGTTCTGTGAAATCATCTCACAGAGTTACAGCTTTTCCCTCAAGAAGCCTTTCGCTAAGACAGTTCTTGTGGAATTGGCAAAGTGATATTTGGAATCCCATAGAGGGCTATGGTGAAAAAGGAAATATCCTCAGATGAAATCTGGAAAGAAGCTTTCTGAGAAACTGCTTAGTGTTCTGTTAATTCATCTCACAGAGTTACATCTGTATTTCGTGGAAATCTTTGCTAGCCTTATTTCTGTGGAATCTGAGAACAGATATTTCGGATCCCATTGAAGACTATAGGGCCAAAGGAAATATCCTCCGATAAAAAAGAGAAAGAAGCTTTCTGAGAAACTTCTTTGCGTTCTGTGAAATCATCTCACAGAGTAACAGCTTTCCTCTCAAGAAGCCTTTCGCTAAGACAGTTCTTGTGGAATTGGCAAGGTGATATTTGGAAGCCCAGAGAGGTCTATGGTGAAAAAGGAAATATCCTCAGATGAAATCTGGAAAGAAGCTTTCTGAGAAACTGCTTAGTGTTCTGTTAATTCATCTCACCGAGTTACATCTGTGTTTCGTGGATCTCTTTGCTAGCCTTATTTCTGTGGAATCTGAGAACAGATATTTCGGATCCCTTTGAAGACTATAGGGCCAAAGGAAATATCCTCCGATAACAAAGAGAAAGAAGCTTTCTGAGAAACTTCTTTGCGTTCTGTGAAATCATCTCACAGAGTTACAGCTTTCCACTCAAGAAGCCTTTCGCTAAGACAGTTCTTGTGGAATTGGCAAGGTGATATTTGGAAGCCCAGAGAGGGCTATGGTGAAAAAGGAAATATCCTCAGATGAAATCTGGAAAGAAGCTTTCTGAGAAACTGCTTAGTGTTCTGTTAATTCATCTCACAGAGTTACATCTGTATTTCGTGTATCTCTTTACTAGCCTTTTTTCTGTGGAATCTGAGAACAGATATTTCGGATCCCTTTGAAGACTATAGGGCCAAAGGAAATATCCTCCGATAACAAAGAGAAAGAAGCTTTCTGAGAAACTTCTTTGCGTTCTGTGAAATCATCTCACAGAGTTACAGCTTTCCCCTCAAGAAGCCTTTCGCTAAGACGGTTCTTGTGGAATTGGCAAGGTGATATTTGGAAGCCCATAGAGGGCTATGGTGAAAAAAGAAATATCATCAGACGAAATCTGGAAAGAAGCTTTCTGAGAAACTGCTTAGTGTTCTGTTAATTCATCTCACAGAGTTACATCTGTATTTCGTGGATCTCTTTGCTAGCCTTATTTCTGTGGAATCTGAGAACAGATACTTCGGATGCCTTTGAAGACTATAGGGCCAAAGGAAATATCCTCCGATAACAAAGAGAAAGAAGCTTTCTGAGAAACCTCTTTGTGTTCTGTGAAATCATCTCACATAGTTACAGCTTTCCCCTCAAGAAGCCTTTCGCTAAAACAGTTCTTGTGGAATTGGCAAAGTGGTATTTGGAAGCCCATAGAGGGCTATGGTGAAAAAGGAAATATCCTCAGATGAAATCTGGAAAGAAGCTTTCTGAGAAACTGCTTAGTGTTCTGTAAATTCATCTCACAGAGTTACATCTGTATTTCGTGGATCTCTTTGCTAGCCTTATTTCTGTGGAATCTGAGAACAGATATTTCGGATGCCATTGAAGACTATAGGGCCAAAGGAAATATCCTCCGATAACAAAGAGAAAGAAGCTTTCTGAGAAACTTCTTTGCGTTCTGTGAAATTATCTCACAGAGATACAGCTTTCCCCTTAATAAGCCTTTCGCTAAGACAGTTCTTGTGGAATTGGCAAAGTGATATTTGGAAGCCCATAGAGGGCTATGGTGAAACAGGAAATATCCTCAGATGAAATCTGGAAAGAAGTTTTCTGAGAAACTGCTAAGTGTTCTGTTAATTCATCTCACAGAGTTACATCTGTATTTCGTGGATCTCTTTGCTAGCCTTATTTCTGTGGAATCTGAGAACAGATATTTCGGATCCCATTGAAGACTATAGGGCCAAAGGAAAGATCCTCCGATAACAAAGAGAAAGAAGCTTTCTGAGAAACTACTTTGCGTTCTGTGAAATCATCTCACAGAGTTACAGCTTTTCCCTCAAGAAGCCTTTCGCTAAGACAGTTCTTGTGGAATTGGCAAAGTGATATTTGGAATCCCATAGAGGGCTATGGTGAAAAAGGAAATATCCTCAGATGAAATCTGGAAAGAAGCTTTCTGAGAAACTGCTTAGTGTTCTGTTAATTCATCTCACAGAGTTACATCTGTATTTCGTGGAAATCTTTGCTAGCCTTATTTCTGTGGAATCTGAGAACAGATATTTCGGATCCCATTGAAGACTATAGGGCCAAAGGAAATATCCTCCGATAAAAAAGAGAAAGAAGCTTTCTGAGAAACTTCTTTGCGTTCTGTGAAATCATCTCACAGAGTAACAGCTTTCCTCTCAAGAAGCCTTTCGCTAAGACAGTTCTTGTGGAATTGGCAAGGTGATATTTGGAAGCCCAGAGAGGTCTATGGTGAAAAAGGAAATATCCTCAGATGAAATCTGGAAAGAAGCTTTCTGAGAAACTGCTTAGTGTTCTGTTAATTCATCTCACCGAGTTACATCTGTGTTTCGTGGATCTCTTTGCTAGCCTTATTTCTGTGGAATCTGAGAACAGATATTTCGGATCCCTTTGAAGACTATAGGGCCAAAGGAAATATCCTCCGATAACAAAGAGAAAGAAGCTTTCTGAGAAACTTCTTTGTGTTCTGTGAAATCATCTCACAGAGTTACAGCTTTCCCCTCAAGAAGCCTTTCGCTAAGACGGTTCTTGTGGAATTGGCAAGGTGATATTTGGAAGCCCATAGAGGGCTATGGTGAAAAAAGAAATATCATCAGACGAAATCTGGAAAGAAGCTTTCTGAGAAACTGCTTAGTGTTCTGTTAATTCATCTCACAGAGTTACATCTGTATTTCGTGGATCTCTTTGCTAGCCTTATTTCTGTGGAATCTGAGAACAGATACTTCGGATGCCTTTGAAGACTATAGGGCCAAAGGAAATATCCTCCGATAACAAAGAGAAAGAAGCTTTCTGAGAAACCTCTTTGTGTTCTGTGAAATCATCTCACATAGTTACAGCTTTCCCCTCAAGAAGCCTTTCGCTAAAACAGTTCTTGTGGAATTGGCAAAGTGGTATTTGGAAGCCCATAGAGGGCTATGGTGAAAAAGGAAATATCCTCAGATGAAATCTGGAAAGAAGCTTTCTGAGAAACTGCTTAGTGTTCTGTAAATTCATCTCACAGAGTTACATCTGTATTTCGTGGATCTCTTTGCTAGCCTTATTTCTGTGGAATCTGAGAACAGATATTTCGGATGCCATTGAAGACTATAGGGCCAAAGGAAATATCCTCCGATAACAAAGAGAAAGAAGCTTTCTGAGAAACTTCTTTGCGTTCTGTGAAATTATCTCACAGAGATACAGCTTTCCCCTTAATAAGCCTTTCGCTAAGACAGTTCTTGTGGAATTGGCAAAGTGATATTTGGAAGCCCATAGAGGGCTATGGTGAAACAGGAAATATCCTCAGATGAAATCTGGAAAGAAGTTTTCTGAGAAACTGCTAAGTGTTCTGTTAATTCATCTCACAGAGTTACATCTGTATTTCGTGGATCTCTTTGCTAGCCTTATTTCTGTGGAATCTGAGAACAGATATTTCGGATCCCATTGAAGACTATAGGGCCAAAGGAAAGATCCTCCGATAACAAAGAGAAAGAAGCTTTCTGAGAAACTACTTTGCGTTCTGTGAAATCATCTCACAGAGTTACAGCTTTTCCCTCAAGAAGCCTTTCGCTAAGACAGTTCTTGTGGAATTGGCAAAGTGATATTTGGAATCCCATAGAGGGCTATGGTGAAAAAGGAAATATCCTCAGATGAAATCTGGAAAGAAGCTTTCTGAGAAACTGCTTAGTGTTCTGTTAATTCATCTCACAGAGTTACATCTGTATTTCGTGGAAATCTTTGCTAGCCTTATTTCTGTGGAATCTGAGAACAGATATTTCGGATCCCATTGAAGACTATAGGGCCAAAGGAAATATCCTCCGATAAAAAAGAGAAAGAAGCTTTCTGAGAAACTTCTTTGCGTTCTGTGAAATCATCTCACAGAGTAACAGCTTTCCTCTCAAGAAGCCTTTCGCTAAGACAGTTCTTGTGGAATTGGCAAGGTGATATTTGGAAGCCCAGAGAGGTCTATGGTGAAAAAGGAAATATCCTCAGATGAAATCTGGAAAGAAGCTTTCTGAGAAACTGCTTAGTGTTCTGTTAATTCATCTCACCGAGTTACATCTGTGTTTCGTGGATCTCTTTGCTAGCCTTATTTCTGTGGAATCTGAGAACAGATATTTCGGATGCCTTTGAAGACTATAGGGCCAAAGGAAATATCCTCCGATAACAAAGAGAAAGAAGCTTTCTGAGAAACTTCTTTGCGTTCTGTGAAATCATCTCACAGAGTTACAGCTTTCCACTCAAGAAGCCTTTCGCTAAGACAGTTCTTGTGGAATTGGCAAGGTGATATTTGGAAGCCCAGAGAGGGCTATGGTGAAAAAGGAAATATCCTCAGATGAAATCTGGAAAGAAGCTTTCTGAGAAACTGCTTAGTGTTCTGTTAATTCATCTCACAGAGTTACATCTGTATTTCGTGTATCTCTTTACTAGCCTTTTTTCTGTGGAATCTGAGAACAGATATTTCGGATCCCTTTGAAGACTATAGGGCCAAAGGAAATATCCTCCGATAACAAAGAGAAAGAAGCTTTCTGAGAAACTTCTTTGCGTTCTGTGAAATCATCTCACAGAGTTACAGCTTTCCCCTCAAGAAGCCTTTCGCTAATACAGTTCTTGTGGATTTGGCAAGGTGATATTTGGAAGCCCAGAGAGGGCTATGGTGAAAAAGGAAATATCCTCAGATGAAAGTTGGAAAGAAGCTTTCTGAGAAACTGCTTAGTGTTCTGTTTATTCATCTCACAGAGTTACATCTGTATTTCATGGATCTCTTTGCTAGCCTTATTTCTGTGGAATCTGAGAACAGATATTTCGAATCCCTTTGAAGACTATAGGGCCAAAGGAAATATCCTCCGATAACAAAGAGAAAGAAGCTTTCTGAGAAACTTCTTTGCGTTCTTTGAAATCATCTCACAGAGTTACAGCTTTCCCCTCAAGAAGCCTTTCGCTAAGACAGTTCTTGTGGAATTGGCAAGGTGATATTTGGAAGCCCAGAGAGGGCTATGGTGAAAAAGGAAATATCCTCAGATGAAATCTGGAAAGAAGCTTTCTGAGAAACTGCTTAGTGTTCTGTTCATTCATCTCACAGAGTTACATCTGCATTTCGTGGATCTCTTTACTAGCCTTTTTTCTGTGGAATCTGAGAACAGATATTTCGGATCCCTTTGAAGACTGTAGGGCCAAAGGAAATATCCTCCGATAACAAAGAGAAAGAAGCTTTCTGAGAAACTTCTTTGCATTCTGTGAAATCATCTCACAGAGTTACAGCTTTCCCCTTAATAAGCCTTTCGCTAAGACAGTTCTTGTGGAATTGGCAAAGTGATATTTGGAAGCCCATAGAGGGCTATGGTGAAAAAGGAAATATCCTCAGATGAAATCTGGAAAGAAGCTTTCTGAGAAACTGCTTAGTGCTCTGTTAATTCAGCTCACAGAGTTACATCTGTATTTCGTGGATATCTTTGCTAGCCTTATTTCTGTGGAATCTGAGAACAGATATTTCGGATCCCATTGAAGACTATAGGGCCAAAGGAAAGATCCTCCGATAACAAAGAGAAAGAAGCTTTCTGAGAAACTTCTTTGCGTTCTGTGAAATCATCTCACAGAGTTACAGCTTTCCCCTCAAGAAGCCTTTCGCTACGACAGTTCTTGTGGAATTGGCAAAGTGATATTTGGAAGCCCAGAGAGGGCTATGGTGAAAAGGAAATATCCTCAGATGAAATCTGGAAAGAAGCTTTCTGAGAAACTGCTTAGTGTTCGGTTCACTCATATCACAGAGTTACATCTGTATTTAGTGGATCTCTTTGCTAGCCTTATTTCTGTGGAATCTGAGAACAGATATTTCGAATCCCTTTGAAGACTATAGGGCAAAGGAAATATCCTCCGATAACAAAGAGAAAGAAGCTTTCTGAGAAACTTGTTTGCGTTCTATGAAATCATCTCACAGAGTTACAGCTTTCCGCTCAAGAAGCCTTTCGCTAAGACAGTTCTTGTGGAATTGGCAAAGTGATATTTGGAAGCCCATAGAGGGCTATGGTGAAAAAGGAAATATCCTCAGATGAAATCTGGAAAGAAGCTTTCTGAGAAACTGCTTAGTGTTCTGTTAATTCATCTTACTGAGTGACATCTGTATTTCGTGGATCCCTTTGCTAGCCTTATTTCTGTGGAATCTGAGAACAGATATTTCGGATCCCCTTGATGACTATAGGGCCAAAGGAAATATCCTCCGATAACAAAGAGAAAGAAGCTTTCTGAGAAACTTCTTTGCATTCTGAGAAATCATCTCACAGAGTTACAGCATTCCCCTCAAGAAGCCTTTCGCTAAGACAGTTCTTGTGGAATTGGCAAAGTGATATTTGGAAGCCCATAGAGGGCTATGTTGAAAAAGGAAATATCCTCAGATGAAATCTGGAAAGAAGCTTTCTGAGAAACTGCTTAGTGTTCTGTTAATTCATCTCACAGAGTTACATGAGTGTTTCGTTAATCTCTTTGCTAGCCTTATTTCTGTGGAATCTGAGAACAGATATTTCGGATCCCTTTGAAGACTATAGGGACAAAGGAAATATCCTCCGATAACAAAGAGAAAGAAGCTTTCTGAGAAACTTCTTTGCGTTCTGTGAAATCATCTCACAGAGTTACAGCTTTCCCCTCAAGAAGCCTTTCGCTAATACAGTTCTTGTGGAATTGGCAAAGTGATATTTGGAAGCCCATAGAGGGCTATGGTGAAAAAGGAAATATCCTCAGATGAAATCTGGAAAGAAGCTTTCTGAGAAACTGCTTAGTGTTCTGTTAATTCATCTCACAGAGTTACATCTGTATTTCGTGGATCTCTTTGCTAGCCTTATTTCTGTGGAATCTGAGAACAGATATTTCGGATCCCATTGAAGACTATAGGGCCAAAGGAAATATCCTCCGATAACAAAGAGAAAGAAGCTTTCTGAGAAACTTCTTTGCGTTCTGTGAAATCATCTCACAGAGTTACAGCTTTACCCTCAAGAAGCCTTTCGCTAAGACAGTTCTTGTGGAATTGGCAAAGTGATATTTGGAAGCCCATAGAGGGCTATGGTGAAAAAGGAAATATCCTGAGACGAAATCTGGAAAGAAGATTTCTGAGAAACTGCTTAGTGTTCTGTTAATTCATCTCACAGGGTTACATCTGTATTTCGTGGATCTCTTTGCTAGCCTTATTTCAGTGGAATCTGAGAACAGATATTTCGGATCCCTTTGAAGTCTATAGGGCCAAAGGAAATATCCTCCGATAACAAAGAGAAAGAAGCTTTCTTAGAAACTTCTTTGCGTTCTGTGAAATCATCTCACATAGTTACAGCTTTTTCCTCAAGAAGCCTTTCGCTAAGACAGTTCTTGTGGAATTGGCAAAGTGGTATTTGGAAGCCCTTAGAGGGCTATGGTGAAAAAGGAAATATCCTCAGATGAAATCTGGAAAGAAGCTTTCTGAGAAACTGCTTAGTGTTCGGTTAATTCATCTCACAGAGTTACATCTGTATTTCGTGGATTTCTTTGCTAGCCTTATTTCTGTGGAATCTGAGAAAAGATATTTCGGATGCTATTGAGGACTATAGGGCCAAAGGAAATATCCTCCGATAACAAAGAGAAAGAAGCTTTCTGAGAAACTTCTTTGCGTTCTGTGAAATCATCTCACAGAGTTACAGCTTTCCCCTTAATAAGCCTTTCGCTAAGACAGTTCTTGTGTAATTGGCAAAGTGATATTTGGAAGCCCATAGAGGGCTATGGTGAAAAAGGAAATATCCTCAGATGAAATCTGGAAAGAAGCTTTCTGAGAAACTGCTTAGTGTTCTGTTAATTCAGCTCACAGAGTTACATCTGTATTTCGTGGATCTCTTTGCTAGCCTTATTTCTGTGGAATCTGAGAACAGATATTTCGGATACCATTGAAGACTATAGGGCCAAAGGAAAGATCCTCCGATAACAAAGAGAAAGAAGCTTTCTGAGAAACTTCTTTGTGTTCTGTGAAATCATCTCACAGAGTTACAGCTTTCCCCTCAAGAAGCCTTTCGCTAAGACAGTTCTTGTGGAATTGGCAAAGTGATATTTGGAAGCCCATAGAGGGCTATGTTGAAAAAGGAAATATCCTCAGATGAAATCTGGAAAGAAGCTTTCTGAGAAACTGCTTAGTGTTCGGTTCACTCATATCACAGAGTTACATCTGTATTTCGTGGATCTCTTTGCTAGCCTTATTTCTGTGGAATCTGAGAACAGATATTTCGAATCCCTTTGAAGACTATAGGGCAAAGGAAATATCCTCCGATAACAAAGAGAAAGAAGCTTTCTTAGAAACTTGTTTGCGTTCTATGAAATCATCTCACAGAGTTACAGCTTTCCCCTCAAGAAGCCTTTCGCTAAGACAGTTCTTGTGGAATTGGCAAAGTGATATTTGGAAGCCCATAGAGGGCTATGGTGAAAAAGGATATATCCTCAGATGAAATCTGGAAAGAAGCTTTCTGAGAAACTGCTTAGTGTTCTGTTAATACATCTCAGCGAGTTACATCTGTATTTCGTGGATCTCTTTGCTAGCCTTATTTCTGTGGAATCTGAGAACAGATATTTCGGATCCCATTGATGACTATAGGACCAAAGGAAATATCCTCCGATAACAAAGAGAAAGAAG
The DNA here is from genome assembly GCF_049350105.2 of Macaca mulatta. NCBI lineage: Eukaryota > Metazoa > Chordata > Mammalia > Primates > Cercopithecidae > Macaca > Macaca mulatta. The sequence continues at coordinate 53,932,588 of NC_133415.1, read as the reverse complement.
CTTTCTGAGAAACTTCTTTGCATTCTGAGAAATCATCTCACAGAGTTACAGCTTTCCCCTCAAGAAGCCTTTCGCTAAGACAGTTCTTGTGGAATTGGCAAAGTGATATTTGGAAGCCCATAGAGGGCTATGGTGAAAAAGGAAATATCCTCAGATGAAATCTGGAAAGAAGCTTTCTGAGAAACTGCTTAGTGTTCTGTTAATTCATCTCACAGAGTTACATCTGTATATCGTGGATCTCTTTGCTAGCCTTATTTCTGTGGAATCTGAGAACAGATATTTCAGATCTCTTTGAAGACTATTGGGCCAAAGGAAATATCCTCCGATAACAAAGAGAAAGAAGCTTTCTGAGAAACTTCCTTGTGTTCTGTGAAATCATCTCACAGAGTTACAGCTTTCATCTCAAGGAGCCTTTCGCTAAGACAGTTCTTGTGGAATTGGCAAAGTGATATTTGGAAGCCCATATAGGGCTATGGTGAAAAAGGAAATATCCTCAAATGAAATCTGGAAATAAGCTTTCTAGAAATTCCTTAGTGTTCTGTTATTTCATCTCACAGAGTTACATCTGTATTTGGTGGATCTCTTTGCTAGCCTTGTTTCTGTGGAATCTGAGAACAGATATTTCGGATCCCTTTGAAGACTATAGGGACAAACTAAATATCCTCCTATTACAAAGAGAAAGAAGCTTTCTTAGAAACTGCTTTGTGTTCTGTGAAATCATCTCACAGAGTTACAGCTTTCCCCTCAAGAAGCCTTTCGCTAAGACAGTTTTTGTGGAATTGGCAAAGTGATATTAGGAAGCCCATAGAGGGCTATGGTGAAAAAGGAAATATCCTCGGATGAAATCTGGAAAGAAGCTTTCTGAGAAACTGCTTAGTGTTCTGTTAATTCATCTCACAGAGTTACATCTGTATTTCGTGGATCTCTTTGCTAGCCTTATTTCTGTGGAATCTGAGAACAGATATTTCGGATCCCATTGATGACTATAGGGCCAAAGGAAATATCCTCCGATAACAAAGAGAAAGAAGCTTTCTGAGAAACTGCTTAGTGTTCTGTTAATTCATCTCACAGAGTTACATCTGTGTTTCGTGGATCTCTTTGCTACCCTTATTTCTGTGGAATCTGAGAACAGATATTTCGGATCCCTTTGAAGACTATATTGCCAAATGAAATATCCTCCGATAACAAAGAGAAAGAAGCTTTCTGAGAAACTTCTTTGCGTTCTGTGAAATCATCTCACAGAGTTACAGACTTCCCCTCAAGAAGCCTTTCGCTAAGACAGTTCTTGTGTAATTGGCAAGGTGATATTTGGAAGCCGAGTGGGCTATGGTGAAAAAGGAAATATCCTCAGATGAAATCTGGAAAGAAGCTTTCTGAGAAACTGCTTAGTGTTCTGTTAATTCATCTCACAGAGTTACATCTGTGTTTCGTGGATCTCTTTGCTAGCCTTATTTCTGTGGAATCTGAGAACAGGTATTTCAGATCCCTTTGAAGATTATAGGGCCAAATTAAATATCCTCCGATGACAAAGAGAAAGATGCTTTCTTAGAAACTTCTTTGTGTTCTGTGAAATCATCTCACAGAGTTACAGCTTTCCCCTCAAGAACCCTTTCGCTAATACACTTCTTGTGGAATTGGCAAAGTGATATTTGGAAGCCCATAGAGGGCTATGGTGAAAAAGGAAATATCCTCAAATGAAATCTGGAAAGAAGCTTTCTGAGAAACTGCTTAGTGTTCTGTTAATTCATCTCACAGAGTTACATCTGTATTTCGTGGATCTCTTTGCTAGCCTTATTTCTGTGGAATCTGAAAACAGATATTTCGGATCCCTTTGAAGACTATAGGGCCAAAGGAAATATCCTCCGATAACAAAGAGAAAGAAGCTTTCTGAGAAACTTCTTTGCGTTCTGTGAAATCATCTCACAGAGTTACAGCTTTCCCCTCAAGAAGCCTTTCGCTAAGACAGTTCTTGTGGAATTGGCAAAGTGATATTTGGAAGCCCATAGAGTGCTATGGTGAAAAAGGAAATATCCTCAGATGAAATCTGGAAAGAAGCTTTCTGAGAAACTGCTTAGTGTTCTGTTAATTCATCTCACAGAGTTACATCTGTATTTGTTGGATCTCTTTGCTAGCCTTATTTCTGTGGAATCTGAGAACAGATATTTCGGATCCCATTGAAAACTATAGGGCCAAAGGAAATATCCTCCGATAAAAAAGAGAAAGAAGCTTTCTGAGAAACTTCTTTGCGTTCTGTGAAATCATCTCACAGAGTTACAGCTTTCTTCTAAAGAAGCCTTTCGCTAAGACAGTTCTTGTGGAATTGGCAAAGTAGTATTTGGAAGCCCATAGAGGGCTATGGTGAAAAAGGAAATATCCTCAGATGAAATCTGGAAAGAAGCTTTCTGAGAAACTGCTTAGTGTTCTGTTAATTCATCTCACAGAGTTACATCTGCATTTCGTGGATCTCTTTGCTAGCCTTATTTCTGTGGAATCTCAGAACAGATATTTCGTATCCCTTTGAAGACTATAGGGCCTAAGGAAATATCCTCCGATAACAAAGAGAAAGAAGCTTTCTGAGAAACTTCTTTGCGTTCTGTGAAATCATCTCACAGAGTTACAGCTTTCCCCACAAGAAGCCTTTCGCTAAGACAGTTCTTGTGTAATTGGCAAGGTGATATTTGGAAGCCGAGTGGGCTATGGTGAAAAAGGAAATATCCTCAGATGAAATCTGGAAAGAAGCTTTCTGAGAAACTGCTTAGTGTTCTGTTAATTCATCTCACAGAGTTACATCTGTGTTTCGTGGATCTCTTTGCTAGCCTTATTTCTGTGGAATCTGAGAACAGGTATTTCAGATCCCTTTGAAGATTATAGGGCCAAATTAAATATCCTCCGATGACAAAGAGAAAGATGCTTTCTTAGAAACTTCTTTGTGTTCTGTGAAATCATCTCACAGAGTTACAGCTTTCCCCTCAAGAACCCTTTCGCTAATACACTTCTTGTGGAATTGGCAAAGTGATATTTGGAAGCCCATAGAGGGCTATGGTGAAAAAGGAAATATCCTCAAATGAAATCTGGAAAGAAGCTTTCTGAGAAACTGCTTAGTGTTCTGTTAATTCATCTCACAGAGTTACATCTGTATTTCGTGGATCTCTTTGCTAGCCTTATTTCTGTGGAATCTGAAAACAGATATTTCGGATCCCTTTGAAGACTATAGGGCCAAAGGAAATATCCTCCGATAACAAAGAGAAAGAAGCTTTCTGAGAAACTTCTTTGCGTTCTGTGAAATCATCTCACAGAGTTACAGCTTTCCCCTCAAGAAGCCTTTCGCTAAGACAGTTCTTGTGGAATTGGCAAAGTGATATTTGGAAGCCCATAGAGTGCTATGGTGAAAAAGGAAATATCCTCAGATGAAATCTGGAAAGAAGCTTTCTGAGAAACTGCTTAGTGTTCTGTTAATTCATCTCACAGAGTTACATCTGTATTTGTTGGATCTCTTTGCTAGCCTTATTTCTGTGGAATCTGAGAACAGATATTTCGGATCCCATTGAAAACTATAGGGCCAAAGGAAATATCCTCCGATAAAAAAGAGAAAGAAGCTTTCTGAGAAACTTCTTTGCGTTCTGTGAAATCATCTCACAGAGTTACAGCTTTCTTCTAAAGAAGCCTTTCGCTAAGACAGTTCTTGTGGAATTGGCAAAGTAGTATTTGGAAGCCCATAGAGGGCTATGGTGAAAAAGGAAATATCCTCAGATGAAATCTGGAAAGAAGCTTTCTGAGAAACTGCTTAGTGTTCTGTTAATTCATCTCACAGAGTTACATCTGCATTTCGTGGATCTCTTTGCTAGCCTTATTTCTGTGGAATCTCAGAACAGATATTTCGTATCCCTTTGAAGACTATAGGGCCTAAGGAAATATCCTCCGATAACAAAGAGAAAGAAGCTTTCTGAGAAACTTCTTTGCGTTCTGTGAAATCATCTCACAGAGTTACAGCTTTCCCCACAAGAAGCCTTTCGCTAAGACAGTTCTTGTGGAATTGGCAAGGTGATATTTGGAAGCACAGAGAGGGCTATGGTGAAAAAGTAAATATCCTCAGATGAAATCTGGAAAGAAGCTTTCTGAGAAACTGCTTAGTGTTCTGTTAATTCATCTCACAGAGTTACATCTGTATTTCGTGGATCTCTTTGCTAGCCTTATTTCTGTGGAATCTGAGAACAGATATTTCGGATCCCATTGAAGACTATAGGGCCAAAGGAAATATCCTCCGATAACAAAGAGAAAGAATCTTTCTGAGAAACTTCCTTGTGTTCTATGAAATCATCTCACAGAGTTACAGCTTTCATCTCAAGGAGCCTTTCGCTAAGACAGTTCTTGTGGAATTCGCAAAGTGATATTTGGAAGCCCATATAGGGCTATGGTGAAAAAGGAAATATCCTCAGATGAAATCTGGAAATAAGCTTTCTAGAAATTCCTTAGTGTTCTGTTATTTCATCTCACAGAGTTACATCTGTATTTGGTGGATCTCTTTGCTAGCCTTGTTTCTATGGAATCTGAGAACAGATATTTCGGATCCCTTTGAAGACTATAGGGACAAACTAAATATCCTCCTATTACAAAGAGAAAGAAGCTTTCTTAGAAACTTCTTTGTGTTCTGTGAAATCATCTCACAGAGTTACAGCTTTCCACTCAAGAAGCCTTTCGCTAAGACAGTTCTTGTGGAATTGGCAAAGTGATATTTGGAAGCCCATAGAGGGCTATGGTGAAAAAGGAAATATCCTCAGACGAAATCTGAAAAGAAGCTTTCTGAGAAACTGCTTAGTGTTCTGTTAATTCATCTCACAGAGTTACATCTGTATTTCGTGGATCTCTTTGCTAGCCTTATTTCTGTGGAATCTGAGAACAGATATTTCAGATCCCATTGAAGACTATAGGGCCAAAGGAAATATCCTCCGATAAAAAAGAGAAAGAAGCTTTCTGAGAAACTTCTTTGCGTTCTGTGAAATCATCTCACAGAGTTACAGCTTTCCCCTCAAGAAGCCTTTCGCTAAGACAGTTGTTGTGGAATTGGCAAAGTGGTATTTGGAACCCCTAGAGGGCTATGGTGAAAAAGGAAATATCCTCAGATGAAATCTGGAAATAAGCTTTCTAGAAATTGCTTAGTGTTCTGTTATTTCATCTCACAGAGTTACATCTGTATTTGGTGGATCTCTTTGCTAGCCTTGTTTCTGTGGAATCTGAGAACAGATATTTCGGATCCCTTTGAAGACTATAGGGAGAAACTAAATATCCTCCTATTACAAAGAGAAAGAAGCTTTCTTAGAAACTTCTTTGTGTTCTGTGAAATCATCTCACAGAGTTACAGCTTTCCCCTCAAGAAGCCTTTCGCTAAGAAGGTTCTTGTGGAATTGGCAAGGTGATATTTGGAAGCCCATAGAGGGCTATGGTGAAAAAGGAAATATCCTCAGATGAAATCTGGAAAGAAGCTTTCTGAGAAACTGCATAGTGTTCTGTTAACATCTCACAGAGTTACATCTGTATTTCGTGGATCTCTTTGCTAGACTTATTTCTCTGGAATCTGAGAACAGATATTTCGGTTCCCATTGAAGACTATAGGGCCAAAGGAAATATCCTCCGATAACAAAGAGAAAGAAGTTTTCTGAGAAATTTCTTTGCGTTCTGTGAAATCATCTCACATAGTTACAGCTTTCATCTCAAGAAGCCTTTCGCTAAGACAGTTCTTGTGGAATTGGCAAAGTGATATTTGGAAGGCCATAGAGGGCTATGGTGAAAAAGGAAATATCCTCAGATGAAATCTGGAAAGAAGCTTTCTGAGAAAGTGCTTAGTGTTCTGTTAATTCATCTCACAGAGTTACATCTGTATTTCGTGGATATGTTTGCTAGCCTTATTTCTGTGGAATCTGAGAACAGATATTTCGGATCCCTTTGAAGACTATAGGGCCAAAGGAAATATCCTCCGATAACAAAGAGAAAGAAGCTTTCTGAGAAACTTCTTTGCGTTCTGTTGAATCATCTCACAGAGTTACAGCTTTCCCCTCAAGAAGCCTTTCGCTAAGACAGTTCTTGTGGAATTGGCAAGGTGATATTTGGAAGCCCAGAGTGGGCTATGGTGAAAAAGGAAATATCCTCAGATGAAATCTGGAAAGAAGCTTTCTGAGAAACTGCTTAGTGTTCTGATAATTCATCTCACAGAGTTACATCTGTATTTCGTGGATCTCTTTGCTAGCCTTATTTCTGTGGAATCTGAGAACAGATATTTCGGATCCCTGTGAAGACTATAGGGCCAAAGGAAATATCCTCCGATAACAAAGAGAAAGAAGCTTTCTGAGAAACTTTTTTGTGTTCTGTGAAATCATCTCACAGAGTTACAGCTTTCCCCTCAAGAAGCCTTTCGCTAAGACAGTTCTTGTGGAATTGGCAAGGTGATATTTGGAAGCCCAGAGAGGGCTATGGTGAAAAAGGAAATATCCTCAGATGAAATCTGTAAAGATACTTTCTGAGAAACTGCTTAGTGTTCGGTTAATTCATCTCAAAGGTTTACATCTGTATTTCGTGGATCTCTTTGCTAGCCTTATTTCTGTGGAATCTGAGAACAGATATTTCGGATCCCTTTGAAGACTATAGGGCCAAAGGAAATATCCTCCGATAACAAAGAGAAAGAAGCTTTCTGAGAAACTTCTTTGTGTTCTGTGAAATCATCTCACAGAGTTACAGCTCTCCCCTCAAGAAGCCTTTCGCTAAGACAGTTCTTGTGGAATTGGCAAAGTGATATTTGGAAGCCCATAGAGGGCTATGGTGAAAAAGGAAATATCCTCAGACGAAATCTGGAAAGAAGCTTTCTGAGAAACTGCTTAGTGTTCTGTTAATTCATCTCACCGAGTTACATCTGTGTTTCGTGGATCTCTTTGTTAGCCTTATTTCTGTGGAATCTGAGAACAGATATTTCGGATCCCATTGATGACTATAGGGCCAAAGGAAATATCCTCCGATAACAAAGAGAAAGAAGCTTTCTGAGAAACTTCCTTGTGTTCTGTGAAATCATCTCACAGAGTTACAGCTTTCCTCTCAAGGAGCCTTTCGCTAAGACAGTTCTTGTGGAATTGGCAAAGTGATATTTGGAAGCTCATAGAGGGCTATGGTGAAAAAGGAAATATCCTCAGATGAAATCTGGAAATAAGCTTTCTAGAAATTGCTTAGTGTTCTGTAATTTCATCTCACAGAGTTACATCTGTATTTGGTGGATCTCTTTGCTAGCCTTGTTTCTGTGGAATCTGAGAACAGATATTTCGGATCCCTTTGAAGACTATAGGGAGAAACTAAATATCCTCCTATTACAAAGAGAAAGAAGCTTTCTTAGAAACTTCATTGTGTTCTGTGAAATCATCTCACAGAGTTACAGCTTTCCCCTCAAGAAGCCTTTCGCTAAGACAGTTTTTGTGGAATTGGCAAAGTGATATTTGGAAGCCCATAGAGGGCTATGGTGAAAAAGGAAATATAATCAGATGAAATCTGGAAAGAAGCTTTCTGAGAAAATGCTTAGTGTTCTGTTAATTCATCTCACAGAGTTACATCTGTATTTCGTGGATCTCTTTGCTAGCCTTATTTCTGTGGAATCTGAGAACAGATATTTCGGATCCCTTTGAAGAGTAAAGGGCCAAAGGAAATATCCTCCGATAACAAAGAGAAAGAAGCTTTCTGAGAAACTTCTTTGCGTTATGTGAAATCATCTCACAGAGTTACAGCTTTCCCCTCAAGAAGCCTTTCGCTAAGACAGTTCTTGTGGAATTGGCAAAGTGATATTTGGAAGCCCATAGAGGGCTATGGTGAAAAAGGAAATATCCTCAGATGAAATCTGGAAAGAAGCTTTCTGAGAAACTGCTTAGTGTTCTGTTAATTCATCTCATAGAATAACATCTGTATTTCATGGATTTCTTTGCTAGCCTTATTTCTGTGGAATCTGATAACAGATATTTGGGATCCCTGAAGACTATAGGGCCAAAGGAAGTATCCTCCGATAACAAAGAGAAAGAAGCTTTCTGAGAAATTTCTTTGTGTTTTGTGAAATCATCTCACAGAGTTACAGCTTTCCCCTCAAGAAGCCTTTCGCTAAGACAGTTCTTGTGGAATTGGTAAAGTGATATTTGGAAGCCCTTAGAGGGCTATGGTGAAAAAGGAAATATCCTCAGATGAAATCTGGAAAGAAGGTTTCTGAGAAACTGCTTAATGTTCTGTTAATTCATCTCACAGAGTTATATCTGTATTTCGTGGATCTCTTTGCTAGCCTTATTTCTGTGGAATCTGAGAACAGGTATTTCAGATCCCATTGAAGACTATAGGGCCAAAGGAAGTATCCTCCGATTACAAAGAGAAAGAAGCTTTCTTAGAAACTTCTTTGTGTTCTCTGAAAACATCTCACAGAGTTACAGCTTTCCCCTCAAGAAGCCTTTCGCTAAGACGGTTCTTGTGGAATTGTCAAGGTGATATTTGGAAGCCCATAGAGGGCTATGGTGAAAAAGGAAATATCCTCAGATGAAATCTGGAAAGAAGCTTTCTGAGAATCTGCTTATTGTTCTGTTAACATCTCACAGAGTTACATCTGTATTTCGTGGATCTCTTTGCTAGCCTTATTTCTGTGGAATCTGAGAACAGATATTTCGGATCCCATTGAAGACTATAGGGGGAAAAGAAATAACCTCCGATAACAAAGAGAAAGAAGCTTTCTGAGAAACTTCTTTGTGTTCTGTGAAATCATCTCACAGAGTTACAGCTTTCCCCTCAAGAAGCCTTTCGCTAAGACAGTTCTTGTGGAATTGGCAAAGTGATATTTGGAAGCCCATAGAGGGCTATGGTGAAAAAGGAAATATCCTCAAATGAAATCTGGAAAGAAGCATTCTGAGAAACTGCTTAGTGTTCTGTTAATTCATCTCACAGAGTTACATCTGTATTTCGTGGATCTCCTTGCTAGCCTTATTTCTGTGGAATCTGAGAACAGATATTTCGGTTCCCATTGAAGACTATAGGGCCAAAGGAAATACCCTCCGATAACAAAGAGAAGAGAAGTTTTCTGACAAACTTCTTCGCGTTCTGTGAAATCATCTCACAGAGTTACAGCTTTCCCCTCAAAAAGCCTTTCGCTAAGACAGTTCTTGTGGAATTGGCAAAGTGATATTTGGAAGCCCATAGAGGGCTATGAAGAAAAAGGAAATATCTTCAGATGAAATCTGGAAAGAAGCTTTCTGAGAAACTGCTTAGTGTTCTGTTAATTCATCTCACAGAGTTACATCTGTATTTCGTGGATCTCATTGCTAGCCTTATTTCTGTGGAATCTGAGAACAGATATTTCGGATCCCTTTGAAGACTATAGGGCCAAAGGAAATATCCTCCGATAACAAAGAGAAAGAAGCTTTCTGAGAAACTTCTTTGTGTTCTGTTGAATCATCTCACAGAGTTACAGCTTTCCACTCAAGAAGCCTTTCGCTAAGAGAGTTCTTGTGGAATTGGCAAAGTGATATTTGGAAGCCCATAGAGGGCTATGGTGAAAAAGGAAATATCTTCAGATGAAATCTGGAAAAAGCTTTCTGAGAAACTAATTAGTGTTCTGTTAATTCATCTCACAGAGTTACATCTGTATTTCGTGGATCTCTTTGCTAGCCTTATTTCTGTGGAATCTGAGAACAGATATTTCGGATCCCAATGAAGACTATAGGGCCAAAGGAAATATCCTCCGATAACAAAGAGAAAGAAGCTTTCTGAGAAACTTCGTTGCGTTCTGTGAAATCATCTCACAGAGTTACAGCTTTCCCCTCAAGAAGCCTTTCGCTAAGACAGTTCTTGTGGAATTGGCAAAGTGATATTTGGAAGCCCGTAGAGGGCTATGGTGAAAAAGGAAATATCCTCAGATGAAATCTGGAAAGAAGCTTTCTGAGAAACTGCTTAGTGTTCGGTTAATTCATCTCACAGAGTTATATCTGTATTTCGTGGTTCTCTTTGCTAGCCTTATTTCTGTGGAATCTCAGAACAGATATTTCGGATCCCATTGACGACTATAGGGCCAAAGGAAATATCCTCCGATAACAAAGAGAAAGAAGTTTTCTGAGAAACTTCGTTGCGTTCTGTGAAATCATCTCACAGAGTTACAGCTTTCCCCTCAAGAAGCCTTTCGCTTAGACAGTTCTTGTGGAATTGGCAAAGTGATATTTGGAAGCCCATAGAGGGCTATGGTGAAAACGGAAATATCATCAGATGAAATCTGGAAAGAAGCTTTCTGAGACACTGCTTAGTGTTCTGTTAATTCATCTCACAGAGTTACATCTGTATTTCGTGGATCTCTTTGCTAGCCTTATTTCTGTGGAATCTGAGAACAGATATTTCCGATCCCTTTGAAGACTATAGGGTCAAAGGAAATATCCTACGATAACAAAGAGAAAGAAGCTTTCTGAGAAACTTCTTTGCGTTCTGTGAAATCATCTCACAGATTTACAGCTTTCCCCTCAAGAAGCCTTTCGCTAAGACAGTTATTGTGGAATTGGCAAAGTGATATTTGGAAGCCCTTAGAGGGCTATGGTGAAAAAGGAAATATCCTCAGATGAAATCGGGAAAGAAGCTTTCTGAGAAACTGCTTAGTGTTCTGTTAATTCATCTCACAGAGTTACATCTGTGTTTCGTGGATCTCTTTGCTAGCCTTATTTCTGTGGAATCTGAGAACAGATATTTCGGATCCCATTGAAGACTATAGGGGGAAAAGAAATAACCTCCGATAACAAAGAGAAAGAAGCTTTCTGAGAAACTTCTTTGTGTTCTGTGAAATCATCTCACAGAGTTACAGCTTTCCCCTCAAGAAGCCTTTCGCTAAGACAGTTTTTGTGGAATTGGCAAAGTGATATTTGGAAGCCCATAGAGGGCTATGGTGAAAAAGGAAATATCCTCAAATGAAATCTGGAAAGAAGCTTTCTGAGAAACTGCTTAGTGTTCTGTTAATTCATCTCACAGAGTTACATCTGTATTTCGTGGATCTCCTTGCTAGCCTTATTTCTGTGGAATCTGAGAACAGATATTTCGGTTCCCATTGAAGACTATAGGGCCAAAGGAAATACCCTCCGATAACAAAGAGAAGAGAAGTTTTCTGAGAAACTTCTTCGCGTTCTGTGAAATCGTCTCACAGAGTTACAGCTTTCCCCTCAAAAAGCCTTTCGCTAAGACAGTTCTTGTGGAATTGGCAAAGTGATATTTGGAAGCCCATAGAGGGCTATGGTGAAAAAGGAAATATCCTCAGGTGAAATCTGGAAAGAAGCTTTCTGAGAAACTGCTTAGTGTTCGGTTCATTCATCTCACAGAGTTACATCTGTATTTCGTGGATCTCTTTGCTAGCCTTATTTCTGTGGAATCTGAGAACAGATATTTCGGATCCCATTGAAGACTGTAGGGCCAAAGGAAATATCCTCCGATAACAAAGAGGAAGAAGTTTTCTGAGAAACTTCTTTGCGTTCTGTGAAATCATCTCACGGAGTTACAGCTTTCCCCTCAAGAAGCCTTTCGCTAAGACAGTTCTTGTGGAATTGGCAAAGTGATATTTGGAAGCCCATAGAGGGCTATGAAGAAAAAGGAAATATCTTCAGATGAAATCTGGAAAGAAGCTTTCTGAGAAACTGCTTAGTGTTCTGTTAATTCATCTCACAGAGTTACATCTGTATTTCGTGGATCTCTTTGCTAGCCTTATTTCTGTGGAATCTGAGAACAGATATTTCGGATCCCTTTGAAGACTATAGGGCCAAAGGAAATATCCTCCGATAACAAAGAGAAAGAAGCTTTCTGAGAAACTTCTTTGTGTTCTGTTGAATCATCTCACAGAGTTACAGCTTTCCACTCAAGAAGCCTTTCGCTAAGAGATTTCTTGTGGAATTGGCAAAGTGATATTTGGAAGCCCATAGAGGGCTATGGTGAAAAAGGAAATATCTTCAGATGAAATCTGGAAAAAGCTTTCTGAGAAACTGCTTAGTGTTCTGTTAATTCATCTCACAGAGTTACATCTGTATTTCGTGGATCTCTTTGCTAGCCTTATTTCTGTGGAATCTGAGAACAGATATTTCGGATCCCAATGAAGACTATAGGGCCAAAGGAAATATCCTCCGATAACAAAGAGAAAGAAGCTTTCTGAGAAACTTCGTTGCATTCTGTGAAATCATCTCACAGAGTTACAGCTTTCCCCTCAAGAAGCCTTTCGCTAAGACAGTTCTTGTGGAATTGGCAAAGTGATATTTGGAAGCCCGTAGAGGGCTATGGTGAAAAAGGAAATATCCTCAGATGAAATCTGGAAAGAAGCTTTCTGAGAAACTGCTTAGTGTTCGGTTAATTCATCTCACAGAGTTATATCTGTATTTCTTGGTTCTCTTTGCTAGCCTTATTTCTGTGGAATCTCAGAACAGATATTTCGGATCCCTTTGAAGACTATAGGGCCAAAGGAAATATCCTCCGATAACAAAGAGAAAGAAGTTTTCTGAGAAACTTCTTTGCGTTCTGTGAAATCATCTCACAGAGTTAACAGCTTTCCCCTCGAAAAGCCTTTCGCTAAGACAGTTCTTGTGGAATTGGCAAAGCGATATTTGGAAGCCCATAGAGGGCTATGGTGAAAAAGGAAATATCTTCAGATGAAATCTGGAAAAAGCTTTCTGAGAAACTGCTTAGTGTTCTGTTAATTCATCTCACAGAGTTACATCTGTATTTCGTGGATCTCTTTGCTAGCCTTATTTCTGTGGAATCTGAGAACAGATATTTCGGATCCCAATGAAGACTATAGGGCCAAAGGAAATATCCTCCGATAACAAAGAGAAAGAAGCTTTCTGAGAAACTTCGTTGCGTTCTGTGAAATCATCTCACAGAGTTACAGCTTTCCCCTCAAGAAGCCTTTCGCTAAGACAGTTCTTGTGGAATTGGCAAAGTGATATTTGGAAGCCCGTAGAGGGCTATGGTGAAAAAGGAAATATCCTCAGATGAAATCTGGAAAGAAGCTTTCTGAGAAACTGCTTAGTGTTCGGTTAATTCATCTCACAGAGTTATATCTGTATTTCGTGGTTCTCTTTGCTAGCCTTATTTCTGTGGAATCTCAGAACAGATATTTCGGATCCCATTGACGACTATAGGGCCAAAGGAAATATCCTCCGATAACAAAGAGAAAGAAGTTTTCTGAGAAACTTCGTTGAGTTCTGTGAAATCATCTCACAGAGTTACAGCTTTCCCCTCAAGAAGCCTTTCGCTTAGACAGTTCTTGTGGAATTGGCAAAGTGATATTTGGAAGCCCATAGAGGGCTATGGTGAAAACGGAAATATCATCAGATGAAATCTGGAAAGAAGCTTTCTGAGACACTGCTTAGTGTTCTGTTAATTCATCTCACAGAGTTACATCTGTATTTCGTGGATCTCTTTGCTAGCCTTATTTCTGTGGAATCTGAGAACAGATATTTCCGATCCCTTTGAAGACTATAGGGTCAAAGGAAATATCCTACGATAACAAAGAGAAAGAAGCTTTCTGAGAAACTTCTTTGCGTTCTGTGAAATCATCTCACAGATTTACAGCTTTCCCCTCAAGAAGCCTTTCGCTAAGACAGTTATTGTGGAATTGGCAAAGTGATATTTGGAAGCCCTTAGAGGGCTATGGTGAAAAAGGAAATATCCTCAGATGAAATCGGGAAAGAAGCTTTCTGAGAAACTGCTTAGTGTTCTGTTAATTCATCTCACAGAGTTACATCTGTGTTTCGTGGATCTCTTTGCTAGCCTTATTTCTGTGGAATCTGAGAACAGATATTTCGGATCCCATTGAAGACTATAGGGGGAAAAGAAATAACCTCCGATAACAAAGAGAAAGAAGCTTTCTGAGAAACTTCTTTGTGTTCTGTGAAATCATCTCACAGAGTTACAGCTTTCCCCTCAAGAAGCCTTTCGCTAAGACAGTTTTTGTGGAATTGGCAAAGTGATATTTGGAAGCCCATAGAGGGCTATGGTGAAAAAGGAAATATCCTCAAATGAAATCTGGAAAGAAGCTTTCTGAGAAACTGCTTAGTGTTCTGTTAATTCATCTCACAGAGTTACATCTGTATTTCGTGGATCTCCTTGCTAGCCTTATTTCTGTGGAATCTGAGAACAGATATTTCGGTTCCCATTGAAGACTATAGGGCCAAAGGAAATACCCTCCGATAACAAAGAGAAGAGAAGTTTTCTGAGAAACTTCTTCGCGTTCTGTGAAATCGTCTCACAGAGTTACAGCTTTCCCCTCAAAAAGCCTTTCGCTAAGACAGTTCTTGTGGAATTGGCAAAGTGATATTTGGAAGCCCATAGAGGGCTATGGTGAAAAAGGAAATATCCTCAGGTGAAATCTGGAAAGAAGCTTTCTGAGAAACTGCTTAGTGTTCGGTTCATTCATCTCACAGAGTTACATCTGTATTTCGTGGATCTCTTTGCTAGCCTTATTTCTGTGGAATCTGAGAACAGATATTTCGGATCCCATTGAAGACTGTAGGGCCAAAGGAAATATCCTCCGATAACAAAGAGGAAGAAGTTTTCTGAGAAACTTCTTTGCGTTCTGTGAAATCATCTCACGGAGTTACAGCTTTCCCCTCAAGAAGCCTTTCGCTAAGACAGTTCTTGTGGAATTGGCAAAGTGATATTTGGAAGCCCATAGAGGGCTATGAAGAAAAAGGAAATATCTTCAGATGAAATCTGGAAAGAAGCTTTCTGAGAAACTGCTTAGTGTTCTGTTAATTCATCTCACAGAGTTACATCTGTATTTCGTGGATCTCTTTGCTAGCCTTATTTCTGTGGAATCTGAGAACAGATATTTCGGATCCCTTTGAAGACTATAGGGCCAAAGGAAATATCCTCCGATAACAAAGAGAAAGAAGCTTTCTGAGAAACTTCTTTGTGTTCTGTTGAATCATCTCACAGAGTTACAGCTTTCCACTCAAGAAGCCTTTCGCTAAGAGATTTCTTGTGGAATTGGCAAAGTGATATTTGGAAGCCCATAGAGGGCTATGGTGAAAAAGGAAATATCTTCAGATGAAATCTGGAAAAAGCTTTCTGAGAAACTGCTTAGTGTTCTGTTAATTCATCTCACAGAGTTACATCTGTATTTCGTGGATCTCTTTGCTAGCCTTATTTCTGTGGAATCTGAGAACAGATATTTCGGATCCCAATGAAGACTATAGGGCCAAAGGAAATATCCTCCGATAACAAAGAGAAAGAAGCTTTCTGAGAAACTTCGTTGCATTCTGTGAAATCATCTCACAGAGTTACAGCTTTCCCCTCAAGAAGCCTTTCGCTAAGACAGTTCTTGTGGAATTGGCAAAGTGATATTTGGAAGCCCGTAGAGGGCTATGGTGAAAAAGGAAATATCCTCAGATGAAATCTGGAAAGAAGCTTTCTGAGAAACTGCTTAGTGTTCGGTTAATTCATCTCACAGAGTTATATCTGTATTTCTTGGTTCTCTTTGCTAGCCTTATTTCTGTGGAATCTCAGAACAGATATTTCGGATCCCTTTGAAGACTATAGGGCCAAAGGAAATATCCTCCGATAACAAAGAGAAAGAAGTTTTCTGAGAAACTTCTTTGCGTTCTGTGAAATCATCTCACAGAGTTACAGCTTTCCCCTCGAAAAGCCTTTCGCTAAGACAGTTCTTGTGGAATTGGCAAAGCGATATTTGGAAGCCCATAGAGGGCTATGGTGAAAAAGGAAATATCCTCAGATGAAATCTGGAAAGAAGCTTTCTGAGAAACTGCTTAGTGTTCTATTAATTCATCTCACCGAGTTACATCTGTATTTCGTGGATCTCTTTGCTAGCCTTATTTCTGTGGAATCTGAGAACAGATATTTCGGATCCCATTGAAGACTGTAGGGCCAAAGGAAATATCCTCCGATAACAAAGAGAAAGAAGTTTTCTGAGAAACTTCTTTGCATTCTGTGAAATCATCTCACAGAGTTACAGCTTTCCCCTCAAGAAGCCTTTCGTTAAGACAGTTCTTGTGGAATTGGCAAAGTGATATTTGGAAGACCATAGAGGGCTATGGTGAAAAAGGAAATAGCCTCAGATGAAATCTGGAAAGAAGCTTTCTGAGAAACTGCTTAGTGTTCGGTTAATTCATCTCACAGAGCTACATCTGTATTTCGTGGATCTCTTTGCTAGCCTTATTTCTGTGGAATCTCAGAACAGATATTTCGGATCCCTTTGAAGACTATAGGGCCAAAGGAAATATCCTCCGGTAACAAAGAGAAAGAAGCTTTCTGAGAAACTTCTTTGTGTTCTGTTGAATCATCTCACAGAGTTACAGCTTTCCACTCAAGAAGCCTTTCGCTAAGACAGTTCTTGTGGAATTGGCAAAGTGATATTTGGAAGCCCATAGAGGGCTATGGTAAAAAGGGAAATATCCTCAGACGAAATCTTGAAAGAAGCTTTCTGAGAAACTGCTTAGTGTTCTGTTAATTCATCTCACAGAGTTACATCTGTATTTCGTGGATCTCTTTGCTAGCCTTATTTCTGTGGAATCTGAGAACAGATATTTCGGATCCCATTGAAGACTATAGGGCCAAAGGAAATATTCTCCGATAAAAAAGAGAAAGAAGCTTTCTGAGAAACTTCTTTGCGTTCTGTGAAATCATCTCACAGAGTTACAGCTTTCCCCTCAAGAAGCCTTTCGCTAAAACAGTTCTTGTGGAATTGGCAAAGTGGTATTTGGAAGCCCATAGAGGGCTATGGTGAAAAAGGAAATATCCTCAGATGAAATCTGGAAAGAAGCTTTCTGAGAAACTGCTTAGTGTTCTGTTAATTCATCTCACAGAGTTACATCTGTATTTCGTGGATCTCTTTGCTAGCCTTATTTCTTTGGAATCTGAGAACAGATATTTCGGATCCCTTTGAAGACTATAGGGCCAAAGGAAATATCCTCCGATAACAAAGAGAAAGAAGCTTTCTGAGAAACTTCTTTGTGTTCTGTTGAATCATCTCACAGAGTTACAGCTTTCCACTCAAGAAGCCTTTCGCTGAGAGAGTTCTTGTGGAATTGGCAAAGTGATATTTGGAAGCCCATAGAGGGCTATGGTGAAAAAGGAAATATCTTCAGATGAAATCTGGAAAAAGCTTTCTGAGAAACTGCTTAGTGTTCTGTTAATTCATCTCACAGAGTTACATCTGTATTTCGTGGATCTCTTTGCTAGCCTTATTTCTGTGGAATCTGAGAACAGATATTTCGGATCCCAATGAAGACTATAGGGCCAAAGGAAATATCCTCCGATAACAAAGAGAAAGAAGCTTTCTGAGAAACTTCTTTGCGTTCTGTGAAATCATCTCACAGAGTTACAGCTTTCCCCTCAAGAAGCCTTTCGCTAAGACAGTTCTTGTGGAATTGGCAAAGTGATATTTGGAAGCCCGTAGAGGGCTATGGTGAAAAAGGAAATATCCTCAGATGAAATCTGGAAAGAAGCTTTCTGAGAAACTGCTTAGTGTTCGGTTAATTCATCTCACAGAGTTATATCTGTATTTCGTGGTTCTCTTTGCTAGCCTTATTTCTGTGGAATCTCAGAACAGATATTTCGGATCCCATTGACGACTATAGGGCCAAAGGAAATATCCTCCGATAACAAAGAGAAAGAAGTTTTCTGAGAAACTTCGTTGCGTTCTGTGAAATCATCTCACAGAGTTACAGCTTTCCCCTCAAGAAGCCTTTCGCTAAGACAGTTCTTGTGGAATTGGCAAAGTGATATTTGGAAGCCCATAGAGGGCTATGGTGAAAACGGAAATATCATCAGATGAAATCTGGAAAGAAGCTTTCTGAGACACTGCTTAGTGATCTGTTAATTCATCTCACAGAGTTACATCTGTATTTCGTGGATCTCTTTGCTAGCCTTATTTCTGTGGAATCTGAGAACAGATATTTCCGATCCCTTTGAAGACTATAGGGTCAAAGGAAATATCCTACGATAACAAAGAGAAAGAAGCTTTCTGAGAAACTTCTTTGCGTTCTGTGAAATCATCTCACAGATTTACAGCTTTCCCCTCAAGAAGCCTTTCGCTAAGACAGTTATTGTGGAATTGGCAAAGTGATATTTGGAAGCCCGTAGAGGGCTATGGTGAAAAAGGAAATATCCTCAGATGAAATCTGGAAAGAAGCTTTCTGAGAAACTGCTTAGTGTTCGGTTAATTCATCTCACAGAGTTATATCTGTATTTCTTCGTTCTCTTTGCTAGCCTTATTTCTGTGGAATCTCAGAACAGATATTTCGGATCCCTTTGAAGACTATAGGGCCAAAGGAAATATCCTCCGATAACAAAGAGAAAGAAGTTTTCTGAGAAACTTCCTTGCGTTCTGTGAAATCATCTCACAGAGTTACAGCTTTCCCCTCGAAAAGCCTTTCGCTAAGACAGTTCTTGTGGAATTGGCAAAGCGATATTTGGAAGCCCATAGAGGGCTATGGTGAAAAAGGAAATATCCTCAGATGAAATTTGGAAAGAAGCTTTCTGAGAAACTGCTTAGTGTTCTATTAATTCATCTCACCGAGTTACATCTGTATTTCGTGGATCTCTTTGCTAGCCTTATTTCTGTGGAATCTGAGAACAGATATTTCGGATCCCATTGAAGACTGTAGGGCCAAAGGAAATATCCTCCGATAACAAAGAGAAAGAAGTTTTCTGAGAAACTTCTTTGCATTCTGTGAAATCATCTCACAGAGTTACAGCTTTCTCCTCAAGAAGCCTTTCGTTAAGACAGTTCTTGTGGAATTGGCAAAGTGATATTTGGAAGACCATAGAGGGCTATGGTGAAAAAGGAAATAGCCTCAGATGAAATCTGGAAAGAAGCTTTCTGAGAAACTGCTTAGTGTTCGGTTAATTCATCTCACAGAGCTACATCTGTATTTCGTGGATCTCTTTGCTAGCCTTATTTCTGTGGAATCTCAGAACAGATATTTCGGATCCCTTTGAAGACTATAGGGCCAAAGGAAATATCCTCCGGTAACAAAGAGAAAGAAGCTTTCTGAGAAACTTCTTTGTGTTCTGTTGAATCATCTCACAGAGTTACAGCTTTCCACTCAAGAAGCCTTTCGCTAAGACAGTTCTTGTGGAATTGGCAAAGTGATATTTGGAAGCCCATAGAGGGCTATGGTAAAAAGGGAAATATCCTCAGACGAAATCTTGAAAGAAGCTTTCTGAGAAACTGCTTAGTGTTCTGTTAATTCATCTCACAGAGTTACATCTGTATTTCGTGGATCTCTTTGCTAGCCTTATTTCTGTGGAATCTGAGAACAGATATTTCGGATCCCATTGAAGACTATAGGGCCAAAGGAAATATCCTCCGATAAAAAAGAGAAAGAAGCTTTCTGAGAAACTTCTTTGCGTTCTGTGAAATCATCTCACAGAGTTACAGCTTTCCCCTCAAGAAGCCTTTCGCTAAAACAGTTCTTGTGGAATTGGCAAAGTGGTATTTGGAAGCCCATAGAGGGCTATGGTGAAAAAGGAAATATCCTCAGATGAAATCTGGAAAGAAGCTTTCTGAGAAACTGCTTAGTGTTCTGTTAATTCATCTCACAGAGTTACATCTGTATTTCGTGGATCTCTTTGCTAGCCTTATTTCTTTGGAATCTGAGAACAGATATTTCGGATCCCATTGAAGACTATAGGGCCCAAGAAAATATCCTCCGATAACAAACACAAAGAAGCTTTCTGAGAAACTTCTTTGCGTTCTGTGAAATCATCTCACAGAGTTACAGCTTTCCCCTCAAGAAGCCTTTCGCTAAGACAGTTCTTGTGGAATTGGCAAAGTGATATTTGGAAGCCCATAGAGGGCTATGGTGAAAAAGGAAATATCCTCAGATGAAATCTGGAAAGAAGCTTTCTGAGAAACTGCTTAGTGTTCGGTTCATTCATCTCACAGAGTTACATCTGTATTTCGTGGATCTCTTTGTTAGCCTTATTTCTGTGGAATCTGAGAACAGATATTTCGAATCCCTTTGAAGACTATAGGGCCAAAGGAAATATCCTCCGATAACAAAGAGAAAGAAGCTTTCTGAGAAACTTGTTTGCGTTCTATGAAATCATCTCACAGAGTTACAGCTTTCATCTCAAGAAGCCTTTCGCTAAGACAGTTCTTGTGGAATTGGCAAAGTGATATTTGGAAGCCCATAGACGGCTATGGTGAAAAAGGATATATCCTCAGATGAAATCTGGAAAGAAGCTTTCTGAGAAACTGCTTAGTGTTCTGTTAATTCATCTCACCGAGTTACAACTGTATTTCGTGGATCTCTTTGCTAGCCTTATTTCTGTGGAATCTGAGAACAGATATTTCGGATCCCATTGATGACTATAGGGCCAAAGGAAATATCCTCCGATAACAAAGAGAAAGAAGCTTTCTGAGAAACTTCCTTGTGTTCTGTGAAATCATCTCACAGAGTTACAGCTTTCCTCTCAAGGAGCCTTTCGCTAAGACAGTTCTTGTGTAACTGGCAAAGTGATATTTGGAAGCTCATAGAGGGCTATGGTGAAAAAGGAAATATCCTCAGATGAAATCTGGAAATAAGCTTTCTAGAAATTGCTTAGTGTTCTGTTATTTCATCTCACAGAGTTACATCTGTATTTGGTGGATCTCTTTGCTAGCCTTGTTTCTGTGGAATCTGAGAACAGATATTTC
Organism: Macaca mulatta; assembly: GCF_049350105.2. Classification (NCBI taxonomy): domain Eukaryota; kingdom Metazoa; phylum Chordata; class Mammalia; order Primates; family Cercopithecidae; genus Macaca; species Macaca mulatta. The sequence goes on along the minus strand of NC_133415.1, from coordinate 53,911,914 downwards.
GGATCCCTTTGAAGACTATAGGGACAAACTAAATATCCTCCTATTTCAAAGAGAAAGAAGCTTTCTGAGAAACTTCATTGTGTTCTGTGAAATCATCTCACAGAGTTACAGCTTTCCCCTCAAGGAGCCTTTCGCTAAGACAGTTTTTGTGGAATTGGCAAAGTGATATTAGGAAGCCCATACAGGGCTATGGTGAAAAAGGAAATAATCTTAGATGAAATCTGGAAAGAAGCTTTCTGAGAAACTGCTTAGTGTTCTGTTAATTCATCTCAGAGAGTTACATCTGTATTTCGTGGATCTCTTTGCTAGCCTTATTTCTGTGGAATCTGAGAACAGATATTTCGGATCCCATTGAAGACTGTAGGGCCAAAGGAAATATCCTCCGATAACAAAGAGAAAGAAGTTTTCTGAGAAACTTCTTGGCATTCTGTGAAATCATCTCACAGAGTTACAGCTTTCCCCTCAAGAAGCCTTTCGTTAAGACAGTTCTTGTGGAATTGGCAAAGTGATATTTGGAAGCCCATAGAGGGCTATGGTGAAAAAGGAAATATCCTCAGATGAAATCTGGAAAGAAGCTTTCTGAGAAACTGCTTAGTGTTCGGTTAATTCATCTCACAGAGTTACATCTGTATTTCGTGGATCTCTTTGCTAGCCTTATTTCTGTGGAATCTCAGAACAGATATTTCGGATCCCTTTGAAGACTATAGGGCCAAAGGAAATATCCTCCGGTAACAAAGAGAAAGAAGCTTTCTGAGAAACTTCTTTGTGTTCTGTGAAATCATCTCACAGAGTTACAGCTTTCCCCTCAAGAAGCCTTTCGCTAAGACAGTTCTTGTGGAATTGGCAAAGTGGTATTTGGAAGCCCATAGAGGGCTATGGTGAAAAAGGAAATATCCTCCGATGAAATCTGGAAAGAAGCTTTCTGAGAAACTGCTTAGTGTTCTGTTAATTCATCTCACAGAGTTACATCTGTATTTCGTGGATCTCTTTGCTAGCCTTACTTCTGTGGAATCTGAGAACAGATATTTCGGATCCCTTTGAAGAGTATAGGGCCAAAGGAAATATCCTCCGATAACAAAGAGAAAGAAGCTTTCTGAGAAACTTCTTTGCATTATGTGAAATCATCTCACAGAGTTACAGCTTTCCCCTCAAGAAGCCTTTCGCTAAGACAGTTCTTGTGGAATTGGCAAAGTGATATTTGGAAGCCCATAGAGGGCTATGGTGAAAAAGGAAATATCCTCAGATGAAATCTGGAAAGAAGCTTTCTGAGAAACTGCTTAGTGTTCTGTTAATTCATCTCATAGAATAACATCTGTATTTCATGGATTTCTTTGCTAGCCTTATTTCTGTGGAATCTGATAACAGATATTTCGGATCCCTTTGAAGACTATAGGGCCAAAGGAAGTATCCTCCGATAACAAAGAGAAAGAAGCTTTCTGAGAAATTTCTTTGTGTTCTGTGAAATCATCTCACAGAGTTACAGCTTTCCCCTCAAGAAGCCTTTCGCTAAGACAGTTCTTGTGGAATTGGCAAAGTGATATTTGGAAGCCCTTAGAGGGCTATGGTGAAAAAGGAAATATCCTCAGATGAAATCTGGAAAGAAGCTTTCTGAGAAACTGCTTAATGTTCTGTTAATTCATCTCACAGAGTTATATCTGTATTTCGTGGATCTCTTTGCTAGCCTTATTTCTGTGGAATCTGAGAACAGGTATTTCAGATCCTATTGAAGACTATAGGGCCAAAGGAAGTATCCTCCGATTACAAAGAGAAAGAAGCTTTCTTAGAAACTTCTTCGTGTTCTGTGAAATCATCTCACGGAGTTACAGCTTTCCCCTTAATAAGCCTTTCGCTAAGACAGTTCTTGTGGAATTGGCAAAGTGATATTTGGAAGCCCAAAGCGGGCTATGGTGAAAAAGGAAATATCCTCAGATGAAATCTGGAAAGAAGCTTTCTGAGAAACTGCTTAGTGTTCTGTTAATTCATCTCACAGAGTTACATCTGTATTTCGTGGATCTCTTTGCTAGCCTTATTTCTGTGGAATCTGAGAACAGATATTTCGGATCCCATTGAAGACTATAGGGCCAAAGGAAATATCCTCCGATAACAAAGAGAAAGAAGCTTTCTGAGAAACTTCTTTGCGTTCTGTGAAATCATCTCACAGAGTTACGGCTTTCCCCTTAATAAGCCTTTCTCTAAGACAGTTCTTGTGGAATTGGGAAAGTGATATTGGGAAGCCCATAGCGGGCTATGGTGAAAAAGGAAATATCCTCAGATGAAATCTGGAAAGAAGCTTTCTGAGAAACTGCTTAGTGTTCTGTTAATTCATGACACAGAGTTACATCTGTATTTCGAGGATCTCTTTGCTAGCCTTATTTCTGTGGAATCTGAGAACAGATATTTCGGATCCCATTGATGACTATAGGGCCAAAGGAAATATCCTCCGATAACAAAGAGAAAGACGCTTTCTGAGAAACTGCTTAGTGTTCTGTTAATTCATCTCACAGAGTTACATCTGTGTTTCGTGGATCTCTTTGCTACCCTTATTTCTGTGGAATCTGAGAACAGATATTTCGGATCCCTTTGAAGACTATAGGGCCAAAGGAAATATCCTCCGATGACAAAGAGAAAGAAGCTTTCTGAGAAACTTCTTTGCGTTCTGTGAAATCATCTCACAGAGTTACAGACTTCCCCTCAAGAAGCCTTTCGCTAAGACAGTTCTTGTGGTATTGGCAAGGTGATATTTGGAAGCCGAGTGGGTTATGGTGAAAAAGGAAATATCCTCAGATGAAATCTGGAAAGAAGCTTTCTGAGAAACTGCTTAGTGTTCTGTTAATTCATCTCACAGAGTTACATCTGCATATCGTGGATATCTTTGCTAGCCTTATTTCTGTGGAATCTGAGAACAGATATTTCGGATCCCTTTGAAGACTATAGGGCCAAAGGAAATATCCTCCGATAACAAAGAGAAAGAAGCTTTCTGAGAAACTTCTTTGCATTATGTGAAATCATCTCACAGAGTTACAGCTTTCCCCTCAAGAAGCCTTTCGCTAAGACAGTTCTTGTGGAATTGGCAAAGTGTTATTTGGAAGCCCATAGAGGGCTATGGTGAAAAAGGAAATATCCTCAGATGAAATCTGGAAAGAAGCTTTCTGAGAAACTGCTTAGTGTTCTGTTAATTCATCTCATAGAATAACATCTGTATTTCATGGATTTCTTTGCTAGCCTTATTTCTGTGGAATCTGATAACAGATATTTCGGATCCCTTTGAAGACTATAGGGCCAAAGGAAGTATCCTCCGATAACAAAGAGAAAGAAGCTTTCTGAGAAATTTCTTTGTGTTCTGTGAAATCATCTCACAGAGTTACAGCTTTCCCCTCAAGAATCCTTTCGCTAAGATAGTTCTTGTGGAATTGGCAAAGTGATATTTGGAAGCCCTTAGAGGGCTATGGTGAAAAAGGAAATATCCTCAGATGAAATCTGGAAAGAAGCTTTCTGAGAAACTGCTTAATGTTCTGTTAATTCATCTCACAGAGTTATATCTGTATTTCGTGGATCTCTTTGCTAGCCTTATTTCTGTGGAATCTGAGAACAGGTATTTCAGATCCCATTGAAGGCTATAGGGCCAAAGGAAGTATCCTCCGATTACAAAGAGAAAGAAGCTTTCTTAGAAACTTCTTTGTGTTCTGTGAAATCATCTCACAGAGTTACAGCTTTCCCCTCAAGTAGCCTTTCGCTAAGACGGTTCTTGTGGAATTGGCAAAGTGATATTTGGAAGCCCATAGAGGGCTATGGTGAAAAAGGAAATATCCTCAGATGAAATCTGGAAAGAAGCTTTCTGAGAAACTGCATAGTGTTCTGTTAACATCTCACAGAGTTACATCTGTATTTCATGGATCTCTTTGCTAGCCTTATTTCTGTGGAATCTGAGAACAGATATTTCGGTTCCCATTGAAGACTATTGGGCCAAAGGAAATATCCTCCGATAACAAAGAGAAAGAAGCTTTCTGAGAAACTTCTTTGCATTCTGTGAAATCATCTCACAGAGTTACAGCTTTCCACTTAATAAGCCTTTCGCTAAGACAGTTCTTGTGGAATTGGCAAAGTGATAATTGGAAGCCCATAGCGGGCTATGGTGAAAAAGGAAATATCCTCAGATGAAATCTGGAAAGAAGCTTTCTGAGAAACTGCTTAGTGTTCTGTTAATTCATCTCACAGAGTTACATCTGTATTTCGTGGATCTCTTTGCTAGCCTTATTTCTGTGGAATCTGAGAACAGATATTTCGGATCCCATTGATGACTATAGGGCCAAAGGAAATATCCTCCGATAACAAAGAGAAAGAAGCTTTCTGAGAAACTGCTTAGTGTTCTGTTAATTCATCTCACAGAGTTACATCTGTGTTTCGTGGATCTCTTTGCTACCCTTATTTCTGTGGAATCTGAGAACAGATATTTCGGATCCCTTTGAAGACTATAGGGCCAAAGGAAATATCCTCCGATAACAAAGAGAAAGAAGCTTTCTGAGAAACTTCTTTGCGTTCTGTGAAAAAATCTCACAGAGTTACAGACTTCCCCTCAAGATGCCTTTCGCTAAGACAGTTCTTGTGGAATTGGCAAGGTGATATTTGGAAGCCGAGTGGGCTACTGTGAAAAAGGAAATATCCTCAGATGAAATCTGGAAAGAAGCTTTCTGAGAAACTGCTTAGTGTTCTGTTAATTCATCTCACAGAGTTACATCTGTGTTTCGTGGATCTCTTTGCTAGCCTTATTTCTGTGGAATCTGAGAACAGGTATTTCAGATCCCTTTGAAGACTATAGGGCCAAATTAAATATCCTCCGATGACAAAGAGAAAGATGCTTTCTTAGAAACTTCTTTGTGTTCTGTGAAATCATCTCACAGAGTTACAGCTTTCCCCTCAAGAAGCCTTTCGCTAAGACAGTTCTTGTGGAATTGGCAAAGTGATATTTGGAAGCCCATAGAGGGCTATGGTGAAAAAGGAAATATCCTCAGATGAAATCTGGAAAGAATCTTTCTGAGAAACTGCTTAGTGTTCTGTTAATTCATCTCACAGAGTTACATCTGTATTTCGTGGATCTCTTTGCTAGCCTTATTTCTGTGGAATCTGAGAACAGATATTTCGGATCCCTTTGAAGACTATAGGGCCAAAGGAAATATCCTCCGATAACAAAGAGAAACAAGCTTTCTGAGAAACTTCTTTGCGTTCTGTGAAATCATCTCACAGAGTTACAGCTTCCCCCTCAAGAAGCCTTTCGCTAAGACAGTTCTTGTGGAATTGGCAAAGTGATATTTGGAAGCCCATAGAGGACTATGGTGAAAAAGGAAATATCCTCAGATGAAATCTGGAAAGAAGATTTCTGAGAAACTGCTTAGTGTTCTGTTAATTCATCTCACAGAGTTACATCTGTATTTCGTGGATCTCTTTGCTAGCCTTATTTCTGTGGAATCTGAGAACAGATATTTCGGATCCCATTGAAGACTATAGGGCCAAAGGAAATATCCTCCGATAAAAAGAGAAAGAAGCTTTCTGAGAAACTTCTTTGCGTTCTGTGAAATCATCTCACATAGTTACAGCTTTCATCTCAAGAAGCCTTTCGCTAAGGCAGTTCTTGTGGAATTGGCAAAGTGGTTTTTTGGAAGCCCATAGAGGGCTATGGTGAAAAAGGAAATATCCTCAGATGAAATCTGGAAAGAAACTTTCTGGAAACTGCTTAGTGTTCTGTTAATTCATCTCACAGAGTTACATCTGCATTTCGTGAATCTCTTTGCTAGCCTTATTTCTGTGGAATCTGAGAACAGATATTTCGGATCCCATTGAAGACTGTAGGGCCAAAGGAAATATCCTCCGATAACAAAGAGAAAGAAGTTTTCTGAGAAACTTCTTTGCCTTCTGTGAAATCATCTCACAGAGTTACAGCTTTCCCCGCAAGAAGCCTTTCACTAAGACAGTTCTTGTGGAATTGGCAAAGTGATATTTGGAAGCCCGTAGAGGGCTATGGTGAAAAAGGAAATATCCTCAGATGAAATCTGTAAAGAAGCTTTCTGAGAAACTGCTTAGTGTTCGGTTAATTCATCTCACAGTGTTACATCTGTATTTCGTGGATCTCTTTGCTAGCCTTATTTCTGTGGAATCTCAGAACAGATATTTCGGATCCCTTTGAAGACTATAGAGCCAAAGGAAATATCCTCCGGTAACAAAGAGAAAGAAGCTTTCTGAGAAACTTCTTTGTGTTCTGTTGAATCATCTCACAGAGTTACAGCTTTCCACTCAAGAAGCCTTTCGCTAAGACAGTTCTTGTGGAATTGGCAAAGTGATATTTGGAAGCCCATAGAGGGCTATGGCGAAAAAGGAAATATCCTCAGATGAAATCTGGAAAGAAGCTTTCTGAGAAACTGCTTAGTGTTCTGTTAATTCATCTCACAGAGTTACATCTGTATTTCGTGGATCTCCTTGCTAGCCTTATTTCTGTGGAATCTGAGAACAGATATTTCGGATCCCATTGAAGACTATAGGGCCAAAGGAAATATCCTCCGATAACAAAGAGAAGAGAAGTTTTCTGAGAAACTTCTTTGCGTTCTGTGAAATCATCTCACAGAGTTACAGCTTTCCCCTCAAAAAGCCTTTCGCTAAGACAGTTCTTGTGGAATTGGCAAAGTGATATTTGGAAGCCCATAGAGGGCTATGGTGAAAAAGGAAATATCCTCAGATGAAATCTGGAAAGAAGCTTTCTGAGAAACTGCTTAGTGTTCTGTTAATTCATCTCACAGAGTTACATCTGTATTTCGTGGATCTCTTTGCTAGCCTTATTTCTGTGGAATCTGAGAACAGATATTTCGGATCCCATTGAAGACTATAGGGCCAAAGGAAATATCCTCCGATAAAAAAGAGAAAGAAGCTTTCTGAGAAACTTCTTTGCGTTCTGTGAAATCATCTCACAGAGTTACAGCTTACCCCTCAAGAAGCCTTTCGCTAAAACAGTTCTTGTGGAATTGGCAAAGTGGTATTTGGAAGCCCATAGAGGGCTATGGTGAAAAAGGAAATATCCTCAGATGAAATCTGGAAAGAAGCTTTCTGAGAAACTGCTTAGTGTTCTGTTAATTCATCTCACAGAGTTACATCTGTATTTCGTGGATCTCTTTGCTAGCCTTATTTCTTTGGAATCTGAGAACAGATATTTCGGATCCCATTGAAGACTATAGGGCCCAAGAAAATATCCTCCGATAACAAACACAAAGAAGCTTTCTGAGAAACTTCTTTGCGTTCTGTGAAATCATCTCACAGAGTTACAGCTTTCCCCTCAAGAAGCCTTTCGCTAAGACAGTTCTTGTGGAATTGGCAAAGTGATATTTGGAAGCCCATAGAGGGCTATGGTGAAAAAGGAAATATCCTCAGATGAAATCTGGAAAGAAGCTTTCTGAGAAACTGCTTAGTGTTCGGTTCATTCATCTCACAGAGTTACATCTGTATTTCGTGGATCTCTTTGTTAGCCTTATTTCTGTGGAATCTGAGAACAGATATTTCGAATCCCTTTGAAGACTATAGGGCCAAAGGAAATATCCTCCGATAACAAAGAGAAAGAAGCTTTCTGAGAAACTTGTTTGCGTTCTATGAAATCATCTCACAGAGTTACAGCTTTCATCTCAAGAAGCCTTTCGCTAAGACAGTTCTTGTGGAATTGGCAAAGTGATATTTGGAAGCCCATAGACGGCTATGGTGAAAAAGGATATATCCTCAGATGAAATCTGGAAAGAAGCTTTCTGAGAAACTGCTTAGTGTTCTGTTAATTCATCTCACCGAGTTACAACTGTATTTCGTGGATCTCTTTGCTAGCCTTATTTCTGTGGAATCTGAGAACAGATATTTCGGATCCCATTGATGACTATAGGGCCAAAGGAAATATCCTCCGATAACAAAGAGAAAGAAGCTTTCTGAGAAACTTCCTTGTGTTCTGTGAAATCATCTCACAGGGTTACAGCTTTCCTCTCAAGGAGCCTTTCGCTAAGACAGTTCTTGTGTAACTGGCAAAGTGATATTTGGAAGCTCATAGAGGGCTATGGTGAAAAAGGAAATATCCTCAGATGAAATCTGGAAATAAGCTTTCTAGAAATTGCTTAGTGTTCTGTTATTTCATCTCACAGAGTTACATCTGTATTTGGTGGATCTCTTTGCTAGCCTTGTTTCTGTGGAATCTGAGAACAGATATTTCGGATCCCTTTGAAGACTATAGGGACAAACTAAATATCCTCCTATTTCAAAGAGAAAGAAGCTTTCTGAGAAACTTCATTGTGTTCTGTGAAATCATCTCACAGAGTTACAGCTTTCCCCTCAAGGAGCCTTTCGCTAAGACAGTTTTTGTGGAATTGGCAAAGTGATATTAGGAAGCCCATACAGGGCTATGGTGAAAAAGGAAATAATCTTAGATGAAATCTGGAAAGAAGCTTTCTGAGAAACTGCTTAGTGTTCTGTTAATTCATCTCAGAGAGTTACATCTGTATTTCGTGGATCTCTTTGCTAGCCTTATTTCTGTGGAATCTGAGAACAGATATTTCGGATCCCATTGAAGACTGTAGGGCCAAAGGAAATATCCTCCGATAACAAAGAGAAAGAAGTTTTCTGAGAAACTTCTTGGCATTCTGTGAAATCATCTCACAGAGTTACAGCTTTCCCCTCAAGAAGCCTTTCGTTAAGACAGTTCTTGTGGAATTGGCAAAGTGATATTTGGAAGCCCATAGAGGGCTATGGTGAAAAAGGAAATATCCTCAGATGAAATCTGGAAAGAAGCTTTCTGAGAAACTGCTTAGTGTTCGGTTAATTCATCTCACAGAGTTACATCTGTATTTCGTGGATCTCTTTGCTAGCCTTATTTCTGTGGAATCTCAGAACAGATATTTCGGATCCCTTTGAAGACTATAGGGCCAAAGGAAATATCCTCCGGTAACAAAGAGAAAGAAGCTTTCTGAGAAACTTCTTTGTGTTCTGTGAAATCATCTCACAGAGTTACAGCTTTCCCCTCAAGAAGCCTTTCGCTAAGACAGTTCTTGTGGAATTGGCAAAGTGGTATTTGGAAGCCCATAGAGGGCTATGGTGAAAAAGGAAATATCCTCCGATGAAATCTGGAAAGAAGCTTTCTGAGAAACTGCTTAGTGTTCTGTTAATTCATCTCACAGAGTTACATCTGTATTTCGTGGATCTCTTTGCTAGCCTTACTTCTGTGGAATCTGAGAACAGATATTTCGGATCCCTTTGAAGAGTATAGGGCCAAAGGAAATATCCTCCGATAACAAAGAGAAAGAAGCTTTCTGAGAAACTTCTTTGCATTATGTGAAATCATCTCACAGAGTTACAGCTTTCCCCTCAAGAAGCCTTTCGCTAAGACAGTTCTTGTGGAATTGGCAAAGTGATATTTGGAAGCCCATAGAGGGCTATGGTGAAAAAGGAAATATCCTCAGATGAAATCTGGAAAGAAGCTTTCTGAGAAACTGCTTAGTGTTCTGTTAATTCATCTCATAGAATAACATCTGTATTTCATGGATTTCTTTGCTAGCCTTATTTCTGTGGAATCTGATAACAGATATTTCGGATCCCTTTGAAGACTATAGGGCCAAAGGAAGTATCCTCCGATAACAAAGAGAAAGAAGCTTTCTGAGAAATTTCTTTGTGTTCTGTGAAATCATCTCACAGAGTTACAGCTTTCCCCTCAAGAAGCCTTTCGCTAAGACAGTTCTTGTGGAATTGGCAAAGTGATATTTGGAAGCCCTTAGAGGGCTATGGTGAAAAAGGAAATATCCTCAGATGAAATCTGGAAAGAAGCTTTCTGAGAAACTGCTTAATGTTCTGTTAATTCATCTCACAGAGTTATATCTGTATTTCGTGGATCTCTTTGCTAGCCTTATTTCTGTGGAATCTGAGAACAGGTATTTCAGATCCTATTGAAGACTATAGGGCCAAAGGAAGTATCCTCCGATTACAAAGAGAAAGAAGCTTTCTTAGAAACTTCTTCGTGTTCTGTGAAATCATCTCACGGAGTTACAGCTTTCCCCTTAATAAGCCTTTCGCTAAGACAGTTCTTGTGGAATTGGCAAAGTGATATTTGGAAGCCCAAAGCGGGCTATGGTGAAAAAGGAAATATCCTCAGATGAAATCTGGAAAGAAGCTTTCTGAGAAACTGCTTAGTGTTCTGTTAATTCATCTCACAGAGTTACATCTGTATTTCGTGGATCTCTTTGCTAGCCTTATTTCTGTGGAATCTGAGAACAGATATTTCGGATCCCATTGAAGACTATAGGGCCAAAGGAAATATCCTCCGATAACAAAGAGAAAGAAGCTTTCTGAGAAACTTCTTTGCGTTCTGTGAAATCATCTCACAGAGTTACGGCTTTCCCCTTAATAAGCCTTTCTCTAAGACAGTTCTTGTGGAATTGGGAAAGTGATATTGGGAAGCCCATAGCGGGCTATGGTGAAAAAGGAAATATCCTCAGATGAAATCTGGAAAGAAGCTTTCTGAGAAACTGCTTAGTGTTCTGTTAATTCATGACACAGAGTTACATCTGTATTTCGAGGATCTCTTTGCTAGCCTTATTTCTGTGGAATCTGAGAACAGATATTTCGGATCCCATTGATGACTATAGGGCCAAAGGAAATATCCTCCGATAACAAAGAGAAAGACGCTTTCTGAGAAACTGCTTAGTGTTCTGTTAATTCATCTCACAGAGTTACATCTGTGTTTCGTGGATCTCTTTGCTACCCTTATTTCTGTGGAATCTGAGAACAGATATTTCGGATCCCTTTGAAGACTATAGGGCCAAAGGAAATATCCTCCGATGACAAAGAGAAAGAAGCTTTCTGAGAAACTTCTTTGCGTTCTGTGAAATCATCTCACAGAGTTACAGACTTCCCCTCAAGAAGCCTTTCGCTAAGACAGTTCTTGTGGTATTGGCAAGGTGATATTTGGAAGCCGAGTGGGTTATGGTGAAAAAGGAAATATCCTCAGATGAAATCTGGAAAGAAGCTTTCTGAGAAACTGCTTAGTGTTCTGTTAATTCATCTCACAGAGTTACATCTGCATATCGTGGATATCTTTGCTAGCCTTATTTCTGTGGAATCTGAGAACAGATATTTCGGATCCCTTTGAAGACTATAGGGCCAAAGGAAATATCCTCCGATAACAAAGAGAAAGAAGCTTTCTGAGAAACTTCTTTGCATTATGTGAAATCATCTCACAGAGTTACAGCTTTCCCCTCAAGAAGCCTTTCGCTAAGACAGTTCTTGTGGAATTGGCAAAGTGTTATTTGGAAGCCCATAGAGGGCTATGGTGAAAAAGGAAATATCCTCAGATGAAATCTGGAAAGAAGCTTTCTGAGAAACTGCTTAGTGTTCTGTTAATTCATCTCATAGAATAACATCTGTATTTCATGGATTTCTTTGCTAGCCTTATTTCTGTGGAATCTGATAACAGATATTTCGGATCCCTTTGAAGACTATAGGGCCAAAGGAAGTATCCTCCGATAACAAAGAGAAAGAAGCTTTCTGAGAAATTTCTTTGTGTTCTGTGAAATCATCTCACAGAGTTACAGCTTTCCCCTCAAGAATCCTTTCGCTAAGATAGTTCTTGTGGAATTGGCAAAGTGATATTTGGAAGCCCTTAGAGGGCTATGGTGAAAAAGGAAATATCCTCAGATGAAATCTGGAAAGAAGCTTTCTGAGAAACTGCTTAATGTTCTGTTAATTCATCTCACAGAGTTATATCTGTATTTCGTGGATCTCTTTGCTAGCCTTATTTCTGTGGAATCTGAGAACAGGTATTTCAGATCCCATTGAAGGCTATAGGGCCAAAGGAAGTATCCTCCGATTACAAAGAGAAAGAAGCTTTCTTAGAAACTTCTTTGTGTTCTGTGAAATCATCTCACAGAGTTACAGCTTTCCCCTCAAGTAGCCTTTCGCTAAGACGGTTCTTGTGGAATTGGCAAAGTGATATTTGGAAGCCCATAGAGGGCTATGGTGAAAAAGGAAATATCCTCAGATGAAATCTGGAAAGAAGCTTTCTGAGAAACTGCATAGTGTTCTGTTAACATCTCACAGAGTTACATCTGTATTTCATGGATCTCTTTGCTAGCCTTATTTCTGTGGAATCTGAGAACAGATATTTCGGTTCCCATTGAAGACTATTGGGCCAAAGGAAATATCCTCCGATAACAAAGAGAAAGAAGCTTTCTGAGAAACTTCTTTGCATTCTGTGAAATCATCTCACAGAGTTACAGCTTTCCCCTTAATAAGCCTTTCGCTAAGACAGTTCTTGTGGAATTGGCAAAGTGATAATTGGAAGCCCATAGCGGGCTATGGTGAAAAAGGAAATATCCTCAGATGAAATCTGGAAAGAAGCTTTCTGAGAAACTGCTTAGTGTTCTGTTAATTCATCTCACAGAGTTACATCTGTATTTCGTGGATCTCTTTGCTAGCCTTATTTCTGTGGAATCTGAGAACAGATATTTCGGATCCCATTGATGACTATAGGGCCAAAGGAAATATCCTCCGATAACAAAGAGAAAGAAGCTTTCTGAGAAACTGCTTAGTGTTCTGTTAATTCATCTCACAGAGTTACATCTGTGTTTCGTGGATCTCTTTGCTACCCTTATTTCTGTGGAATCTGAGAACAGATATTTCGGATCCCTTTGAAGACTATAGGGCCAAAGGAAATATCCTCCGATAACAAAGAGAAAGAAGCTTTCTGAGAAACTTCTTTGCGTTCTGTGAAAAAATCTCACAGAGTTACAGACTTCCCCTCAAGATGCCTTTCGCTAAGACAGTTCTTGTGGAATTGGCAAGGTGATATTTGGAAGCCGAGTGGGCTACTGTGAAAAAGGAAATATCCTCAGATGAAATCTGGAAAGAAGCTTTCTGAGAAACTGCTTAGTGTTCTGTTAATTCATCTCACAGAGTTACATCTGTGTTTCGTGGATCTCTTTGCTAGCCTTATTTCTGTGGAATCTGAGAACAGGTATTTCAGATCCCTTTGAAGACTATAGGGCCAAATTAAATATCCTCCGATGACAAAGAGAAAGATGCTTTCTTAGAAACTTCTTTGTGTTCTGTGAAATCATCTCACAGAGTTACAGCTTTCCCCTCAAGAAGCCTTTCGCTAAGACAGTTCTTGTGGAATTGGCAAAGTGATATTTGGAAGCCCATAGAGGGCTATGGTGAAAAAGGAAATATCCTCAGATGAAATCTGGAAAGAATCTTTCTGAGAAACTGCTTAGTGTTCTGTTAATTCATCTCACAGAGTTACATCTGTATTTCGTGGATCTCTTTGCTAGCCTTATTTCTGTGGAATCTGAGAACAGATATTTCGGATCCCTTTGAAGACTATAGGGCCAAAGGAAATATCCTCCGATAACAAAGAGAAACAAGCTTTCTGAGAAACTTCTTTGCGTTCTGTGAAATCATCTCACAGAGTTACAGCTTCCCCCTCAAGAAGCCTTTCGCTAAGACAGTTCTTGTGGAATTGGCAAAGTGATATTTGGAAGCCCATAGAGGACTATGGTGAAAAAGGAAATATCCTCAGATGAAATCTGGAAAGAAGATTTCTGAGAAACTGCTTAGTGTTCTGTTAATTCATCTCACAGAGTTACATCTGTATTTCGTGGATCTCTTTGCTAGCCTTATTTCTGTGGAATCTGAGAACAGATATTTCGGATCCCATTGAAGACTATAGGGCCAAAGGAAATATCCTCCGATAAAAAGAGAAAGAAGCTTTCTGAGAAACTTCTTTGCGTTCTGTGAAATCATCTCACATAGTTACAGCTTTCATCTCAAGAAGCCTTTCGCTAAGGCAGTTCTTGTGGAATTGGCAAAGTGGTTTTTTGGAAGCCCATAGAGGGCTATGGTGAAAAAGGAAATATCCTCAGATGAAATCTGGAAAGAAACTTTCTGGAAACTGCTTAGTGTTCTGTTAATTCATCTCACAGAGTTACATCTGCATTTCGTGAATCTCTTTGCTAGCCTTATTTCTGTGGAATCTGAGAACAGATATTTCGGATCCCATTGAAGACTGTAGGGCCAAAGGAAATATCCTCCGATAACAAAGAGAAAGAAGTTTTCTGAGAAACTTCTTTGCCTTCTGTGAAATCATCTCACAGAGTTACAGCTTTCCCCGCAAGAAGCCTTTCACTAAGACAGTTCTTGTGGAATTGGCAAAGTGATATTTGGAAGCCCGTAGAGGGCTATGGTGAAAAAGGAAATATCCTCAGATGAAATCTGTAAAGAAGCTTTCTGAGAAACTGCTTAGTGTTCGGTTAATTCATCTCACAGTGTTACATCTGTATTTCGTGGATCTCTTTGCTAGCCTTATTTCTGTGGAATCTCAGAACAGATATTTCGGATCCCTTTGAAGACTATAGAGCCAAAGGAAATATCCTCCGGTAACAAAGAGAAAGAAGCTTTCTGAGAAACTTCTTTGTGTTCTGTTGAATCATCTCACAGAGTTACAGCTTTCCACTCAAGAAGCCTTTCGCTAAGACAGTTCTTGTGGAATTGGCAAAGTGATATTTGGAAGCCCATAGAGGGCTATGGCGAAAAAGGAAATATCCTCAGATGAAATCTGGAAAGAAGCTTTCTGAGAAACTGCTTAGTGTTCTGTTAATTCATCTCACAGAGTTACATCTGTATTTCGTGGATCTCCTTGCTAGCCTTATTTCTGTGGAATCTGAGAACAGATATTTCGGATCCCATTGAAGACTATAGGGCCAAAGGAAATATCCTCCGATAACAAAGAGAAGAGAAGTTTTCTGAGAAACTTCTTTGCGTTCTGTGAAATCATCTCACAGAGTTACAGCTTTCCCCTCAAAAAGCCTTTCGCTAAGACAGTTCTTGTGGAATTGGCAAAGTGATATTTGGAAGCCCATAGAGGGCTATGGTGAAAAAGGAAATATCCTCAGATGAAATCTGGAAAGAAGCTTTCTGAGAAACTGCTTAGTGTTCTGTTAATTCATCTCACAGAGTTACATCTGTATTTCGTGGATCTCTTTGCTAGCCTTATTTCTGTGGAATCTGAGAACAGATATTTCGGATCCCATTGAAGACTGTAGGGCCAAAGGAAATATCCTCTGATAACAAAGAGAAAGAAGTTTTCTGAGAAACTTCTTTGCATTCTGTGAAATCATCTCATGGAGTTACAGCTTTCCCCTCAAGAAGCCTTTCCCTAAAACAGTTCTTGTGGAATTGGTAAAGTGATATTTGGAACCCCTAGAGGGCTATGGTGAAAAAGGAAATATCCTCAGATGAAATCTGGAAAGAAGCTTTCTGAGAAACTGCTTAGTGTTCTGTTAATTCATCTCACAGAGTTACATCTGTATTTCGTGGATCTCTTTACTAGCCTTATTTCTGTGGAATCTGAGAACAGATATTTCGGATCCCTTTGAAGACTATAGGGCCAAAGGAAATATCCTCCGGTAACAAAGAGAAAGAAGCTTTCTGAGAAACTTCTTTGTGTTCTGTTGAATCATCTCACAGAATTACAGCTTTCCACTCAAGAAGCCTTTCGCTAAGACAGTTCTTGTGGAATTGGCAAAGTGATATTTGAAGCCCATAGAGGGCTATGGTGAAAAAGGAAATATCCTCAGATGAAATCTGGAAAGAAGCTTTCTGAGAAACTGCTTAGTGTTCTGTTAATTCATCTCACAGAGTTACATCTGTATTTCGTGGATCTCCTTGCTAGCCTTATTTCTGTGGAATCTGAGAACAGATATTTCGGATCCCATTGAAGACTATAGGGCCAAAGGAAATATCCTCCGATAACAAAGAGAACAGAAGTTTTCTGAGAAACTTCTTTGCGTTCTGTGAAATCATCTCACAGAGTTACAGCTTTCCCCTCAGAAAGCCTTTCGCTAAGACAGTTCTTGTGGAATTGGCAAAGTGATATTTGGAAGCCCATAGAGGGCTATGGTGAAAAAGGAAATATCCTCAGATGAAATCTGGAAAGAAGCTTTCTGAGAAACTGCTTAGTGTTCTGTTAATTCATCTCACAGAGTTACATCTGTATTTCGTGGATCTCTTTGCTAGCCTTATTTCTGTGGAATCTGAGAACAGATATTTCGGATCCCATTGAAGACTATAGGGCCAAAGGAAATATCCTCCGATAACAAAGAGAAAGAAGCTTTCTGAGAAACTTCGTTGCGTTCTGTGAAATCATCTCACAGAGTTACAGCTTTCCCCTCAAGAAGCCTTTCACTAAGACAGTTCTTGTGGAATTGGCAAAGTGATATTTGGAAGCCCATAGAGGGCTATGGTGAAAAAGGAAATATCCTCAGATGAAATCTGGAAAGAAGCTTTCTGAGAAACTGCTTAGTGTTCGGTTAATTCATCTCACAGAGTTATATCTGTATTTCGTGGATCTCCTTGCTAGCCTTATTTCTGTGGAATCTCAGAACAGATATTTCGGATCACTTTGAAGACTATAGGGCCAAAGGAAATATCCTCCGATAACAAAGAGAAAGAAGTTTTCTGAGAAACGTCTTTGCGTTCTGTGAAATCATCTCACAGAGTTACAGCTTTCCCCTTGAAAAGCCTTTCGCTAAGACAGTTCTTGTGGAATTGGCAAAGTGATATTTGGAAGCCCATAGAGGGCTATGGTGAAAAAGGAAATATCCTCAGATGAAATCTGGAAAGAAGCTTTCTGAGAAACTGCTTTGTGTTCTGTTAATTCATCTCACAGAGTTACATCTGTATTTCGTGGATCTCTTTGCTAGCCTTATTTCTGTGGAATCTGAGAACAGATATTTCGGATCCCATTGAAGACTGTAGGGCCAAAGGAAATATCCTCCGATAACAAAGAGAAAGAAATTTTCTGAGAAACTTCTTTGCGTTCTGTGAAACATCTCACAGAGTTACAGCTTTCCCCTCAAGAAGCCTTTCGCTAAGACAGTTCTTGTGGAATTGGCAAAGTGATATTTGGAAGCCCATAGAGGGCTATGGTGAAAAAGGAAATATCCTCAGATGAAATCTGGAAAGAAGCTTTCTGAGAAACTGCTTAGTGTTCGGTTAATTCATCTCACAGAGTTACATCTGTATTTCGTGGATCTCTTTGCTAGCCTTATTTCTGTGGAATCTCAGAACAGATATTTCGGATCCCTTTGAAGACTATAGGGCCAAAGGAAATATCCTCCGGTAACAAAGAGAAAGAAAATTTCTGAGAAACTTCTTTGTGTTCTGTTGAATCATCTCACAGAGTTACAGCTTTCCACTCAAGAAGCCTTTCGCTAAGACAGTTCTTGTGGAATTGGCAAAGTGATATTTGGAAGCCCATAGAGGGCTATGGTGAAAAAGGAAATATCCTCAGATGAAATCTGGAAAGAAGCTTTCTGAGAAACTGCTTAGTGTTCTGTTAATTCATCTCACAGAGTTAC